>NC_140206.1:13813034-15013034 GCF_965226575.1 Pagrus pagrus | reverse complement strand
TACGCATTACAATGATCACTATTACCGAGATTGCATTCTCACAGGCTGTTAGAGCCAACAGTCAATCGGATGCACAGCTCGCATGCATTGTGCTCGTCATTATTGAATTTTTAACAGCCGGGATATGAAATTATCTCGGCTGCTGTGAACAGTAGATGGTGTTTACATGATGCGACTCACAGATGGAGCAGTTCAGAGTTTTTAATAATTGATGTTCTTGCTAGGAATTAATTAGCCAAACGCAGCACGTCCTGTATGAGACACACGGGGGAGAAAATAGTATGTTCAGCATGGACACACACGCATACACACACATACAGTATATATGCAATCATAGATGTTCACGCACTGTATAATGCCATCATTTAAAAACATACACCACAAAAGCACAAATGGTTTCGAAAAAATATGTGGATCTCAGGCATACGCACACACACACACACACTTTCCACAGTTAGAGGATGAACAGTGCCACCTTGCTTTAGTCAGACGCTACTGCATGCTGGTACCACATGAGCCTCTGGCCTTTACATAAGCATCAGCAACACACACGCTCACGCACAACCTCACAAACAAACACACACTTCCCTATTTCATTCGTTGGTAGTAATCAACCCATTTCTCTTCCCCTCTCTCATCGCTGTCTACCACTGCTGTGTGTGTGTGTGTGTGTGTGTGTGTGTGTGTGTGTGTGTGTGCGTGTGTGGCACCAGTCTATTGAGATGCTTTTTGTGCCGTTGTCATTTATCTTACAACTGCCCCCCTCTTCTACGTTTTCTCCCTCTCACACTATTCTTCATCCTTTCTTTGAACGAGAGATGCATAATTCAGAAGGAGCGCGCGGCATCCTGACAGTAGTACGGTAACCCAATCATCTCACACACACACAGATATACACACACAGGCACCCATATATACAGTACACACACATATAAAGCTTCTGACTCACACAGACACACGCTCTCTTCACTAAAGTACAGGTTTACAAAGACTATTTTAGACGTCTGCTTTTTCAAGCGCTAAAACGTGAATCACAGCGAATAAACCTCCCACTCTCAGTCTCTTGACTTGACTGCAGAAAATGAAGGCCTTCACTACCTGACGATCTGAATTGGCGGGCATGTTTTCGACGGCGCCATAGCTGAAAGGACTGAAACTACAGTTTACAGTCAACTGATGGAAACTGCGCACGAAAACAAACACTTTCTTCTTTCAGTATGGCTCCTCCTCGCCGTGCATTTGAGCATCTGGTGTTGTTTTTCATTCTCTGAATTGTCGAGCGGGTAAGGTGTGAAGAGACCGGAGAGTCGAGGCGCTCGCAGACAGTTGCAGAAATGTCCTATGCGTGTGTGAATTAGACGCTGTTCGACAAAGAGCAGCCGCGATGTGTAGAGAATGGGTTTCTCCACGGTTGTAAAGCGTGATGAATATTGACAGTGCACAGGTACAGAGGGGTGGAGTGTCTCACCCTGAAATGTAGCTCTTGATATCCATGGCATCATGTGAGAAATGACAGAAAGAAAGGATCATCGATTCGACACAAAGGCATAGACCATTATTTGCCATTTTGAATTGACGAGCAGTTAATTGTAATTAGTGATACTCATCTGTATGGAGAGGGAGTTGGGGGAAAAGTGATGCTGCAGCTGCCGGCTGGTTAACAATGATGTTTACGCTATTGTACAATGGATTATGTCACGTTCACTGTAAAGCAGGAATTTGTATTAATTAACGTGTGACATTTTTGTTGGTCTAAAAGTAGTCGATTTACAGCGTATTGAGTTAAACACACAGGGATCTACCACTAAAATAACCATGATGTGGATGTTAAAATAATACATCAACAATAGAGGTGACATCATCTTATTATCTTATTATCTTATTATCTTTTGTGTCGAGTTGAGACTGATCTGAACCAGTATCTGTCTCTTATTACTTTTGAACTCATGTATAGAAATCTATTTACCAGTGGCTGATAATGCATTGCTGTGCACTTCACTTCTGTGCATACCATAGCATGTCACTCCTCTCACCTCACCTGTTGGTATATGAAGCCTAAACTTCATATACCAGCCTGAACAGCTAAATTAATTCCTTTGGAATTCATTTAAATTAAACACGTTTTTGTATATTAATTGCTCTTTTATTTTGCTGTATGATTTACAATAGGCGTATGTAGCCTTGTAATAGCAACAACAGCAATAATAATAATCATAATGACATTAAAAATCAATGAAGAAGAAGACGAAAACTAAGACGAAGAAGAAGACGACTCAAGAAAACAGAGCTCTGCTATCAGTATCAGTATTACCTGATATCCAGTGTAGGAAATCAGAATTGGAAAGCGGATTGCGGCTTCTCTTCTTTTGTGGCCCTTCAAAGTCTCTCTACTTGTACTGTAGGTGTGTGGCTGCATTCCATTCTGGTCCGTTGCATAGAAAAAAAAGCTCAGATACTTGTCCTTTGATTGTCAGACAGACAATCTAAACCTGACAGCATCGATACTGAAGACAATTGCTGTCATTCTCCATTAAAGCTGTTTGGATTCATCCGTCTTGGGTTTATCACAGAATTACAAAACCACACCACCAAACAAATGATGTATATGTCAGTGTTTGTTCAGTGTTTGGCGCGATTAAGCGCAGATTTTCCTTTCAACAATACACAATACGGCTACATAGCATACACAGCACAAAGAGAAACACCACACAAAGATATTCTTACATGCACTCTAGCAGGTACCAAAAACTAATCCGTGTTCAAGGGCACAAACTATATACCACACCAACACAAACACACACACACAGGCACACACACGTTTTCAGGGCACCACAGGGGCCATCAGAGGAATGTTTGGCCTGTGTTATTTAAACAAGTAGAAAATTGGTTGTATTACCGGTGAGAGCAGGGCTAATCCCGCTTCTATTCCAGCCTGAATCTATACAGCACACTACCAGATGTGGGGGGATTACCTCTCAGGAACACACACACCTGGCTCTGGGCCTGCACACACACACACACACACACACACACACTATCTAAGTCACCCAAATGACTGCACACACAGGCAGTGTGTAAGATTAGAGAAGCAACCACAAAGACACAAAGACGGGTGAAGAGACACACAAGGACTCCCACTCGTGAATTGAAGCGCACAAACAAATGCAAAATCCAACTTGTCAAGCCTGTGGTAAGGGACTCTCTCAAAATAATGAATCATATACAGACACATTACTACTTGAACCTCTAAATGTTTCCTTCTCTCTGTTTGAAGACATGCCAGCAGTTCCAGATAGTAGCTGGTGCTTCCACATTGAACATAACGTCTCTTTGATGCCTCTGACACACTGATCTAAACACTAAATTCCTCAGTCTGTTGGTGCGGCAGTCTGAGCATTTGCATTCATGCAAATTCAGCAAGTGATGACCCAGATCTAACACTAGTTCCACAAAGTAAAAATAGCAACTAGAGAAATCAATGTGGGAAAAATAGAAAGTTTCGCCCTGTGACAGGGAGTTGACTCAACTCTGCTGCCATTTCTGAGGCTGTAGTTTATAACGGTGGTGTACTGGGTGCAATACTTTGCAAGGTGTTTCTAATGGCCCCATTTCAATACATAATGGACACCAAATTAAAGTCATATAATAACTTGTCTCACAAAGACAAAAAACACATTTTCAAACTTCCTTCATGACAATAACAATAATAATCAAGATCAGGGGCAACACAATATAAACTGTATATACACGTGCACATTAGGGTTGCATAATGGAAATGTGGATCCTGCTACTTCTTGAGATTTCTCATCAAAATCTATTCTGTTCTTCCAAGAAAAATATCTATTTAAAACCAAGCTCTATAGCATAGATATTTTCCTCTGTGGGTGCACAAGCTGAGGATTATCATACAGTTTCTTCCAGCTATTTTTCTTCCAAAAATGGCAGTTTACCATCCAGCTGTGTGGCAAAATACTGCATGTGGGATTCCCACTTGTTTGCAATAGAGTGCGAATCCTGTTTAAAAGCCAGTCAAGTGGCTTAATAAAGACATGAGGCCTCTATTAAACAAATCAGCGCTGAGCAACATTCAACAGGTGAAGGCATGAGACGTTATGATTCCACGACTGTATACTGACCTGAATGCTTCAAAGCTTCGGCCAGTGCCATATTAATCAACATCCAAATCAATAATCGAACGCTACAGGGGTTTTTGTTTTGTTTTAGTTAGTTCGGTCAGAGGAAGGAGACATTGCTTCAGCTGCATCAAAAAAGATGCAAAAGACTGAAAAAGAGCAAAAACCGGACCTACTCTATTATGTGTAATTAGTCTTAAAACTAGAGCACGACCAACGTTATGGGCCTATATTGGTCCATCACGTATGTATTGGTATCGTTGTATTATGTTGTCCAATATGTGCCCGGTGAAGTTTATTGTTTCAGTGCATTGTTAAAATGTAAAATATCCTGCCTCCATTTCATGAATCTTTTCAACATTTTTTTACTCTCTAATATCGGCATTGGTCGCAGAAATTGAGTACCGCTCAGGCTCTACTCAAAACGAAAATATAATAGTTGGTCATGTCCCCCACTTCCCCACCGAGGCTTCGATTATACACTGGTAATTCTAATTGCAGCTTCAAAGCCCCGAGGATGGCCTCTGGGACAGCACTGCCATGAACTCTGTTTGAAATCACACTTAATTTACGGTGAGAAACACCTTTTTTCCCTGCAAAAGAGATATTTATTCAGAGGAAAAGACTCGACCCTAGTCCACCTACACCTAAAAATGACCACACACACGCACGCACGCACACACACACACAAAGGTGTTCAAGAAAAGAAAATATCGTCATCCATTACTAACAGCTTATTGTTCAGCCACACAGCCAAAAAGGTAAAAAGTTATCATTCTCTCTCTCTCTCTGTGCGTCCACACGCTCACATCTGTCGAATGAGTCAGAGTGATGAAGCATGCGTGCACCAAAAACACACACACACACACACACACACCCACAAACCGAGCCACCAGCTGAGGTACTGCAGCGCCGGCTATGCACTGTGACAAGTCACATTATTATTTATGCAGACTCATAAAGGGAGAGGGTAAACTCTTCATAAATCACACATGCCCGAGAGGCCGAGAGAGAGGAGGAGGAGGGGGGAGAGAAGGGGAGATGAGGGGAAAGAGGGAGCGAGAGAGCGAGGGATGTGGGTGACAGGGGAGCTCCAGGCCTCATATTTCTCCGGCCGGCAACACAAATATCAAACCAGCTCGTTCATCATTCCCGCAGTGCAAACACATCAGGGGTGGTTACACTGGTCCTGTTCCACATCTGTGGACATGACACACTGACGCACACATTCACACATTGCCTCGCAAACATGCGGAGGAACGTGTGCTCCCGCGGCGCGCCGAAAGTCATAACCTCCTTCTCATGAATGTGCATAAACACGCGCAAACACACACTGAAACGCGCGTCCCCCGTACACACAATGTAATCACACACAGGTTCCGGCTGGGGTCCTCAAAAGTCGGAGCCGGAGCCTAATAATCAGCTTTCTTTTCCCTGTGGCCGTCGCAAGGCCAGCTGCTCCCCTCCAACCCCCTCCTCCTCCTCCTCCTCCTCCTCCCTCCCTCCTCCCTCCTCCCTCCCGGGATCTGACAGAGAAATAGAAGGAGTGATTAACTCAGAGCTGCGAGGCTGGCGCCCTCTCACCTGTGGCTCTCTCTCCTCCACAGGCTGCCCCTCCCACCTCCCACCTCCTCCTCCTCTTCTCTCCATCTGCCCTCCCTTGACACTAGACTTTCATACTATACGTCACCTCTTTTTTTCTGCCTGTCCCCTTCCTCTTTGTGCGGACAGGGCTTTGAAGTGATGTTATAGACGATTTACAGTGGAAATGTTTCTTTTCCTTATTATTATTTGTTAAATTATTAATAATTTACTGGTTTTCCACTGTGGCTGTGGTGTAAATTTCTTTCTGGTGTTTTTTTTTTTTATTTCTGGGTCAGAGTGATTCCACGACCTAAAAGTGCTATTCCTCACTGAATTGTTGTTATTTTCCAGCTCAGATTGCTTCTTCGGGGGTAAACATCCCCAGTTTCCCCCACAGTTAAGCTTGCTGATATATATGTGAGCTATACATTACTGACATTCAGTACTCGCTGTTGCCATGGAGAGCCAACATCCCTCACAGCCTGGAGGTGTTTAGGAGAAGAAGAAAAAGAAAAAAAAAGCCTCACCTGCAGATTTTTCTTACACCTATCAACATATGTGTTCCTACCACCACCCCTTATTAGATAGTTATTGACTCGACATCAAAGCCTGGAGGGGAAAAGTGGGATTTGTGCTGCACTGCAAGACACATCAGTACAAAACACCACCTGACGGCACCATCTATCTGTCTGAGGGAGCTCATTTAACGGAAAAAAGCACCATGCAAGTATATAATGTGTGCAGCAGGACTACTCTGACTGCATAATCTTAGAGTAATTTAATGAAGGACACTCAGCTCATTAACTATATCATACATTAGCTTCTAATTAACAATAAATCCTAACTAGAAACTCATGCAGCGCTGAAACAATTATAATAGCTTTTACTACAGATACAAATCATAACCTATAATTTAAAACTTTGAAACTACAAATTATGCAATATGAATACCAATAAAACGCAACTAAATAACAAAATAAAACTAAATCAGAAAAATGTATATGAATGCAACCGCAATAACAACATTTTCTTCCCTATGGGTGTCCGTTTCAATATAAGTAGCCAAAATAACAATTAGAAAACATTCAACTAAATTATAGTACACAAACACTAAATAATTAACCACGCTCCTAATACTGATCCATTATTGCAGACATTTATCAGGAAACAAATCTAATTGCTTGTTCTGTCTTCCTGCATAGCTGCTCATCTATGTTTTCTCATAATGTAAGGAGAACTTCTTACATTTTTCTGGGTGGACTACAGCCACCGGAGCTTCAACGATTAGTCGATTCATTGTTAAATCAATTAAAGGAAAATTAATTATCAACTATTTTGATCATCGATTAATCACAGCAGACATTTTTCAAGCCAAAATGTCAAACATTTGCTGGTTCCAGCCTCTTAAATCTGAGGATTTGCTTCTTCTCCTTGGCATTTACAATAGTCAATGAAGAGTCTTCCGGTTTTAGAATGTTGGTTGGACAAGACTTTTGTTTGGACTCTTTGGACTACTTTTTTTTAGTATTTAAAGACTAAATGATTAATTGATTCTTTGTGAAAATAGTCTACAGATCAATCAACAATGAAACTAATCGTTAATTACAGCCCTAGATGACACCCTGCAATTGACACCAGTCACAATTTTCTAGTCCTATCTGATCTACTGTCCTATCTAAGTCCAATCTGATTAGCCAGTCTTGGACGTTTCCACCGTAAGACTCACTTTTACCACCTTAAATGGCATCTACAGTAACATGACCATCGTCGGTGGTGTGAAAACTTTCATTTCAGCACAGCCAAAGAAATCAAATGTCCTAATCATAGTTTGGTTATAAAATTCTAGCAAACAGCAGAGCACCTCAGGGGTAGCTCCATGTTTTTTTAAAAGCTGATTTTGGTTCTCAAGAGTTTACTTGTTACTGTATTTTAAAAGTACTACCATTCATTTTGCTTTTCTAAGAAAAGATAGCAGACTCATTTCGACTACAAACTCTACTTATGTCAGTAAAACAACCACTCGTCCTTTCCATACATCCCTCCCACATCAGACACAGGCTGGCTAATGATTCGAGAGGCCTATTCAGACACATTACCGTCCGCAGAGCTCCATTCATTAGGCCAATCAGTCAGGTGATGAGGACGAGAGGCAGCAAAAATGAATAATAACAATAATAGTGAGTGTGTTTGTGCATACAAGCGTGTGTGTGCACAACAATGGTCACAGATGTGGTTTCAGCTGTGTAATTGCAGCAGAAATCATTAAATACTCAACCTAAATGAGTTGGATTCAGTATCAGAAGCGTTTATCCTCTAGCTGCTGCGAAAGCACACACTGCCACACATGCACGCGCGTGCACGTTCGGGAGTGTGACTTTCTGCTGATTTGAGTTATTAACAGTTGGAGTGAGCGGAGACTCTGTGAGCGGGAGGGAAAACACACCACGCTTCCACACACACACCCTCAGACAACAAACACGCATATGCACTAGTCTGGGGCAATGTCATGTAGGAAAACAGATGGCGTGAGGCTGGTTAGGTCAGGGAGTAGATTTGCTGTAAACAAGTTGATCTATAATAGATCATTAGCTGGATGTGATTAGCTCCTCAGCAGGCTGTTGTGCCAAAATAACTGCTAAAGCTAATACTGACAACATTCACAACACAAGCTGTGGCTTCACATTAACATCAATGCGAGTGAGTTTTAAAGTGACGGTTTCTCTAAATGAAAATGTCTTAGTGTTTGGCTGCGGCACTGGATTGCACACATAATTTGAAACATAGACCATGACACACGCCACATCTTCATGCCTCATCTTCTTCCGCCGCAGTGATTACGTGCTCGTGTCATCAGAAAAAGTGAGTCCACAGAGCGCGGTGCCCCTCTGGCCTCGCCACAGCTTCCCCCTCAGGTTCCTCCCGCCAGATCACAGCCGGCGCAGGCGGGTCAGGTTACAGCCTGACCGTCTCACTCCATTAGGAGCTAATGGCTGGTGTGATGGTGACACAGAGGGCAACACGGAGTCGTGTGTGATTAACAGAAGACGTACCAAAGGACAAGATCTGAGGGTGTGATGACCTGAGTCACACACACCTACCTAGAGAAAACAGAAAACGGGCTTTATCCTAGCTGAATCCCAGTCCGTTGCTTCAATGAACTGACAAATCACTTTGGAGAGGTGCCATCATTCAAAGTCAAAAGGTAGAGCGACGAATCTTCTGAAGGAATTAAAATTCCAAAGTGCAACTTTGTGAGAAAACTCGACATGCGTGCGGTTAAATGAAAAGCACACGGGCACAGCAAGAATTCGTTCTCCTTAAGCTTTCCTTGAGTTCTCTCATCGTAATTACAATCAAATGGGGTTTGGTGAATGTGTATGTGTGTGTGTGTGTGTGTGTGTGTGAGTGTGAGTGAGTGAGTGTGCAGGGGGTATTGTTAATTGAATATAATCAGATGAAGAGCTGTCGTGGTGCTCAGATGGGTGGATGGAGGGGGGGCTGAATCAAGGTCGAGGCTGATGAGATATGATCAAATCAGCTCAAGTGACCGAATCCCGCCGGGCAAAACATTCAACCGCTTTGGCCTGATGTGATCTGATCTGCGCTCTAACAGAGATAATCTGACTTCATTCAATATACTGTGTGTTTACTGGAGATTTGAATGTACTAATGCGTCGATGAAGTTCAAGAGAATGCATAGGAAATACAAAGTGCGGACAAAGCAACAGAAACAACTCCTCCTTCTATCCAATAGCCCTGCACTATTTAGAAAAATAAAGACGACAGACTACTTGGTACTGAAAATGCATCCATCCATCAAGTGATAGTCACTGTTTTGCATGTCCCAAGTCCTAAACTTCACTTTCAAGTCCTAAACAACTCATCAAGTCAGAGGGCAGCATCACAAACAAAGTGAAGAAACTTTGTGGTAAGCTTTGTTGCGACTTTTTGGTCTGCACAACCTTTATTAATATAAAGTCATTGGTTCATGAGACTTAACTCCACAACATTTAAAAATACCCATTTTCCATTACGCAATTTGGTTTCAGACAATCAAATCTAGGATGCTCGACATGTCTGGAGCCTCCAGGCTTCGACGGTGATGGCAACCTTGAGAAACAAATGCTCTTTTTGGAAAAAGGGCAAGACTAAAATCAATTATGCAGACAACTGAGGGAAGGTAATGAGTGGCTACAGGTGAACTACAGCCAATTCATTTTACACACACGGGGCATGTTCAGAAGATGCAAGGTTTCTAATTAATATTCAAATGCGTCAGAAAGACATGGTGTTGAGCGTACTCCATCAACACAGGCAAGGATGTATCATGTTGATTAGAAGGTAAGGATGGTATACTGTAGATGTGATTAGGCTGGCGTGTGTGTGATATTTGATATATTTCTGAAAATCTCTCCATGGGCTGCAACTAACTATATTATTTTCACCATTTGAATAAATTGATGAATCATTTAGTATATAAAATGTCAAAAAATTGTAAACAAAAAGAAGAGATCATTGCCATTTTCCAGTGACATCTTCAAATTGCTTCTTTTGTCCAATGACCAGCTCAAAACCCAAAGACGATTTACGGTCATTACTGACAAATATAAACAGATTTCTCACATTTAAGAAGCCGGAAAGAGCAAATGGTTGATATTTTTGTTTTAGAAATGATTTGACGGACTAAACGATGATCAAATTGTAGCACAGAACTTGAACAAACTTCCTCAGGATATTAGACTTGCACCAACTTTGTATCCAAGTTAAAAACTTTGATCTTCTGCACTAGTTTGATGGAGCCGGATCTTATGTCTCTTTTTTTCACTTTTTAAATTTCCTTCGTTTTTTTTCTCATGTTTTAATGCATTATGTATGTAAAGCACTTTGAGTAGCCTTAGTGTATGACATGTGCCATGAAAATAAACTGCCTTTCCATGACATTTTCTAATCAGTGCACTCGAACCTCATGCTCCCACTCATCACTGGCCATTCAGACGGTGTGCCGAGTTATTTGACTATTCAGATGCCAATCAAACGCGGCTCGCCGCAGCCGTGAATGAGGGGAATGGAGGTGAGGGAGCGAGATGTCACGGAGCGTCAAAGGCTAATCAGCACGTCTGCACCTCGCAATCATGTCCCATTCACTAAACTTTTTCTCCAGCGGCTTAGCACGTTTTAAGCAATGCCTTATTGTCGCCTGTCAGAGGGGCTGACATCTGACATGTAATAAACGACTTCAGGCAAATCAGCCGACATAACTCACGGGAGAGTTCTCCTGGAGCTGGTGGAAACAGAATGTACAGCGGCATTATTTAATATCATTTACAGTTTTGAGATGTTAAGTTAAAAAGTGGGCATCACAATGTTGCATTTAGTCTGTAAATGACAGTTATGTACAGTTGATTGACTTACATTTTTGTTGAGATCAAGGTCTACAAAATGATCTTGCAACATAATATTTGCTTGTCTGTTATTTGCAGTTATGTTTAGATTCAGTGTTTCCTCCCAACATGCATTGTGCGGTAAAGTCCAACCGATTTTTGGGGCTGATGCTAATCCCAATAATAGGGAGTAAAAATCAATACATCAGCCAATATATAGCCACATTTTGAACAATGATCCCACAAATGTGGTTATCAAACACTTGGAGATGGAGGCAGGATATTGTACAACAGTTAAACAACAAACTTTTATACAATATGATATCAGCGCACTGAAACAGTGAACTTCACTGGAAATGTAATAATTGTAAATTACAACAAGCATTTCTTTCCTGCGTTATACTCTCTGAAAAAGAAAAAGTGTTATCTTATCACTGCATATCAGACACATTATACGCTGATACCAAATATATCTGTGATTGGGGAGACATTCAAACGTTTTTTCTTTTTAATTCATTTATTAAAAATGCTAAATATCCAATTAAATCTGGTGAAAGAATAAAATAAACAAAAGTGTGTATTTCACCAGACATTGAATTAATTAGGAAGACGTCTTTCTGCTCGTGTGAGTAATGGCAAGAAATTAAAAAAACATAACAGGCAGCATTCAACTTAAAAACTCTGGTCCGCTGTTTAAGGACTTTTTGAAACAGTAGTCAGTGGTTGGTGTACCAGAGAGCTCAGACTTTAGCACTATATTTGTTTATTTTTGAAACTGTAACATGTTCCATTAAGTATATGTCAAATCCCAATTTGGTAGTGGCGGGGTCCGCCATTTCTGTGCTGGATTAAGATTTCCTACCCAGGCATGAGTAATTCAAAGAATATCTCAAAGATAACAACTTTAATAACCAAATTTAAGGAATCTTTATTGAAAAAAAAAAAGAATATCCCTAACCCTAACCCATTTTTCCAGGTTACTTAATTGGTATTTCACAATATTTGGTGTGTGTAGTATGAAACTATACAGCTCATCTAACTGGTGAAAATAATAACTCTTCATTATTGAACATGTATTGTATGTAAGAAATACAAGACTTTCATGCAAATCTGTTTAATTTACAAAGTGAAGAGTAAGTGAAGTGTTTCCTTACATGGTGTCCAATTACATAAGGTCATACTCAAAGAGTTGTCATTTTCTCTTTACACAATATGAAAGATGCTCCTACTTTAAATATCATCACACATTTCCATGTGACCGACTCATTTTTTTCAGCACTGTGTCCTCCACTGTGACATGCAAGCAGAAGAGATGGATGATGGGAGATTGCCTCGCAATCAAGCATTGACATTTCAGAGGGAGATCAGCTGGGATATGCACCCTTACCATTTACATTCCAGCAACCACACACTGCACGGGAGGTTCATGGATGCCTTGTAGGCGCAGTGATTAAAAAGGGCTAATTAAAGAGAGATGGAGGAAATCATTCCATTTTTTTTTTCATTACAGTTCCCATGAAATTACATTTCTCATTTGGCTGCATAGGATGGAAGGTTGAGTTTTTTATGCGTTTTTACCCATCGAAAACAAGGTCCATGTGGAGTAGTGTGTATGTGTGTCTGTGCACATGGAATGAGGAGTGACAGTCCACTTATGAGGAGACGTTATGCTCCCTGGGTTTAATTCCCATTCATGAGGAGATCGGCGTGACAAGAGAGGACACTCACACATGTTGAACATTCAAATTTCAGCTTCATATGAGTGAAGGGGGTGGTGGATGAGAAGGCCTTCTAATCAAGCAGCATCTATATGGCGTTTCATTAATGTCGCAGCCACGAGCATTCTGAACCAAGCACTCCGTTCACCAGATGACAAAAATCTCTCAGCAGGAACACAGGAAACATCAGCAGTCACATATATGGTATATGGGAGGGCTCACCAGCTGAAACCTGGCGTATAGCTTGTATGATAATGGCATGCTGGCATTGGACAGCCTGCCTGACAGCTCCTGTGTACCGTGTAGTCATATACGAGTAATGACCGACACTAATGCAGGACCCCAAAGGACTGCGAATGGGAGGGAATGACAGTTCTGGTAGCAGTAAAGTGGCAAATGTGTAGAGGTAATGCACTATATCTGTTAATAGCAAGGCATGGGTGATATGGGGAAATAAGGAGGAAAGGAAAGGAGGGTAAAGGTAAAACAAGAGATGGAAATGTCAGGTTTTGGCAGAATTAATAGATGAAAAATCAAGAAACCCTGAATACCCAGTATTGCCAATGACAGCTGACAACTTCATTCATCTCATGAATACATGGTTGGTGTTATTGAGGCTGTGCAATATGACCTTAGAATAATATTGCAATATTACATTACACGATATATAACTAAGAAATCTCCTCAAAAGTGCATAGTAAATACTAAGACTGGGCGACAAAAACAAATATCACAATGTTTTTGACCAGAGCTGCGACAATTAATCAGATAATCAATTAGTTGTCGACCATTAAATTTACATAATCAATTAATCATTTGGAGTAATGTTTTGAGAAAAAAATAGTCCAAATTATAATTGTTTCCAGCTTCTTAAATGTGAATATTTTCGGGCTTCTTTACTCCTGTTTGACAGTGAAGGCAATATCTTTGGGTTGTGGACAAGACAAGATATTTTTAGTCACTGCTTTCTGACATTTTATAGACCAAATAACTATTCGATTAATAGAGAAAATAACTGAAAGATTGATTGACAATGAAAATAATTGTTAATAGCAGCCCTATACCTCCATATCATTATTGCATGGATGACTATTGGTAATTGGAAACTTTTTGATAAATAATCAACAGTTTGAAAAGGCAGTATTAGAACAAGTAGAATAGTTTGGTGAGTTCAGAGAATTATATTACTTTACTGTAATTACATGGAAAAAACTGCACTTGTGTCCTATAAAGATATTACCATAGCCAAAATCTGAGACAATAAATAGTCTCATATCACGACAATATATAATATCAATGTATTGCCCAGCCCTAAGTATTATCATATTGCCTGATCCTACAGCCACATTCAAGTCCACGATGTGGGTGAGAGAATACATGACTGAAGAAGATAACAGAGATGGACTGATGGAGGGTAAAGCTGGTTAACTCGGCCCTAAACTGCAGTGATTTGACCGAAACAGCGTGACAAAATACGAGGAGATGGAAAAGCTGTTATTGTCTGCCCAGCTCTCCTCGACATTAACAAAGTCGTGGGGTATCTGACAGGTCAATGACTCCAACCGCCAGGCCTCCAACTGTCTTCAGAGAGCTACAGGGCACACACCCACAGTGAAGGGTCAGCGAAGAGCAGCGCTTCATAGAGTATAATTGACTGAACCGTGACCTGCAGTGCTCTCTTTATACTGTGCTCTTTTGTGTCTGTGAGTGTGTACTGTGTATATGTGGTCACACCTCAGCCAACACCCCGTGGTCTTCTTCACATTCATCAGATTGGTATTAATATTCATGAGGAGGCTGGTGGCCGGCGTCTCGAGATGGGGTGCTAATGAAGGGAGCGTGCGTGCACGCCGGTGTGTGTGTGTGTGCACATGTCACAGATGCAGGGGGCAGAACTGTAATCAAATCACAGCCGCCCCCTCATCTCCGCCCTCATCAACCACCAGTGGCGCTCCTTCCGTACACGCTAATGCTAACATGCTACACTACACGCCTGCCTGTGGTTCGGCGCAGGCAGGCGGAGACAGCAGATGTGTATGTGTGAGTGTTTGTGCGAGTGTGTTGAATAATGGTCGGGGGCTGGCCGAGATAAAGAGGTCTGGACTCGCGGCTAGGCTAACCACTAGGCGTACAAATAGCTAACCATTATCTCTCATTAGCATCCGCGGCTAACACAGGGCCCATGCTGTGCGGTGGAGGGCCCTCACAATGGGAGCACTCCTGTATGATTGATGGTGAAACAGCGCCGGCCACAATAACAGAACAAAAAACAGAAAAGCACTAAAGATAGAATCTGTCAGCTGCAGCGAGGTAATAAAAACGTAGACAAACAAAAGGAAGTCAGACTAATCAAGAATGCCAGGCACAGCTCATTAATCTATGAGAGCTGACGCTGTTTGGGAGCCTGGAGATAAGTCGGATGACTGGCACGTTACGGAGATCACGTGTGCTCGTCCTATTCCGCCTGCTATCTTTTCATCAGCAGCAAAAACAAAAGGATAAAATGAGAAGTGAGATGAAAGCGGGGAGGGCGTTCAGAGAATTGGGTGAAAGCTGAAAGAGCAAAGAAACAAAGGTAAATAGGACAGTTCCTGCACGGCGCAGGTTCTGGTGAAGCGTTTGCTCAGCAGAGCCCCGCAATCACAAACGGCACCGCAGCGAGGAGAAGAGAGCCGACGTCAGGGTAACTTGTTAGTGGAGGAATTTGATCAAATGCTGGAGCGGGATTTGATCCGTGACACTTCGTCGTCGCTCTGAGGAACGCTGAGAGAAAATGAGTCATTAAAATCTATGACTCACCCTCTTATGCACAAATAAGACGCAGATCTTATGATTATAATTCCATCATCCCGGAAAATGAAGCCTCTGTTCTCTGTGATTGCAAAAACTTTTTTTTCCCCCCCTCCGTTGATGATTCCCTCTGAGTTTACACATCTATTATTCAGTTGTGTCCCCTTTTTCACAAAGAGTATTTTGCCAAACTTGCAGTCCTACATGCACATGACACACATGCACGCACACACTCCATTGTTCGTGCAGCTTAAAACACCAATTGTGAGTGCGCGGTACAGGGCCGGCTGAATATTCCATTTCCATTTCATTTGGCCTTCTTGCTGACTAAGAGTTGATAATTCATCATTCGTCTGGGCCCAGGGCTTATGAATATGGATTTCGGGCAGTTTATTAGCACATCTTAGGAATGCATTAAGGGAAATTAGCAAGAGGAATGAAATTTGCTCTTATAGAAATTGGGCCACTGTCTGTGTGTGTGTGTGTGTGTGTGTGTGTGTGTGTGTGTGTGTGTGTGTGTGGGTGTGTGGGTGTGTGTGTGTGTGCAGTGAACTTCAACTCCCAATTCTAAGATTCATCACTGCTGTTTCTGAGAGCTTCCCTCTGCGCATGGTTGATTTGTTTTTAAATCTAAAATGGTGTCCTTTCATGTGCCTCGTCAAAAATGAACATGACAGCGAAATCACACAGCCCTCCTACTCCTTCATTTTCTGAAGAACAGGAGAGGAGGAGGTCTGGGGAGAGGAGAAAATAAGTTCATTTCCTTACCAAGCACCAAGTACGAGGCAAATTAGGATGCAAAATAATCCAATCGGAGTTGGTTTTCTTTGGTCCGAAACAGCAGAAAAACTCATTTTGTTATTTGGTGTTATCTGCTGGTTTAGACTCCTAACAACCACTGACAAGCTAACCAAGGTTCGGATTTACAAATACCTTGTTTATTGGACATCCTGTCATCCTGCCAGGCTGGAGACTTTGCGAAGGAAGTCGAAATAAATCCGCAGCCAGACTCTAAGCGTGGCTGAGAATGACGGATTCTCTGCTGTAATTTGCTGTGCCTCATACCAGGTAAGAACAATCGAGAAATAGCTTTGCCGGCCGCATCACAGCTCATTTTGTTATGCTAAGCTGTCCAACCATGAGGAACTGCTGTCTATCACATGTCAACATGTCTACGTGCTGGAGGGTGGATGAGTGGATGAGAACGAGGATAGGACTATAACTGTGGGAGCCCACATGAACCAAATGTAAGAAAACTTTCTCTTTGTAATTTCAGTCAAAGAAAAACAATGAGCACAAGGCGCAGCACACCACGTATCCTGTCCATCGATTCATCCTCACCTTGTCTCTGTCTTCCACTAGATCACTCAGCAGGTCGTCCATGTCCAGGATCCCTCCATCAAGGTACTCCAAGTGTTGGGTCTTCACTGCGCTCTCCCCATGCTGGACACAGACACACCAGTTAGCAATGAATTACAGACATTATGGAAATCTTAAACTAAACTTAGAATCCGCCACTGATATAAACTGTCAACCAATCAGCTTTCAGTCAAGTTGAAATGACCAGAATATTTAATTGGTGGTGTTGTAATTAATTAGAACCAACATCAGAACTGAACACACAATCATAATGTCACAAAAACATACAAAATTATCAGAATCCTTACTAATTACCAATTAAGTCATTTTTCCAATGCCAGGTCCTGAGGGGGCTAGAGACAAGTCACTGTAGAGCAACAGTAGTTTCATACAATGCCAACTACTATATGTTCCATGTATGCAACCCATAGGAAGCACATAAACAGCTTTAATGAGATACAATGGCTATATTTATAACTGTCTCAGAGAAAACTTCCTAGTTGTGTGTTCCTTGTACAGTAACAAGTTCCACCCTGATGATGGCCGTGCAATAAAGATTCTTAAAAGGGGAAGTTTGGCAGCATTTTCCCCTGTGGTAAAAACATCATCCCCACAGTTTTATGGCTGTATATAAAGAACAGTAAGGGACAGGTTATTTGCAAAATTAGAAATGTGTCAGGTATCAGATGTTGCCAGATTGATTATACTCAGGTGTCTGTCACTTTGTTGCAGTGGGCATCCTTTAAGCAACATTGCAAATATTGGCGTTTTAGATGATTTTTGCTTTACTGCAAGTGAGTATTTATTTTGTTTTCTGTTATATTTTTTAGATTTAGACTTTTTTATATAGTTTTAGATTTTTAATCAACTACAATTTGGAGTATCATGAACACTAAATAACACCATGGAGGTCTATTAACTTAGTAAATTAAAAGTAAATAAATAAAACTTCTCTTACAACCAGTCTATATAAATTACTGACCACAGCAAAAAGGTCCTAAAAAAATTTGGATGTGAATGGAACGAGACACAATGTTTGAAATTTCAAGCAGTCACTAAATGCACCATGCACTGCACGGTCGCAAGTTCTGAAGACGGGGCAGCGACTCAAGACAGTAGACGGCTTCGGTCATGAATCCGAATGGTTACGTTCCTAATCACAATATATCTCAACATAAAATTATACATACAGTTATGTAGGATTGTATCTATATTCCTACAAAAATACAGTTTTGAACATACAGTAACATAAACCTAGGCTACACACTTTCAAAGTACTCCCCTTTACACAGACCTATGTAAAGTATTACAGTCACTGTCTCAATATAAAGTACCAAAAATAATTTTACCCCGCAGTGAATGTTTACAAATGTGACACAATGGTGACAATCAGTCAACATAATAAACAGGTTTATATCCAGACACAACAGCAGTCTTCCCTGTTTGTTTGGCAGGTACTGTTAGAACACATGACCTACATTACACTGTGCATGCACTACACAGAGTTTTCAAAGTGAACAGAAGTATGTGAGAATAAGGAGGGAGAGGACAGGAACTTTTTCCAGTTTTGCCGGTCTGTTGGGAATGCTGGTGGGCACATTCCAGGCCGGTTTCACTGTCACCATGAAGACAGAGGTCAGAGTGAACACGCCCCACAGAGCAGGAACTACTCCGAGCCTGGCACTCCATCCACTGACAAAGAGAACAAGGACTTCTACTAAGCTGCGATCTGTAATCTGTGCGCTATTTACACATCAAAAATCAACAGAGAAGTACACGAACAATAGCGTCTTCCCCTTTTTGTGACCCAGTATACACACAGTCTATTGTGGCGATGCAGATCTCCAAGAGACAGTGCATCTGTGGACAATTTAAGATGAGGCTGATGATAAATAGCGTAGAACTATGAATACAAAGTGAAAAATAATCCCAACCTAGTGAATGGGTTAAATTTAGCCTTGCGAAATGTATATTTGCTATTTTTTTCCCCATAGTTTCTATTAAAAGTCATTTCTGGACTGAAATAAGAAATCTTTGACAAGCCTTATCGTTTCTAACAATGTGTGCAGTAGAAAATGGCCCATTAGGAACTGCCCATACCAATAAGCAATCTGTCAAGAGCAACACAAGACTACATTACCAGCTAAATTAACAGCTATAGGCTATAAGCCTCGGAGGCTGGAATGAGTTTGGCTGAGACCCAGCCGGCGGCTTCTGCTGTATCACTGAGCCCCGTTGGTGAATGGGCTCGTTCTTGCTCCGATGCATCCGAATGTGAATTACAGGACACAAAAAAAGAGGGTGTCTGCCTTTCACAATGGGCCAAGTCCATTCTCTTAAAACAAATGGTTGGGAGAGTCTGGGATTTCAATCACAGGAATAAAGCCAGAAACCTCCCTTTCTTCAGAAGTGCCCATAATACCAGAGCCAGGGGCTGAGAGAGATGGAGCGAAGAGAGTAATCTGCAACTACAACTACGGAACAAAAATACACTGCAGTTTTTCACACAATGCAAAGGCATTGTGATATGCAAACAGGCAGGCGATCCAATGATCCAGAGGACAGAGATGCCTGTCACTGTAAAAAATTGCAGTTGTACCAACAGTGTATTATGAGTGAGGCCTTACAGAGAATGACTGTACATGTAGATCTTTATTATGAGTATTAAAGTTCATTGTAGACCATAGTAACTCCAGGTCCACTTACTGGCTTTTTTCAGAGAATGGACTGTGAGATGAGGTTTAAAGAGATGTTCACAACTCCATCATAAGTAGTCCCAAATTCAGAAAAGAAGTATATTTGGAGAATTTTAACTAAAATAAAGCATGCTGGGAAATATGCTACCAAGATAAAAATGTTAATAAATAACTTATTTGGTGAGTTGGTGAGTGCGATCTCAATGTCTGAGTGGTTGCATTTGATTGCCAGGCCCTTCGGGTTCACAGCTGGTATAAGTCCATTGAAAGAAAACTAGTGGCCAACTATTTAGATGATTGATTTATCTTTTGATTCATCTTTCAAGCAAAAATGTCAAACATTTACTGGTGCCAGCTTCTTAAATGAAAGGATCTGCTGCTTTTCTCTGTCATGTCGGATGGTAACTGAAGAGCGTTTAAGACAAAAGAAGCAATCTGATGACGTCCCTTTAGGCTCTGGATAACTGCGACGAACATTTTATTTGAAAAATTACACCACACAATTAATGGATGAATCGCTAAAGTAATTAATCAATAATTAAAATCTTTTTTCAGTGGCAGCCCTATACCTATTATAAATAAGTGTCTTCAAATCTCTGTTCAGTCCACATTGTGTTTGGATGTCAATATTTAAACTATATCATGCAATTACTGACGAAATTGCAGTGTGATTGTTGAAAGTTGAGATCAATGTGCAAGGTGAGGCTCACACATTTTTCCTTATTCCGATTGATATCCAGATACAGATTGCATGTTGACGCCAGGTGTAAAATGAGTCTTCCTTTTGCGAGACTTAAAAGATTGTATGATCTGAAATGGTACTGAATTGTCAACAAATTTCGAACAAAGCGGCGTTTATGAAAACAGATTACTTAATTAGATTCATCGTGAGATTTAACAGCGCTGGACCCAGAAATATGAAGAAAAAAAAAACATCATACATTGTGTATTTCTTGATCGTTTGTAGAGTTGTATTTAAAGTGTTTACTATGTGGCAGCCCATGTGGGATGGAGATGTTGAAACCAGCCGGGTATCCAGCTGGAGCTGAGGCGTGAGGGCAAAGCATTTACACCAGAAAAACTGGTCCAGCCTGAACAACTGCCAGCATTCTTCTGCCTCTCGCTGGAAATGTGTGAGAACGTGTGCCTATGACAGCAACAGCGAAAGGAGGGAAGGGTGGTAATTGGCTCTTTTCTGCGATGACGTCACATGACCAGCATTGAGACGTAAACCTTCATGGCATTAGTGTGATTTTTTCAGGGGTGAAGGATTAGATCACAACAAAGCCTGAGTGTTAATTAGCATCAACTCTGCAGGCGGTGTTTAAGCACACTTGGCATACTTGTGCTTCTGTTTCCTTTGCCAGAACTCACAAGACCCGAGAAAACACACTTTCCACCTCGTGATGAAAAGGGATGAATGCATGACACTTCAGAGGGAAAGTAATCTATAGAGAAGAGGGGAATAAAAAAAAACTCTTCTGAAGTCCCTCGTTGTCAATCCCTGGTAATTCCCCTTTGTGTCCTGAAGTCTTCCCATGAAATAAAAAACAAAAGGAGTCAGGAGTCAGTCAGTCAACAGCGGAGGAGAATTACC
This sequence comes from Pagrus pagrus, assembly GCF_965226575.1. Lineage (NCBI taxonomy): Eukaryota > Metazoa > Chordata > Actinopteri > Spariformes > Sparidae > Pagrus > Pagrus pagrus. The sequence goes on along the minus strand of NC_140206.1, from coordinate 14,991,776 downwards.
GTGACAGTTAGAAGAGTAAATTCCCTGCAAATTACACCATTAAGCCCCCCCAACCATTCAAACCCATATCTCTCCTTCTTCTCCCTCCCTCCCCCTTCTCTGGTGAGCAAACATGACACCACTCGAGAACGGTGAAGCGTCGGGGCGATTAGCGGAGCTAAATTCGGTGGGGCTGCAGCGGCGGTGGTGGCGGTGGGGTTGGGGGTGCCATTTCACACTTTGATCCTCAGAAGAATGTGTAATTACACAGCTGCAGGAGGACGGTGTGGATTTAGCCGTGACCAAAAAAAAAAAAGAGTCTTTAATGAACACGTCGATGAGGAGCTGTCTTCGAGTCGGATCCATCGGTGCGAGTGAGAGCGCAGAGAAAGTTAAACTGTGGAGACTTTTCTCTCTCTGAAGGAAGACGACAGCCAGAGATGGAGACATCTTGACCTTGGCCTACATTCTGTAATCAGTGCCTTAATGACTCTTAAACACAACAGAAATATATCAATTACGGATGAAACAATCCAATATGCCTCATTAAGTATGGGCACGGTCGTGACTTCTGCCATCAGTCACATTCATTCATTCAGTCAGACGATCCCTGGCCACACAGAGATGTACAGATGTTACATTTGGGGAAAAGAGAGCACTGCTGGTACACAATATCAGCTGATATCCTGAGTTAAGGCACTGGAATCACATAAGGAACGGTCCAAAGCGTGGCTCAATTTCACGCTGAAAGATGATAACAGTGCTAGTTGTGTCGTCTGTAAAATGATCATTTTAAATCAGGGTGTGAACACCAGCAATATGTCGAAACATCCTTCTACGCAACATGGGCTTTAATTCTAGGAAACCCAAGTGGAGCCCGGGTCAATTTGGCCTGCTAGATGTTTCTAAAATCAAAAATTGCAATAGAAATCACTCTTCATGCTGTTTCATGCTCTTTAATTAATAATTACTATTCATAATCTGAGCACAGCGGGCAAAGTGACACTGCAGGAAGTCGATCAATAAGGGAAGTTGAGATCCTGGCACCATTTTGCATCTTAACAATGTATTAGGTGGTTGATTTTGGCCAGCGGCTCAACATTAAGTTTCAGTTTTTGCTCTAATAGGGAAAAAGTGTTTTAGATGATGATAGTGTTGGTAGCTCTCAGGTTTTGTCTACTCTGTTTCTACACTGTGTTCAGACTCAAAGATAATAAAAAACAGTTGCACTGATGGTGAAAATCTGTGAGGCCTACTTTTTGTTTTTCATACAAAAAATGTATCAGGAGTCAATGAGGGGATCCACACAGAATCTGACCAATAATGGCATTAGTATCAATAAAATCTTCTTAATTCATTCAGACAAAAGTATTGATGAATTACAAATTAGTTTTTTGTTTTTTGCTGAACAAGTTGCACAGTAGCACTGAAATCAGTCGGGGTGGCATTCTAATTTTAAATAAAGATTTTGTTCTTTCACATCTCTCCGACTGAGAACTGATACAGACGCACATCTGCTTTTAAATGTCATGATGTCTGAGATGCCCAAGATTAAAAGTCACATGCCAGCGGGCATCTGTCCTACAGTGCCCCTCAGCTAAACAGTGAACAGCCTTCCAGCCGCACTATGCTATGCTGCTTTGTAGCTGCAGATGTATTTTCCTTCAGGGATCAATGGAGTTACACAATGTAAATTTATAATGTGCATTTACACTGGTTTGATGAATGCAGTCTACTTCCCTGAACACGTTTGACAGCCAGTCAGCAACACCCTAACAAAGAGAAACAGCAGGTTTAACAGTTACATTAAACTTTAAAAATGCTTTTTGCATAGCTGAGTTCTGACGCACTTTCCAATCCACAGCGGACAACTCCTCTCACTCCGACGTACATGAGAAGAGAGCGGCTTGTTCAGGTGTCAGCACAGTGTTGATATACGGGCTGTAATCTGAACTGAGCCTACACAGGCACACCATGAGACGCAGAGAGACAGCTACAGTACCTGGCTGGTTCCCTTGAGAACGCTCAACACTCACAGTCTACATGCTGGTCCCTCAGGCGATGGTATACTAATATAGTTATTGAGAGTAAAACAGGTGAGTCAGAGTCGAGACTCTTCACTCCTGCAGCTGTCAACTTTTTACTTCCCAGATTACAAACAGATGATTCAAAGTTCGTCCAAAACAACTTTGAGAATTGATCAGTTAAGGCATTTATAACGCAAAAAAGGCAAACAGTTGTTGGTTTCAGTGTCTCAAATATGAGACCTTGCTTAAAATCTTTGTACATCTGTGTAGGGTGCAACTAACAATTAATCTAATTGTTGACTAAACTGTTGATTGTCTTCACAATTAATTGATTAATTGGTCAGAAAACGGTAAAACATATTGATGAGTGTTTCTCGGCATCCTCAGATTACTTTTTTGCTCCGAAACCCAAAGATATTCAGTCTACTGTCACAGAGGAGTAAAGAAAACAGAACATATTCATATTTAAGTAGCTGAAATGAGACAATTTTGACTTTTTAAAAAAAAAAACTACTCAAAATGATAAATCATTCATCAACAATTCTTGGTTTCAGTGTCTCGAATGTGAGAATTTGCTGCTTGCAATCTTTGTAAATATTTCAAAGTGTGTTAGTCGGACATAAAATTTCAGATGGGAATTATGCTAGACGAAAATAGTTAGTAGTTGTAGCCCTAGAAAAGACACCCATTTCAAAATAGACAATCATTTTCGACAAATCAAGTTTATAGAGTATATAGATGACAGATGGAGGCAAGTTGGGATTTTATCATATATCTTATAACAACTTTATCTACGACACCTTAGGTGCAAATCTTTACACAACTCCCACTTCCTTCATCACATGCCACAATAGCAGTGATTGAATAATGTGTGGAAACTGTATGAGAAACATTTTTTATCACCCCCGTGATCACACGCACACTCACATTTAACAAATCCCCCTGTATAATGAGCAGTGTTTTCCTGCATGCAGTTAGTTAGAGGCTTTGTCGGTTAACGCAACTGTTTTCTCAACAGTAGAGATGAAAGTAGAGGAACGCGTACAGAGTCGCAGCTCAGATCACATTAAAATAAACTGCTAATTAAGAAGGTCTACATGCCATTACTGCAGTGAGGCTGTACAGAATCCTCTTCACCCTGAACATACACACAAACACACACACCCAGTGATTAAAACCAGGTTTCTGACACTGTCCCTGCTGTCAGTGGTGAGGCCGGAGTGGTGGTGAAATGTGCGGTTAATGTGGGCGCTAAGTGGATTCTGCTGGCAGGAGCAGTCGCCACATCCGGTCAGATCTAGTCGGCCCTCTCTGGCAGCTCCGGAGCTGGACTGTCCTCATGATGGTCTGCCTCTATTAGGAGAAGGCAATAGACTGCTGAGTCAGCGTCTAGCAACGGCTCCTAATTAACATGCCCTATGAAAAGCAATCAAGGGCCCGGTGCATTCTAATCACACGCTAGGGTTTAGCCCACTTCAGCTTGTGCACGGCAGCGTGTCTTGCTGAAAATCAACAGGGACCCGCTGGGCAGAGTGGGCATGTCTGTGGATGTCAGTGAAGCAGAGACGTGACAGCTCAGGGGACACCGAGCGAGATGAGCTCCTCTGCTGTGTGTGCGTGTGGCCCTCTTGGTGTTTGTGTGCGCTCCCTCGCTGAGTGGAAGCAATCCATCGAGCCATCCAGGCACCCAATCGCTCCTTTCTATCCCTGCTTCCAGGGGCCTCCTCTCGCATCTCCGCAAGCCAGCCTCTCGCCTCGCCTAGGGGGAGGACGCGTGGGCGGGCTGAGGGGGGACCAGCCGACCGATAAAACCGGGGCCTGTCATCAATCCTAATCCCTAATCACTCACAGGACAAAGCCTCCTGTCCGCGGCGTACGTCCCCGGCTGCGGCCACATTGAGGACATCAAACAGTAAACTTCCACCTGCCCGCTGAGATACCAGAGCTTTAACAGGGGGGCATTGTACAGGTAGACAGCCGGGGCTGCTGCCAGCGCCACTCACCTCCTCGCAGAGACGCGACACACATCGGCACCCTATCACGCCACGACAGCATGCACATACAATGCTGCTGATTAATAAAAGGTCAGTTCGGCAGAATGATTTATGTTCAAGTGATTGCAACATCAGGGAGCAGAAAGATGGGGGCTCATATCTTTGTGTATATGTGGGGCATTCAAAACAACACAAGTCACAGGGAAAAACAACACTCTGCACCAGCGGTTCCTTAAGTCTTATTAGTTTTGGGATGTGCAGTGCATGCCAGGGGATATATTGTGATGATGTGTTGTGTTCGACTTTATGACACACAATGGCACCCATATGACAGGGGTAGGGTAGACTACATTATTTATATGAGGCCGGTGAATGGGATACAAGATGCATTTCCAAGTATAAATGTGCTGTACGGCGTCTGTGACCTCGTGTGTCGTTTTCCCTCCTCTACTTTGTTTATATATTCAGCTGAGGGCTCAACTGTGAGTACTCCTGCCAGAAAAAACTGAATTTTGTTAAGGTCAGCAAAGTTTTTTATTAACTTCTGGCATTGTGCACCCGGAGGTCAGCAGTAAAAGGACATTTCAACATGGAAATTCCCACCTCAGACTGGAATGCAGCATTAGTGTATCTAGACGTGTTAAGCACGGAGGCATTGGGCAACTGGAGTCGAATGAGTTTTCAGTCAGTGGATACACGTCAGGCATGTCTGGCAGCTTTGCATTGTTGTCTATTGAGGTAATCGTCTTTGGATTCACTTCTTACCATGTGACCCTTTGTTGATACAGGTGATACAGAGAGACAGGTGTCATTCACAAGACTGGTCATAAGCTAAATGATAGATAGGTAGCAGGGCTGTCAAAGCTAACGCGATAATAACACGTGAAGGCAAATTCCTCTTAACGCTGTTACTTTTTTTGACGTTGTGTTAGTATTACTAAGGAGTCTTACATTAAGGTCAATAAGCCCATCTTGTCGGGCTTGAGTTTGCCATGTTGTGTTATGCTCTCAGCATATTTTCTATGGAGCACCTTTGAGGTTATTCTGGAGGACATAACTTATTATTACAGTTCATTCTGTTAAAGCAACCATAGCAGAGGCTGTATGAATACATTATGATGAGAAGTTGCCTCTTCTGGCCTCGAAATAGAAACTTAAATAGGAGCAAAACTCTGCAGCAATGAGTCTTATACTTGCATGGCATGTCAAAGTTTACCAAACCAAACTCCACTCAGTTTTATCCACATTTTAAATCCTCACCTCAACGCAAAGACGTGACTTCTTGTGTTTGATTTAAGCTAGCAGCAGCTAGCAGCTATCTCTAATATCATGAGCGTCATAACCGCAGACCTGTCACGTGACCCTCACCTCTCTGCCAGTTTATGGCTGCTAACTAGCTGTTACAAAAAGTTAAGAATGACAGGAATGAAACGACATTATTTGAAGGCACATTAACGTTGAACATGGCGTTGGAAAGTCCCGAGGAAGTTAAGTTAGAGGCGGTTTATGAGAGTGTTTACCTGCTCCACTATCCGGCGGTGTCTCCGCGTGGCTTGCTCGACCAGATCCCGGACTGTCCAGCCAGCTTTGCAGGGAACCACCACCGCGGTGTCCCCGAAAGTCACAGTGACTTTCATACCAGCTGCTTAATCCTAATATTGTCGACAGAAGTTCAGAAATAAATCCAAGTTTCGGGAGAGTCTCTCGACCCGGAGCTGCTGCCCTGCTCGAAGAAAGAGGCACCTGTCTGTCGAAACTGGAGCAACAGGTGTCTCAGGTCAGGATGAAATCACGGTGGAGTCGCTTTACCGAGCTGAGCTGGCGTCCGAAGCCTCGCAGGACATCTTATTTCCAGCCGAGCCGTCATGTAAGTTGGAGAAGAAGCAGTGGCTACAGCCGCAGAGTGTGAGTTTGTGTCATGTTGAGCTGTCCGCTGATACACCCAAACAAAACAAACCGACAGAGGAACCCGGAAGAAATCACAGCGAGGACGGCACTCCAGGAAATCCCAGAGCCACTGACACTGCACCGCTGCTGGGGTCTGCACCATCTGTCTGCTCGTGTTCAAACACGTTTCTGTGTTTTAATACAAACAATGATCATCCAGTAACACCTTGATCATTAAATGAAACGAATATAAGACATCTCACCTTTTCTCTGCACCTGCTTCATCCATTATTTCCTAAATCAACTTATATTTTTATATCAATATAATAGGCTGCACCTTTTCAGCATAAGGGTATTATGAACATTAAATTACTCATTTGAAAAAAGAAAAGTGAGATCACATTTCAGCAGTGGTGGAAGAAATATTCAGATCAGATCAGATTTCATTACCCCACTATAAAAATATTCCTGCATTTATGTGCTCAGTAGTACAGAAGTATAAGAAGAATGTACTTAAAGTAGGCCTATCAAAGTAAAAGCACTTGTTCCACTGAAAATCTGATTCTGCAGACCATCGACTGACATGTATTTTACTATCGTATCTGCTCATGGTGGAGCTAGTTTCAACTACTTTATATAGGCAGTCAGCTAGTTTAGTCAAGTCCCTCCAAAGGGTCACCAGGTGAAGCTGAGGGGTTGTGGAATGATAAGTGGAGACGAAGTAAAACAGTCTGATTCATGAGTTTGTTTTTATTTTTTATTCTCTAATCTAATCTCTTCAAATAAAACACTGTGAGAAGTTTAGAAGGAAAGTGTCTGATACTAACACCTCACAGACATCCACAATGTGACAAGTGGCAACTAGATACTGTTTTTATGCAAAGGGTCACAAAGTTCACCAAAAAGTTTGGAAACTATTGGTTTAATCTTTTGCATTTTATAAACTTGTTATTCGTTTTTTTAAGCAAAATCTTTATCTGCAAATGCTGTCAGATGGCTGCAGTGGAGTAAAAAGTAGCTTACAATAGTTTTCTTGTGAGATATAGAGGAGTGGAAGTATAAAGCTGCACAAAATGAAAATACTCAAATAAAGTACAAGTGTCTTAGTCACAGTTCTTGAGTAAAAGTACTTACTTTCCACCACTGCAATTTTACTCGACTACATTTTTTTCCCAGGTTGTTACAAGCTACCTCACAGATTCTTATTTTACACTGAAACCTAAAATCAGCTGATAAAATCTGATTTAATCACATCATCTTTAATTTAGGTTAAACCACTCAATGGTTCTCCACCTGAATGCATCTGTAAAAATGATTAAACATCTCTACATAAAGTCTATTTTTTTGATAGGATCTGAGAGGTTTAATCCAGAATCAGACTTTTAATTGGATAGGATCGGAAGCCTTGAGGACATTTTGACTCGAGCTGATGCTGAAGAGACGTTCCTGAAAAAGTTATTTGAATAATTTTCTTAACGCCATGTTTTCTAGAGGCATACTATGTTTTTTAGGATGGACAGACAGACTCCTAGGTAAACTGTCCACATGTATCTGCAGAGATATTAGCCTTAGCTCTAATCCCCCTGCACACACACCACCACCACACCTCTACTCACACACACATCACCCACACTAATTACCTAACTGTTATTGTCTGTCATTTTATGTCATTAGGTGTGTTGTGAAATTGCCTTTATGGATATTAATGGCCGCTGACATGCTCTCGCGCCTTATTCCTGGGCATTGTTTAGTATTGCTCTCGGGAATTTTCCTCCCCATCAAATCAGAAAAGCCACCACGGCAGATGGATTCATAATTGGGACAAGCAATTATTTCCACTGCCACTGTAATTCATCCGAAATGGAGGGAACGGAACAATGAAGGGCTGACAGCTCACTCCTCTCATCCCCAATAAACAAGGTGAGTATGGGGGGGTTGGGGGAGGGGTGAGGGGGTAAGGTTTGAGGACGGAACGCAAATAAAGACATGGACACAAACGGAGACGGTCCCTAATTAGCAAAATTCTACAGTGACCGCGTCCTTCATCTATAATCCCTGGGCTCTGATTTTTAAGAGAGAACATAATTTCATACCTGGTTTAACACTGTGTTTGCAGGGCCACTGAGTTTATGATGCCGGTTATGTCTCCCCCCCCTCCAATGGGATCATGGCAGCTGCTGACTCATCAGTCGCTGCAACTTTGTTGTTGCCAGCACTTGGCTGCGGTCGCACTGCAGTCAGCATGGGAACACGTGTGTTTCCATAAAACACTGCTTAAACCCTGCGAGCTGGGAAAATGACAGATAATGCTGTGTGGTGTTGGTGTTTTATCGGACACGTAAAGCCACATCCCTCCTGTTCTTTAAGTTTTTCTTTACCCGAAGATGACACCCTGCTCCACACAGACTTAACAGCGGCTCGCCTGCATTCAGTCCACTGTTAAGCCTCCCGCTCGGCTGTGCTTGTTGGAAACTTTCCAGACTTTCCGCACTCACCTGTCGGTTCAAAAATGGAATATTCCGAGTCGCGTTCCCGTGGCTGCGTTTGGAAACTTTGCACTTCAGCAGCTCCAAGTGGCAGTGAATGATTGCTGCTGAAATTTTGAAATGTTTGGAGGACTTCATTACTCAGAAAACCTAATTGGCACCGGAAATCTGCCGAGTTCTGTGACCTAAATGTTCTCCAGGTGGAGGAAAAGTGTTTAATTCTTAATCCTTTATAGGACACACAAGAATGCACTGCACTTTCATTGCAATCACTTTTTGTTATGCACCTATGCACGTTATTTTGGGGGCATTTTGCCTTTATTTGTTTATGACAGTAGAGATGACAGAAATTGCAAGAAGACAGTTCCCGAACTGGATTTGAGATCAGAGACATTTCAGTTATATGGTATGCATCTCAACATGTAGACCAGCAGACGCCTTGAACCATCCATTTCAACTGGAGTACCATGTCAAAAAGACAGGACATATTCTGTCTATTCAGATTCTGCCTTATTTTGTATATTTTATTTAAAATTATGATCTAGTTAACAATAGAATAGTTTTATTAAAAAGTACTATTAGTCTTCAGTTTGTATCTAAATAGCTTGAATAGGCAGAATATTCCATTTGGTGCATAACTTCCTCTGGAGAGCACAGATGTATTTTCAGTCACAGAAAAAAAGATGTCAGAGAAAATTATTATTTCAATCTTGACGAAAGTATTTTCACACTATATTAAGTTTCTGAGAACAAAATGATTTAGTAGTTACTCCTGAGTCACTTTTACAGCGTTAGAGTTTTAAATCCATCAAAATAACATGTAATGTAAATTAAACACATTTTCTTATTTCACAGAAACAAATACTAAAGAAATTCATAATTCACTCATTCAGGTTTAAACCGAGATTGAACACCCGTAATGCATTTCTTCATCATCAAAACATTCCTAATGCGGATGATTTTCATTTTTTATCAATGGTTCCACATAATGCTGCACAATTAATTGAAACATCGTAATCACAAATGGCCAAGTGCAATATCCAAATCACAGAAGCTGCAATGTTTTGATTATTGTGAAGGTAAAATGTGTGACAAAGCATCATTATAATGAAGTAGAGATGTCCTGACCTACAAATCCTGTTCTCCTGATGTAAGAAAACATGTTTGTTTGGTACAGACCCCAACAATGACACATCATCAGAAAAGCCTTATTAATGTTATAGTTGCTAGAGATGTGTAAAGACATGTGCATCAAACAATAAATATTATGACAGTATTGCACACTTAGATATTATGTTACATAACATAATACTGACATTTGTTGTCCCAAATAAGCTAGTACAGTTCACTGTATGTGAACCTTGAGTTTTGAATATTTTCCCACATAAATGTATCAAAATGCTTTTATTGCAAAGACCTTGCACATATTGTGCAACACAGCACCCATACATACGCACACTAACATACCAGCGCCAGCACATTTCACAAACGTGTCATTGTTGCTCTTGTGTTTGCTCAAGGTGGCTCCTTCCTACAGTTCCCATTTATGTCAGAGAAGAACAAGGGAGTACACGGCGGAGGCTCAATACGTCCTCACATGGTAACGAGTTGAAAGGACAGAATGATAAGACGTCAGCGTCGGGAACGCCGAGTGTTGTGACACAGCACACAGGCAGGGAGAGTCTGATGTTATCTGTTCCCACGTCCGGAAGAAAGGAGCTGCTGTCCGACCCGAGAGCGGACGAGTTTGACAACAACACCTCGGTTCAGTGTTTGCACAACACTACCGCTGTCGCTTGTTGACTCTATGATGTCACTTCCTTTATTAAAAGAGCAGTATGCTCTTTACCACACCTTCAGCTGTAGTGGTGTTGAGCAGCAGGTGTTGGCAAAGAGTTTTAGGGAGTTTGTTGCTGTTTTTCGTCAGAAGTGAGAGAGCTCAGGTTTTACAGTCATCTCTGAGCTAAGTCACAAAGTGCCTACTGTATGAGTTTGAGCGGTCTATCAAGCCTTTCTTTGGAGCCTTTTCAATCTTGTCCTCATCTGGAAGTAAGGCGTGCTAGCCAAAGTGTTGGCCGTCAATAAAAGCCCCGAGATGGTTTTTCTTGTTTTGTTCGTCTCTCTGAGTGCAATTTACAGGGTTGGCTTGTCTGGGTCGATAGCCGTGTTGATTTGCTTTCAGTCTTCAAGCAGTGCCCCTTTTCTAAAGAGCAAAATTGACATGTTCTCAGCGGCAGTGCCACCACCCCTGTGTTTTAGCTCAGTGTGAGACTGAGGCTGGTCAATAGCTGAGACTTGCTTCACTTCCTGCTGCGCTGCTTACAATTACAGGGCCCCCGAATCAGTAGCGAGGATTACTCATAAAAACCTGCCCTCGCTCGCTCCGTGATTGTGTGCGTGGGCGTGTGTAGCTGCGCAAGTAGAGCAGGAGATAGTGTTCGCAATCACAAAATATGACTTTCATTCAGCATGAGGATTTCATTTCAGACCTTAGGTATAATATTCATGCTGCAAAATTGCATTTCTTTTGTGCGCGGGCTGCTGAAAAGCTCAAATCGAATAGCTAAAGGCGCTCGTCTGTGAATTACAAGTGTTGCCAAAGTTGCCTGAATTGTTGTCGGGAACAATCACAGTTATTCAGAGCAAAACAGCTATCATCAGGCCGCCATGATCTATGGACACACAGAGATGCATACTGCACTTTGGAGCTTATTGCACTACAACTTAGGAGGGTTCTTTGTGAAGCGCTGCTGGCGGTCCACTTCCTTATAGATTTTCTCGTCTAGACTGCAGGTACAGCATAAGGAGAAGTGTGCAGGGTTGTAAAAGGAAGGAAGAAAGACTCTTTAAACCAACCTGGTGAATATATAAATTTACATGCTGTAAGTCTAAATGCTGGAAGATGACTTGTTTATGGCTGCTGCTACAACACTGCCACAGATTTTAAAGATAACGCGGACAGACACACGGTTTGAGTCGAGGCAGCATAATCACTCCTATCCTCGCCAACAGTGGAGTTTTTGACTGAAGCCTGCTGGAAGCGATCCCTCTGACCCCTTTCATACTGGACAAGTGACCCAGGAAATACTCAGCTCTGGGGATCAATGCTGGGTCAAGCTCTGTTCAGCTGTCTGGAGCGCCCTGCTGCTCGCCATGTTTAACAGAATACAAGTGTAAAGGCTTGAAAGGAAAACTCTTGCGCCGTTTGTTATCGGTAGTTTATCCCCAGAGGTTGTGCCTGAAGTTTTTCAGCTGGCCTGCGTGTAACTTCCTGGAGGTGCTGTGATTTATCTTTTATGTGTTTTACTTGGCGTTTGTTCCACTTGATCTGTATAACATGCATTCACCCTTGCAGTAGAAGATATCCAATATCATCATTAAAAGTCTCATAAGATTATTCTAACATCGACTTGAAAACATCCAACGGGATTTCTAACAAAACTTTGCCGTGTAGGATTTCCACCTTTTCTTCAGAAAGGCAGATAAAGGCAGGCAATTGTGAAAGACTTATCAGGGTTTTATTTTGTGGAGTACAGTTGGAGGTGAAATGTTTGGAAAGTCCATAGAAAGACAGGAACCTAACATAATGTTGCATTGTAGGCCATACTTTGTTTTTATGCAATACATTCTTTGGGTCCTTTGGAACGCTGTTAAACCAGGAAGTCCCATTCAACTGTTGCAGACATTGAAAGTCCTTCAAAATAAGAGCTAGGTGCAGTCCCAATGACCTCTCCAAGGCCTTAAGCCCTGAACCCTCATGGGCTTAACTGATGTCACCTGGTAAGTGCTTGACTGAAAGAGGCTACGAGTGCCCAAAATGATGTTAATTCTGGTCATTTTTACTTTATGTTTTTTACTTTCTGAAGCAGTCGGATGCCTGATTGGAACATCTTCCAGGCCCTTGTTTTACATAATAAACAAGAGGTAATTATCAAATAATTAGTTTACTTGTCATATATACACAAATATACACTATAAACATATTCAGTCAGAGGTTTCAGGGAAAAAAGTTCCGTTATGTTTCAAAAGCTGATTACTTTTTTGTTGATTTAAGCGAGATCTTTTCTGTTTTTTGAATTTCGAATAAATTGCATCTAGAATAATGAAATTATTACATAATAATCAAGAGTGCCATCGTCTGGATTATTTTGTTTTTTTTAAATGCTTCTGGGCTTCCCCTGGGAACCTGTGACTGTCACAACGCAATGAGTTGTGGGTAATTTCCTCAGGCAAAGTCTGCAGAAATGCAGACTTCGGGGAAAATGGACATAAAGGGCTTAAAATGTGTTCGAGAGAACGGAAATGGAAAATGGATATATACTCACCTGGACATATTTTGCATCAAAACTATTTGCACCCCCAAAATGCAAATTTGCAAGTATGGAGCTCTGAGACGGCCTGCACTGTAGCACTGACCAGCTGGCTGATAGGTTGAATCTCAGCCGCTTGTCCAGGGCCTCTGATCTGTTCCTTTAATATGTAAAAACTATTCAATCAAGGCAACAGTAGACCAGCAACTCCCACGTCTCAGCTTCAGTTCCCTATCTGTACACCCCATACACAGTACATAGCAGTGTGTCTGTGCAGGGAGCAGCTGACTCATCAAGTCACCTTTTGTCATGTCGTCTTTATAATTTTGCACCATTGTAATGTCTATGTTAAAGTACCCATGACAAAAACAACAGTTCGAAAAAATATATAGATGTGTGAATTAATGCGCGAAAAAAGGCCTTAAGCTCTCGCAGACTTAAAGGAATAGAACACCAAAAAATGAAGGTTCAGTTACTGTCTACTCATGTCCATGCGAACAGGAAGAAAAGTGCACTTTTACATTTTAAAACAAGCCCCGATTCACCACTCTGGTTGTTTGGGTAACCACTGCAACTGCTGTGAAGCTCCAGAAATGTTTGACTGTGAGACTTCACCCAGCTTTCCACGAGAGTGACGAGATAAAGACTGAATTTGCATTTTTGGCTGACCTTTACCTTTAACCAGGAATGTGCGTGTGGACGTTGGACAATAGCTCTTCCCAAAATGCAAAGTGCACACTACAGCCTGAACAGGTTTTCCAGGTTCGGTTGCCTGTCACCCTCCCATCATCAGAAACATCTGTGATCTAACTGCTGGTGTGTGTGAGTGATATTTCTGCAGCGAGCTGTTAAATGCCACACATTTATTTCAAGAAACGTACCGTTTCCTTTGAACGAACACTCCAGGAAAGCTGTCGAAGTGCCAGAAGCAGACTGAATGTATGTTATTATGCAAGCGGATGAGTAAGGTTTTCTGTTAATTATTTACTTTTGGAGGAGCTCCATTGGAAAGAGACCAGGACTGGGTTATTATATCATCAGCAGATGAGCAGGTTAAGAGGGAGGTAATCAGGCTACAGGACGTGGATTTGACGATTACATCAACGCATCTGCGCATATTTTCACACTCCTTTCGAGGAGAAAACATATTTTCTCACTTCCCTCCGCGAGGAAGCCACAAAGGGAAAGTCATTCCATATTTGACTGTTGCACGCGCCTAATTAGACTAATTAGATTTTTCTCAGCTGAAGCCTGGAGTTTAACAAGACACGACTCTCGCCCTTTGCACCATGCTCCTTGATGGGTGAGAATGAGACTTTATATTCACCAGGCGGGTAGCACATCACACACTCTCTCACTCACACACATCCCTTAATGGATCAAATTAGCGCTCTGGCACATAAACCCTGTTTTCCACCCGTTCTTTTCACCCCCTCGCTTGTTCCCTCCCCGTTCTCCTCTCCCCTCGTTCCTTCTGTCAGAGACAGTCGCCGGGTAATTAAAATCTACATTGAGACAAAAGTTGCTTTAATTTAAGTTCATTACACCGTGTCAGTCTCGGGGCTTCGCAGGAGATCTTTTTTAGAAATCCGCTGCCTTGAAGCCATGGCAACTGCCGCATAACCTCATTTCCCACCTAATCACAGCGAGGGAGACTGCTAAACATTGATTTGGACAATTACGGGGCTACATTTGCAACAAAAGCAAACAAGGCAGCGGCAGTGGTTGGGAAAGGTGAAGTAGGGAGGGGGCCCACTGAGACTTAAGTGCTTAGAGGGGAAATGAAAGAGGGAGCAGAGGAGAGAGGGCAGCGTGGCGAGGCTACATACATAGATAGCTTAATGGCTCTAAAATGGCACCTTTTTCTCCGTCTGCAGCTCGTAAATGTCCCCGGTGATGTCATTCTTCTCAATCTGACTGACACCCTGTGGCTCGTCTGCACGACTCCGCTTCGTGAACTTTTCTTGCGCTCGCACAACCCGGTAATTTGACCAAGAGCACATTTCTATTTACAGCAGGCACCAGAACAATCTCATCTGTCATTACCACGGTACGCTACAGCATGACCAGAATTACATATTGTAGTTTTTGTGTTTCTGCTTTTGAAGGGTCACCTCATCTGTTTTTAATCTGCTGCGGTTAAGACACGTCAGCGTTTCATTTGAACACATTTGGGGAACTTTTCTTAAATTGGCAGCACACAGGTTTTTTGCTCTAACATGTCATTATGAAGTAAATGTTGATTGTGCAATGTAACGGCTGCAGAATAATGCCACCATCTGCGTTTGGATTGGTTCTGTATGAACCTCACTTTCACAGTGCAGCGTTGCCTGCCGCCGCGCAGTAAAGGTGCCTCAGAAAATGAGGCTTGCTGGAAGTCTTCATTATGGGCTAATTGAATAAAAAACTCTTTGTTTCGTCCTGTGTTGTTGGTACTAGCGATTCTGGGTGGTATTACTGTTGCCGTCGCTGTCACGAAGACAACCGGACCGCTTACAGCAAGAAACAAACGTGCTTGCACATGGGATTGGAGCGCGTGAGGCAAGTGTTTTTCAAGTACTGGCACCTTTTTGATTCAATTTCATCCACTGATAAAAAGTAGTTTCAAACAAAAATATCTACTGTGGGTGTTTCATTTGAATTTTTCAGTACTTTGAGCACCAGAATTGAAATTCTAAGACCATCCTCCCCAAAAAAAAGGCCATATATTGTAGGTCATCTGTAAGGAGCTTACTAGGACTCATATTTACATTAATTGTTGGGCAGTGACCTCTAGTGGCCATGGTTATTATTACGAGAATAGAGGAGGAGGTCAACGTTGAGTTGGATGGATGGGTCAAACACCCATGACCTTTACCCAGGAGGCCGCTGTTCATATTCAGTGTGAAACCAAAAGTCAATTACGTAACATACTTACAACAACTTATGTGGCATACGTAACGTAAGTAAAGTAAGACACTTAAGTTACGTAACAAGCATATTATTTTATTTCTATTCATGTATTCCTAAACCCAACCATGCAGTTTTGTTATTTAAACTGAACCCCCGACCGTCTCACACCGTTAATAACATGTCCATGGCGTTACTTGACTCCAGTTCTATGAGTATGTGCGCCTGCCACTGGTACTGTCCAATGGGCATATACAGTATGTTGCTGTGGACGTCAATAGACCTATCCTGACATTTAGTTAAAGGGATGTGTTGAAAATAAATAGAAAGATAGATAAACGCAAACTAAACATGTGTTTTTGTGATTTGGGTGAACTAATCCTTTAAACCCAGCCAGTTTGTCCACAACAAAGGCCTCTGGATGGGGACACCCCTGCATGCAAACTGCCTGGATTTTATTACAAGCAAGAGCGTCTGCCCGATTGGTTGTGGCCTCAGAGGTCAAAGGTCAAAGAGTCAAAAAGTTGAGAGGGCTTTACTGTAATAACACCACCTCATTACGGGGTATCATTACCTTCCCCAGCTGGGTCAGACATTTTGACCCGGCTTCAAAGGGACGCGTTCGAGTTCTGTTGCTGTTGCGTGACCCCGGTCAAATTGTGGGGATTCTGGGTAATGGCCATTATGACCGGGCTCATATAGATGAGAGCACAGTGAGGTTAAGTAAGCAGGAGGGGAGAGAAAGAGGAATGAAACTGAGACGCGCTGAGCTGCTGTCGTCGCGTCTGTGCATGCATGCATGTCCACCGCTCCTCCATTATAGGCGTAGGTGTGCTCCGGCGCCGCCATCACAACTCTTCCCCGCATGTGCCAGCGTCGATTGGGAGAACTAATGACAATCCATCGACCAAACACACTCAATTAAGTTATGCAAATGCACTAATTGCAAATGCATAGCAGTCCTGCCTCATCACTTAACCCGTGGTAACCTGTTTAAAGGTTTCAATACCGGCTTACAGTTAGGCGCACAAGATGGATTTATCTTTGGCATTCAATAGTGGATGAATAGAGGGTGGGTTAGACGGGAAGAGTGTGTGGGAAGGGAGGAGGAGGGTGTGTGTGTGTGTGTGTGTTTCTGCATGTACATGTGCAGGGGCAAAGAAGAAAAGAGAGATCAAAATTGCCCCTCTGCCAATCAAAAAACCCAATTATCATCCTCAATCAGCACTGGAGAGACACAAAGAGCCACTCTCATACAATGGATCAGTGGTCTAGACCAGAACAATTACCGCATAATTAGTTCATCAGACAATCCCAGATTGATCCAACTTGGATTTGCATGCAGAATCGGGTCGGAGAAAAGCCCGTCTTTGAGCATCCACAGGATGTTCCCATCACGCCGACCGAGGCTCACTCTGTGCCGGTGACTGAAAAATGGGTATAAGTGTTCCCGGAGAAGAACGGTTCAACAAGCCAAAAATGACAGAGGGAGAAAAATGCCTGTCGAAAAATTGAGCCCTGTTAAACACGTTATTAGAACTTTTGCACTGCCTTGTACTTTCGGGAAAAGATGAAGGATCAGGGAGTGCAGAAATTACTTTTATATCCCTTCAGCCAGCACAGTATGGAGCGATGAAGCTCTTTTTCAACCTAACTGCCCTTAATTTGAATCTTTCTCCATGAGCGGAGATCTCGGTGATGAGGGTGTCTCTCCCGTCATTACAGAGCGGAGTCGCTGCAGTGCGTGATTGCGAGACGGAGGGTGTTATTCACTTGACCAGCCCGGACCTGATTCCACGGCGGCGAGGCGCTCGGTGTGGTGAAAAAGGAGCCCCGATCAATGACAGGGAGGAGGCGGAAGGAGGAGAAAGTGGTCTGAACTTGTCACGGGGAAAGTGTCACGCTGCGTTTCTTTCACAGTCCAGACTCGATCACTTTCTGGGAGAGAAAAGGCACCCCGCTTTCTGCAGACTGTGAATAGACTGTGATTGCCTGCGATACAAAGGGACGAGGGTACAGGTAATGACTGTGTGCTTTTGACAGACACCACCCAGCAGCAGCTACATGGCTAGCTGCTCCACCATTTGATTTTTGGCCAGCCGTTGCTATGGTGACAGAGCCAGTTGATTGGCGCCCTGCTTTTTTTTTGGGGGGGGGGGGGTTTACATACTGCATTTTCCAGGTTCTGGGGGAAGTATTTAATATCAAAGAGGCTCATTCATAGTGAACCTTTAATGGAGAAGTGAATCCAAAATGAACATTTTGATTCAGTTAAGAGTGAATTTGTGATGAATTAATCAATCAGTGCGTTTGTTTAATATCTTGAGACAATGTTTGATTAGTTTTGCAAATAATCTCATCATGAACCTTCGAATTTTGCGTCAGCGCCGGACTGCGGTGTCAGCTCTGCTGTTGGTGTGAATTTAAAGGGGCACTATGTAGTTTTGGAGAAAAAAATCAAAATCCGAATTTTAATATTTGTAATATTAATGGGGTAATAATACAAACGCCTGAAATGAATAAACAAGCTGTTCTCAGAGTAAAATAAGGTCCCCAGAACACTGTTTAAAGCTAGAAAGGTGGCAGGGTCCGCCACATATAAACAAAGTAAAACAGTATGAAATTGTGCTGTCCTTTAAGGTCAGTTTGTTTATTAATTGTATTCAGTTGTATAAACGAATGGAGTTTGTTTATTTAGTTTGTTTAGGCATAAAAAATCAGTCAATTAAATTTCTAACCCAAAACTACATAATGCACCTTTAATTCTAAGTATCTAAATAACCTCAGCGCAGTTAGCGTAGCGGTGAATGGCAGACCACTCCATCGTACTGTTTCACGAGTAATCAATCTGGGTGATGGAGGCACTGGTGTGTTAGTGTGTTGTTATGTTTCATGCATTTTTAAGGTACATTTAATTTAATTTGTATGCTAAAAAATTCATTTTCATGCAAGTTAGTAACAGATTAAAGTTAATAAATTGGCTTAACTGTAATAATATCCAAACTAAAGTGACTCTGAGCCCGTTAGCTTAGCAACTTAATCTACAATTTTTGATACTGTGACCAGGCGCGTATTGATTTATCCACAGCAGTGTTTCATTCATTCATAATTACAATGCATTTTATTTTGAATGCTCAAGTCTGTTGTTTCTACAGTTGTTTTTGATAGCTGTAATGTATGCCTTTGTTGCTTTACAGCCAAAGGTTAGTAATCAGAGGACATTTATAGGCATTTCATTTAAATACATGACATTCCTATAACATTAGATGTTATTAGCCCTGTCAATCATCTCAAAGCAGCCTCCGATGGCAATTAAAGGAAGAGAGGAGGAATGAAGAATACAGGTTTTGTTGTATAGTCAAGGGGGCGCTTCACTTGCAATTTTTTTTATCCATCATGGTGATTACAGTGGCATTGAGCCCTGTAAAGTATGCCTATAATCGTGTTCGGATACCAACAGCAAATTAATCAATGCGCCCATTTGGAAAAATGAGCTATGAGCCTATTCTCTGAGGTGTGTTCTTTTATTTCGTCGAGGCAATTCTTCATCAAAGGTTACACGACTTTGATATGTTGGGTTTTAGTCTGCTTGTCCTTGCATGTCCCATAGACTGCAATAGAACTGGCACCAAGAATGATGATGTAATGTTTTTTGGAGGTTTGAGTAACCTGGTAGGGAGCTGTCATGCAACAAGTATTTAATTGGCGAGCTCGCCTCTTAGAAGTTAACCTTATACAAGGACATAATTCCCACCGGGGACTCACTTTTGTCCCCATTGCTTTTATTGCTCCCTTCGAATTTGCTACTGAAATCTCTCTGATCATCGTCGTCTGACTGTCTGGCCACCGCGGCCCACGTTAGAGATGAGGGAATACGTTTTTCTTGCAAAAACGCAGGGCGGGCGGGCTGCAGGAAGAAAAAGGAGCTTTAATAACCGGACAACAAAGAGAAGGCTGACAAGACTAAACTACACAGAAACGGATATGACATGTGGAGCACAGGCAGGAAATGCAGGACGAGGGAACAGAGGACGACGACCCGACAACCAAAAGAGGAAAACACTGAGACAAAGTATACAGACGGAGCCAAACATGACACATGAGGAGTCTCAATAAATATGAAACAGGAAACAACAACAGGCCCGTTTTATTTAAGTCAGCAATTCAGTCAAGTCTGTATGGTTGGTAATTATTCCAGTGAAGTCCGGTGGACGAGAGCAGACTAATTGGACTTGTGGGCCCTCAGCACTTCCTGGGAACACACTTGCAAAGTCTGCATGAGTCTGCAAGACCAGTAAAGTCTGGATTCAGGTATTGCTAGAGGCTTTTTGGGCCATAGTGAGACCTGCAGACACGACTCAGGGCCAAAAACACTAACTGATTCCTTATTTTCACTTTTACTCATTTTAGTTGGTTAAAATTCTCATTGAATCAGTCTCTATTAAGGATATGTAATACAATATTATGTAATATTATTAAGTTTATATTTCCTTTTTTTAATATTTCATCATTATCATTATTTTTGAATCATTATTTAAGGTCAGGGTTGACGGTGGATGTACAAAGTGCAGGACTTTGGCACAGAAGGCCAGTGTTTCTGTTTTGTTTTGGGGGGTTTCCTGTTATGGATATTAAAAGATTGACTGTTGACTATTTCAATATTTACCCAAGACCCCAATCTTTCCATAACCTTCCCCAAGTGCTGTGAGTGCTTAACCTTAAAAAGATGATTCATGCCTCAGTTCCTTTGTGTGGATGCTTGGTTTATCAATATTTTGAAAATATTACATATAGAGAGATATAATTAGTTGCATATGAGCGTCATTTCAGGGGGGGCGGGTTTGTTAATTTGAGGACTCCAGTAGTTTAAGACCTTATTCAAGCCAGCAAAAATCAATAAACACTAAAGGATTCCGTGTCTTTCCCCCAGAATTTAATTTGCAGCAGCGTGAAACAGTATTTGGACCTTCATGATGGAAATTAAAACAAAAAACTAAATAAATAAAATGTGAGAAATCCAAAGGATTTTTAAAAAATAGCCAAGGGTGGAGGGCCTAAATATACCTGCCTCCTTTCCTGGAGCCAAGGCCATACGTTACCTCATGACTATCAATTTCCTCTAATCCCAGGCCCATGTATCCACATTAATTCAATAACATAATGTATTGTACCTTCTTTTTCTCATCACACTAAATCCAAGCTGCACTTTCCCAGGAATGGTATAAATATGGATCGAGCAAAGCAGGCAGAGCATGGAAATACACTCCCAGCTCTCTCTCCTGGCTCTCAGGTCGATGGCGAGGTTAAGTCCGGGCTTACAGCTGCTTCATGTAGACTACACCGAGGCTGGGGATGAAAGGAAGGAGCTATTTCTGTCCGGCTCTCCTTTGTAATTAGAGAGGAATCCATAGAGCGAAGTTTCTCAACCAAGTCTACAATTCCGCCGAACCATAATTCACTTAATTACTCCGAGACGCCTCTTTGATTCAGTCAATATCAAAAAGAGCTTTTCAGGAGGATGAGGTAGGGAATGATAGTAATTTCGAGGGCTGCTTGGCTCCCATTCGCCGCTGCAAGGAGCGCTGACTTTTTTTTTTTTTTTTTTCCTTGTGAGCAATAAACTGATTATGGATGAGAGGTTGTCAGATACGTCTGTTGTGCTTTTCTCAGCCGGTGACAGCGATTTAAAAGTGAGGCCTTCGGTGAAAGTACACTTAAAGTCTCGTAATAGTCGAAAAAGCTAATATTGATCCCATCTTTCTGTCTGCTTAATGTCCTTCAGCCATTGTGCAGACCTGAGATGGGTGCAATTGGCTTTAAATTCATCTGATTCAAAAGCTAAAGTGGAAATATAATTCGGTTTACGGGGTATGATAATGCTTCTATGGAAAAATACATCAAGTTCTTCTAAAGATCTAAAGAAAACAAGCATGAGTTGAAAGTGAATTCCCTGCACACACATACAAAATCCCACAAAACGTCTCCACTGGACTTGGGTAAACCTCTGGGATTTGTAAGACCTCTCCATAGGATCCTTGAGGCGACAAAAGGTGGGGTGCCACTTACCTGCTGGAAACCCTGCAAGTATTTTTTTCCCCTTCTAACCGGAGAGGGAAAACGCCAGGCCTTACTTGAAAGCCTCTCTCTGCAGGGCTGAGATTAGAGGACATTCCTCTCTGTTTCCACTCGTGTAGGGAGCGCGTCAGTGGTCACCGCGGCCCCTATGTAACAGGCGGTCTCCGACGTCTTTGAAGTGGCTGGATAAGCCGGGCCTTGGACGCAGGCGAGTTCAAAAGAGTCCGCGGAGGGATTTTGAAACAGAGGATGGAATCCAGCTCTTCCTCAGATCATTTCCAGCCTCATTTCCCACCGTGTTAGGGAACTGTGAGGGAAGGGGAGGGAAAAAAAAAAAAAAATCCTGGAAGGTTTGTAGGCGACCGAGTGACTCAGACGTTTGGGTCGCTTCATTCTGGGAGGGGAGACAAATCTCTGAGCAGCGTGTTCATTTTCACATCTTTGAGCGGCTAATTCAGAAAGAGCTGGAGTCCAGTTTCAAAGTCAACAACATGACGTTTTACCTTGTTGTTGGCAGCTTTAACATGCATGTCATGCAAAGTCTCTGTATCCTGTATCAGAAAAATTGTGTGAGAGAATATAAAACCCAAAGACTGTGAATCTACATGCTAGCAGCTCAATGAGGGGAGCGTACCTATGTTCCCTGGGTCCTATGTTCCCCGTTTTTCCCAAAAAAGGTCCTACTGTATGTTCCCCACTGTTGCCGGGGTACATAGGACCTTTTTTCTAAGAAAGGGTCCTAACTAACTAACCCTAACCCTAACCCTTTTGGGGGAAAGCGGGGAACATAGGACCCTTTTTCTAAAAAAGGGTCCTATGTTCCCCGGTCACATACAAAGTAGGGAACATAGGACCCGGGGAACATAGGGATGATCCCTCAATGGGGATGTAGCCTTATTAAAGCAGCAGTGCTAATGTGCGCACTGTGACAATGCTACCTTTATATGGTAATGGTGACATTTGCCTATAAGCAGTAAACACCAAGTAGCTGACTGTCACGTAGCGTATTTGTCCCAAAAAACAATTTTAACCGTCCTGAAGTGAATTCAAACAGCATCAAAATCAAAATTTTGGTTTGTTTTTACTTTATTATTCTCGTCTAGTTGTGTTAACTGTATTAGTATTCAAAGTACTCTAACTCTCAGTCCTGCTGTGTGTTTAGCTTCGTTTGCTGTTAGCTCCTCAGCCAAATACATTGCTAACCATCGGTTGCTAACAGCTAAAATTTGGATTTTAACAATTTCTCATCTTTTTTATGGTAGGTCTCGCGCTGAGTAGAAACAGGCCACCCAGTGATAGCAACTAGCCAGCTAAAAGTCCCCTTTGTTGCATTTTCTATCGTCCCCAGAAAAATGGGATGCCGTTAGTCTTGGGCCCGGACTAAAGAAGGCTTATTGGACAAAATTTTGACTGCTAAAGGGAAAGTCCGGGAAACACCAGACCTGCAAATAGTGCTTGAGGGACAAAATCTAGAGATTGCGATAGTCATTAATTATCCTCTGGGGACCATGAATGTCTGTGCAAAACTTAATGGCAATCCATCCAACCCTTTCAGTTGGGTCCAAAGTGGTGGACCGACCATGAGCCTGGCTAAAAAGCAGGAATTCTCTTTAATGTTTTCCTTCTTTCTCCCCTTTCTTTTTGCCCCTCTGCCCCCTGTAAGCCAGATCATGCTGCTTTCATCACTGAGCTCCCTCAATCATTGCAGAAGGTGCTGACAGTCAAAGAACCGAGGTGAGGTGACCAGGCCCAAAGAGGACAAACTCTGACCATGACCCCAGAAAGAACCAGCCGTGTTCCCAGGGCCAAACACTCTTGCCAGGGTCTGGACTAGCTCGACCGGCTTTTGACTCTGAACTGAAAACAGTCTGTAGTTTCCCATCAAAGTTGGAAAAACATAGTCTGTCCGTGCTGCATATCCCATAAAGATTAGTGAAATATTAAAACCCAGGAGACTTACATGCACATGGCTGCTAAAATGGAAAATGCAACATGTCATGTGTATCACTGTCTGCACGTTTAACTGTAATTCAGCCTGACATGTTTGGTATCTTTGGAAACTTCAGGATCTTGACTGGAATTCAAAATGAAGTTCAGTGGGTTTGAACAAAGCTTGGCAGCGCAGCCCCGTGCTTGAGTGACGGACACACCGGTGGATCCGTGGGGGTTGACGAGGTTTTAAACCACAGCCACGCAAGCAATCCGTCTCTGCTGGAGAGAAAATGTTACAATAATCACACCAGTGTTATTTTTGGGAAAGTTTAGGCACATGAATAATGCGTAAGCCCTGGCTAAAAGCTTTAGTTGAGAAAGGACAGGGATTTTATCTGTGATGAGGAATTGGCTTGTGCTTTACAGTTTAAGTGTTGTGCCAAACACAAATGCATTTTATTTAAAGGGGCAGTCTGCTTTAAAATAAAAACGAGAAATAAAACAAACAAAAATAAACAACAAAACTACTACTTACCTCTAACCACGCAGATAGTTTTAGGTAATTCAATCCTGCGAGCACCAAAAACCGAAGCGGTGCTGCTGGCTAGATGTCAGTGTTCATCCCAAAACTGTTTTGGCACACACCGGTCCAGTATGTAACTTTCTTCACTTAAGTACACCCCATGAGTCAAATACAGTAATTACTGTCAAATTAGCCCAATACACTCTAATTAGGTCTACATCATAGGTCGTGTGGAACATGAATCCTGAAGTGCATGCGCCGTGTGGAAGGTTTTGGCAGACCAACCGGAGCTGGAAGAGCCTCTCACGTCGCTCAGATCTCTTGTTGGGAGCGTCGTGGCTTCTCAGTGTTACAGTCTCAGCTGACAAGAATGAGAGGATTAAAGAAATCAGAAGAGGCCTGATAGCATTTAAAATTGATGACTCATTGTTGTACAAATTTGCACTATTTTCAAGTACTTGTCCATGGATTGAGTGTTTTGATATTTCACAGTATTTACATAGCACCTCAAACTGCTTTATAATCAAAAAAGACATGGAAACCTCATTCTTTATCATGTGGCACCAGTAGTATGTAAGAATTGTCCACATGCATGGTCCAGACAAACAGGGGGCAGCATACAGCATCACCAGAGCAACCACTAACTGCTGCTAATTGTAGCTGATGGTAGCTCCCTTCACTGTGTGCAGCAAGCGTTTGTGGGAGTTCAGGGGCGAGTGTTGGTGTTGTTAGGCTAGCTGGTTGGCATGCTTACATCGATAGCCTTAATACTTTATTGCAATATCAACATAATTGAATGGAATTTATCTAAATAAATATCTCTTTTTAGTATTTTGGGTGAAACGACCCTTTAAAACAAATATGATTCTTACTCCTGTTTTATCGATTACTACTCAGGAAAAAAACCCAAACAGAAACAGCATGAAGGTAACAGTCATACCAACAGAAATGTGTGTTGGTCAAGTAGGAGTATTGGTCACCTTGTTGCAGAGTACTGTATATGAGCACGTGCAGCTCACATCCAAACACTGAGAGGGCCTTGCAGAAGTGAAATGCTTGCAACAAAGAACAAACCGAGCCTCGGGGGAAGTAGAAGTGAGTGACATTAGGTTCCCGTCGCTGCTTTTACCGGCTGCACTGCTGTGGCCATCAAGTTGCAAATCCGAGTTGCCCTGAGCTGGCTGCTCTGAAGTAAAAACCTGCACCAGGTGGGGTCTGATCCCTCGGTGTGTGTTGTTCGACTGGTTACCCACACCACACACACACTGACCACCTGCACCAGTGGAGCTTGTGCATTTGATACAGCATATATTTCCCTCCTCTCCACAGCCTCTCTGTGCCTCTCTTCACTGGCCTGTCAAATTGCCTGTTGGAGGAAAAGATGGTTGAGCCTGGGTCTTTTTTTCTCTTTTTTTTTTAAAATCACAGACAAAAAAGAACCCACAGGTTGTCTGTCCATGTCTAAGTGACAGGTGTCCAAGACCGGGAGTGTGTGTGAGTGTGTGTGTGTGTCTGGTCAGACGACAGATCCTGCTAATCCTGTC
The DNA here is from genome assembly GCF_965226575.1 of Pagrus pagrus. Taxonomy (NCBI): domain Eukaryota; kingdom Metazoa; phylum Chordata; class Actinopteri; order Spariformes; family Sparidae; genus Pagrus; species Pagrus pagrus. The sequence continues at coordinate 14,966,130 of NC_140206.1, read as the reverse complement.
TGTCCCAGAGGACAGGCAGTGTGACTGGGTAATTGGCCACTGACTGAGCAAGACCACTCTGGAGGCACTGCTTATTGAACCACTGTCAGGGAGAGAGCGAGAGGAGGTGGAGGCATAACGAGACTGGAGAGGAATGGAAGAGAGGAATGGAAAGAAAAGAGAGGGCAAAAAATCAAGAGAAAGAAGAGGGGTAACAAGAGCGAGGAGGAGTGATACAGGTTGAAATAAAGAAGGGAGGAGCAGGAACGAGTTGGGGAGAGGGGGATGAAGAGATGGAGAGCGTGGGTGGGCGGCGGAGGTAGAGGGAGGAAGAAAAAAGAGAATAAAAGTGAGAGTGAAGAGTGGAGAATTTTAGAGTGACCCCGGAGCCACCATTCCCTCCTCTCTCAGCTGAAATGTGACACTTTCATGATTACACTGGACCCCCTTTTTTTGGGGGGGCGGCTTAATCTTAAAAGGATGAGCGGGAGAGGGCGAGCAGGAGATGGGTGGGAGAGTAGGAGGAGAGGAGGGGAGGCATGGTAATGGAAGTCTAGGTTAATACTTCCCTCCTCCAGCTGGCCACCTAACAAATTGCCTTGTAAAAGCAGAAGCGATGGATAAATAAAGAATGGAATAAAAAAAAAAGTATATCCCTCCAGCAAATTGGCTGTCATTGGATTATCCCCTATAAAGAAGGATTTGTGTGTGCGTGTGTGTGTGTGCGGGTAGACTTCGGGGTATGTGTGTGACCACCCTCTTGCATCACATAGATGTCGAGTGTGCGAGTGCGTGTGTGTTTATGTGTGTGTGGGATGAGTGCTGCTGTGACAGGCTGATTTACAGGCCATTGGTGTGTTTAATGGAGCCGATGAAGCAATGATCGCTCAACCAATCCGCTCTCGCCCTCTACCCTTTCTGCCAGGGCCTGATACTAGCAGCCATCTTCTAAAACACACACACCCACACACACACACACACACACAGAAAGGCCCAGTGACAGGTAAGATCATTGCAAGTTGACAAAGCTATACGCAACACACAACTAAGGGCCATAAAAAGTTTACAAATCCTATTAACATCTGGTGGAAATGGACATTCGCATTTATTAGCATCACCCAATTGATTTTCATTAAAAACACGCTAGCTACCTAGCTAGTCGGACAATTTTTTAGACTGTGGCTGAAAATAAGCCAGCTAGCTAACACACACTGGCACATTTGAGCCTACAGAAATGTTGATTAATGTGCATTTACCTATGAAATGTCATATTTGGAGTCTAACTACAGAACATGATGAAAAAGTCTGATATTCATGTGTCTTACAGCTGTTTTGGTCTTCGCAAACTTCCGCGAAACATTTTACCATGCTAAATTAGCCGCATCGAACTAGTCGCCTACTTTGACTGTCCTCTGTTCAGACATTTGGCATACAGTGGGTTCATCTGAGAACGGTTGCCTGTATAATGAGGGCAGAGTTGTGGGCCCCCCAAACCAAAACAATTAGCTAAAAGAAGCTCAAAGGCTCTGCAGAGCTTTGTGAAGCTTTGTGCAACTTAAAGGTTTATAGTTTAGGTTTTATATGTGATTTAGGGGCCAAAATGAAGCGTCATATTAGCAGAAATAGAATATTATATTTGTACATATATTTTGTTTTTTAGTGGTGTATAATCCCCTGAAATTAAATTAATCATTAAATTAATTATTGTGGTCTTGCTACCTTAGAATGAGCCTATTATAGAGGGAGCAGGTCATCTTCCACGCAATTGGCCATGTTGCCTTGTCATGTCTGTGCAGTATGGACACAATGGACAAACCCTACACTGAGTCAAGAGGGGGGCTTTCGTGTTTTTCATGACCACGATAGGGAAGTGTGAGATGAGGGGTGTTCAGTTGGTTGTAACCGCAACAACTAGATGCCGCTTAATAATACACACTGGGTTTTCTTGAAATTTAGCAAAGCAGAATAACAATTGTAACAATTGTATTGTAACAAATATTCACTTGTACATTTTTGAGTTAAGCTTTTGTCAAGCCTGAGTCACTGAACCCAGGTCATTGTGGGCGTAGCCAGACCTATCTTCACAGTGCACAGCAGGATTTTGAAGACAGCAACACGCTAAAAGCGGAGGGAAGAGGGCTGAAAGAGGTGCCCAATGACAGGCTACTGTGGTGAGTCAGACTATCAAAGTTGCATCAGAACTTCCCACCAAACCATACCATGCTACATCTGAGACACAAAACCCTCATTTTAAAAAGAGCAAGTTCTATGGCTTGATCTGAGTGTATATGCCTGAACGTTACATTTGCAGTTGTTATGGTTATGTCAGTTTCCTCCACTGGGCAGCAACAAGGAACACGTAGTCCCACAAATATGCATTTAATTAGAGGTCAGAGTTCAGAGCGTCACAGTGGAACAGTGAGTGTATTCCCTGATTACCTCAGCAGTGCGGCTGCCCTCCAGGTGAACGTTGATTCAACACACTGTTGGTGCCAAGGACTGAATCAGCAGCTTTTCTGTTATCTGATATCCTCCCTAACTCCGGCAGTCACGCCCCGAGAGAGAGCGCAACTTGAGAAATCAAAGACTTGTCATGTCTGGGAAAGTTAAGTGTGGAAACAGAAAAAGAAAAAGGGTTGGTGGAAAACATTAAAAGATAAGCGACGGATCAAGAAAAAGATGAGTATGGAAGGTCGCAGAGTGGCCAGAGGAGGAACATCTTGTCCGAGCAGAAAAATCAATAAGTGCTTGAGAGTCAACAGCGCGTGGGTGGTCAATGGCATGATTCAGGCTCATTAGCACAGCGTTTGACTCGAGTGTTTGACCTTATACTCGGCCATTCCACTCTCACAGGTTTCGCCCTATATGGCAGAATTTTTTGATAGATAATAAGCTGTGCAGAAGTCGCTCAGCTGAGCGGACTCATCTGTTAATTAAGGCAGTTTTTGACACATTTTACTCCGGTATGGCAAATCAAACTTGACAAGGCTTCGAAGAAAAACAGGAAAAACAAACATTATTGTCATTACATTACAGTGAATCAAGCGAAATTGAAGCCCCCCTCATTACTCTGGTTTCTATTCAGTATTGCTGCAGGGAGGAAATCTACTTTGTTTTTCTGCAGCTCGCCTCCAATATGCTGCGGATGAAAAGCAATATACTGTCAAACAAAGCAATGTCCCAGTCAGTTTTCCATCCTTCCTTACAGTCATTTAAAATTAAATTAAAATGACTGATGGCAACCAATCAATGGTGGTAATTTCAGCAAATGATGCAGCACTGTTTCAAACTGTAGTAAAGTATTGATTCAGCTGCAGCCTGCAGTACGCCATTTATCTTCCATTAAAAACAATCTCTTGTAATTACCTTAAACTGCTTTTTAGCATCATGGAAGGGAGAAATTAGCCGGAGCTACTGTGTGCGGCAAATTACATGCCATTAAAATAAAATACATTAATGTATGCAGTCATCCTCCAGCTCCTGGAGGTTTTGAATAAAATGCAGTAATGTATGCGCTCATTTTGAATTCCCTGCGGTACTTCTTGATCGCTGCAATCATCAAGATCAGCTTTTACAGTTGGGCCTGCATTGTGTCTTAGTTACAGCCCTGCACTCCAGCTTCAGCAGGGATCTGCCCCGCTGGAGTGTCCGTCCAGCGTCCGTCCATTATCTATAACCGCTTCTCCTTTGGAAGGACGCGGGAGGGCCGGAGGTGATCCCCGCTTACGCTGGGCGAGAGGCGTCTAACATTCTTGGACAAGGTCACCGGTTCATCGCAGGGCTGACACATGGAGAGACAAATAAGCAGTCATGCTCAAATTCACACCTACGGCCAATTTAACCTGCATGTCTTGTGTGAGGAAGCTGGAGCACCCGGAGGAAACCAAAGCAGAGACTAAAAGAACAACCAAGGCACCACACACATCCAAAGACGATCTTTACTTGTCATCTTGGTATTGTATGCTTGTACCTGCTGTTCTTAAAGTTTATTTCAGGTCTTTGCTCTGTGGTTTCTGTCTGTAAATGATATTTTGCAAGTTTGTGCAGTCAGTCTAACCTTTTGTTTGTACAAGAGTAAAAAGAGGTTGGTTTTTTTTGCCTCACTAACTTCATGCCGGTCTGTCGCTCCACCACTTTGGTCCACACTGACATACGTCTACAGCTGTTTGGTACAAGTATGAAAGTTGATGCCTCTGGTTCTGAAAAATGAAGCCAATGCAGAAGTGCCCTAAACCTGCATTCTTCCCAATGGCCAGCAGGGTGTGACTCTACTGGTAGCAAGAAGAAGTCCACTCATATGTTAGCTTATGAGAAAATTACTCTACTTCTTGCTTGATTTCTTACCTCAGTAAAGTGTTTTCTAATGAGTGTGTGGTCTCGATTACATTTTGCATTTTGGTATTTTTCACCCCTCATTCCATTTAGACAACAGCAGGTGAGCTTGTTGTTAATTATGTAGCATATCAAAAACCAACGTGGCATGGAATCACACTGCCACAACCAGGTGCAAGGACAAGCTTGTCAAGGTCTACATTAAATAGGAGAGGTCCAATCACAATGAGTGCATTAACAGGAGGGATGTAATATCTGACAACATCGCTCTCTCTCTGTTCCTCTGCAGAGCATGCAGATGTTCGTAGGTGAGAGCAGCAGAAGTGCTAATTTGCGAATGTTAGCATGCTAGCACACTAAATTAAGATGGTGAAAATGGTAAACATTATACCAGCTAAACAGCATGTTAGCATGCTGGTGTTAGCATTAAGCTCAGTAGTACAGGCTCACAGAGCTGTTAGTATAGCTTAGTTTTGTAAGAACACTTGAATGTCTGTCATACAAATCTGCATAATGGATTTCAGCATGAGGTATTGTGCTATTTTCAGCAAGCGTTACACAACTTTAGTTCATGCTAAAGAAGGTAAGTCAAATGTGAGCACACAGATATCCTCCCATGACTTTCTGCCTCCTTGCCTCTTATATCAAGTTGACGTGAAACTGAATGTACAAACAGGTTGTTCACACTTTTACGCCCAAGAGCACAGACCTGACCAACTTTATAAACAGGTACAAACTTGTGTTGTAGAAACTTACAGAATATATTAAAACTCTATTTTCAAGTTATGGCTGATTTAATATTTGATACTTGTTCTGTTCTAGGGTGACAAAGCTGTGTCCTTTGTCCCTGGTCTGACCTCTTGATTCCATCAGACACTGCAGCCCAGTTCAGAGACGTCTGGCTCTCAGATAAACTCACCCAGTTCAATTTAGCTCAGTTCGGTTCAAGATGTTGCGTAACGAGGACGTTCGGTTTGCTTTGAAGACAGATTTACAGCGAAAACCTATAATCAAACATAAAACGACTGTTGATAAGACCACACATGGGGGATGATTGCATAACAGCTCATCGTGTCAATATAAAGCTCTTATATAAGCATAAGAAATCCCATTTTTGTGTCGCAGTAATGAGTCCCTTGTTTACAGTATCAAACGGCCTTTAAAGTGGTTGACCTATGCGAATGAGGAAGCCGTCAGTCTTCCGTTCAAAGATTTCAGTTTGCTGTTCCTGTCTCACAGCCGTAACGTCACCGCTGCTGCTAGTTGCTGCATCCACGTATCGATTGAGCTGTCCAACATCCTCAGACTAACATGTGAATTATGCTTTAGGCTGGATTTTTGCTTTGATTCGGAAATCACACGCTCTCTGATGACCACTGAGGACACCCCCGGCCAGTCTGAGGTAGCAGGCGAGATCTTTTGACAAGGTTAACAGATGATCAGTAAAGAGTGGCTCCCCGTGGCCCCCCGCTCCTTCCTTCCTTCCCCCTCTGTATCAATCAATACCTGTTAACAAAAGCTCTGCGGGGCTCCTCTCACTCTCCGCGCTCTTATTCATATTTCAGGATGTTATTAGAGCGCACAGCGAAATGTCAAGATCTTTACAAGGTAAATATCTCTCCGAATGTCACGGGGAGAGTCGAGGGGGGTGAAACTACTTTTCTTCTCCTCTCTGTATTTCACTGTCAGAACTGTGAGCTGCCGACATTAGGGCAAGAATGATTTCTCTGCCGGCGGCTATTTCACAAAGTCGTTTGTTTCTGCCGTGTTTTCAATGATCACGTTGGCGTGGGTGTTTGCATTTTAATGGCTGGCTGCAGAGGGGGAACCGCTGGTTTTTTTTCAATGCCTAAGGAACCTTAAAGCTAAATACAAGGAATATCAGGCTGGTCAGACAGCAGGGGAGTGATGTGTAACTGTGCGAAATGTTGCTTCTGCACATGGCCACTACACTCGCCTGAGGACAACTTCCTCTCTGCAGCGCCTTTGTTGAGCTCAGCTGCCACAGCAGCAGAAATCAAGCAACAATCAGGTGAGGCATAAAGGTGGCCTTTTTCCTATCCACACACTGGGCCTGCAACACATCGTCAAACCTGGACGACCGAATAGGTTGATGCCAGTGACTCCCAAAACGGCATGTATAACTGTTCCCTAAACACTGGCAACCGGCGTACCAGACCTTCGCCTTAGTGTTGGTTGGGATTAGACAAGAAAACTACTTGGTTAGGTTTATGAAAACATCAAGGAATGTGTTAATATGTTACAAACTTGACTAGGTTACACAGTTGAAAGGACTCCTGACTTTTGGTTTTACACTGGACACGAACGGCGGACTCTTTTGCTCTTTATACGACTCACCTGACTTCCTCCTTTGCTGCCGTAATAATCACCACAGCCCCTAGAGGTCGTCGCTTCTCAACAAACGTCAATATGGGTCGTGATAAGCGGCCATCCTATGGTGGTTGATGTCTAAGTGAGGATGTGCTGCTTCCTTGCATGCGTTTTTCTCATCTCTCCGGCGGCTAAATCAAGTGGATGATGGTCGTGTCTGGAAGAATATAGATCTGATCAAACGTAGGAAGCAGTCGTAGCAGGTTCCGAGGCTGAGTTAGAGCTCATTTCAAGTTGTGTGGGGTGGGCGCAGCTGGGGCCTGTTGATCAGAAAAGAATGAGAGTCTGACTCCGGCGAGACATGCCTCCATCTCTTCTCTTCTCTTCAGTGTTTTACACATCGGCAGTGACAACAACAACAGCCTCACCCAGGACATGAAATGTGTATTTCTACCGGGGATCATGTCTATTTTTGAGCTGTTTGCTTTTTTTCCCCCCTTACTGAACATCTGTGTGATGTTCCCGAGCGACAGCTTCGCCTGCCTGATCAGCGAAGCGGAAAGACGGGGAGGAGAAGGCGGGAGATGGAGGGAGAGCGAGAGAGAAATGGTGGCGTTTCAGGTGATGATAACATCGTAGTCAACCTCTGGGATTGTGGGTAATGAGGCTCTCATGGGAAAGCTGGGCGCCGTTGCCAGCTCGCTGATGTCACGGCGCCAAGATGAACAAGCACAATCAAAGATTCGTTTGACAGGAAGCATAAGAGTTTTCCAACATTATCCTGCCTCCCTTCATCGGTGACAACGCGAGTGGCGACAGCTCCTAACTGACCTCATTCATCGTCGCCTCTGCGCGGAAGACGTCTGCTTTTTCCGTGTCTGACAACCTCTTGTCTTCATTTTCGCATTTACCAGTCGTGCCACAAGCGCACGTGCCATCTGGGTAATTACGAGGTACGGCTGACAAAGCTACCCCTCTCTTTTTATTTACCACTCAGCTTGTTGACAGCACAGACAAGTTCTGTCCGTGGGTCTACAGTACAGTCGACACTTTCACGGATGAGTGTTTCCATGCATAATCGCCTTCTTATATTGTTGCCGCTCTCGTTCCACCTAAAGCACCTGGGCGAGGCAAAGGCTGCAATTGTCCAAGATAATTGCAAGAACCTTGCGAGAAATTGCCACAGCGAAATCTCCCAATTATTCTGTCCATTTAACATCTTACCTCAGATCCTAAATTGATCCCGTTGGCATCTTCATTTTGCGAGGCTGCTGTTGTTGTTGGACCAAAACCGGGTCACGCTGTCTCCTCCGGCTTCGCGCTGACGAGCGGTGAGCAGGGATCAGGGAAGAGCCGAACTTCAAGAACCGGAACAGCACACCTCAGTTTACCCATCACCCTGTACTTATGAGGTTGTACTTGTGGTTTGTTCTTCTGAGCTGCTGCAAGCATGTGCAGGCGGCGTACTTTTGGTCCCACAGTGCCACCTACTGACGGAAAGAAGCTCAAGCATTTACACTCAAGATGTGCAATGGGTCATTTCAGCCCAGCACTGTGTTTTTCAAGCATTTGTAAGCCAAATGAGTATTGTTAATATTTTATACGTTGCAACACAAAGTTCATTCTTACTTTATTTCCTGTTTGGAGGCGAGAAAGAGGATTAAACCTCAAAACAAAGAAAAACAAGGTTCAATTCCCCCTTTAAATCTGTCCCAGTTTGCAATAAAATGGCAGAATTAACTTATGCAGCCCATTTTAAACAGAAAAGTAGCCGATTCGCGCGTGATGAAAATGTTCAGATGTCGGCGAGGTCACCGGAGGGGTGCTTCGCAGGAGGGGAAAAAGAGAGTTGGGTCGCCGCAAAAGCAGAACAAAACTATTAAATCTTTCATCATTTCCCACTCTCCTATAACCTTGTTGCGCTGGTGGAGCTGAGGTCTAGACATTGTGGAAAGGCAATAGCCATCCATCATGTCCGATTATGCCGTTTAGATGTAATTGCAAACCCTTAAGGATCGCTCCTCCATCCTCATCCCTGCACAAATAGACACAGATGCCCGAACGCACATGCACACACAGGCCACGCGCAAACACACACCTGCAGGGGGGGGGAAGAAAGGGTAGAATATCACTGTTGCTTCTGCAGACGGAGAGAGGGAGAGTGAGGGAGGGGGAGAGCAGGCAGCCACCTCCATACACATTTCACAGACAATCAAATTAGAGCTGGCGTTCAATACATCACTGACAAATTGTTTATTAAACAAAAGGCTTGAATTGCAGCATAACTGAGAAAGATTCGAGCGACGGGGAAGGAGTGGGAGACTTTGATGTGTGAGCGTGTGACTGCATACAGTATTATATGCCCATGTAAGGAAGACATGTTACCTTGGCTCGCGCAAACACACCATTTATGCCCTTTAATAGCAGCCAGAGTCGCTGCTGTATTTAAAAAATGCCCTGCGAGGACGTAAACACTGGAATAAAACAATGTCGGGGAGGTCAGGAGTGGAGCATGGCACCAACACTGTTAGTGTTGATTCCCGATGGGGCCACCCACGTTCAAATGGCACCGTTAAAGCACTTTGGTTGAGAGCGTCCACCATATGGTATGTTAATGTGCTCAGATCATTTGTTTCCTGTCATCTGCTGCATTTAACAGTGAGGAACCTAAAGGTCACGAAGAGGCATGATTCATGTGTTTTATTCCGTAGGAGGCATTCTGAAGTGACAGCACAGCTTTAAGTGGGATAGAAGAGGCAGATGCATGTACCCATTATACATTTATATTTTCATGGATTCCCTCCTGAAAATGCATTATAAAGGAATGGATATTTTAAGGGAATGCTGAGAAATCTGTTTGGAGACGGAAAAGCTTTTCTCTTTCATATTTATTGGCAGAAACGGTGAGTGTTTGGCGGCAGGAGAGGTTTGGAAAGTTTCAGAGGACATTTTGATATGTGTTATTTTCCGTGGCCCTGGATCTCTATTGAAATTCACTGTAATTTTTGTGAAATTTTAGGTTAAAACCTTTAAAGTTAGTGAAGAAAAAAGAATCCAGCGCATTTTTAAGCTATAAAATTATATTAGTTTTACTCATAATTGGATTTATTTATACTCCCTCATTCAAATGCTGATCATTTCAAGTTTGTGCACTGGAGGCTTCAGATTTTCACATAAATTGCATAATTAGGGAGGAGAATTCAGGCCACTGTAACAAAAAAAAAAAAGAGTTCTGGCCCTTATCCTCTTCTGGACATATTAGACCATGACTGACCTCGAAACCATTTGTCTTGTCACAAAATCTACGCTCGTAAGTACACTGTTAAGCTGAGATTCAAGCTGAGCACAGAGAAATCAGCCATCTCGTATCATACTCCGCACACACATCATTCTGCACAGTGAAGCCTGAACATCTCAGTGGAGTAACAACAAGCAAAGCATATTGTTGAGAGTTGGAGGCGGAGAGTTTTTTTTAAATATAACATCAGGAGACAATTCATTTGATTTAAAAAAATGTACTATTATTACTAGAAAAAAAATCTATTATTTGTAATATTCAATAGACATGGGGTAAAGCTAAAAGTGTTTATTTATATATTGATTGTAAACAGGTCTGGGCCTTGGGAAACTGTCTTACAGCTCCTGCTTTAAGGTAAGTGCTCTGTTCTCGGAAGGGCAGAACATAGATTTATGTTGTTAACAGTATAAAATAGAAAATTCAACTAAAGGTCAAACTTTATTTTTCCCGAAGCATTAAGTGGCCTTCCATTGTCGATGGAGTTGCTCAGTTGTCATGAGGTGGCTGTATGTGGATAACGTTAGATTAGATTTGAGGTCTGGAGCATCGGAACAAAACGTATGAAGTTTGAAGTACCTGCATATACTGTGGCTGTGCGGGTACACCTGAGGTTTGGCAGATACAACACGACAAATGAAAATAACACGGCGCTAACAAACTAAATATCATCAGATTAGCTCTTCCACAGCGCGCAGATCAGATAGCATGACAAATGAAAAGTTGCTCCCCTGAGAAAAACTTTGCAGCCCATAACGTAGGGCGGGACAGGAGGTTAAAGGTCAGCTCCTGATTCTCAACAGGGGTCGATGACACCTGTCAATCAACCGCCGCTGAAGACCTTTACACCGGGACAAAGGGCCGTTCCCGGGCTATTGAGGGAGACAGCGATCCCTCCATGAGAAAATGTCACGGATGTAGTGATAAAAACGAGGTCAGCCCGACGTGGAGTGTGAGGAGAAAGAGTGATGTCAAAACTCGCCACTGGAGTGTGTTTGTGTCACTGTGGCCTCGCTGTGTCACTGCGGCTCTCTGCTAAATGATACATCAGCTGTTATTGCAGTGCTGGGAGATCATTATCCCAACTGGAGTGAGTGGAAGCAGTGTGCAGATGTGCGTGCGGCTTTGTGTGTGGTCGGTCGGTGACGTGGTGTGATGCATGTTTTTAATAACAGTCCATTAGCTCTCTGCATGTGTGTGTGTGTGTGTGTGTGTGTGCTCCTTTGTATATGGGCTGGTGCCTGCATGCTCGTGTGTGCTGTGTATGTTCCTGTCCTTGTGTGGAGACGTGTTGGAAATGGCCGCTGATGGCCCGTGAATCAGAACCCAGCGTGATGTTATTTCATGCCGCTCCCACCGGGACGGGCCGTGCACCAGCAGGCCTGTTGTCTGTTATCTCTCACCCCGAGGTTCACTGACCCCAACCATATTTTTCTTCTTTCCCTCCTTTGTTTTCACTTTCCCTTCCCTCCCCCCTCATACTGCGACTTCTTCCCTCTTTTGGACTCTTACACTTCTTCTCCTGCTTCTTTTCTCTCTTTGCTCACGTATGTAAGGGCCGTAACACTGGGGGGGCCAAACCTTGTGGGGGGTTCAAAAGACAGTGGCATATCTTACATAACGCTCATATTACATTGTTGTTTTCCACTTTTTAAAGAAGACGGTACAGTGTGTGATATTCATTGTACCCACAGCAGTCGAGCAACAGCTTCTGCAGGGGTATGGCAACACCTTTTGGACAAAACACATGCAGAACAGCCCACTACAATGCTAGAACTGTTAGTGATAATAAAGGCAGTTTGCAAAGCTAAGCTCATGTTATGTTTACACTTGCTAGTGATTATTTCAGATGATGTGTGTGGTTGCCTGTCGTAGCACAGCACATTTTTAAATACATATTGTAGTGAAAAGTGTTAGTGTTTAACCATTAGTCATTGTACTTTCAGAATAAACTGGGGCTGTTTACGTCTTCGGACATCAAATAACACAAGCTATTATACTTTTACTTTTTCTTTTCTTTTTTACTTTTATGACTTTTCTTTTTACATATACACTTGGCCATTAGGGGTGAGAAAAATCTGTGAACTTGATGAATTTTTCTTCTACTTTTCTTCTGATTCCCAAAAGATTTTGGATCCATCCGTTTAAATACAATTAACGCAGATATGTAAATTAGCATTGAAACTCCACTTCTTGACATAAAACTTGTCCGGTCATACTTGCAGGCATATATTTTGTATGTGCTGTGAAAAAAATAAACTTATTATACTTATACTTTACCTTTAGTTGATGCTAACACATAATGGGAATTGCCATTAACGCGCTAAAGGAAATTAGCAATGTGACCGTGATAACATGATCTTAACAATTAGTTTTACCCCTAGATTTACATTCTACACATGAGCATTAAATATCCAGAAATTCACAATATAGATACAACACCTGACTGCTCCTATAGTGATTTTGCACATTGACCATACACGATCCAGCCAAGTTTTCATCTATCTTGTTAGATCAGTATATTTGGGGTCGGACATTTTGAGTCTCATCTGATCATTTGGGGGTATGTGTCCCCAATATTTATTATAAATACGGCCCAGTTCCATCTTTGACTTCACCCCCATGACAGATCCACATGTTTGCTCCCCTTTTAAAAATTGCCAACATACCAAGATATTTTTAAGTGGTGGCACTGTAACTGATGCCAGTGCCTAAAAACACATGCCAGCACATGTTGGAAGGCGAAATCTCCCTCAGAAAAATCTCCCTGTCCCACGCAAATCTATCCGCTGACAAAACGCATAGAAATCCGCTGATCTCGAACGCCGCTCGCCCACCACAACAGCAGGCTATAACTAATCCATCTCCCACTACATGTTTTTAATGAGCCTCCATAACCGTTATCCGTATGGTGCAGTGCAGCGCGGGCCAAATCGAGCTGTTTCTATGACTTTGTGCTGTCAGCAAAATGCGAGGAGGGACGCGCGCGTGTACATGTGTGTGTGTTTGTTACTGTCACTGAGCATCTGCGTCGTCGGTGAGCCATCCTGGTTGACGATTTTCCATCTGGTGGATGGATGCTGTGTGTTTTTATTGTCTAAACATAGGATGGGCCTATTTACCTGCATCATCCTGTCCTTGTCTCAAAATGCAGCAGGCTTATTGGAAACAGAAGCTGACGGGTGTGGCAGCAGTGTGTGTGTGTGTGAGTGCGTGCTGGTAGAAGCTGCCAGGCCCCTTTCAGAAGCCCCCACGGGGGCCACATTAGGACCCTCCGGGGGCCAAATTAGAGGCAGCTAACCAAGTTAGAGATTGGCAGCAGAGGGGGCCTGACTGGCAGGGGCGGACTGATTTCACTCCAGCCCGCTGAAGTAACACACACACATGCACACACATAAACACACACAACTCCTCTCTTTGTTTTGCCGCTGATCAGCAGAAGATAAAAGCCAGTTCCTGACAATAGCAGCCTCTCTGTTGGGGAGTCTGCAGGGAGATCCTGACAGAGAGGAAGAGCTGTAATGTATTCCTGTAGGTCAGCCTGGATTAGTATGTCTGTATCAAGAGAGAGTGATTTAAACCAATTTAGCCTTCAGAACAGGAGTTTCTTTAAATGAAATCTTGTTATGTTTTTTTTTTATCTATATGTTCTTACTGGAACAAGTTCCACAGGTACGGCTGTTGATGATGAGAAAGGTAGATTTTGTGTGTTTATATGTCTGTCCAGTGGATCAGAAATGGTAACAAATGATTTAATGCAAACTGAACCTCAGAGGAAAACATTACCATTTTGAGTTATGTAGGAAAGATAAAGTATTTCCACACTGATAGCTTTCTTTTTTCTTTTATTCAGCTTTATTTTAAGAGGGCTGTGGAATGCCGTCAATTTTTCTTATTGTCAACAAATCCTGTGGCCAGCAACAGGGCCAAAAAAACAAAATTTAAGGCAATATTACGTAACTATTTTACCTTAACAGCTTCAAAACCACTTTGATGATACACTGACTTGTAATAGGGTAAATTGTGTCTCAGTCTCAGCCACTACGGTCCCCTGTTGCTTGCTTCCGTGCTATGTAACTTTGGTTAGCGGTTAGCATCACAGTGTTAGCAAAGGTGTCAACTCGCTAGTTTTTGATCATAAGCTAAGTCAGTCAGAGGTTTACCTGGCAGCATGTTATACGTGCATGTTGCGTGTTGCTGTCTCTGGTTCAGGTTACCCTAGCTTTTTTATAAAGTTTTCAGGAGATAGCATTGTGATGAGATGTGCTGAGTTTTGTATGTAGCTCGCATGTAAAGTTACATTAAATCTAACAAATTGTTCCCTAAACTTTGGAATCGTATTTATTTAACAGCTGTGTTGCAAACAGTCACATAACACAAAATATGAATTTCTATATAATGTGGCTTTAATATATCCTAATAACAACTATTGGCTTACGTACTGTTTTCACACAGTTTTCTTTTGTTTCATACAGATGTAAGAAAATGCTTTTCTTTACAGATGCATAGAAACGCCGAGAGGAGCTGATTTTCTCAGCTTTTATACTTGCTTGGAGCATTATCAAGAGGTGTGTAGCCACTTTTGTGAAATATTTTGTTAAATCGTATGAACCATTAACGTTATTAATGTACCCATACACAACCAGCAGGCTACCAAATTAGCTGAATTTGCTGTCAAGCATTTCACTAAGAAAAAATGTATAAGTAGAGCTATATTGTGTACATCAATCAGTTAGCTGATTCATTTATGTTAACCTCCTGTGGCAGTGTACAGTCTGTCTGAAATCTGCTGACACAGCTAAAAATTTTACAACGTACTCAAAGCATATCATGGACTAAAAAAAATTGAAGTTTTGGTCTTTCTATGATTTCTTGACAGTAAGGAAAACACACCAGCTCCCTAAAGTTTAAGTGGAGATCCCAAAAAAAAAATCAAATGTATAAAATGATGCTCAGTATATCTAGAAAATGTACATTTGATGTAATCGGGTGGCCATAAATCCTTACTTTGTCACCCAAAAGCACCATACACAGTAACTTCAGTGCAGAGCATGCACATTCAGAACTCAACCTACTTTTTTCAAAATTTAAAGAACCTTAAGTGGAATTTTGTGGGGGTCAATCAGGAGTTCAACACATCCTAAACCACTCTGTGCAGCCATTCACGACTGTCTCACCTGAGCAAGATTTATAACGCGTCAGCGTGTGATTGACACTTCTGCTGGCACAGGTTCAAGACACACCCCCTGTCACACACACACACACACACTTCGTGGCGGTGACATTTGCGAAGCCTCACCGAGGACGATCATAAATCTCAGTTTTATGAGCGACCCCGCTGAACCCTGCAGACTGCCGACCGCATCGCCTCGACATTCAAGACCGCCGGTGCAAAAAAAAACCCGGGGTTCCAACTCCCTGAGAGTGTTGATTGATTTGCCTCGTGAGGGCAGTGAAAGCCACTCACTGTTAGGGTCAGGCTTGTTTTGGTTTATAAAAGTCTGCCTTCATTAACATCATGACAAGTGGAGATTTGGCAGACGGCATTGTTTCACTTCTCAAACATTTAAGGAATTCTCCATTCTTTTTAGCTCTTTCAACAGTTTTCCACAATAGGAATGTGCACAGGATTGAATCATGAGTCTCAGGGTTTAAGCTGACTAGAGAGGAGAGGAAAGGAAAGCTTCAAACAATGAATCCTCCACCTGGAATCCAATCAAGTCATTAGGAGTAGGTGGGGCCTGAGCCAAGTTCCCATAACCTGGTCAAACGACAAAAGCAGCAGTGCTCTCTGAAAACACCAAAAACTCAGGTTTTTGGGTGATAAGTTGTAATGGGGCTCAGTGAGGCTGTTCTGTTTGGGTTTGTGTTTCTCCTCTCAGGTGGAAAACTTTGTGCTGCCGCTTTTAACTTTAGTACTAATGAGAGTCTGAACCAAATCCCACAAGAGCAAGTGACAACAAGCTTGCAGCTGCCGAGATCGCCTCAGACAACGGATCATCAGTCAAACCGGACGCACCACAGCGATCCGGTCCCGTCGCCTGTCAGCTACCGGCTCAGGAGCTTCCGGCTCAGGAACCCAGCTGTCGACAAACAAAAGCAGCTCCGGCCTCTCGTGGCGCTGAGGCTAACTTTTCAAAACCCGCAGAGGGCGGAGGCCAGAGAGCTGACCTCAGAGCAGCTGGAGCCGAGGGAAACTGTCCAAGCTGAAGAGTTGTTAAAGTTTCTGGTTAAAGGCCCAGCTCTGAGCCCACCTGTCAAACAGGAATCAAAGGTACTTTTTATCTTTTATGGACGTCTACGCAGTCTGTTTGATCTTCTGCTTCGCTGTAATTAAATGTGAATGATGTCTAGGTGCTGGTGAAGTTTGAGCAGCGGCAGCCTGTGCCAGCTGTCAGCGTGGCAGCGCGCTGTGGTGAAGGAGAGGTCACCATGGAGGTCAAACAGAACTTCTTAGGTAATGGCTGACGGTTACTGGTTTGAATTGATCTCTTGTGTTTTTTGGGGGTTTTTTTTGTCCAAAGTTGCACGGGTCCACTTAACATAGCTTCTTTTCTGCTGTCTGAAAGAGAAAGGGTCAGGTTAAAGGCCCGAATTGGAAAATTGAATGGAACGGTGAAGATGGGACACTCAGTGCTGATTACTGCAAATGGCACAGACTATGGACCAGGCGATCAATATTATGTTTCCTCTTATTTCTTCACTCGGAGAAAGGAGCATTCTGCATGGTCGTTCAGGGCTCGAATGCTGACTTCACAGTGATGCATTAAGAAACCTTTTTATTTGTCCTGTGGCTGAACCTCCACTTGCTGTGAGTGTTATTGACTGGACCAGGAGAAGAAATGGCCTCGGGTAATGGGCCTTATTTAAGCTGCGCCTTTTTCTCTTTGTTCTTAGGGAACGGTCAGTTGATCCGTCCAAGCGATCTGACCTTAGGAGGCTGCGCCGCACGAGACACCGCTGACCACATCCTGCAGTTCCAGACAGAGCTACAGGGCTGCGGCAGCACATTGACGGTGTGTGGCTTACTGCCTTCTTTCTGTCTGTCTACCTTTTTGTGTATTTGAAGTAACTGCTCTGTGTTTTTTTTTCTCTCAGATGACTGAAGAATCCCTCATCTACTCCTTTTCTCTGATGTACTCTCCAACACCCATTGGCAACACAGTCATTTTAAAGACCAACCCTGCTGAGGTGGTAATTGAATGTCACTATCGAAGGTAAAGCCCCCCCTTGGCCTGCCGAGTCCAATTCTAGCCCCGCTGTTAGCGCTGATAATTCAGGGTATCTGCAGGTCTTGGAAAGTCTTAAAGCACTGGATTTAGTTTCCTCGACAAAAGGCCTTACGAGGTCTTAAATACATTTTCTTTCCTGCCATAGGGACAAACGTTACTGCTTAAATGTTTCGGCATGAGACACACACGTATGGTGTGACAGTGAATGCTGTTCAAGGCATATTCCTATTTGCATGCGGCCGTGCATAGTCCGATGGCCAAGCACCCACCCCCCACTTTATTAAAAAGGTCAGCATTGTGATATTTGTGCACATCCAAAAACCTGTTTATATCCAAGTCTTTCATAATGTTCATAAGTAGGTGTGTTTCTCCATGCAACACACAGAGCTGAGCTTAAATAGGAAACTGCTGCGAAAACACCAATCGAGATGCATATTCTGAATGGACTGCATACATGTCCGAAGAATGCTCCTAAAATAATGAAAATGCTGAATAATATCAGCATATCCCACATGTCCTAATTAGAAAATGCAACTTCAGTTTTTTCTGATTTTTGAATATCCATCTGAATATGCTGTTTGCATAACCCATATTAAATACTGAATTTTGGGGCAAAATAGTAGAATAATAGTGTGCATGTAAATGTAGTCACTGTCAACACTGCTAGCAACAGGAGCAGGCTCAATTATCTCAATGCTGCTACAGCTGCTTATACTGTATTCTATGGAGGACTAGTAGTGCCATAAATAAATGGCTCAAAAAATCAAACTGGATATAAATGTAGACCTTTAATTCATTTATAAAATGTGACATTTATTGATATTTGTTTTAAAATTGCTTCTGGATTTATCTATTTATTTATTAGTACCTTTTTTATTAACTTTCCCATTTAATTTTTCATTTTATGTAGTTATCCATTTTTATATGTATTTATTCCTGTCTTTATTTGTGTTAACACACAATTTCCATATAAAAAAAAAAAGGAATAAAATAATTTTTAAAAATAAAATACAAAATAAATCTAAAATTAAAAAAAAAATCAATTCATGTCATATTTTATAAATTAATCAATGCCTACATCTATTTTAAGTATTATTATTGGTGCATTTAATGGCATATTTACTTATTTATTGAGCCATTTATGAATGTCTTTATTTATTTTTGATTTTGGTGGTTTTATTATTTATCTATTGAATCAGTGGCATCTGATTGCCAATAAACTAAACGGATTTAAAAATATACTACTTTGGCTCTGATGTAGCATGTAATCAGCAGAGTAACTAGTGACTAAAGTTATCAAATAAATGTAGTGGAGTAAAAGGTACAGTATTTTCCTCAAATGTAGTAGCAGAAAATGGAAACACTCAAGTAAAGCAGAACTACCTCATCATTATACGTAAGTACAGTACTTGATTACATTCCATCAGTGGTTCCGGTGAGAAAAGCTAATCGCATGTGGAACATGTGGAACATGTGGAACATGTGGAACATGGAACATTACATCAAATGACATTTGCTTCATCATAGATGAAATGTGATGAAGCAAATGTCATTTGATGTAATGTCCCATGTTGCCTTTTCCACATGTAGGATTTCTAATCCACATGTGGAAATACATGTGAAAATGTGCAGTTCACAAGTTACATTATTTTCTTTTCACATGTTAAAATTTTACTTCACAAGTGAAATTTAGATTTTTATATGAGAAGGTGTCATTTCGGTTAAGATAATCCATCCATCAATACTTTAATTTAATTGATTATATCATCAAGGAATCATCTCTACTGGCTTTCTGTCATACTTTGGTCAGTATGACCATCAGACAGGTTTTAAATGTCTTAAGAATTTAACTTTGTTGTTGTCATATCTACCTCTGTCTCCCTGTGTTGTGTTCTCCTCTCTACTCCTGTCCTTCCTCATGAGCGAAGTACATATTCTCCTTCCTCCTCGATGAGCCTCCCTCTAGTGAAAAGCCTGTCCTTCCTCTTTTTTTTTTTCTTTTAATTGTCCTCACAGGAGGCATTATGTGAGCAGCAACGCTGTGAGGCCTACCTGGAAGCCATTTGCCTCCAACATGTTAACAGAACAGCAGCTGCACTTCTCCCTGCGTCTCATGACAGGTGGGGACTCGTCAGAAAAAAAAAAGCGCCACAAACTTCGAGCTGATGTTGTGCAGTTTAAAAAACTTTGATTTGCGCCAGACGGTTTGGCTAATTTCCCCAGCGACGGCCTTAATTGCAATCACTCAAGGCCTCGCAGACTTTGCCGTGACTGTTTAAGATGCTAAACAGCGGCTTGATAAACGGGAGGGAAACTTTTGATGCATGGTGATGAGCTGAAATTACATGCCTTGTAGGCTCGCAGCTGACCCGACGGGGTCACTCACACAATAAAGCGATCAATAAACAGCTGATTATGTTTTCTAATTAATTCCAAGCGACGCCGTGTAGCTGGTGAGTGCACCGGCTTGTTGTTCATCTTAAAAGTTGGCCCGACAGAACTTCCAAACCATCTCCTGTGATTTGCTTAATGTAAAATAAGCATGGGCTGTAGGAGGTTATGGAGGAAATTATGAAAGTTTTAAACTAGTTTTTGCAGGCACAGACCCCCTTCTTATCCACATTAATGACGAAGCTACATCTGTAATGCATTTATTGCTTCTTTAAAGTACTTTCCTCTTATTGTCACAGTACCTACATCCTATTCACTGACCTACTCTCCCCCCACAGGCATCATTTCAGTTTCATCTAATCCGATTGATGGCCCCGCCATTACTCTTCCGCTTATTTTTTTTGTTTGGTCTGTATTTGATTAGAGGACTGGCAGGCACAGAGGCAGTCTAGTGTTTACTTCCTGAGTGACGTGATGCACATCGAGGCGGCGGTCGTCCAGGGTCACCACGTGCCGCTGAGGGTCTACGTGGACAGCTGCGTGGCCACCGTGTCCCCCGACCCCAACTCTAAACCTAGATACCCCTTCATCCGCAACCACGGGTGAGAAGCTGCGGTGCCAGAAACCACATCGAAACTTTCAAGAGTCAGCTAGTCATAATAATGTTGATTTATGTGTGCTGCATATCATACAGTATGCGTTGGGAGCATTTATTGTCCTGTGAGGAGATGGAGACGCCGGCCCTCTCTGTGTTTATGAATATGAATCCTGCCGCCCGTATTTTTCCATATAAGGTGTTTAAGTGATGCTAAGCTGACGGGAGCCAAGTCTTACTTCATGCAGAGGAGCCAGGAGGATAAACTTCATTTCCAGCTGAAAGCCTTCAGGTTCCACCAAGATCACAGGAATTCAGTAAGTGCAGCTAGTAGGAAACGTGTGTTTACAGTTCAGAACTACTGATCGTGTATCACGCAGTCAGACGTTTGACACGTCGGGCAGTTTTTCTTCCATTTTCCATTAAAGCGCCCTGATCACCGTCGAGGTGCGTCTTGATGTGACCAGCAAGTTTGCGCCAGCCGAGGTGTTACTTCGACACTTTATCCTAGCTGCTCTGTCAGTCTCTCATGTGCTAAGTTGGCACTTAATGTATTTTAGCGAGTGTTGTTTGAAGGCCACATTACCTGAGGTTGTTATCTGTGATTACTTGAGATATTTTCCAACTGAGGAAATGGACGGCCTCTCAGGTAACATTAAAACTGATGAAGTACAATGCAGGTTGAAGAAGCCAGAATGGAGCGGCGCCATAAGTGTGAGCCAGTATCCTCCGTACAGTCAGCTTTGGATGAGTCTTAACATTAAATTAACTTTGATCATTTTGCCAAATAGGAAATTCACTCCCAAATGCAAAAAGACCGTTTTATAATAAGAAGAAAATCTCTCTTTTTATTGAGGTTTTGGCAAAACATCACGCACATCATGGTTACACAAGAATACATCACACTTAAAAAGAATTAGAGAAAACGCACGACTGTGTTTTCAGCGGCAGATCGTGGACTAGCGCTACTGTAGCAGGTTGCCAGGTTGAATAATTTAAGCTTAAATATCTTAAATACCCTCCCAGTGGTATATGTTTTTTTTCTCACTGGAGGTGTTGAATTACATCTTTCAACAGCACTGGGTGGGCTGATGAGATGTTCTGCTTTCAATTTAGTAAAATCAGTATGCTTACAATATTACAAACAACTACATGTTACTTATTTCTGTGGGTGCGTTTGTAAATCCAACCTGGCGCTTGACACTAAAATGAGAGCGCAGTTGTTCGAAATAGTAGAACGTGTGCTTTCTCTCTAAATTATTGATTTTCTATTTATTTTACTATAATGCAACATGCAGCGGCTCTTGTGTTGGAGCGTGTCAGTCTAACACCTGGGGCCAAATGTATAAAACTGTGTATATTCAGGTGTAGAAATCTGCGTATTCTGGCTTTAGCAACAAAATGAAGCGATTGGAATGGCAGAAAGTGACCGAAGCTGTACCAACTGTACTAATGAAGCTAGCATGAGTAGCACGTGTTTGGTCCACCTAAACTAGATCTACCAATCACCGGTGTCTTTTTGATGTGCTTTAACTTCCCCGTAGCTCTACATCACGTGTCATCTGAAGGCAACAAGACTCTCCGTTCCTGTCGACTCGCGACACAAAGTGTGTTCATTCCTGACTGAAGCCAACAGGTTTGTTCCCTCAAATATAATTCACTCAAACTTAACAGATGTTGATGTGACAGTTGCTGAGTTATTTTATTTGTGTTTAAATTATATTACCAGGCAGTCGCCCCTAATCCTGTAACAAGCACGTCTTCAAGTGTTTCTTTCAGACTCTGATGCCATAAAAAGATTTATTCAGCCTCTGTAACAGAACACACATTTTGGCTCTGGACAGATGGGTGGCATCAGGTGGAGACAATAAGGTGTGTAGCTGCTGTGAGACCAGCTGCAGTGAGCAGAGACGGCAAAGGAGGCTTGCGGCAGATGCTGGTACAGTTTACACGAGCGATACTACATTCCACCTGGGGATGAACCTTCAACACTTAATACTCACACAGGGGAGACATTTTGATACCATCCAATAGCATTTACATATATTGTATGATTGTACAATTACCAAAGATTTCACAAAAAAGGTATTTTAACGTCTATTTGTCATTTTTAGAATCTTTTTGAGGCTTTGTGTTACTAGTTTGAGACCATCTGAGTGGTTCTGAAGTAGCAAACGTCACCTAATCATGTAGAGAATGAACCCAAATGATTCCTAACCACAAGGAGTTAAATATAATCAGCCACAGAATAACAAACAAGCCGAGGTTTCACCCATATTTAGACAAGCTAACTTGCCTTCATTTGGCACACATGCTGTTTATGCACCTTTTCGGAGGATTGATTTTTGAGCTGATCCCTTTTAATTGTCCAACCGACCAATCAGTCGTGTCGTAAATGGTTGAATCACCTGCCTAAATGCGCTTAATTCCCCCCGCCCCCCCTCCGTCCTCGCAATATTGAACTTGCGGTGCTTCTCTTCCAGACCTGCGGTGGGAGGGGACGGCTGCTCTGGGCCCGATCCTGCTGGAGGGGGACATCGAGAGAGAGGAGCTGACTGAGCCGTCTGAGCTTCTCCCAGAGCCAGCGCCTCTGCTCCAGATACATGAAGTGACTCGGGCAGGTGAGACGGCGCTGCTGGTTTTCACACGTGGATCAACACCAAAGGAAAAAGCTTTCAAATTCACTTTTTTTTCTGCTAAATTCTATAACTAATGGAACAAATGTTGTCTTCTGCTCTCTTCAGCCTCCTATTCGTCGATGGCCCTGCTGTGTGGAGTGGGTGCAGCGCTGGCTGTGGTGTTGCTAGTTTTCATGGGGGCCGTCACTTGCAGCAGACTACGCAAGACCACTGGATACACTGTTGGTACTTGATTTAAGACAATAAAACCTTTATAGTCAAGCCTTATTGTTCCTTTTTTCCTCTTAAGCAGAGACAATAAAGGACTGTGTCGGTTTGTTTTATCTTGATCTGATGACATAATTCAACTTAAAGGTGCAATATGTTTGATATGGCCAGAATGTGAAAATATTCTGGCCCTAGTCATAGTCCTGATCAGAGATGCTGTAAATCGCCTCTGTACTATATCCCCGTCTTCAAAACTAACCTCCGTCGGTCTTGAAGGCCGTGTTCAGTCCCATTCCGGTTGAGCTGAGTCCTGACTGTGGTCCAGTTGGCTACTAGGACCACTTAGCTCCACGGCTAACTGAGCTATTTTCTAACCGCAGCTAGTCACGACAGCAAAGGGTATACTCAGCAGCTACCTTAGAACTAGAAACTATCGGTAATTTTCTGCAGGACATGGCTTCATTCAGTTGCATGTATAGAGTTTATTGCTCAGGTGCAGTGTATTTCTGTATAGGCTAAGTGTTATAGGCTTGCCTGGGTTAAAAGGGGTTAAGCTGTAGTGTCCAGCCTTGCAGAAAATGACCTGGCCATAAAATGTAAGCTGTGTGCACAAAGAGGCACTGTATATTGCTCTATCAATCATCTTGCCCTAATACCAGGCAGGGTTTTGCTCTGTTTGAGGCATAATGCAAGACAAAAACAGCTTACAGAGTATGGTGAAGGATTTTTATAATGTGCATGGGTGTGTCTGGAATATCTTAAACATGGGGGGTGGCCAGCGAGTGACCTTTTTATACATATTAGTGCGAATACACATGTACTAGACAAGAAAGGCAAGTGCATAAAAGTATGAAATGAGCCAAAGTGAGCTGGCCTTTATGCTGAATTCATGCATGGATGATTTGTATGGTTAATTTTTAGGGAGCCTGCAGCTGGTCCAGCCACTGCCCTGATCTCGGGGAAATAATTTAATTCACACCATTACTACTGGGCTGCCATGTAATTCACCTGAGCTGCGTGAGATTGTCCTTTGTACCAATCCACATCTAAAACAAAGAAAACCCTTTAAAGAATGGAGTGGAAAGCAGCGCCATTGGCTCCATGCTGCGAGGTAAAACATAAAGTACCATCCCAGTAACAATAGTCATATTTTAGCTTCGGGCAATTTTCGGCTTTTTCCCTTTTATTCACCCCCTCCAGCTTTTCTGCCAGTGGCGGAGTATTCGTGAAATGGGGCTCATCATGAACTGTTGCTCACAAGCCCGGGAAGACGAATAGACATAATTAAAAAGCCCATAAAGGCGAGAGCAGGGGCTTTTATTACAGTAATATGTGAAGGCCATGGTTTAATGGGGTGTTTGTTCCCATGTGCGGGGCTGACGGCTGCGCTAGTTTACTGCCGGTGCGATGCTGACCCCCCTCCCGTCTCCAAACACACCAGAGGCTAATAAAAAGCCATACCTAACGATGCACCAGCAGGAAGCATGACAGCGACAAGCAATGCACACTCAGAGGCACGGTGATAGACCACAACATAAGCCTCTGCCTAAAGAGAAACACTGGGGATCTTCATACAGAGAAGAAGGGGAACAAAAAAGAAATGATTTGCTACAAGGAGCTGTCCAAATACTTTTCTCCTGCAGAACGAGGAAGCAAGTCTTTGATTATTAACATTGATTATTTTGGCCACTTGGGTGTGGCAGAACAAGCTATTGTCACCTCATGAAGTTAACACCGTGAATGGATTAGCAAACGAATGCCTATTTACACATCAGCCGACGGAGAGCGACATTAGCATGCATTTGGAGTCCTGTTTCCTGGCCACCTGATGAATGCAAGTCCAATATTGACTCTCTTTTTAGCTCTGTTTTGCTCTCCACCAACTCCTGGGGGAAAAGATGGCTTTTTAGATGCTAAATCCTCCACTATGTTCACCAGGTGGGTAAGGTGGGTAATTTTAATCCAAGCTGTGGTTGGAGCAGAGGTTGATGAGACTGGTGAGGACCAAAACATTACAGCTGCAGGTGGCAGAACCAAAACAATAAACCGAAAGATGCTAAAATGCAGCTTTGAAATATTGAAACTCCCAACCGAGTCTCGAAATGTTTAGTTCCCTCAACTACTTTTCGTTTTCACCGTAGTCTAAAGACCCACAAAGATCAGCCATATTAGTCCGCTGACGTATAAAAAAAGGATGTTTGTTTCTGGACTTCGTTTCCATCTGGCGTCTAATTGCTTCATGGTGACGTGTCAAAGCATAATTCACAAAAACAAACTGGTTTGCAGCTGCAGATTTTAAAAAACTGGGGCTGAAATAAAATCCTGTATCTCCGGAGGGTTCTTTAGAGGCATTATTCTTCATGGAGGGATACCAAGGGAGAACAGAAGTACCACTTCCTGTCAGCGCTGTAGGATAAGAGGTGAACATGGCCACCTGCAGTTCCCCAGAATCATCTCATAAGATGGCCCCAGAAACCCTCGTTACCCTCCTGCCTAAAACATTTCCTGCACAATTTAATTTTTGCTAATGTGGCGCACTGCCATGTTTCATTTCGGAGCTGTGATATGCTCGTCTCCATGCTGCTGCTAAGTGTGCTTTTCTTTTGCACATGCAAAACTTGCCTGCAGCTTTGAGAGGAGTCAACAGAGTGTAAAAGGTGTTAATGTCTTCATATGGCCGCAGAGGATCCTCATCATCATCATAGCGGAGATGCTTGCCCGCCCACAGATGTCTAACGGTTATGGCGGCATGGACCCAAGTTGACAAGCAAAATGGCAGAGAGTCCTGAATCAGCCATTTTCCTCAACAGGATGTGTGACCCTGAGGGCACGAGCACGCACGCGTACACACACTGAGCACGCGCGCACTCTCATGCACACACACACACGGGCCATCAAAAGTAATGGTGTGTGTCCAGTGGCAGGCAGGGAGAGTCCTCTCATGTCTGCCAGCCATAACGATATTATTGCTTTAGATGGAGCGTGCTGGGGAATATTGTTCCACACCATTGGTATGCTGCAGACGTCCACTCGTACCACACACCGGTGGTGATGACAGAAGTCGGCGTTAACACCAGACTTGTTTGGTTTCTGCTTTTGACAAGGAACCACAACATTGTGGATTCCTCCCCGAGACGTGAAAACGGCAGTTATTTTCAGCGGTGGAGTAGATTTATTTCAACAAAGATGGACGCAGGTGACCATTATCAGAGGTGCTGTGTTATTATTACTCTGAGCCTCTGAAATCCAGCAGACAGCTCTATCATTTGTTACAGATACGTGAAATCCAACTTCAAATATTCACCCCCTCCATTATTTAAATAAATATCACAGGCTGTTTAATTTCAGCCATGAATGCTCATTGTGTTATTATGCGCCTCTGATACAGATTGCAATATTACATCTGGGTCTGCTCTCGAGAACGCACGTGCGCGCGAACACGCACGCGACCTCTGTCCGGGCCCATAATTAACCCTCTTAATTAAGGGAGAAAAAAGTTGCTAACGAAGGAAATGGATTTAATTAGCCCGGTCTTGGCCCAGGCACATGTGCACGCCATAAAGCACACGCACGTGCACACACAAAACAATTAAGCCTCTTTCATCCTGGCTAATGGCTTCAGTGACTCAGAGCCTTTCTCATTAAGACTATCAATAATATGCTGATTACATGCATCCACCGGTCTCCTTTATCGGGGCACAAAGGGACGAGTGTGTGTCTCTGAGGTTTCAGGGGTGGAGCAGTCTGTCTGCGAGACCTTATCTGCAGAAATAGACGTTTGAATTCTTTGGCTGGAGGAGCTAAAAAAGAGGGCCTGGCTTTGCCGTGTCTTTATTTTCTGCAGTTTATCTTATCACAGAGGCCACGTGTGTCTTTCACAGGGAGGAAATGGCTATGAAGTTGTGCTGCTGAGGGCTTTATTGGGGTCAGATAATAGACTGAGGAGTGACTGTCGGGCTGTAGATCTATCTGCTCGTCTGACTGTGTTCCACCAACCCCTGCTGGCTTCCAGTCAAATGAGTTTCCTGCCGGTCCGCCATCTGTGTTTCCATATCATTTAAGCACATTCAAGCACATTTTTATACATATACTGCTTATATTTAACATTGACCGTAACATATCTAAATTTACAATACTTTCTCCTTCTTTGTGAGTACAGACTATCAGAGTACACTCTTAAGAGACAGTAATCTACCAGAAATGTCCGCTTGCATGTATTTGATCAGTTAACACCGTGTCAGATGATTTGAGCACTGTTTAGCTTTTTTGTCAAGTGATCATAAGGTATTAAATATATGAAAAATAAGGAGGTGGTTACAGTCTTTGTCAGTCTGAAGATATTCTTACCCTGCTGACCAGAACACTTTAAATCGTATAACAGTCTGGCAATAAATAATAGCGATTTTTTAGCCATACTGGCAGGACTGGAGGATCATTCTACTACTTCATCCTAGACTGAAATACTGTATCTTGACAAATAATGGATGTATAGCTACTGACTTATCTTTCAGGTTGTCCAATACTCTGGTTTAACAACATACCTGAAAATGAATGGTGTTTCCATCAGCCTCAGCTGTACTTCTTTAATTAGTAGCCTAAATGTTAAATTGTCAAAGAGGCAATATGCATAAATTTTAGTTGAAAATGTATGAAAATGATCAACAGAATGTGAATAAATAGCAGTTTTGACATTATGGCGTCTACGTACTGTGTTGCAGCGATATCTGCTGAAGTCAGCATGCTGTCCAGCTAGCCGCGGCCCACCGTCCCAGTCCAAAGCTCCTGTGCTAGCGGTGTAAGCGCTAACACTCACCTTGTCCCTGAGAAAAAGGTAAACGTCGAAAATGCTAAACATGTTAGCATTTTTTTGTGGTCGCGTTAACATGCTGGCGTGAGCATCTAACTCCAGTTAGCTGAGCTAGCATCACAGAGCAGCTAGCGTGGGAGAAACTGATGACATTCCCGCCAGCCTTGGGTGTACTGTGTCGGATGCTAATTAGCAAATGTTAGCACACATAATTAAGGCAATAAACATGGAAACACTTTACCTGCTTGACATCAGCAATAGGCTACATTGTTCATATTCTACTTTTTTGATATATTTCCTCACTTTTGCTGCAGCTGTAGCTCCCTCTCCTCCGTCAAACCTCTTTATCTATATAACACTATCTTTTGATCCGTCTGTCCACTTGAACGTCTTTGTCTTCTTCGCCCCGTATGCCGAGGTGTATGTGTGTTTTAGACAGAGATAGTAAATTGAGATAGACAGGCGTCTGTCACACAGGCAGGAAGACAATAGGTCTGTGCTTTGACCTTCAGTCTCTTCCTGTTGTAACAGACACTGGGTTCCCTCCCAGAGGAGGAGGGAGGAAAGCGGAGGTTTGACCTGCTGAGTCACACCTTAACCTCCCCTATATATGTGGCATCCCTAAACACCCCTGATGGAGGGGGCCCGCTCCCTCTGATCTCCACTGTTTTCCATTTGATGCTATTGTGAGATTTGTTTTTCATTCAAGTTCTGAGGGTCCCGTGTGGCCACCTATGGAGCAGACAGACGGAGCTTTGTTTGGTTCCCAGCCTCCTTTTTTTAAATCTTCATTGTGTAAAAGTTGAGATATACCGAAGCACGGCAGACAGTGGAACATGACTCAGAAGAGACTGAAAAAAACGTTGCTGGGAATTATTATATTGGTCTATGTGGCAAAAGTCACCAATTTGCTATTGTGGGTAATGCTGTCCAATAATTCAATATTATCATTTACGTATTGTGATGATTTGACCCACGTTCTTTTATTTGAAGATATAGTTTTATTTCATTTGATGCATATTAATGGTGAGCAATTCATTGGATTAAATAGTAACCTTTCAGCTTGTTCTTGGGCTTTCAACTGCATTTTTATCAGTTTGCTCCAGGATATAAAAACAAAATCTATTTCCAAGGTCAGGAACGAGCTTTTAAACTCAATTCATTTGGATTATTGAACAAGTAATCTGCAATATTGTGACATCCACGTTGGAAAAATATCCTTATTAAAGAGGCAATCCAGTGATTTTATTACCGCACCTCCATAAAGTTGTTGGATTCAGAAGAGACAGATTAATAAAAGAAAATCAGCAGAAAATCAATGACAAAATATACAGACTTTTACCCCATACTTCTTTTCCCATAATGCAACCAAAAGCATAACCATGAAAGTTCACTCATGAGATGTAGTTGAGAGCCCTAGGAAAAAAAACAGTTGAGTTTAGTTTAGTTTAGCAGTACGCAGATCTAACTGATGACATTAGCAGTCAATCACAAGGTAGCCACGCCCTAAAGCATACATCACCTTGTCATCTATTTTACTAAATGTAAACATGATGTACAAAATGAACATCATGCTGTGTTAAAGAAGACTTGAAACAGGCAATGGAGACCACTAACTAACTTGGGAACTGCATACTCCATACAATCAGACTTCTTTTACAACCAAGTCGCCCACTGCTGTCTATTAGAAAGAGTGTAGGTTTGAGGCACTTCTGCATTGGCTTCACTTTTCAATTTCTGTGACCACGATGACATCATCGAGGTTTCTTTAACAGATTTGTCGAAGCTCCGCGGTTAGCCACAGGTGACATCATGCAATTGTTTTCACAAGCTGAGTGATCATTAGGTGTAAAATTGGCATAGGTTCTCTTTAATATTGTGATTTCTGATTTCAGCCATATTATCCAGGCATAAAATAAACCATCCAAAGTAGTAAAGAGTAAAAAGGAGGGGTAGAAGAAGCAAAAAAGAAAGTTGTGAAAGAAGCAGAAAGGAAAGTCTGTAAGCCACTGATTTGTTGCAATAAACAATGGTTATAATCTTTGATACTTTTGACCTTAGTGCGTTGAATATGACTCCTAACAACACTGCGGCCTACGTGCAGATCTTAAGATGACAATGCCGTACCTCTGGACGACCTCTCAGTGCTGAGGACTGCAAAATAGAAGTCGCTCATGAAGGATTGATACGCTGAAACCTTTTCTCAAAGTTGCAGTTTCCTTTCTCACAAGTTCAGCGAGAACAAAACAGCATTCTTCCATGCGAGATGTGCCACATGAGCCAAATGCAACAGCTCCCAAGATGAAGATAAAGTGTGTCTTGGACGCCTGCGTTCCCATGGCTCCTCATCAGCTGTGCCAACAGCACCGTCCAGAACCTCTCCGGCCCAGACGCCCACCGTACCAGATAAATAAATCACCATGCTGGGAAGCATCTGCACCAGGGAAGTTAACACGGATATGACTTACTGCGGAACAGATGTCTTCTCCGACTGAAATAACATCAGATCCATCCTATAGTGAACCCAACACCTTCCTTTAAACCACCAGGAGGATAACCACAACAAAAGGCCTCCCTTCCGTTTATTCCCGCTTTAGATGTGGGTTTTGTCGGTCGACAATGGATGAAAATATTCTGTTTTGATGTGGGCTTTTTTTCCTCTCTCTGTCCTTTAATGGGAATGTGCTGCACGATGTTTGATCACAGCTATCGGGCGCGCGTAGGAGGAACAAGGCCTCGGACAAAAGGGATAGGAAAACTCACACCTCTCATTTGCGGATTCTAATATACACATATTTGTCCTATAGACCGCGACCTTTAATCCTGATTGGCACGCTGAAAGTGGCTGAACACACAGCACGCAAACACACTCCTTTATCATTCAAAGTGCGCCAGAGCTATCAACCTGAATAAATAAATCCCCCTCTTATCTCACAACGCAAAACTGGATAAGCGCTCCCACCGGGGTCTGGATGGAGGAAGCTGTCAGCACCTCTATTTTGGTTTTGCCTCATACAGAGACAGAATCCTGTTTTCCTCTCCAATCCGTCCTCCTGGTTTTCAATCCCCGGAGAGTCGTTTCCCCTCCGTGTGCGTGAGACGTATGCGTCCCGCCACACCATCCATACATGATCCCTCTTTCCTGCTTATCTCCGTCACTGGGGCCCGTATCTTTCAGCGGGTTGATAAATCCGCAACGCTGCAGAAATTTTCAGGTTAGGAGGAAAGAAAACAGGATTTTACGCGTTGTCAGCCTTTAAACCTGTTTGCGAGATATATTTGCCGTTACTAGTCTCTACGCCAGTGCCTTCCTATATCACACCCATGTGCCCTTTTTTTCCCCCTCTGTTTTGACACCTGTAGCTGCTGGGAACAGAGAACTCTAGTTTTATACGTTGCACCTTGATCTTTTTTATGATTTGGACTATTTTTGTGTAGTCTAGAGCTTTAATTTAGTTAGTTTTGTCTGTAAATACTGGATGTTTGACCTAGATATAATGAAAAATAAGAAATCTACACACCACATTGTGCAAAATCCTTAATGTTCCACGTCCCTGACTGCTATACTTTGGACATGATTTCTATTCAACACACAGCAAATCCAGTTTGTCAAGAATAATCACTGTTAGCCTTTGATGCCTCCATAAAGTCTCTATTCTACAGGGGTTTTTTTTTTTCCTATTCATCCGCAGAACAAAAGAAACCAAAAACAGCTCATAAAGGGGAGGCTGTACAGTATGTTGTGCAGCTCTCTGGCAGAGCAACATTGCCACCTGCAGCCAACATGAGTCATAAACTAAAAGGGCACTTTTCACATGTCTTATCGGGCGCGCTCAATCAAACACAGATAAGGTCTTTTGAAGGATATGAAGGGGTTGTTTTTAACCTTGCTCAGAGTGGATTTGCTGTAGTCTCCTCTTTTAAGTGACACACCTGGGAGCACGCCTGGAGACTCATCCAGCTTCTGGCGTTGTCTAAATAGTAGATGGATGTGAACAGAACAGGACTTTCTATGCTTTAAGCTGAACTTTTATCTTTATTCTTTATCTTTATCTTCATTTTTTTGCAAAAGTCACACACTTTTCAGGCATCTTTCTGACCTCTGAGCATGCTATGCCCTGTGTTTCCATGAACTAGTTGACTGTTATGTTCATTTTCTCAATTTCCTTTATGAAATTCAACATAGTGCTACTACTTATTAATGTGTTCAGACTTTGAGAACAGCATTCCCTTTGTTATGCTGCCCTCTTGTGGCAGTCAGAGGTAGGACACCTATTA
Organism: Pagrus pagrus; assembly: GCF_965226575.1. NCBI lineage: Eukaryota > Metazoa > Chordata > Actinopteri > Spariformes > Sparidae > Pagrus > Pagrus pagrus. Next base: position 14,934,044 of record NC_140206.1, on the reverse strand, counting down.
AAAGGATGCAGTGTATCGGTTGGGTGGTGGGGGGGCTCATATTGTTTAATATATGGCATTGTGCTTGTGTTAGCTCTGTTTTTATGTGTTCCTGCTTTATGATAGGTTTATTTTAAAGTCGCGGCTCCAGACACCCAGGGGCCCCCTGAAGCCCAGGTTCATTAAAATGGCAGACAGAGGCTTTGTGAGAGTGTTTTTGCAAAGTAATGAAAGCTACGATCCAGATTTTCGGGACAGCCTCTTAAAGCGACACTATGAGGAGTACTACTCAGCCTCATAAACAGCTGTGTAATATCTTCTGTGGCTCTGGAGGGAGCTTTGCAAAGTTTGAGAAATGAAGCCAGTGTTTTGTGGTGCAGTTTTTTTGGAGTCAGGCGCATGCTAGAGACAAAAAAAGTGATATCTCTGACTGTGCTGCTTCAGTTTTGACTATTCTTTGTTTAATCCGTCAGTGGTGAGTCTCCGAGCTGCACTAAAATGCAATACTACATAATTAGAGGAGCTCTTTAATGAACCCAGACTGTTCTTGGGCAAAGTTTAAAGTTTGTAGCAAGTTTATCCATATTGCCCCAAATCACAATCGTCATAAAATGGCCTGAGAGGGCTTCGCAATCTGCACAACCTTAGTTCAGACCAAAGATTCACAACGAGCTTTGAGAACACTGCAGGGGGAGGTTGCGGCAGTGTGAGCTGGCCCGACTCGGCTTGTCACATCGTCAGTGACCGGTTTCAGAAGGCGAGGCGCGTCACCTGTTTCACCTGCCCATCAGTGCTTCGTAGCAAAGTCAGCAGGTCAAATCGGTTTCCAGACTTTCAAGGCGTGGCTCGGCTGAGGATAACCCTGGGCTGAGAATATGCAGTGTGAAAAGCAGAATCATAAACTGACTATCACTCATTATGCTGAAGGTGTTTATACTTTTAGTTTTTCTGTGCTTCTCAATAACAGTCTTCATATTTTAGAGAGCAATTTGTTGAATGTAAAGGTTATCATTAGAGATTAAAAACAAAAATGCTTGATGTGTTATGTTCTTCATGTATAATAGACCCTGGAGTCTGATTGTTTCTTTTGGTGACATTTACACTTGTCAGGTATCTCAGTGTAAGTGGTTAAAAGGTCACGAAGCAGCTTTTTCAGCTGTGTGATGTTATTTCCAGAAAGCAGTGAAAAAGTATGATTTGTTCTGAACCGAGCATAAGATGGTCCTGCGACTTAGCAGGAGCAGTTTCTCCTGGTTCTTGGAGGGAGGCCAGATGGCAGGAGCGGTTTCATTTTGAAGAAAAGGTGCTCGGTGACTGGGGCAATCAGCAAAGAGTGATCTGGGACTGGATCCACACCACATGCGGGTCGGCTTGTCTCTGGTTCCCTTTAGAATCTAGCTTGTGTGTAACATTTGTCATACACCTTAAGCTGCAGCGAAAGATTATTGTCATAATTGATTAATCTGATGCAGGCTTTTAAACTCTGTGTGGGAGTGTCCTTACAGAGGCCGTCATGTGGGTTGCTAGGGCTAGGTGAGCCCAGGTGTGACTGGTTGTTAAGCTGTCTGGGGAAGGAACTCAGTACTGCATTGCAGGTGGGTGATGTCGTAGGCCACCTCCTCTGTTCAAAGACAAGACAAAACGTGTTTATTCAATGTAGGGATGCAAATTTGAAGCAATCCCTTCAATTGATACTCAGCTACCTTAACAATCAATTAGTTAATCATGAACGTGTTTTTTTCCATCCTCTGACATGCCCTATGTTTGCTACTTGAACGATAAATTAAATACTCAAAATAATGACAACAAAATCCAACACAGATTGAGGCTACTAAATAGCTAAAATGTAATAATGTCATTTAAAATAAAATGTAATTTTGCATCTTTGACATTAAAAATAACTTAACAGAACTTGTATTTAATTTTGACATATTTTATAAGCAAGTACTTTGTAATTTTTAAGTATTTTTGATGTTTTATTTCAATCTCTTATTGTCAGTGAACACATCTTAATCATTTTAATTCTTAACAGCGATTAATCAATTAATGATTCTTAATAAACATCCCTGACTCAATTCTTTAAAACGGATGCCAGTCAACCCTCCTTTCTTCCTGGTGACTGTGTGTGCCGAGTGGCAGCCGAAACTTTGCAGTGATAGCGAGGTTTATCAGGAACCAATGTAAAGGCAGATGGTTTCATTATTCTATATCCATTACATTGTGCAATCAACGTTTACTTCACTGACAAGCTGAAGCAGAAAACCTGTCCGTTGCCAGTTTCATTAATCATCTTAATAGTTGGAAATTCATTTTCTGTCTTGGACAGGGAGGACTTGATATTTGATACCATTTGTATTGATTGTGTTGTACCTGTTTTTGTTGGAAAAAAGGAAAATATCAATAAATATGATATCAGAAATGAATGATATCTCTCCTGTCTCTGTACTGGCATGCTAAAATGAAAAAGGTTGACTTTTCAACCAAAGAAAGAGCGTAACACACTATCTCTGTAATGTGAGACTGATGTGACTAATGTGGAGTTAGGTGACATTAATTTTCATTCATGTCTATTCTCAAAAATCAAAGGTCCAATGTGTAGGATTTAGTGGCATGTACTAATATAGTTGCAGATTGCGACCAACTGAATACCCCTCAGCACACATTCCTACCAAGCATGATGGAGAACAAGTGTTGTCATAAAATCAATTTTTCAATATATTTATAATATTTTAAACAGTTATAATACACATTTTCTGCGATATTAATACACAGGTACCAGCTGCGCTTTCTTGCTCTCTCCAACAGCGAGCTGACACACACCAACATCACGGTTCCTGCCAGTGTATTGCAAGAAAATGTATTTTAACTAAATGTGTTATAAAGGCAAACTTATTTTAGGAAAGGCTCAGTATGTACTGTAGGTCACGTGCAAGTGAAGAGAGAAAGAAAGAAATTGCATGTGTGATGATGAGTAGGCCTATATAGTTTACAGTAATGTCATAAGCAGCAGTGTGTGAACAGATTGGGCTGTGGAGTCAGCGACAACTTCAACCCAGGTTCACTTAATAAGCACTGACCTTTAAAGGTGCAACAATAGGAATGTTAGTTTAAAGTTAATCAAAACTATTCCCAATATGTAAAGAAATAACCATTTTTCAAGGACGTCTATGTATTGTGTTGCAGAGATATCTACTAGTTAGCATGCTAACCAGCTAGCCCCGAGCCGTACCTCAAGAGGTGATGACCAGTCCAGGCAGAGCAGCTAGCCGAGCTAACTTGCTAATGGCAGTTATAATTAGCAGCAGTTAGCTGTTACTCACTATTGGTGGGCATTTCTTACATATTGCACCTTGAAGGTGGACCAGCTGTTCTCATGTGAGTGACATTTCTCATTCCACATTTCTGGGGAGAACCCTCCACATATATACGTATGTTATATTTAATATTTACTATAGTCATTTTGCTGTGTCCATGTTTTGGTATTAAAAACAGCAGAGATATTTTTCAAGCTATTGTATCAAGGTTAGAATTTCAAGCATGGTCCAACATGGCTGACTCCGTGGGAGAGGATCTGCTCTCTCTGTCGATATTAAAGGATCATTCTACACAACAATTCTTAGTTTCAGGGGATTGCTCACCAATGAATGACACACCATGAACATAATTATGAATATTATATCCTATTTCTGCCAATAGATCCTGCATCATGTGTTATCATGTGTGCTGCAGTTGAAAAACTGGACTTACACGTGTATTTCACTGTGGTCACTAGATGGAGCAGTCAAACCATTAATGGAGTTCAGGCACTTGAACGGCTGAAAGCTTTTGAGCCACTGATACAGAACATTTAACATAATAAAAGCAATTTAAGCAGAATAATTACATCAGAGCATTTTTAATATATCCCTGTTTGCTTTAATACACAGAGATGCTTTATTAGAAAAGAAGGAATGGGTGTAACCTTTAATTCCCAGTAAAATATCTACAAATAGTAATCATATTATTATTTTACGGAATATTGTATGTTCTGCACGCACAGCCAGGCCGTATATGATTGTAGTTTTACGCTCTTATTATACTCAGAGTAGTGCCTATAGCTCAAAGGTCAAGTCATACTGTATGTGTGTATCCAAGAGTGTGTTGGCAACATATTTAATTGATTTAGCCACTCGCACACCACTCACAACACAAACGCACTCACACACAGACACACACACGCTCGCTGATCCTCCGCCCACTCTCATCCATAAATACATTTTCCACTGCTAAATCACACAGCAAATAAATCACCATGGTTACAGTAATATAATAATTGCTGTACTACTTGAAGGAGGCTCTGACTGATGATGCTTGCAGGGCCACTTAGAAATCGATAATTACAGAGAAAATATGACGTGATCCGCGATTCATTTAGCAGCAGAATGGATGTCTGAACGCCCTGTTTGATCCAGTGAGCGGGGATGGAGTGGAGAAAGCAGAGCGAGAAGATGTGAATGTCAGGAAATATGAGCGTGTGTGTGTGTGTGTGTGTGTGTGTGTGTGTGCTGCTCTCCTCAGCTCACATAATCACTGGCCATGTTATCATTCTATTAGAGGCTGCTGTCCACGCCAGGCTTCACTGAAAATTGACAAAATTGAGAATCCTTACTTCATGATCCTGTTTGAAAATGTAGTAAAATAAGACTTATGATCTCAGCTGTGTTTTGCATGAGGGAATACCTCTAATGGTTGTCTTTTAGGTGTTTTTAGAGAGTTATGAGCCAGTTTTGCCAGTTCAAATGAGGGAAACTGTTAGCTGAGTCCAGTACTGACAACAGGATCCGATCCATACGTTCCTAGATAGGTTGTTGCAAGCTGTTACAGCCACACACAACTCAATTTGAACATGGGCTAAGTTTCACCACTTAATCACCAGGTCTTTCTACCTTCAGGCCAGTTCAGTCATGGGTGGATTACCAATAGGGCAACGCAGGCTGCTCAAGGCGCCCTGACCCTCAGGGGCCCGGGAGGCTCCAGGGTTACCAAGTGAAAATTAATTGAAAACTTTTTTTTTTCAGGACTTTATACACTACTAAACCCCATTATACACTGAAATGATAGAGCGCTTATGATAGAAAACGCCTGCAGTATTCACTCATCTCACCTGATCTTTAGGTATCTTCACCCATTTGTAATTTATGCATCTGGGATCTATAAATCTCAATTCAGCTTCAATTGACAGCACCTGCCTTGTGATTTTCCCCTTTGGAATCACATACATCAGCTCCAGACTTCACTTAGCGATAAGATCATTTCAAGGTTAAATTAAGGATTTATGAATAATTACTTATATGTGATTTATAAATGAGGCCTCTGGTTTCAGTGCAACTTAAAGTGAAGACTGTTTGTTTTGGGTTTTTTTTTGTGTATTTTGCAAGGTGAAACAACAAAAGTCAAAGTAAAAAAGGGGGCATAAAAGATTAATTAAAGGTGCACTCTGTAGTTTTGGAGACGAAATGTTAATCAAAGGAGAAACATCTTCATTGACTGATATTTTAATGCCCAGACAAACAAAATAAACAAACTCTTTTTGTTTTCATGTCTGAATAAACAAACAAGGACAAATAATTTCATATTGTTTTACTTTGTTTATATGTGACAGACCCTGCCACCTTTCTAGCTTCAAACAGTGTTCTGTGAACAGCTTGTTAATTCAATTATGGGAAAATAAACCTCACCTGCCCCTACTGTAACTGCTAAAAACATGAAAAATGCACAAGGCCCTCTCTGCAGCCACTTCAGTTCGTCTGCTCTGGGCTGCTGTTGAAACATGCTGGAAGAGGACCTGCAGAAACAGCTCAGTGATTCTTAGCTCCAGGTGATTAAACACTAATTAAAACACAATTATGAATGAGTTATACTGGTTTGTGTTTGCGTATGTTTGTATGCATGTGTGACTGGTGAGAAAGCCTCTGCCAAATGTCCAATTTGTTGCAGAACGCCTGAACGCACCATTAGCCTAAAATAAAAAAATAGATTGAAATTTGAAGAACGCAAAATGCGTCCATTTAATCACATTTTAGCACTACATTCATGAAAAATAAAATAAGTACACTTAAAAATAATACATATGTATATATTCATAATGGAAAATTCCTAGTACAGAGCCAGACAGTAAAACAGAACACAGTCAGACCTAGACAGAGGCGGGACTTGTTAGGAGGGCAGCATCTCTTTGCTAATGGACGGGGTTGCCTCCTCTGGTATGAGGCATTGGAAGTGTCCTTGTAACCTGCTGCGGCAGCCAGCAGCCTTGCAGCAGAGGCATTAATATTTCAGGCTGATGGGCCGCCTTGAGATAGGTTATTATTGTCTCTTACACAACAACGGCAGAAACACATATACACAAACATTTTTTTTCTCCCTGCTACAAAAAACTACATGTGGCATCCTTGACATGGACACCGGAAGGCAGAAACAGAAAAAAACAACATGTCATCACAGGCAAAATCCAAACACTCATTTGTCATTCACAAAAAATCCCAACATCGTTACAGCTCGTCAGAGTGCAAAATACTTAATTACTATCTCCAACTTCTGCCTGTGTTTGTGAGTGTTTGTGTGTGTGTGAGAAAAAGAGAGAGAAAGCGTCTCTCTCTGTGTGTGTGAACATAATTAGCTGACTTCTCTCTGATCCTTAATGCATTATTGAATATTTCAAAGGCGTCTCAATCCTTTGGGCTAAGTGACTGCCAAGTTGGGATCACAGGGCGGGTTCGGCTGTGATGAAGGGCGGTTCAGCCATTAAGGAGTCTGGGCCGAGCTGCTGGCCTTCTGTGAACCTGGATCTCATGAATAATATAAATTCCCTTACTGTATTTGGAAGCACTCCGGACTGTAGAGAAGGGGGGGATGATGACACCACATTGATTTTTTGTCGCGCAATTTCAGGGAACAAGTAAATTCAATTTTAGTGGTGAATAATGGCTCGTGGAAAATAGGCGATTTATTGCAATTACTCCTGATGGAGAACAACAGTCAGGGTCTCGTTTGGTTGCCTCTGAACTCCACGCACTGCAACCTTGACAAGACTATAGCTTTGTTGTCATGGTAATATGCCATTTCTCTTGACATTTCCAAGATTTTTCATCTCTCACAATTACTGTGAGTCTAATTTTCTCTTCGGAAATGCCACCGTTCATTATTGGATTCACTCTGCTGCAGGATGAGATCTTAACGTAAGACCGTTAAGGCAAATCCTAATTCTGTTGGGCTGAATAATGATGATGTAATTCAATATTGTCTTAAATTCCTCTCATTATTCCTGTGATCTACTGTGGGGACATCGATTTGAAAAAAGCAGTGACAACTCCGAGCAAAGGATTCATACTACACTATATACTAATTATGAAACTGAGGTCGTTCCTTAATAAAAGTCTGCTTTTACAGACTAGAACACATATTTCTGAAATGATGAGTAATGTCTGTTTTTCCGAAAATCTACACGCTGTGTTTGGGTAATAAGCTCACAGAAATGGAGCATCTATCATCGGTATATTTTATGGATCTACGTGCTAGGGTTGCGGCGTTAAACATGACCTTCTCTGTTCAGAAAACCAGTGGTGGAAAGTAGGCTATAGTCAGTAAAGGTCTAGTGTGTAGGATTTAGTGGCCTCTCGTAGTGAGGTTGCAGATTCGGACAAACTAAATACCCCTCGTCTCACCATCTCCTATGGTTTTTCCAACTGGCAAGTCCAGGTGTGCCATGCGATTTTGTTACAACCATACATTATTGTTGTAATATGCAACTAAAGAACAAGAAACATATTAGTTTTTAATTGGAATGTATTTTTGAGTCTCATCGTAAAAACCCGACCCGATCTACAATCGAACGAGTAGTGAAAACCAAAGCATCAGCTTCATCAGATAGACTCTTTTCTTACAAATAGGACCTTTAATTTCCCAACACAGAGGCAAATTCTATACCCTAACAAAAAAAACCCTCAGTGAATATCAAGAAAAGGGTCCATTGCCTGACTATTTCCATTTCATGATACTTAATAACTAAGAGTGACAGTTGACTCTTGGTCTTGAAAATATACGATAGTTGGATGAAGAAATCTTGGAGGAACAGTTTGAGTTTTGCTTTCGTGCCTAGCGTTATGCTACTTCCTTCACTTGTCCTCGCTATGAGGTTGACCCCACCAACTTCTCAGAAAGCTACAGGTTGTTTGTGTATTGATTACACAAACAGCATATACCATGATAATGTTTGAACTTTAGAAGTGCTTGGCGGGGATTTTGTTAGCTTTGGACAGAGCCAGGCTAGCTAACAGGCCGTAATTCCCAAAAAGTCAAACTAGTCCTAGTCAAAATTCACTCTCTAGCTTTTTCTGGTACTTAAAACCCACATCTCACAAGCTGATAATTCTTACGTTCTCTTTCTTTCAAGGTCCAGAATCAGGGGGATTTAGGTCGATCTATTGAAATGAAAGAAATAATGGAATGTAATATTTATAATTATGCTTTTGTTAGTGTATAATCGCCTGAAACTAAGAATCGTTGTGTTTTCTTCACCTAAGACAGAGCCTTTTACATCTACAGAGGGAGCGGGAGCCCTTTTTGCATTTCTGCGTTCTTAGCGGCCACTGTAGGGGAGGATGAAATGAGGTGTGTTCAGTTGGTTCCAATTTGCAAACTCACCACTAAATGCCACAAAATCTTACACGCTGGACCTTTAAGTAAAACTGGATGCAGGACTTCTATTGTTACATATTTAAACATTGTGTTACTGCAACTTTAACTTCAGTAAAAGACTTGAATTCTTCTTTGATGACTGTAAAACAAATATTGACTGAACATGCGTAAATGTGAGCAACAAATGAATAATTAAACAGCACAGAGAGGAAGTGAGTCAAATGTTTCAGGTCCTTTATGAATTGACGCACGTATGATTCAGTCTGGATGCTTCACTATCTTCCTTTATGCTGAAATGGATCCTGGAGGAATGGATGATGCGCTATGAACAAATAGCCGCAGCCGATGATTTATGGTGATGCATAACTAGTCTTTTCTCAGTGGACAAATGAGTCTGCCTCAAAATGGATCCTCTCAGCCTTTCCGAATAAGCTCTCCCGGCGCAGTGTGCCCGCATTTGGGGATCAGTTTGTTTAATGACAGCGGGACCATCTTCAATCCATCATTACTTAGGCCTTGTGATTAGTAAAATGCTCATCAAAGTCATAGAGGGAATAAAATGCCCAGGTGGTCTCCGTACAATCAATCAAATTGACTAAAACACAATGGAAGTGTGCACTCATACACACGCACACTCACACTCTCTCTCTGCTGAGCTTTGTGTCGGCCATAAGCTCTTTCCATTAAACCTGCGCTGCATTAAGCATTTGGGTTAAAAGCTTTCATAATCAGGTGTGTTCTCATTTAGCGTACAGAGATTTTCAAGATCAATACTGTCCTTGACGTGAGAGCTTTGCCCACTGTGTGTAGGTGTGTGTGGGTGTATGTGTGTATATGCAGAAGGACCTCAGAGCTTTGGCCCCGGTGTGTTTCTGTCTATGTGTTCACGTATTTGCCTGTCTGTGTGTCTGTTTACTGTCTTCTGTCTGCGGGGGCAAACTGTTTCCCACCGTGATCTCTTCATTCCGTGTTTGAGAGGAACTAACAGTGGTGCTCTGTAGATACTGCGGTTGTTTTTCTGCCTGACGCCCCCTCAGTTGATCCCGAGGTCCACTCTACAGACTGCTACTGCAACAAATGTAGAGTCGAAACCCATTAATGAGCACGACACACACACACGGACATCTGCTTTGGTTCGTTTCTCTTTGCTCGTGTGTGGATGTCTGAAATGCATTCTGGGCTCGGATGTGTCCGTTTCTCTTTTTCCACCTCAACAAGAGATATAAGCTTGGTATTCAGTCTTAAAGGTGCATTTTCTCATACTTTTCCATTTAGGCGAGACAGTTGTATTTGTTTCCTATGCAAATCAACCTGTTATAAGAGTTTTTATGAATCCAGTCATGTTGGCTTTGCAGGAGAAAAATGGAGTTCGTCTGCCCTTCAAAATAATGCCACCTGTTCCCAGGCAAACATTTAAAAAAGAATTATATCCTCAATAAGCATGCCGTTCGCACCCAAAGCAGTCTGTTTTTGGCTAAATTGCTCTGTTTTGTATTTACCACTGAGGGAACAATGATGCAAATGTTTCAACCCTACGCCTACTTCAGTGTATCAGCCTCGAACTTTGTTTCAAACAAGTCAAATAAAGAAAATGTCTTGTTAAAGTGATATTTTTTTGCAGCTTGTACTGTGTGTGTGTGTGTGTTTTTATGAGTGCGGCCCAGTGTGTGCTTGCAGCGTGTGGGCGTTCAGGGACTTTTAGAGAAGTATGCCGGCAGCAGCGTTTTTACAAATGCCTCCTCTGCATTGAGATCAATACGTTAGGCCTTGGGGGGATGAGCTTGACCTATGTGAGCAGTTTTTCATAATCACTTACGTTTTAAAAATACTGTTTTCCCCACAGAGGTGCAGCCTTGGATTGGTTCTATTTCACTTTTTCCACTTGCTATATTCAGATGAAAAAACACGCCATGTGGACGGAAAAAAGCAATGAGTAATGCTCTGACATTTTTCAATTAAAATGCTGAAAAGAGCATGAGCAGGCCGAAATAACTTAATAAGACATTTCCTGGTTATGTCGAAGACCGCTGTTGGTCTGCCTGTTTAGTAAACATGAACTTGAACTTATCACCAGTGTGATACGTGCCGAATGTCACATGATGAATTATGCCGTGACTGACACAAGGCAGTAACATACGTCAGCATGTCTGACCCCACATTAATTCTGTCTTTGAATTTCCACATGATAGATTTTAAATGGAGCCAATACGTTTCTGAGCTTCGAACAAGTGCTGTTTTCTTTATGAAGTATTACAGTTACCATCAATCCAGCGTCGACTGATAACGTCTTCAACCATGACACTGTCAGCGGCCTGTGTCCTGACAAACTGTGATGCCTTCATTCCCAGTAGCATTCCACCGAAGCAGGCCTTGGCCCTGACAGAGCAGTCTGTGATGGCTATGTTCATTGTTCATGTGCTCAATAGGCAGCACATGGCGTGGGCAGCAGTCAGTGGGGCTAAATTTGTGCCTCTCTGCTCATTCCGGGGATATTTGTGACTTGCTCCTTGTTGACTCGTTGCGCTTCTTGCTGACAACGGGTCTCTGTGTGTCACAGACTGCTAAATCCAGCCAGCTGTATGCAATTAGGCTGCAAAATGCACGGGATGTGCATGCTCCTCTGCAGAGCATCAGGTGGTGACGATGTGCTGATTTACAGTCTCTGCTTAGCTTGCTGGCATTTTTGCTGTTAAACTTCTTTTGACAGTTTTGAAATAGCAATAACAGCATAATAAGGCGGCACTTCACCATACTGTAAATCTATATCATGATGGTTATAAGAATTAAGAAATAACCTTTGAACATGGTTAATTCAGGTATGTGACAATATAATTATTTGATTATATTAGCCGATTAATCTTGTATCAATAGATCTAAATAAGTAAAATAAATAAATACTAAATTACTGTGTATTATAGTCTAATTAAAGTGCAAGAACTTAATACAGTATGTCAGAATATAATACAATAGGCTTTGTCAAATGTGTTTAATGTTGTCATGTTGTCGATGGCAGGCCATTTTGACAGACAGACAGACAGACAGTCACTGGTTCATAAATCACACACATCTTTCCCCCCAGGGAGATTCACTGTTGTTTCCTAGGTAACAAGCACCCCCCTCCCTTTACCCTTGGTTCCTCTGGACTGTACCATCCTCACTGTAGGGTGGGAATTGTGTTGTTTATCGAATAGAAGTACATTTCCGCGTTTAAATTCAACAAAATATGCCCTTGCATTATGATTACGTAACATATGTCGTTTAGTTGCAGCTTATTCAATCGGAAATAGTTGATAATACATGCGTTATTAATGTTTATACCATAGCACCAACCCCCCCACCGAAGCACATTCAACATTTCATCGAACTGTCAAAATCGCTTGTTGCTTCCTACCTTAGCCTTAAAAGTAGTTAGCGAGCTAGCGTGTAGCGGCTGATAGCTTGCCTCTGCCTTTCACTGAAATACACTTCGAAAGCGGAAAAGTTTGCTGCTACAAGGAAACAGCGAGAAGTCTCGGCCGAAGAGCCTTTTTGCCGTCCTGTTCCCGAACATTGGGTCCCGGTCCAACCTAAATAGCGCTCTTGAGAAGCGGCGGTGGCGGCTGAAGTGCAGCTGGATGCGACAGGTTCGTCATCAGGTAAGCTGCAGGTAGTTAGCTTAGCAGCTAGCACCATTTGGTTCTGACGTTTCTGTACACACTTGTTACGGCGTTATGGTGAGTATAGCGGCTCTTTGGACAGTAGAGGTGGCTAAAATGGTTCTGATGATGCTACCCCAGTATCATAAACGTTACGCACTGGTGTCTGGATTGCTATGCTAGCTCATGAAAATTGCTCAGATAGCTAATGAAAACAAGTGAAAGCAGCTCCATAGAAAAAAAAGATTTAATCGGCATGCATTACGTCCTAGAGGTCCCTGTGTAATCCTTTCTGGCATATGCTGTGTATTATTGGTGAAGTACCCAGTGACCATAACTAGGGAATAGATTTGATAATAACTCATGTATTACTGATTCCTTAAATGACAGTCGCCACTATTAAGCAATGACGTTGTCATCCCTGTCACAAGTTGGAGCCATATTCCAGTGTACAGCCAACTAACTTTTGTATGTTGTTACTTCCAAATGCAAATGTGGAAACACAATAAATGTAATGGCACGTTGATTAATGGATTGTTAAGTTTAATTACTGTGTACAAGAAAATATAAAGCAGTTGTAATGAGACATAAGTGGAGGCTTATTATAATCTACTGCAGGTCGGCCGTGCAAGAGCTATTACACCTGGGTAAGGTTAATAAGTTGTGATCAGGCTAGCTGCTAGGTCATGTACAGTAATTGGTCATTATGAAAATGGCATCTTAGAACAGAATTGCACCATTGAAAGCGCAGTGAAGACATTAAACTTGAAATGAGTGATTGGTTTAACAATGCAAAGCGGTCTTTGGCTTGCCATTTGTATGGAACATTATATCGGAATATATTGTGTTAGTTATCTTTATTACAGCAATGGTACACTTGAGTAAGACAAAGCAATCTACCACCTTTATTATGGTTAGGAAATCAGTTTTATGTAATCAGCGTAGGGCTGCAACAAAAGATTATTTCCATTGTCGATTAATCCGTTGATTATTTTCTTGATTAATTGATTAGTTTTTTGGTCTATAAAATATTGTAGTTTCTCTGTGACAGAGCAGTAAAGAACCCAGAACATATTCACATTAAAAAAGTTTGACTTTCATTCTCAAGAAAGTGCACAAACCGATTAATTGGTTATCAAAATAGTTGCCGATTGATTTAATAGTTGACAGCTAATCATTTAATTGATAAATTGATGCAGCTGTAAATCATCTGTATGAAATATCGGGGAATATCGTCATATAGGATTAAGTTAATGTCAGATTAACAGATTACAGAAAATAGACAATGTTTGATCCCAAGCCAGTACGAATTTTAATGTAGTAAAATAAGTACTTCCTCAATGCACAGCCTTTATCTTTCTCCAAAAAACACTGATTGACCATTTGCCAACGCCTCCATTAGGCAGTTGTTTATTCTCAATCATCATGTGGACTTGGTGTGTGACAAATTTACCAGAATGGCTTTCAAGCGGAAGGAAGCACAACTCTCTGCCGCTTGATATTTGATTACGGCTAATAATAGAAAAAGACAGCTGCCTTTTCATTGATCTGTCTTCGGTGCCCTATTTCGGAGCCCTGCTTTTTTTTCCCTCCCTCTCTCTGTCGTGTTTAACCAGTTGTAATAACTCAGAGTGCAGTATTCTGTGCTGGGGAGTATTTTCAAACACAGGTTTAACACGCCAATCTTCATTTGCTGTAATTTCCCCATTGTTTTCAGAATTTTGTATCCGAAAATGAAGCCGCTTTGGGCCAAAGAATCTGGCTGTGTGCGAGCAAGCGAGCCAAGCCGTTTGGGGTCAAACAGGACAGGGATAATAAGAGGGGAGGGGATACCATGTGGGAAGGAAGTGGCTCAGCTTGTTTGTCTGCCAGGCTTTTGTTTGTTTTCCTGTCGGACAAATCTATTTAGGAGGTAGGCTATCTGAGGTCTGCCGGTGGAAATTAGCTACAAGCAGGGCTTGTTATACAGTTATTGACAGTTATTCAGTAATGTGGTTATTGAGAAGTCGGTTGCAGCCAAATGAGAAATTGATAAGCTTCATCTATCAGCAGTGGTGGAGTGGGCTGACCTGTAGAAATGCTATTGTTCTAGATGTATCATAACATTTAGATTTTTTCTTCTGGTCATACCAGTCAAGTTTCATCCTGCAGTAATACACACTTGTTTGCAGTCTCGGAGCATTCTTGCTTCTCAAATCTCTTGCATCTGTGTACATGATATAGCACAGTGAGATTACATTCACGGAAGGTGTAAGGTGACACTTCTGCTGTTTTCCCCCGCCTCCCTATTCATGCTTCATGTACAGGCAGGACACTTCTGTGTCTGTTTTGATTACAGGTGCCCTGATGCCTAAGATGACGTCAGTATTCAGTGTCATTTGCTGAGGTAAACAATTTTTCATGCTAGAGAGATTAATCCCCCCAACCCCCATCTCCCCAAAACCATTTGACAAATCTATTGCCTGTGCAGCATCAGATTATATAGAGCTATTAAAGCATAATCAGACAGTAAATAGGCTTGTTTATCATGGAACTGTAAGGCATGTTTTGCCTCATTGGTGTCAACGAAACACCCAGGCTGCCGCGTCATTCACAACCTTTGTATGAGACAGAGGCAGAGAGAGAGAGAGACACAGAGACACACAGCGAGACAGACGGTACAGCTGTTCTATTGAATCTGGATCGAAAAGTCGTGAAGCTGGATCTCTGACTCATCAGTTCTGTGACGCTCCGGTTTCACGGCTCATATGATGCCAGCCAGCATGTCATCGGCTGGGTGGAGAGAGGGGAGAGGACGGGTGGGGGGAGGAGACAAACTAAGGTTTTTTCAAATCCCAGTCACCACCAGTCTTCTTTTTTTCTTTTTTTCCAAGCAAATTCTGATGCAATAACAATAACAGAAATGTTCACTAGCGTGCAATTTTCCAGTCCAGTAAACTATGGGATTAGATTGAAATAGAGCTTGAAAGATAGATTTGAGAAATGGGGAAAACACAGGTGAGGGATGGGGGAGATGCGAATGGGAGGAGAGGAGTGTCTGATGAGTTTAGAGGACGGATGCTGAGGGGAGGTAGAGGAGAGTCGGGAGGGGGAGTAGGTGCAGTGCTCTTGTTTCCTGGGGGGATGGTGTTAAATGTGATGATAGAACATGGACAAGGGCAGGGCTGATCTTCATTATGCGAGTGCAGCAACTCTTTGAATAACAGTAATGCTTTGTTGTATGAAAAATAAATCTAGACTTTTATTTCTTGAGCTTGTTTCCTGTTAGAAAACAATTCAGTAGGTGCTGATTTGAATTTCAATATTCAATATCAACAACTCCACCAGGAGAAGGGTGGACAAAGAATAAATATTGTGATAGCTAGTTGAGCAGACTGTGAAATTGGGGAAATACCTTTTAAGATCAGCATGCAGAGGTTGTTACTGTAAGCACAGTTTTCGCCCCATCACTACTCTCTTCCAATCGAGAGGCACAGAAAGCTGTGATTCAGAGGAGCTGTCCTTCTATTGGCTGGAGCTGTTAAGGGGCAGGGCTTTGCCACAGGCTGGTGGGCAGGAAGGGGCTGGCTTTAGGGGTGTGTGTGGCGGAGGGGGGTGGCTGGAAGTGTTTCAGCCAGATAGTTGGAGTAGACACTCTTCTGCTTCCTGCCTGCCTGCCTGCCCGCCTCGCTCGCTTGCTCCGCGGCTGAGAGAGAGAGAAAGAGAGAGAGAGACATCGAGAGAAAATCCCTGTCTAGGCATGGACCTCCGGCTGCAGCAGTCGGCAGCTCGTGAGGAATGACAACAGTTCACATGGTCATTAACTCCAGCGGCTGAGGCTGAAGGGAGAGCTTCACTGTAGTGGCGTGTCACAGAAGCACCGGCTGCCTCCTGTGCTCGGGACAGCAGACAGACACAGCAGAGCTACGGGACCCAGCGAAACGAGGTGGGAAAGAACCGTCATATTGGCTGGCTTTTTCTAGGATTTTTTTCAGGAGTTTGCTGCAGTGTGCTGCATACCAGTCTGGGTGGGGAGGGAGGAGAGGGAATGTTTTATCTGTGCAAGAGAAAGAGTGTGAGGCTAAAATCAAGGGAGGAAAACATAGAGAGTGTGGGATAAATGCACAGGAGCACTTGGAGCTTGCAGCCACGCAGTAACTACCCTTATTGCAGTTTTCAGCACTGTAATGGACTTTCTTTTTTGACTCCTGAGGGAGAAGCACCATTATCACAGCAGTTGACTTGCCCCTTCCTCAGTGCAAATGTCAGGAGCTTTTTTTTTTTTGCCACATGGGCTTCATATTTTTCACTCTCCAGAGAAAAAGTTGTTGTGTTGTGTGGCATCTGCCCTGTCTCTGCTTGCTTTCTCGTAAAGTTTTTCCTTGGAACTCTTTGGTGTACACATTTTCCAAATAACAAGGGCAAAGGCAACATTGGTTGTGATGTTTTGGCACTCTTTATGTACGTGTGGACACAAATAGCTGATGGCCTGAATAGGCTGGAACTTCACAGTTCTAATAAGGCCCACATCATAATTAACCTTTTGAGTTAGACAGGGCATGGTTGACGTGTCCCTAGCATTCTGCTGTCTGTCTAGATTTAGCTGCGCGCGCTAGACGCTAGGCCCGGCGCGGTCAAGTAGTGGACATCATCGCCTGCATGGAAAAGGCCAGGGTGGTGTCATACGTCTGGCCGCGGATCAAGGGGAAGTGGGTGTTTTCTCAAAATGGAACATCAGTCCAGCCCTTCCTGTTGAGAAAATAATGGGATAAGTCTCAGACAAGCACCGAGTCCTTACTGCAAGACCCAGCCAGACAGAAATCCCCTTTCTCTGAATTGACTCTCATACAAATTGCACCTCAAGTTGGTATTAAAAGGATTTAGTGGTTGGTAGCTTTCTCAGACATCTTCTGCATGAGAGAGAGAGTCTGATTGCTCTATGGCACAAGGGTGAGTTTGCTGAATCATTCAGCTCTTATGTTTTCAAGTGCTGTAATTTGAAGGCTTAAGATTTCCATTCATTTGATGTGTTTCACTAAATATTTCAATCAACTAGAGCTTTAATCTAACCTAGTATTTTCTATCCTTGATTCTTGTGTTAGTTGAACTCATCAAAAATAGGTATAGTGCTTCTACAAATTTCACCTCAGACTTTTGGATTAAGTAAGCTCAGGTATCCTGTAAATCATCATGTTTATCTGAGCAGCGCTGTTCACCTCTAGCTGTCAACTATACTGTAATTAGCTGATGACTTGCCTGTATCCTGTGGTTAAGCCTTAAACAAGTACATTCACTGAGTGCTGGGGTTGATATCATTCCCTGATGCTAACACTATCTCTAAACATGCTTATAAAACTTGCCAAATGATGGAAAAGGTGCATCATCTGTTCGGCGTTACGAAACATGCCACTGATAAGGTGAGGAAAGCCCAGTCCCATATCATGAGCGAGGCCATTCGGGTCACTGTGGTTTAGCTAAGGCTATTATGATATGGGGCACACCTATCTGCTGACACTGTGAAATGCTTCTTGTGTTGCCTCAGAACAGTAGCTTAGTCCTGGTATAGCCTCTGCTGAGCTCCCTCATTTGTCCTTAGCGCTAATGGTACTTGATGATATTCAACTCAAGGAGCTGTAGCTTATGCCAAAGACAATTTCATAAGCATCCATAGTATTAAATACGAATTAGGCTGCAGGGTATAGCCCTGCTCTGATCCGCTCTGGAAGATGCAAAGGAACATTTTGCAAGCCAACAAGCCGGTGATGTCATAAGCAAGGTTAGGTTTGTTAAGGACAGAGGACATTTTGATAAAACCTGTACTATGAGGCTCACTCATTTTCCATTACTCACAGGAGACTGAACATTTTCCTATTTCCCCTCTACAATGAGGCCCTCTCTCCACAGCCTTGAAAAACATTGATCACTTGTTCCTCTTGGCCATGCAAATGACCATAGAAGGGTGGTTTGCCAGCATAAAATGGTAATAAATGGAAATGCAGGCACTCAGGTACCCAGCTCTTGTGCTTGTCTCTCACAGTCATTTGTGTTTCTACTTCATTTCGCTGGCAACACCTGGCTGATGCCACAGTAAACGTTGTCACAAGGCTTACGACCAATGGAAAGCAGGTAGCTTATCGTCTCTGCTGAACAAATACAAGCAGCTAAGATAAACTGCAGCGCCCAGCCAGAGCGCACAGATACCAGACTAATGGGTTACATACGTGGTATTCAGAGGTCAAGCCAATGACTTTCACTCGAGACACCCCAGTCCCGCTGACTCTCATTCAATTAAGCAGACTGACCAAGATAATGCCCCTGCCAGCTGGCCTTAGTAAGCGTCAGTAATCCATAAAGTCTAGTACTGTGGTGCTTTTCTTCACATCTCTGTCCTGCTTTATCAGGTCACCCTGTCTGCCTGTCCACTGTTTATACTGAGGACACAGAGGGAACAAAGCCTTCTTCAGGAACTCAGGAACTAAAGATAAACTGGACATACACTCCTGTGCACAATTTGGCTGTTTATGTTTGATTTAAAATGTGGTACTGTATAGCTGGGAACATTAAGGTTAGATGAAAGATTCACTCGTCAAAGTGAGCAGTCATATTAACATCCACACACCCAGGGCGTTTGGTATAAAAAATTAAGGCATCCATTTCATCACAGTAACCTAAAACACTATACTTCTGTGTTGTCAGAGCCAGATTTTTAGACTAGTCACTGACACAGGCTCTATTTCCGTTACTAATCTTCACATTGTTGTCTCTGGAAGGACTGAATACTGCTGAAACAGATCCTGGTTCTGTCATGAAGGTGTACAGGAGCATTAATCTCTGAGGTCAAAACATTGGGTGCTGTGTGGTCTCTTCCTACCTGCTGACCATCTGTCTTTCCCTATCCTTTATATCAATAGCATTGTGCTTGAAGCGAGACCTCTAAGCTCAGCGTAAACCAAGCCAGGCTGCATCTACTGGAGGTGCATTGCATGCACTAGCAGAAGCTAAACTAGCCTAAGCCAAGCCAGAGGCACGCTGCAAACCAAGGACACGTCAAAAAAGACTAAACCAAAACTGCAAGCACTGCCTCTGACCTCAGCAAGGGTTTTTCAAAGCAGTCATTATAGCAAAGCAGTTTTCTTCCACTGGTTGTTTGAGTTTCTCATGCTCTTAAGATGAAGTGTTCTTATATGACACTGTCACAGTTCTTCCCCCAGGACGACAGTTTGCTTTTAAGCACAGCTTCAACTAAGAAATATTTTCATTTTTATGATTAAACGTTTTTTTATTTAGCCTGTAAATTGTACAGCCTGACTGTTATATTGGTTGACCAATATTGGTATATCACAGATATATTGGTATTTGCTTATATCCAATATGCGCCCACATGAAAACCTTTTCTTTTTTTTTTAGAGATTATAATGCAGATAAAGATGCTTGGGGTAACTTATGATTATTAAAATAATAAAATCAGTACACCGTTAAACTGTTAAATAACCTGCCTCCACTACATATCTTTGTCAAAGTTGACACAGTTGAGGGATTATTGCAAACAATGTGTGTATCTCGACAGATCTAATGATATTGGAATTTTTTATTATAGTATTTATCATAAAATAATATGATATTATTATAATTTGACAATTATCCAGCAACTGTTTACATTTTAACTTTGATGATTATATATTGAATCAAAATTGTAATTGATTACTTTTCTGTTCAGTCAGTGTCTGAACAAACACACAGTTGCTTGACAGCAGTTCCATTTCCTTGGCATATTTCACAAACACACAGTAGTCTGTTCAGTAGTCATGTGGTCATGTTCCTGCATGATTTTTATCCTACCATCACCCACATGAGGGTCTGTTTGATCCTCAGTCCCCACCATTTGTTTTGAATAGCTTTCATGACAAACATTGTTTAAATGTTGCCTGTTGAGTCCCCTGTGAGCTTTTCAAATGATCTCAACCAACCCTTATCCACACTGTCGGCCCACTCCATCTATGAACGCTTTGAGTGCTGTAAACCTCTGCTTTTTCCACAAAACATGACTGATGGCTGTGTTCCCTGATCATTTTAACACAACTTGCTCCGTCGTTCCAGGCCAAGTCATTTCACAGAGAAATGGCGCCATCGTCCCTTCACACGCTCTGACAAAGTAGGTTAGCTTGATCACAGACTTCTTCTGGCTTCTAAAAATAAGAAGGGATTAATTGTTAAAGGTCAGATCTGACATGATTCTTACCTGACTTTCTCTTCTGCAGCGATTGGCTCTTTCCCTGGGGAGATGGTGTGAAATTAAATCTTGCCTTAGAGAGTGGAGGCCAGGCGTCAGTATGATCGCGCGAGGAAGCTTCTCATCTCATTTCACATGATCAGCACTAAAGTGGGACAATATGATTAGCTGGACAATGGTCTGGATTCATAGGCTTGGAACAGTATAGTGTTGAAAGGAGATTTCGAGTGGAAGCATCTTTTTGCCGCTACTTATCTAAAAACAATCTACCTTTCTTTGTGACCTATTTATGAGCTATTGATCATTTTGGATATATGGTCTTATTCTTATGGTCTTTTCAACTTTTTCTCTTTGATATTTCAAACTTCAAACAGAGCTACAAACAGAATTCAGAAGTCTCCAGTTAGAGACAGTTAAGTTGGACTGATAAACCAAAATGAAAAGTTGATGTTTAGGTCTACAGGACAAAAATACCGTGCCTCACCCAAGACCCAGACCTAAAGGACTGTACACCTGTATGTCTAAGGGATCTCTACTTCCCTTAACAGTAGCATAGATGGTTTGAAAACAAGTCTCAACTTGCCTTCATTAACACCCAGTGGAGCGTGTCATGTGCCTTAAGAGGTGTTTTAGGATATTGTTCTCACAGTAGTCAAAGTTTTCTTGGTGTTCACCCCTGGTTTTGTCTGTTTTCCATAGATACGTTTATATTTAGAACAGTGGCGGGGGAATCTTTTAACCAGAGTTGTACGTTTTTACAACCCCTTCTCCTCCTCCCTCGGTCTGGTGTCCTCAGCCCCCTCTCCCTGCCCCTGGTTAGCAGAAAAACATTTCCAGATGTGCCAAGAAAAGAGCTCCCTGCGCAGTAGCTTAGTAATGGATTTCGTACGCTCAAGCTAAAGGTCACTTCCTCAGATTGTTGCTCAGCCAATTGTCCCCCCCCTTTCCTTAGACAGCAAATGGACACAGAGACGAGTGCCTTTAAAGGACGAGGCAAGAAGCACTGAACGCATTTCCTCTATGAATGTAAAGTGACAGGCCGCTGTCAATGAGCCGGTATCTAATTTGGACGGTGGGAGACCAGTGAATATCGCTGGACACTGGGCAGCGTCATAATCGTGTCTGGCACTGGCATATGCATCTGTCTCGGTCCCTCTGTGGCTACTGGACGGCTGCCCAGAATAGTGCTGCGCTGCGCGGTTTTCTATTGGTTGCACCATCCCGCCGCGCATGGCTCTACTGGGCGGGTCGGACCCTGGGGCTTTTTTCTATCTCCGCACTGACTGGATGTCCAGTGTCTCATAGCACAGAGGCTTTTACCATTCACCGCTTTGTGTGCAATATGTTGGAGAGCCATTGGGCATGTAGTCACCCCGTACAATGGCACACAGCAGTGATTGAGGGACTTAAACTCAAGTGGCTTCTGAATAACCTCACAACTGCCTTTTCTCTGGCTCATCAGCCCTGTACCCTTCAGAGCTAGCGCCCCTCTGGGGCAGTATGCACACAGATTCAGATTGACACGCATACACAAACACTGTTAACGCCTATTAGATAAATAGTTGCCCATCATATTTAGCAAGCCATTTTCTCTCTCTGAAAATAACCTCACTCTGCTTGTTTTTTGTCTCTCGCTTTCTCTTCTCCCTCTCAGAACACTGACAGAAAGTGCCTTGTGAGACGACATCCCTACTTGAAGATCCCTGGGCGTGTTTGAAGCGCTCCAGATTTTTCTCCGCAGTCGTGACAGGACCTAGATCAGCTGCAAACACCCCTGACCTTTTTGCTTTGTCCTTACCTGTGCTCAGTGCGAAGAAGTGGAGAGGTGGTGCTGCTGCACTGCTGGCCAAGGTGCCAAAGCTCAGATAGAGTAGGTACTGAAGACTTTTAAAAACAGAACTTTGTGTTGTCCTAAACTGTGCCATTGCATCTCAAAATAGCACCACGTTTGCTCCCCAACATCCACCCTTGCACAGATATCATCACTTATAAAGGACATTTTGGGGACGTTGGTACAAGCAGTAGAGCCTGGCTCCGAGCATGCCCCCTCTGCCTCGTCAGAGGTCTGCACCTGAGACTTACTGATTGATAAACAATTAGCTGTTTGACTGACAAACCCCTCAACAGCAGTGCAGTCCCATGCTCCGGTCACAGAGACTTTGCCAGTCCATTACCTCCACTTTCCTGTCCGCAAGGACAAACCTCATCCACTGACCTGACGCAGATCATTTATAGCTGCATGTTCCATCAGTTTTAGCTGTTTTGTGTTTTATTTTTTTTTTACTGGAACACTCTGAAACAACTCCTCAGAGGATAGCCTCTTCCTTAAACCAAGTGGCTCCACTCCACCCCGGCTCCACAGCCAGCGCCGCTGACATGGCTCTAAACATTGCCTCGATACGGGACACAAAATGGCTGACCCTGGAAGTGTGCCGGCAGTTTCAGAGAGGGACTTGTTCACGCAGTGATGAGGAATGCAAATTTGCCCACCCACCCAAAAGCTGCCAGGTGGAGAATGGGAGGGTGATCGCCTGCTTTGACTCGTTAAAGGTAAGTACTTTAAATATAATACAATAACTGCTTTGTTCTGTTGGGATATTATGATCTTAATCTATCCTCTACTTTTATTCTTTACTGTTTTTCACACGAGCATGGGTGAAGATAGAAACATCTACTCTTATTTACAACCTTTCTACTCTTATTTAGAGTTTAATTTGTTGTCATGTCACATGAAATGAACACTGCAGAAATCAAGGTTTCTACATCTAATTTATTTATCTATATATAACCTTATCGAACTGTTGACTGATGTAAAGCAAATAATTGGATTACATCTCTGAAGTACCATTATAGCATCTGACGTAAAATGTTACAGCTTTGTGGTAACTAATGGTTGGTGGGTGTAGGTTGTCTGCTCAAATTAGCATGTGTGTCAGGTCTCCATGCTGTGCTGCCGTTAGCAGACTGGCCTGACCTATGAAGCTAAAGGCCAGAGAGGTCTGTTGTCATGTTCACTGTCACCACAGGTGTGTTTGTGTGTGTGTGAGTGTGTGTGTGCGTGTGTGTTTGGTTTTTTGTACGGTAAGTTCTTCTAATGTTACCATGCCCTGTCCATCACTTATACTTGTGAGTGTACATCTGATCGCCTAAAGTCATTCCAGGACTTCTATTCCTGGGTGTGCTTCAGCTGTCACACACAGCCAACAACCAACATAAACAGCTAGAGCTTGTTTTATAATGTTTGTTTCCCACAGCTCCAAGAACACGTATAGTTATTGCATAATCAAGATATGGTTAATCGTCTTTTTTTCTCAAATTGATGCCAGAATCTCAAATATTATTTGTGGTGATCAGTACATTTATTTTTGCTTTATATTTTGCTTTTTCATACTTGAAAAAATGTAGTAAATTAGCGTAACACCAGCCACTTTGAAAGTTTCCCCAATTACAACAAGGTTGCTTCACACAGTCCCCCACATGCCGCAAAAAAAGATGACTGTAACCCAATATTTTCAAGCTGTGCTGGAAAAAAAAATAACAAAAAAAACAGCTGTGACAATGATAAATAGCCAAAGAAACTAGAGCAGAACACTGCAGCTACAAGGAGCTTGTCTTATTTTTTAAGTGAACTGTAGCTGCAATTCCCATAAACAGCAGTGCAGTGTGTGGAGAGTGCATGTTACGGTTTTCAAGGTTGTGTGCAAGGTCAGTGACGAAAGATGTAGAGCAGATTCACATTGTGCAAATAGCAGAACATACTGGTAGTTCTGATATGGTACTCCTGAAAGGCATGGCGAGCTTTTCCACACTCACATTTGTCATACTTGAAATTGAAATTCATCAAGATTGTGTAAAAGTGTAAAAGCCCTCTTCATTACAAGTTGCTAAAGCCAATTATTTATTTGACACTTTGAAAACAAGCTGCCTTTATGGTGCTATCAGCTGTTTTCTTGGCTAAGTCTTTGCTCATGGTAAGGCTCGCTGTGTTATAGCTTGTAGTCAGTCATTGAGTGACATTCCATCCCAGCTGCCAGATTTTGCTGCCTGTCATGCCGTTATGGTTTAATGAGCAAGCAGCTGAAAGCACATTGGGATCGATTTGTTGTTGCACCATGCAAGGGAAGGCCCGACATGGATCGTCTGCACATGACATGAGTTTACATGATATTCCTGTACAAATAGTGC
The DNA here is from genome assembly GCF_965226575.1 of Pagrus pagrus. Classification (NCBI taxonomy): domain Eukaryota; kingdom Metazoa; phylum Chordata; class Actinopteri; order Spariformes; family Sparidae; genus Pagrus; species Pagrus pagrus. Next base: position 14,909,360 of record NC_140206.1, on the reverse strand, counting down.
TTTTGAGTCAATCCACCGACAATTCATGCATCATCTCCACCTTAATGTGCAGAATGAAAGAAGAGCCTGACGTCTCAGAGGCAGCTGTCAAGCCCAGAAGATCTTGAGGTTACTTAGGCCCCGTGTCCATATAGTGTTCTTTTCTGTCAGAAGAGCGCTGGCAGGGCACTTTGGAGTGCTGGGATAAAGCATTTGTGCTGTGAGAGAAAAAAAACCCTTCACATTGATTGATATTAGCTAATGCTATGGTAACAGCAGGTTGACTACACAGCACAACAACAAGCTTACAATGCGTAGGGTGATAAAAGCACAACACCTACCAGCAGCATTCAGTGCCTGGCCAATCTACTCCCACCAATGGGCTTCTCTGTCTCTGTTGTGATAGTTTTTTCCTCTGATATAGCTCAGGACAGACAGACCAGAACAAGCTTCTCCTTCATTTTCTTGCCCCATCTAATATATGGTTTGTTGCTTGAAAAAGAGTGATAGTGACAACACCAGTAGGGTTGGGCGATGGCATCGTCCATCACTGATGGCTGACAGTCATCCACTACTAAGCCCTGTACCATCAGCCGTTCCAAGGCTGAACACAGCTAAGTTACTGATATTTTCAACTAGAAGTGGTCCAAACGACCACAAAACACTATCGCACTATGCTTTGTGGAGACAGGGCCTCATCCTGTAACCTCAGTTCTCTTATAACATGAACTATGTGGAATCCAATGCTCTTTCATCATTACGCTCAAAAGGCTCCATACCAGTAATCCTGTCATTACTAGCAATGTTGGTTATAGGTCTGCTCTGTTCTCTGCATTACACTCCATGTGTCTCTGCCATGGATACTTTACCTCAGTGAGCAAAAGGGTCATCTTGCTTGTCTGACACATGTTGCTCTGACACTTCTTTGAAGGATTTGAAAGGGAGGTTTTTACTTGCCTCCAGAGCATCACCATGGCAACTTCACAGCTGTTGTCAGCATCGCTTGTTGAACCTCAGAATCCAACCAGCTAGTGTTGGGTGTGGATGACGTGATGTCAATCCCCATCAGGTCATTGTTTGAAAGCTACCCTGGTGGGCTGTGTTGTGTGGTGGCAGGCAACACACTCTCTTGAAACCCAGAAGTGCATTGTGCATATATTGTATAGTAGATTTTTCATTGGCTTGTTAAATGTGGCACCTAATTGAGCAGTCTACTTTGGGCCAAGTGTCATGACTACCAGTAAGCACTATATTAGGGACTGAATGATTATTGGCCAGGCCAATTATCAGTTCCAGTATTCAGCATTTTTCCAAATATCAGAATCTGTGTTTTTTTGTTAATTGCAGATTAAATAAATTAATAATCTGAATCTGCAAAGTAATTAGTATCTTGAGTTATCAAATAAATGTAGTGGAGTAAAGAAGACAATATTTGCCTACAAAATGCAGTGGAGTGGAAATATAAAATAGCAGAAAATGGAAAAACTCAAGTAAAGCACCTCAAATTTTACAGTGCTTAAGTAAATTGTTCTTGTTACATTCCATCACTGGTTATTTTAAATTGACACTAACACTTCAATTTAAATTGAAAATGTACATCGGTTCCAAATATCAGTCATTGGTCTACTTGATAATGAATAATTTATATTGGTATGGACTTTATAGGTCGATCCCTGGAAGGATACAGGCTTTGAGGAAATTGCTCCTGCACGGCTCATTTTTGTTTTAATATCCTGTGAATTATACAACAGCATCCACACAGGAATTCTACTGTCTGGGCTTCCTGGCTGTGACCCTACGACTGCATACATAAGGTTGCTTATAATATTCTTAATCTAGGAATTTTGCTGCTCTCAATTTCGGCTGTTCTGCGAAAGGCCATCAGCAGAAAGCCTAATGCAGCTAAATTGATAAATGTATAGACAGAACTGTCTCTAATTGCAGCTACTCGTTCTCTCTCACTCTTGCTCTGACCTTCTTTTCACCACGCAACCCCAGTGACAGAACAAGAATACAGGATTCTCTGTACTTTTAACTCAAACTCGCCCCCTCTCTCACAAAGACTTTCCTCGTGACAGCTAAGAGAATGAATGCTTTATTATGCATTAGGAAATGTGTTTCGCTCCACGGCAGGCCGATTTCCACCCCATTACGTCCGTATCGTCTTCCTGGGTCTTCTCATCTGATAGGGTTATCATGCCAGGGGTGGTTGTGCTGCCAGGCGTGACTTGGCCAATGATCAGAAGGGTCCTTTTGATAAACACGTGAAAGGTACGGCTCAGCAGAGGAGTAGAGTAGGAGGTGTAACTCTGTTGTTGCACTTGTCAGGCAGCAGTAGGCAAGCATGCCAGCTCAGTGGAGAATTTGACTGTTCCCGTTGTTTTCAGACTGAGTTGGTAAAAACACTCTGTGATGACAGTGCCTCCTTTCTGAACTTCAGCCCATTGCCAGAATAAAACAATTTGTTCCTTGTCTTTGTCTAGATGTATTTTGACATGGTTTGTAATCGTGATTCAGAATTTGAGGAGTTTTAAAATAAATCCAACTTAATCATTTTAAGATCAACAAGTTGTTTGTTCTAGATGCTACTATGTAATTATTAGTGTTTCTGACTGGCAAACTGGCAGACTGGCGAGTTGTTATACATTTTACACACAGTACAGCGGGACTAGCTGTTGTTGCTCATGGCAAGAACAAGAGAAAAAAAAAGGAGAATGAAGAGAAAATGTCTCTTTTAGTTGGGTTTAAATATCATGTGAGAGCAGAATTATTTAATAAGGTATTGCTCCTATATGTGCATCCATCCTTATGACCTGGAGAACAAGCAAGCCTTTCAAATTTTTGATCAGGCAGCAAAGTCAGCAGACCATGTGCAGAGGCAGACAGATGCTGAGAATAGGGACGGGTGTACTGGGGGTTTGGGAGCAGCCAAACAGCGGCCACTTACACAAGTCCCATTCATCTGGCGCAGAGGAACGGCCTGGGAAGATAACAGCAACCAAAATAAAAGTGCTTTTGCATTTTCTGTTAGTGTGCTTTGCATGGGACCAACAACTACAAGAAATCATTCCTGCTAGGTTTGCTCCGGCTCTCTCAATCATAAAGCTTGCAACATCCCAACTCCACTATGCTGCTCTCAGCATTTCTGTAGTGTAATGTCTAGGGGATTCTTTTTGTCCTTCTGCTCTACACCGTGGGCTTTAGAAATAGTCTCTCTACGCTACATTTGTCATCTCTCAAAATAGGACGAGCTGCTTCATCTTTGTCCAACTAAAGTTGTATTCACATTTGGTTGGCAAACATGATATAGCTCTCCAGTTATTATTCATTTTCCTTGACATGACATGAAAAAATGACAGCAGTGACCTCAACAACAGGAGTAGCAGTGGAAAATGTTCAGATATGATTTCTAACATGGCTGCATCATGTGCAGCAAGGACTCAGCCTCTGTACATGGGGTGCGCCCCAACTCTGCTTTACCTTTTGAATTAGAAAAATTGATTGCAAACTGAACATGTAGAGACAGGTTTGGTTGCTTCCAGGCACAATGAGGCATTGTAGATGCTTAAACAGTGTGGAAACACGAGATGACTCCCACACACAAAGATGTTTTAAATCACTAGTTGTTAATCAAGCTAAAGACATGGTGAAGCCAGATGGTTATGACATTCACACCTTAGCTCAACAAACAGAGGTCAGGTCTGTGAAGGCGCATGGGTGATGACTAATATCTCAACTAGAGCTGTGGTTATTAGTTAAATGATCTAATAGTCAATCGAAAGAAAATTAATTTGATAATCCTTTAATCTTCCATTTTACTTCCACTTAACCGGGGCCGGGTCTTGGGGGCAGTAGGCTAAGCAGGGTGTTTCAGACATCCATCTCCCCAGCAATGCTTTCCAGCTCCTCCTTTGGGATCCCGAGGCATTCCCAGAAAAGAGGAGACATATAATCCCTCCAGCAAGTTCTGGGTCTGCCCTTGGGTCTCCTCCCAGTGGTCTAGCCCGAGAAAACCTCCAAAGGGAGGTGCCCAGGAGGCATCCTAATCAGATGACCAAACCACCTCAGCTGACTTCTTTCGACACGAAGGAGCTCTCCTCTCTCCTTCGGGCTAATTCTGAATGTCCCAGCACCTCACCCTATCCCTAAGGCTGATCCCAGCCACCCTATGGAGGAAACTCATTTCAGCCACTTGTATCTTAGTTAGTTGCAGCCCTAATTTCATCACAGCTGCTGCACATCATTTTGTTAGAATTTTGTTGGAGGAAATTTGAAATCTCGTCCATTGAGAGCAATTGAAATATCATTCATATTTGGGTCGAACACTCCTTGCTTGAATCTTTGACATCATTCACTGCAAAAAGGTGACAGATAATCAATACAGGCAGCACTGCACCTCGATCAGTGTCTCAAATGATGTGTCGTGGTGGAAGCAATTTCCTTAAGGCTCTTTGATACTTGTTGCACTTCGACCACGGAAAACATGACATAGTGGTGGTGGGGATGAGGGCAGGGGGTGGGGCTGGAGGAAATGAGGGAGAATACCCACGTTAATGGAGCAAATGCAATCACACCAGTCATGTGATGATGTCACATTGGCTTTGCCTCTGACAGTAGCCTTTTGTTGATGCTTATGTCTCTGCTTTTCCAGTTCTTTCTCTTTAGTGGTGTCTCTGACCGTGCTGACTGGGTTGTATTTCTTCCCTCTGCAGTGAAAGACTGTCCGTGTCCAGAGCGTTTGTCTCAATTTATGTTTTCATCTGCTTGTCATTGGACAAACATGACAGATCACACATAGGCAGATCATAAATGAAGCAGAGTAGTTTTAGATATGTGTCAAGGTGTCTTCTTTGCAAAACATGGGGCTGTCATGCTTTTGCAAAAGAGATGGATAACAAGGCCTGTTAAGATTTTTTTGTCCCAGTCAGATTTTACCAGACAACCTCCATGCATGACGGAGCTCCAATAGTCTGGGAGGCGGGAGATTGTCCAGAGCATCCTGGCGCTATCATGTTTCGTCAAGTTGCAATTTACAAAAAGAAAGTGGTGAAGCAGGAGAAACAAAAGGAGTGACTTTCAGGTGTACACACCACTCACTTGTGTCACAGACAGTCCCCCTGGGGGTAGGTGCCCTGGTTTCCCTCACTTGGTAAGAACATCTTAATCCGGACTCTGCTTCAAAAGAGCACAAGTGTTTTTTGGGGGGCGTGGGATTGGCTTAAACGGGTAAATAAAGAAGCGAGGGAACATGGCAAGAAGGGAAGGTGTTGATATTTGAATGGCTAAGAGAGGAAGGGAAGAGAACATTGATTTGACTAAAAAAGTGGAGAAATGGCAGGAGTAAGTGACAGGTCCAGCCAGGCAGGGCACCAGAGCAACATTTTTAAACCAATTAGCAAAGATTGTCATCAAGATTCAGAATAAAGGTTCCTGCGACCTTCGGTTATTCTGTTACCCCATAGCTACCAGTCTGACAGAAACCAGACAGTGAAACTGAAATGATACCAAAGACAGCTTGTTTTTAAGTTTAGAGGTTCCTCTGACTTAACTGTAACTTCCTCCCTCTGGGCTTATTGCATTTGCATTTTTTTGGGGATCTTTAGGAAGCTTCAGTGAACATGAACTTTATGCCCATGGCCTCAGCCCCCCTCTCCCCTCTTGTTTTAAAAGATGGGCTCGGCTGCATTCCTCAGCGTAATCCTCTCGAACTGGGCCACACCCTGGGCAGAGCAAACATGTGGAGGGGAATGCATGCGGCGCAGCGGGAGTTGGTGTTCCCCCAGGGTCATTCACACAGACACAATGAGGCACTGACTTGAGCTTAACGCGGGGCTGCAGCGGACGCGGCATGCTTTGATGAGCCCCTCGGAGACCCCCACCGCCACCGTTCCTTAAACAGGCCTCCTCGTACGCCGACCCATGCACGCACACTCGCTGTTTTTACAGTGCAAACCATGCCAAATTTCATTTGATCCGTGTGATTTCACCTCCTGCACCCCGCAGCCCCGGTCCAACTGGTTGAAAAAAAAATGTTCCAAAGATGGGAAGAGATAAGAGGGAGGGAGGAGGAGGTCAGATCAACTCAGTGTTAACATCCCATGACCCAGGACGTGCTAGTCAGTCAGTCCTATATGTAATGAAGTGCTCACTGGAAAATGGTTGATACCAATAAGAAAAAACACAAAAACATTTATTTTGTGTAAATCAAAGCGCATAGAAAGTTTCACAGCTTAATTACCTGTTCTATTTCTTTCTTTTCCAAACTTTTACATTCCATATTTATTATTATGGTCTTATCAGTCTTGTCACATTGACAAGTCATATCTCGATCGTATCAACACAGACTGTATTTAGACACAAGTCTAAATCTACCTTTCTTTTCCATGATATTACTGTTTTACTTTATCTTTTCATATCTGTCTTCTAGTGATGTAACATATTCATGTTAGTGTTGTCAATCTGTATAAATTAGTTTTATTAGAGGAAGATACTCAAAGGTTATTGATGTTAGTACAGACTTACAGCGTTGCACTGTGCTGCTGTTGATCAGAGAAGTTGATACAGTGGGGCACATGTTGGCATTTTAATTGGGCCACCGCAGTGACCCACATCTGTGTGTCAGTGTGTGTGTGTGTGTGACGTGACAGAGAGAGAGTGTCTGCTGTGATCCCCACATTTCACTGTCGCCCTCTGGGTCTAGCTGCAGAACTGGACGGCGCCAACTGAAGGCACTAGTATTCTTGGAGTATTCAGTCATTACCGAAAAATTTGGAAGCAAATCTTGTACTCTCGCAGCTTTTTTTGGTGTTTTTCTGTTTTGCCCTTTAATGTGGACAGCAAAACTAAAAATAAAACACAGAGACAACTGAGAATAGTTGGGTATTGGTACATGTGAAGGCATTTTTGTGTATATGAAGCAAGAACATTGCAGACATCAGAATAAGGCAATGACCCATATGGTTTTTGCCACACGGGAATGATTATTCATTAATCAAGGTGACCTTTAACTGACATTTGGAATCATTATACATTTGCAGTAAACATGAAAACCTTGGTCTATCCCCAATGAGAAAGAGCAAAAAGAGCACCGTTTAGCTTTATTAGACCAAGAGTCAAACTATTATGCATGAGCTTTATATCTATAAGTGTTGGTTACTTCTCCCTTACTACTAACAATGATAATATCAAAGTGACTCATGTCATTCAAGTCAAAACTTTACAGAATAATATTTCTTTGTATTCAGGCTTATATTTCCTCTACAGCAGTTCCATAGTGCAACTCAAGCCTTACATATGTAGGGCCATCAGCCTACTCTCTACACCACTCTGCTTGGCACACTAGAGCTTGAACTCCATTATATCCTCTCTGTAAAACAGAAAATATATGGCACTACTGTTGGTCATGTCAGATTGAGTAGTAGGTGTTCGTCACCCAGCGAGCCGCCTGCAACATGATGGAGAGACTGAGTGCTGAAAATCTGCCCATCTGCTGTACCAGTGTCTCACCTGGTCTCAATCCACCCACTACCACTGAGTCATCCTCTTTTTCCATCTCTCTCTCTGCTGCCCACAGTGCTGATAAAGTACTAGATTCTCTGCAATGTTCTTTTTTTTCTCTCCCTGCAAAAAAGCAGCAACTTAAATCAGCACTGCAGAATCAATGCCATCCTCACATTTGTGGATTTCAAAGCCAGCTGGACTCAAACTCCCTTACTGCTGCAGTAGTCGATGCTGTTGTGAGTGAGCACCTCTGCAGTGAAGCTGAAGGCAGATCTATGGCGAGTCAGGCAGGAGGCTTGCTGTGTGCTTGACCTTTAGTATTGGTCTCATTAAATATTAATACGTAGTTTCATCATCACTCATCAGAGACACACTCAGGTTGTCGTGCTCTGATTCGTACTGAGAGAATCATTTATTTGTCTGCGTTGTTCAGCTTCACATTATATCATTTAAAAATGTATATCATGCTTGTAAAATCTGCAGCCTTAGCCTTCTGTTTTTTTTTTCCTGGAAAGGCCAGTGATGCCTACTGCTAGCTGCAGTATGTTCCATGTATTGCCAGTATACTGAAACATATGGCGTTTACTGTGGCCCATATTAAACATAGAAATTAATTGTTGCTCAGGAAATGTGTTGAGTGCTCCCCTCAGGCTGCTTTTAATACTCCTCTGATCATAAAATGGACAAACTTACAAAGACACAGCGCTAAGATGCTCCACAATTCCCACCCCGCCACCCCCAGCTCATACACACACACACACACACACACCTAGGGAGCTACAAACAGTTAGATAGACAGGCCCAGCTGTCTCCCAGGGGCCAGCCTTTATAATGAGACAGAGATCTTCTTAATTGGCTCTATCTAATGAGGCAACAGAAATGCAATCTTTTGGGGCCCTACACCAGAATGGGTTCTCTCCACCTTTTTGTCTAAGTGACTATTGGTCTGTGTCCAACAGGCTGTTGTGAGCCCGTCCTAGCATGACACTCCAATCCCATGTGTCAGTGCAGAAAATGTCTAGGCCTATATGCTGGTACATCAGTATCAAAATTGCTCTGCGTTAATAAAGTGATAAGTGTAAACTGGGCTGACAGTGATTGACATGTGCCTGCCTTCTAAAAAGCATGGTAAAGTGACAATGAAGTGTGCCCTGTGTGGACTCATTCTTTCTCCTAGAAGTGTTCTCGTTCTGACTCATATCCTATTCAGGCTTGACGAGTGGCAGTGATGGACTGCGCGGCAAAAGCGGAGCCTGCCATCATTTCTTGTGAAACGCTCCCTGTGCTGTCTGCTGTGCTACTGACGAGCTGAATGGAGACCACCATCTCAGAGTTAGCACTTAAAAAGATGGTGCTTTCTTCCATCACACTAACTGTCAATTCTAATTCGCACCTTACACATAACGAAAGAGGTAGTCATTTAATTTAATAGATTGAGGTTAAGTGGTACAATCACATAGGTGTTTCTTTACCTGGCAAGATAGCTGGATTAGCAAGGTCACTGCTTGCTGTTACAGGCATGGTTTAGCTGCGACAACCGGAGAGAGTGACTGTTGGTTTGAAAACTACAATGGCTGATTGGTTGAAGTTAGATGCTTCATCCAACCTCTTGCCAAGTATTTTTTGAAAGTGCCTGACCTTTTCTGAACAGTTTCTAAGGGCGACTTCCCTGATGGTTCTGTGTAACAAACCATCTGGTGTGTCAAGTTAGGTCTGCCTCAGTCTTGCCTAAAATGTCTGATTACCCAAAAACAATAACTCTGTCGCAGTAGGCAATTTTTTCAAGGCCGATCTACCTTTACTTGGAAACATCAAGCTTAATTGGCTCGAGTGTAGCTGCTCCAAATTGGGGTGATTTGATAGAGCTTGCCTTGATGAAAGCCTCGGAGTCTGTGTAAATGACTTGTACGTATTAGTGAATGAAAGGCTTACAGCTGTCTAGTTAGAAGGAGAACTGTTTGAAATGTTTTCATACCAATACACGCTCTGCTAATTCAGATGTTCTTAATGATGCTTTATTGATGTCTCTTGTTCAACTGAGCTCAGTATAAATTCACAGAACAACAATAAAACTTGATGTGTATTATTAAAGCATAAATCTGGTTTATTACAACTGGCGTCTCATGTTTGTAGTTTTGGGATTAGTAACATTGCACTCACCCAGTTTATTTCTGAGATCTGGGAATGTGTTGATGTCACAACAAAAAGCTTTTGAATATCTTTAGATACCCCAAAACATGCCTGGTAATGTGTCTATTCTAGTAGGGATAGTTTCTTAATTCCCAATCCAAGCTAGAGGTATTATTTGTATCACACCCTTCCCCCTTGCCCCTACCACACAGGGTGGCCATACCGTAAAGGTCAACTTTAGGTCATAGCAGCATATCTGTGCCTGTGCGTGCGTGTGTGTGTTTATGTGCGAGCGCATGTGTTTGGGCCGACAGGGGGGCCATACAAAGTTCATGGACGAAAGTGAGATGGCCAATTTCACACCCAGCAGATGCCTGCACCAGTGACCCGCGGCGACAGGTGGAGGACACTAATTGGCAGCGCGCACCGTCACAGAGTAGGGTTGAACCCATGGTGGGTGAGGCATGGAGGGAGGGAGGAAGGGAGAGGTAGATGACAAGAGAAGTGGTACCAGTGGGGGGCATAAATTGGCACCACATTTGCTGTTGCAAACCATTAAAACATCCATGGTAGGAAGAGCGTCAGGTTTAATGGTTGCATCAGACACACAGTACTGGTAGCAATTTATTCTTGCTTTCTTTTTTACCATAAAGGCATTTCATGGTTGATAAACAAACAGATGTTGCCTCTGAAAACTGCTCTCTATTCCCATTCCGTTTGCGTTTCCCTAGCTCTGGCTTCAGTCAGCCTCTCACTCTGTTTTTGACTCATTCTCTCCACAGAACTGACGCTCACCTTAAATAATACAAAGAAAAAGAGCAGCGTGATGACATGGGTGAATAGTGAGATCGATATGTTTACCTGCATCCAACGATTTAAAGATGAAACACACCATGCAGCTCAAAGGCTGTTAAAGTCGCTGTGCCCTGGTTTATTGATCTCATCTCCAAGACCACTCATTACTTTATCTGTGTATAATTCCGGCCTCGCTACCTCAACCTTATGAGAGCTGTTTTCATCATCTCCGTGTGGGCTCAGAGTCTGCTCAGCCCATGGGAGAGAACATCCTCAGAGGCCTCATCATCACAACCAACAAACAACATGCCGATCCAGGCGATGCTGCACCTTATTCCCATTTGGTTGCATATAGCAAAATGAAATTGCACAAGCCTCTGTTGGAAAACTGGAGACACATAGTACATTGGTGGCTTCCGTTTTATGAGCAGGTTTTTGCTCAGGAGGTAGAGCAGTCATACACCGATGGGAAGGTCGATGGTTGTATTCTTAGCCCCTACAGTTTACATGTCAAAGTGTCCTTCGGCGAGATGCTGTACCCCAATTTGCTCCCGGTGGCTCTGTTGGTGTGTGAATGTGTATGAATGTTTATTGCTCCTGATGAGCAGGTGGTGCCTTGCATGGTAGTCCCTGCTAACAGTGTATGAATGTGTGTGTGAATGGATGACTTGTGTTGTAAAGCATTTTGAGTGGTCACCAAGACTAGAAAAGTGCTATATAAATACAGTCTATTTACCATTTACCATTTTTGTACAGGTGATATATTGGTTTGCCAGTATTATTAACAGATGTTTGGCTATCGCAGATGTATCAATATTGTCATCTATGTTGTCCAATATACACCAATATGAAAACTTATTTGTTAAAGAGATTATAATGCTGAAAAAAATGCTTTGGTTGATTAATAGTTCTTAAGTTCCCATTGAAGTTTACTGTTTCAGTACACTGATGTTTGGACAATAAAGTTTATCACTAAACTGTAAAATATCCTGCCTCCGTGACATATCTTTGTCACAACTGTTTTAACCACATTTTAGGAATCATTGCAAAAAAGCGTATTGGACAATATATTGACATCAGCGTTTTTTCGTCCCTGATATTGGCATTGGACCCTAAAAATATTGGTATTTGGTCTAGATTGTACCCTCTCCAATTGAAGACAAAAGCTAGTGGTAGTGGGTGATTTTTGTCAAGTGTGAAATAATTTTAGTCAGGAAAAAAAATGAGTCTGAGTTGTATCTCTCATCCCATGGACAGGGATATTAATAACTGTGAGGCATTATATCCCGAAAATATGATCAAAGACAAGATAAGATTCATAACTGGAATACTAGTGTGCTTCTACGTTCCTACTTGAGTAACTGGGCTCTCTCCAGTTTCTCTGTAGTTCGAATCATAAACCTCTCAACTTCTTTTTTGTCAGCAACCAAAGCTTTAATCTCCAAACTGGAGAGTAAGCAGCCATACAACATTTCTGCCCCTATCTGCTGAGTGTGTTAGAAAGAGGCTTTGATGAATAGATCTGCTCTCTCCCTTCCATCTCATTATCCTCCTTTATCTGTTTTATGGATTTACACAACTCCTCAACACGCTCTGACACGCGGTCGATAGTGTCAGCGGGGAAAGAAGATGTAGGCTAGCCTTTTTTGTATTTTCTCGCATTGTTTGTTTAATTTCTCTCATTAGCATTTGTAGTGGGGTTTGTGTTATTTTTAGAGCGTCCTGGAGCAGTGGTGGCTTTTATCACCTGAGACTGATTGAAATTGAGGTATCTGTTAGCAAATGTTAAATTAGGAAATTAAAATAAGGCCTTACTGGCTGTGCTGTTTCCTCATGGGTCTGTGGCACAGTTCTTCTCGAACTAGGGCATCAACATCATGTAACCTACTTATATGAAATATATCACAGGCATGGCCAGTTGAAGTTCCAGCTGGCTAAAGGACTGCTGTCATATCAACGCAAAGCTGACAAGATCCATCTTCTCAGCATAGGGAAATGACAGCCTGTCATAGGCAGGCTAATGCCTCAGTCTTTTAGCTGTGACTCACCTATCAACAGCCTGAGAGGTGGCATTGTCATAGCTGAGCCTCCTTTCAGGGTGTGTATTTGTAGGAGATTGTATGTGTGGGAAAGTGAGACAGTTGCTTCACTTTGAATGTGCATGCAAGCGAGCACATGCTGGCATAAGTGTTTATGTGCCTACCTGTCAGCTGCATGCCTGCAACCCTGTGTGTGTTTATGTGTATGCGTGTGTGTTTGTGTCTGTGTGTGTGCAGATTAGAGAAGCTCTGAAGGGTGGGTTTCATGTCTCAGCAGGTCACAGATGATCAGATTAACTGAAGCAGGGCTTCAGCCTCCAGCTGGATTTGCAGCGGGGACCTGGACTCTGCAGGTGCCTCACAACGGTGCCAATGCAGCCACACTTTGTCCATACGTCCCCTACAAAACAGTCACCACAATGATACACGCACATCCAGCGTGGGTAGCACCTGAAAGCTGATCACCTTCATTTGCAGCTGGTGCTTTTAAATTGCCTCTGCTTTTTTTCTACTGCACGGCTACATGAAAGCTTTGTTGAAATCCTTCAACCGCTGTGACGGATGAACAAAAACTTGTTTCATAACCTGCACAAATATGTGTCACAGCTCTTGAAGGAATATTGTTTATACCCTGCAGACAATTTAGGTGCACTAGTACAGAAAATCACCATTAGGCTGGATGAAGACCGGCTTTTTAGAGTGCCCTTTTTATCGACTGTCGTGGACTTTTCATTGTTGTCATCGAGACTGTTACATCTCTTCCTAATTTTGTGTTCTTCTTCTGTTTCTTTTCTCTCACATGAAAGGAGCCATGTATTCAGTGCCACGTCTAACGTCATGGCCTTAGTGTGACATCTACAAATAGCGCAGTTCTAATTATCACTTTGACTACAGACAAACAGCTACCACATCTCCTCGAACTGCCTGAGCTGCAGTTTGAGCAAACGGATCACTAGCTGCAGTGCCAGTGCTGCATAGTGACAACGCTAGCATGTGATTTCCAGCTGATGCACAACACTCACCACAATGACTTGCAAGGAAACAATGTGAGCCAAAGGAAGGACTAATGAAATCTTAAAATAGTGTCAGCCGAAGGAAGCATAAATGGACTCGTTCAGTTGCTTATGATAGTTGGGCGTGAACATGTGATCAGCACAGGCTGCCTTCATTACACAACTGTTTGCTTTAGGGGCAAACATTTTGTGTCTCACCTTTATCTCACTCTATACCCTGCCTGTCTCTCACTCCTCCTAGCTCTCCTCTCTCTCTCCTTGGGTAATCTCGGGCGTCAGCAGCAGTACTACTCCTCCATCTGTGGGATTACAGCTGGTGAAACAAAGGCACTTAATTACTGCTGAGGCAACACAGTCTTAACGTGTGTGAGTGCTCGACGAGTAAAAAGAAAGCAGACTATTGTTTCCAAATTACCTGGTCTCTGTCCTTTGCACTGGGGGTACATTCATGTTTGTTTTATCACTGATTGCATTGTAGTATAACAGCCAGGCCAAGTATAATTGATCACAACAAATCAGAGCTGGGAAGGATTTGGGAGCCGGGCCGTCGTGCCTCTACAATTTTACATTTAAACGACTTCTTGTTACCCACTGTTCACCACTGATTCATGTTCTCCATTACCAGCCTGAATGTAAGCAAAAAGCCTTTGGCTATCATTTCATAATGGATTTTCAGTGTTTCCTGGTGTCCTGGAGCCTCACCGCTTTCAAACAGATCCATTAGTCCGAACGGATCCATTAGAGCCCAAAAAACAAAACAGGATCCTTAAGAGGAAGCATTCTCCGAGTTTGAGGATGAAGGGAAGCCCTGTCCATGTGCATCCATTGCCTCGCTACTTTACCGATTGCTAGGATCACTGGGTCCACTTTTTCGCAGCCTTGTGAGCACTGCAGTGCCTGTCCTCCTGGTGTCTTATAGCCGGGGGCTTTCAAAGAAGTGGTTTCCTTGTGAGCTGTTATGGGTTGACCCATAACCAGCTGCTAGCGCTCCTGGAAAAAGTCGCTTACGAAAGCAAACTGAGAAAGGAGAGAAAGTAAGGCACGCATTATGAACGAGAACAATCTTTTTTCATTGATGCCCTATAGAAAGGCAAAATGTGCAGCATATTGGGAAGTCAAAAAAAGGAAGAGCCAATATTTTCATCTTTGAATTGTGGAGATGAGGCATAACTTCCTGGATGCGATCATTCCAGGATCAGATCCAGTAACTGTTGCAAACCAAGAAATGCTCTTATTTGGGTATTTATAGCCACAATTACGAATATCTGTAAACAAAACACCCAGCCAAAGGATCGGCATTGGTTGTGCATATTCCTCAACAATGCAAATTACATCGCATTAAAGACAGGATGTAAATGCTGCTACTGCGAGGACAAGGCATTGTGGGAGAAAGGAAAGAAAGAGACGAGAGGGAACATTGAAAGACAAGGAGAAAGAGCGAGTGCCTGTCCATCCCCCCGCCTTTGCTGGTCAGTGGGGATACAACAGGTTCCTCGGCTATGCTCTAAGGGGATTACACATATCACAGGCTTCATGTCAGAAAAATTAGTGTCAGTTTCTCGCAGCGGGCCTCCTTGCGCTGAGAAGGACAATCGGATAATCGGGGGGGAAGAAGACTTGTTACAGTTTCTCTGTAGGATACAGCCATCCAAAAATCTACTGTACCTGCCAGATCTCTCTTAGCAAGGGCAGATCAGCTGTCTCTACAAGCGTTTTAC
The DNA here is from genome assembly GCF_965226575.1 of Pagrus pagrus. Classification (NCBI taxonomy): domain Eukaryota; kingdom Metazoa; phylum Chordata; class Actinopteri; order Spariformes; family Sparidae; genus Pagrus; species Pagrus pagrus. Next base: position 14,894,186 of record NC_140206.1, on the reverse strand, counting down.
TGTATCCTTTAGGGTTTGTTGTGTTTTCTTTGTATTCTACTACACTTCTTCACCGCTGCCTCCAAAGCCTTGGCGGTGCATTCACCCGTCACAATTAGCCACTTTCCTGTCTTGTGCTGACCCTACGTTTTTCCTGATGGTTTTTCCGGATCGCAGTCCGCCAATACTGCCAGTCACACTGCCATTGATCCTGTCACTGAGCGCTGCGCTAGCATCAGAAAGACATCACCGGGGCTGGGATAAGTAAAGCCTACCCAGCTTCTCTGTGTTGCTGGAGAAAAGGGGGCTTAGTGGAGAATCGCATGCACACACACATCCCAGATTCCCAAGATTCGGCACTGTGTAATTCATCGATACTGCTTCTTAGTTTGAAGTGTTGATATGGGAAAGAAAAGCAATAGCTCATTTTGAGTGTATCCATCTTGGATAATCACCAGGGCACTAGATTCCCCATTAAGGGGCGATTGAAACCTCAGGGATGTAATCTAAAGGCACATCTCAGTCGCCTTTACGAGGACATTTACAGCTCCTCTGTCGGCTGCAGTCTATAGGCAGCCACTCTCTGTCTCCAGCAGGCCAGAGGATAGAGCGCCCATTGAGGGCAAAATGCAAATGTTACAGTGGTGAACGGAGGGGCCCACAACTGAAGCGCTATTCTGCCGAGGGGGTGGAAGACTGGTCCTCTGTGTCTGTGCCACCCACAGACACACAACAGTCATCACTCTGACCATTCAGCCGGGCTGATGAAGGAGGTGGGGGGTCGAGGAAAGGGTTTCTGCCACTGATGAAGATGGCAACGTAAAAGCCAGCAAGGGGATGCTAATGCCAGTTATACACGAACCATTTGGGCCAGTGTTCCCTGTAAATGTGTCATATTCTGGGGGGCTTATTATGTTTCTCAGATTTAAGGTCTGTTCCATGAGGTGTTGTAGTTTAATAATGGCTCTTGTAGCATTAGTATGTATCATAGGAACTGCAGGAAAACTGCTTTTGATTTTACCTTCCGTCAGATTTTTCTTGCTGTAAGGAAAAATGTCACAGCTGTATTAGCTCGGAACCAGGCACTCACAGCTGTCTCACGAGAGATACTCCTTGTCCGTCTGGATAACATTTTTAATACATTTATTCCTAAAATGCCGTCTGCTGACAGTGAAAAGACATTCAGACATTAGGGGCCGACATTGAAAACATTATACAAGCGAACAACAAGGAAGTGGGTCACAGGCTGTTCAAAATGTATATGGTCAGAGGATGAATGTTTTTCATGCAAGTGTTTTTCTGTTCTTTAGCCCTGCCTCTGTGTATCTGGGAGCCATGGTTGGAGTGGTGCAGCATGATAGCTATGTTGTGTTGGGGCAGGAGAAATGCTGTATCCCTCCTCAGCATTCTGTCACTGTGTTTGGGCGAATTGAGTTTTTTGTCTTTTGTGTTCTCATGCCAGTGAGTGTGACTTGTTTCTCTCTCTCAGGTTTTTTAACAATATATTGTGTCTGATTTTGAGCATAATCAGTGGAATGCTTTTTCTTTTTTCGATGACAAATGGAAACAAGAACCAATAGTTTAGGGCTGCAAGTAACAAATATTTTCATTAGAGACTGACTAGACGAGAGAGGTTTTCTGATTTATCCATTTATTTTTAATCCAAGAATGTCAAAACACTTCAACATCCAGCGCAATGTTTCAGTGCCTAAACTGATGCCTTTAAAGGACTTCTTATCCGACAAACACCCCGACTTACAATGTTGCAATGTGCAAAGCAACAATTTTTGATAAATTGATAAAAAGATAGATTGATTATGAAAATTATTGTCGATTATTCTCCGTCGTTCGACTAATCAACCAATGTTAGCGGATCAACCGTCAGCAGAATTAGGTTAAATTCACACACCAGCAGCCACTATCGAAGAATCAGTCCGGATGGTGCTGGATGTAAAAGGAAGAATTTTCCACCAGATTGGATTTCCAAAAGTAATTAATAGTCCTAATTACAAGAAGTAAAAACAATTGAAAGAGCCTCAGTGGGTGAAGTTAGTGTAATCCTAATCTGTTTATGAAATGATCTGCCTTTATCCCCTTCCCCTCCGGATCAGTCCTAATAAGGAACACATTTTTATTGACATTACTACTGTATGAAAACTTGGCAAACAGTGAGTGCTATCTTGCTGGCAATAGCTGGGGGGATTTGAAGAACGTGCCAGCGGTAATGTCTCTTGGACAGAGGATCTATATCAAGTGAAAACAAGCGATAATTTATCTTTGATCTCGCCTTCATTGTTCACTGCGATGCAAAGGAGATAATTATCCAATCTGAATCAAAGCCGCTATTAGTGTATCCCAAAGCATGGATCATAGCATTTCATGCACACTGGGGCAACGCTGCAGCCTACAATGAGAGGTTGCCATGTGAGCGACCCTGCTGAAAGGTATAATTTCACCGTGTAGCTATGGCTACACACCGGCGGCTGGCGCGTGAATCACAGAGGTGCCTTGGTGCTTTCAAAGATCCTTTTCATAGACGGCAGCTCGGAGGCAATGCCCGCGATGAATGGATTTCTGCTCTGCTCCGAGTGGGTGGCTTAGACAGAAGGCACAGTGTGTGTCGTTCTTTGTGGGTGTTTGTGTGTTTGCGTGCGTCTGCCGCCCTCTCAAAAAGATAAAGGTCTGAAACCACATGATGGCACCGCGATGTCATCAGCCACGCATGTTGCTTTTTAGCACAGTCACTGTCACATCACTGGACCACCTCGCTGCATAAAGCATGAGCCATAAGCAGTCCTCTTTTTTATATGTGATGCAGTGCCGCCTTTCGACAAAGCTTACCTCATCGAATGTGCTTTGAATTCCCAAGTGTGGCAAACTGCAGCCTGGACCCTTCATTGATGATCATCAGTAATAGTCGCACACTCCAAACATACCGTAATTGCTATGTATAGCCATCACTCTGCAGTTCTTGCAATTGGCCTTATCATGTTTTATTAAAGCAAGAATTACTTCTCCCATAAAGCAGATGTTAGATTTTCACCCTTACTTCGAGCTAATCAGAGAGATGTGATATGGGTGAAAGCTTTTTAACTGCTGTGCACAGTACCAATAAATTAACACCTCCCTGAGTTTAATGAATGCATCAGAATTTGTGTGTGAGGGTGTGTGTGTGTGTTATCAACATTGTTATATGGTGGATGTGAATGCCTGGATGTCGATCCCAGGAAAGGATTAGCCCAGCATATGTATAGTCTTGGACTACCTGACCTCATATCTCCAGTCTGAATGCAGCTGAAATTATTCTAAATGAACTGATCCCCTCTTTTGTGTGCAACCTAATGCTTTAACACCCTCAAAGGATATCAGCCATTTTGGTGTCCTTTAACCATATTTATAGCAAATCCATATCCTCTTCACTATTAGGCATTGAGACTTCCAGGAGTCTAAGCTAGCAAAAGACATGTGCATAACACTACGCCTATTCTTTCATAATATTATGAAGCACTGTGTAGTTGTTTAGTGTCTGATTTGGCATCTTCACAGTCATTCATTACTCAAATTGGACTTCCTGGATCATATTTCACCTTTTAATAAGGAACATGTAGCAACCCTGGTTAAATGTGGCCGCGGTCCAGGCTGACTCCTATCAGCTGGTAGGGCCACTAGCTGCACAGCTGGTAACAATAAAGAGTATAGTAAGCAGCAGTTAGTGGTTACTCTGTTGATATTCTGCCCCCTATTTATTGCCCCTTTAAATGTGCTAATTGTAAGAAGAGTTGATTTTTAGAGTCTCATTCCCAGCTCTTCATATCCTGAAGCTTTGGGATTGTAGGACGGGTCGGCCACCATCGCAGTGTGTCAGTATTTGACGAGCTGGCAATGACACTCAAAAATCTAATTTTCTTCACCTTTAATGTGTGGCAATTAGATATAACACGTCATCATCCTGCTTTCAACAGTTTTTTAGATATATAGATATCGGTGGAGATGGATGAAGTTGTTTTTCCTCTCCATCAGTCCACACATACTTTATATAACCTTGTGAGGTTGTTCAATACACTGCAGATAATGAATGTTCAGAAAAGAATGCTGCACTGAATTCTTTCTCCGTTTTGAAAATATTGTTGTGATATTCCATTGCCATGACAGCCCCGGCGAAGGTACTTCGCTTATTTGCTTCTTCCAACTCCAAACTAGACAAAAAGAAAGACTGGAGACAAATCGAGCCTAGTTAATGCAAAGACCAGGCACAATACCGCGATAGATCATAAGTACGTCGGAGAGAAAAGCCTCTCAAACCAAGTTTGACAGGATGAAAGGAGAGGGTTTTTACGAGTCCAAGACCCGCACTTAGTGCGGCAGTGCCTGTACGTTATAAAACACTCTCTCAAGTAGCTTCACCACCATTTACCTCATCACTTTAAATGGGGAATAATGAAGAGCAATTGTGAAAAGCATGTGTCACTCACACAGGCTATAGACGAACAGAATATGGAGCAAAAGAGGAGGTAATCGCTTCACTCTTGAGTCCACAAAAGCGTGTGGTGCGTGTGTGTGTGGGGGTGTGTGTTTGCATGTGTTGTGTGCATGTGTCTTTATTTGTGTCCGTCCATGTCTGTGATCTCTGTAGGGCGCAGTGGCAGTGCTGTGCTTCCCTGCAGACTCGGTTTGGGATGCCGTCCAGAGCTCAGCTTCAGCAGCGGCTCCCTCTCTCACGCACACAGAGTCACACCCGCCCACACACTTTCTCCCGCGCACACACACACACACACACACACACACACACACATGCACTGTTACACCTGCCTACGCATTCTTTCTGCAGATACACAAGACACACATATACAAACACACACCTCATCCCAGAGTCAGTGGCGGTGCATACTGTAAGGCTCCAATTAGTTTCGACACCTCTGAGGTTTTTGGTTGCGGGGTTCAGCGCTAACATTATTCCTCTGGTCTGGACAGGACTTAACAGAACTGCGCGCGTCTTTGTGTGTATCAGAGTGTTTATCTGCGCGCATGTATCCCTTTGCCAGTCTGTGTGGGCGGTGCTTGTTGTGATCCTGTGATTTAGTATGCATATGTGTGGGCAGGTGTGATTTTGTGCATGTGAACCGCGCTGGGGGGGTATCAGTGGCTCGTCACAGCTTTATCACCAGGGTGTGGAGGTCAGTCTCTCATGATTACAGGGCTGCTCTGTGAATGTCCAATCTGTTATCCGACACTTGCGTCGCCAGAGTTTGTGTCCAAGCAAATTACTTTAATTCTTATTTTTGTGCGTTTATTAATGTGAAAACAACAATTACGAAGCCTACAGACTTAATATCCTATGTGGCAGCTTCAATTCAGTTGAAAAGCAATTGTAACAATATCACCAGTATGTTTGATGCTCTGCGGGGTGTCTTTAATATCTGTCAGGGAGAAAAGGATAGCAAGGTTTTATTAGTTTTTCCTTTGATGAGACTTGAAGATTATTGGTTATTTACACTGGAAGCCAGGCTTATACCTTGAGCTGTGCTTGATTAAAAGTTCTTTTCTGACCACCTAATGTGGAAAAACAAAAGTCTCAGTGTGGCTATATTGATTTTAACAGGTTTAGTAGCTAATTCAAATCCCCGTGGCATGGGGAGTGACACTATGGCCTTTTAATCCTTTGTGTTACCAAAAATAATCCATATCATATTTGTATTCATTTGCATCCACGCCCATGGGATGTGTTCCAGTTATGTGCTTTTCTGAAAATAGTATAGCAATAAGAATAATGTAGGCTGTTATTTGATTGATTTTTTTTTCACTTGCTGCTCCAGACTACAGGCTCGACTGATAATATGGACAAATCCAAATGTCACAGTGTTTTTTACCATAGCCAGTCTATCATTAATCAGGATCAACATTGTGTCAGTAACATAGGGCTGACATTTTTGTGCTTTCAAAACATGTATACACACAGTAAGATCAAATACTGAGAAACAATTGTAGCAAGGATATGATGACCCTCAATCGGTTCATACAGCCTAACTAGGTTAACAAGATTATTTGTGTAGCCGCTGTCAAACACAGGCAAAGAAAGACAAATAAATGCCTCGGATAAACAAAAGAAAAAGCACAAATATAAAGGAAATATAAGAAAATAAAATAGATATACTATTCGTATTTTATTTAGACATAAAATACAGAAAGAAATACAGTTGCAGTGCAGTAATCCAGACCTTTTTGACAGCAGATATCCACTTTATTCTTAGCTCCTGTCATTCGAGTGATTGCTACGGTGTATTATTCAATCATGAAGAACCTGGGTAGCAAATCTATCAAGTGATAACTACTAACACTATTATTATTGCTTAGCCCTTTTGACTATTGCTTCTAAAACCTTGAAGGTGTCTCCAGTGTGTCACTTATTATCATACTTTGTTTCTTACGCTCGTTCCTCCAAGCACCATAATTGTTTTCCCAATGACCTCCCCAGGAAACTCATGGATATGAAGGTGTAATGAATAACATGAACGATGGTTCTGTTCTGTCAAGTTCTCTGGTGTCGTGCTAGTCAGACAACATGCCCGGCACCAGGACCCAGGAACTGACACATCTAAACTGAATGCTGTTGTTTTATAATTTCATAATTTTTATATTTAACTGTATTAATTGCACCTGTGCTTTTCCTGTGATGATACTAATGTAGTCGGAGGACATTTAAGATCTTTAGAAAGCAAAGTGGTTTAGAAGTGTCATGTTATTCAAATGCAGCCTCACCATGTTTGGTTCTTAGTTACTCTATACTCGTACTACTAGCTCACTGCTTTCTATGTAATGCGTTTTTAAAAAAACATATCAGGATATTGATAAATTATTAATATATCGTCATGCTCTATTTGAGCCTGGTTCTACTAGTTCACTGCCAGGTTCTTAAATCCGTGGCTCTGTCTGGTGACTTGTATGTTTGATTCAGGACCTAAATCAGTGATTGAGTACAGCACTTTAGTAGCTAAAATAATCCATCACTGTGTGGCAGAGCTGTCGTATTTTCTTATGAGCGGAAATTAGAGAAATGACTGTACAGCATTGCTAATCAGGCCCGCGTGTTGTGACTCCTTGTCCTGGAGTTAAGGGGTGTTAGGACCCCCTCATTCTAATTTAGCTTCACTTGCCCTCTCCCAAAGTACCATGTCATGTCTTCTCCTTTAGTCCTCTTGGCCTGTCTCTTTTACCTCCCCTTCCTCCTCTGTACTAATTCATATCACTCCACTCTGCCCACATCTCCTCCACCACTCCTCACCTTTACTCTATCTTCCTCACAGCTCCAGCCTCTTTTCCCACTACTGTGTCCTACCCTTCACTATGTTGCTCCCACCTGACCTCTCTCCTGTCTTCCACCCACTCTCCTCGCAATAAGCACTGCAATGAGGATCCATATTGGATTATTGTGTTTGCCATTAGCCTCTGGGTTGACAGTGTAATTGCCTTCATCCACCAGGGTCTCTGCGAGACTGACCCTGCCAACTCTGCATTTGCATTTCGACAGAGGGTACTAGATGACCTGTCCGTCAAAAAGCTACAGAGATTTTAGTCGTGATGGCGAGATAGCTCAGAACTAGAGCCCCAGCCTTCATCACCATTTTCCTGTGTGCACTGAGTTGCACAAGCTAGCATTACAACAATGTTTCAGCTCTGAGCTTAATGCTACCTGCTTCCCCCACTGGATAGTCACAAACATTTCTCACTGCTAGCACTCATAATGTGTGGGACACACTCTCCCCAACTATGAATATGTATGTCTCCTCCAGGCACTTGATGTTTTGGAGTCAAATGCCCACATATGTGCCATGTCCTCAGGCAGACATGCAACCTGCTCATCACCAGGTTTATCATCAAAAGATAGCTGCTTTTCTGTTCATTCTGTTGATCAGAGACTTGATGTTTTCATACAAGACTGTTCATGACCTTGTTTGTCTCTCTCTCTTTCTCTCCCACCTCCCCATCTCTCCTCCACCAACTTTGTTTTCCCGCTCAGGGACGCTGCACGCGAGAGAACTGCAAATACCTCCACCCGCCCGCCCATCTGAAGACCCAGCTGGAGATCAACGGCCGAAATAACTTGATCCAGCAGAAGACGGCGGCCGCCATGTTGGCCCAGCAGATGCAGTTTATGATCCCCGGCACCACCATGCAACCTGTGGTAAGTGCTGGCCTCGCTAATATGGGAATTGCCTGGCAATGGTCGTGTGACTCACTATGAAAATAGCCATGAACATTACTGCTGCACTGTAAAAAAGTGTGTCTTTGTTCCTGTTAAAACATCTTTGCATATCAGGTTACACCAGTTTAGGTGAATTCATCATTTTGCAATATCACATATTTGATGCCTGTGTTTTACTTGACTTGTCATGTTTTCACTTGACTGGTTTACTTGGAAAGAAGGTGCAAAGACATTACTTTCACTGAAGTTACCCTTCATGCCAATCTAAATTTCTTTTAGTGTCAGTTGGCACACGCTGTAACTGACAAGCAGTGCATGATTCATTAAGAAAATGTGAGATTCTCTTACAGCTTTCTATTACATACTTCATCTTTCATCTCAGATTGCCCTGCTACATTTCAGGCGTGAATGATCATGAATTTGTCCTCACAATAGTTATCGAGATGCCCTTGAGCAATGCAAAGAGCAGTCCAACTTCTCTATGGCAGTTTGCGGTATACTGTGGTTGCATTGGGCAGCTGCCAGGTGTGAACGTGTTTAAGTGCTTCAATGTAAAGCTGGGTGTAGCTGAAAAAGAACATGCTAGCTCAGCAAAAACTTCCCGGGGCACATAGAGGTTAAAAAATAACTCTTCTCTTGTTTCTACCCTCGCTACCCTCTCTCGCCACCTTTTCTCTGAAATCTATTCCTCTCTGTTCCCCCGGCTCTCCCACTACCTGTCACACCCTCTCCCCCCTCCTCACATCTCCCCTCTCTCACCACTCTCCACAGCTGCGCCCTCCGCTTATTTGTCTCTTGTGCCTCTTTCCTTAACTTCTCTCCTTCTTTTCCATCTCTATACCCTCCTTCTGCCTTTCACCCTCCACTTCCCTCCTTCCCCTCCTGCATCCATCATTTTACATCTTTGCCATTCAGACATTTCTTTCGTCCCTGACGACCATTTTAATTAAGGTTGCGAAAAATAGCTAAAGCAAGAAAAACAAAAGCAGATTTTCAGAGGATAAGTTCGCCCAATAAGGAAACTTAGTCATCATCTACTTACCCCCATGCCAATGGCAAGTTGGGCGAAGTTTAGTCGTAGTTCACAAAAAAATTCTGGAGCTTGACAGCAAAACAGCATCGCAGCATTCTCCTAAGAAATTTAAGTACAACACAACTGAAAATTACAAAACATAAATGGCTCCATACAGCTTGTCCAAGTCACGATCAAGGGTGTATATATTGTCTTTTCAAATCAATTTGGGATTTTGGATTAGGCTGGATGAGCTCCATGGAGCCACTTTATGTTTAAGTCCCCATCTATTTCAGTTGTTTAGGAGAATGCTGCAACGTTGTTTTGCTGTGAAGCTCCAGAATTGTTCTGTGGACTGTGAAACTTCACCTGAATCTGTCAGCGAGGGGATGAGCAGATAATGACTGCATTTTAATTTTTGGATCCTTTAAAGAGCAGTCACGACAAGAGAGAGTAAGTGTTGTCTTTGCTCTCTCTCTTCAGCAGACGTTTCCAGTCAGCCAGGGCCTGGGTTCCAGCGCAGGTTTGAGCTACACACCCTACCTGACTCCCATGTCCCACAGCATGGGCCTGGTGCCCACAGACATCCTGCCCAGCACTCCCGTCATCGTCCCCGGCAGCCCGCCCGTCTCCGTGACCGGCGGCTCTTCCTCCAATCAGAAGCTGCTGCGTACCGACAAGCTGGAGGTGACCCACCCAATCACAGTCCTCCCTCTCACTGACAAGACGAGCGTGACGGCTAATCATAACTAATGTTCTCTCTGAGGTCATCTTAGTAACATCTTACTGTGATTATGGGTGTGACAGATGCTATAGATACATGGTGCTAATGAGTATCATTTATAGCTCCAGAGCAGTGACAGAGAGGAAGACCTCTGGGTATCGCGGTTGTGATACAATCATCACTGATCCATGTGTAAAGGATTTTCAACATACTGTGCCTATATAAACCTACACAAAATATATATATAAAAAATATAACCTATAAAAAATACTAACTTACCACAGAAGTCGGCATAGCAACAAAATAAATACAGCTATATGGGAATTTTTAGCAGCCTTTAAACTGTTGAATTAACTTTTTGAATACGCCTACTTGTTGTATACATTTCCCTAGACAAAGACAGAATAAGAAAGTTTTAAGCACTCTTTAAGCAAGTAAGTAATAATTAATTAATGACTCAAATCAATACAATTAGAAGCCCAGATAGGCATCTTAGCTTCTTAAAACATCTGTTTATACCACTAAGTTTTGTGTGCAGCTGTGATATTTGCCTTGTTCGAGTTAAAGGCTGAAAGGCACATGTGATTTTTTTCTTTTCAGAAAAGATAAATCAAGTAATTATTTATCTAAATAGCACTATAAGGCCCCTTACTTAATAGTTTTTACTGCTACATTATCCTTGAGCAGCAGTTAAGGAGCATCTGATTGTGTTAGCCCTTGCAGAGATAATTAAGGCTCATATCAGGAACATGATTCGAAACAAAGAGACGAGTGTGGGATTACAATGATTTTAATGCTGGAATTTGCTCAACACAAACTGATACTTGCTAGACAGCCGCAGTTAGACTGGGACTCCATCTGCCCCCTGGCAAACAGCTCTGAATGAGAATAGCTTGCTGATTGTGAAACAGTGCAAAATGGGGAGTTTTTTTTTCTTTCTCTCCACTACATTTATGAAGATAAACAATAATCTCTCTAAGACCTGGAGGTGATGCGTAGGTGTGTGTCTGTATGTGTTTTTCTCAGGGAGTGCTATCACTTAGCAACTGAATGAAGTTGGCTCTAATGAAACAGTATCCCTCTGAGACATGTATACACTCCCACACAAAGCCTGCATGTGTGTGCACACGTGTGTTTTAATGTTGCGTGTGAATTTGTGCTAAAGTTCTGCGCGCGTGCGTGTGTGTGCGTAGACGTTGTGTGTCTCAAGTCAAAGCAGATCCCCCTGTGATTATGCCGAGGCCTCTGAGCACTGAACACTGACTGGTTCACTGATCCTACAATCATTTGGGTTTAGTTAGATGGTGTTAAGGCCTTTTCACACTGAGTCCACAACTGCTTGATCATCTGCAAGGTTGGTGCGAGTCTGCTGCAGCAGAGTAACGTTTAAACTTTGAACACTTCACCTCCTATGCTGTGGAATAGAGAAAGAACGACATAGTCTTCATATGCTTGTCATGTTTTTTCTTATCTTTCTCCACCTGCTTTTAATGTTGTATAGTTTGTTTTTCTCTTCTTGGAGCTCTCTTCTAGGGACGTGAGCTATTAGTCGGCTAGTCGATTAGACGTTCCCACCCTCATTTGTCGACACATTACATATTGACATAATTTGCACTGAAATGTCGTGTCCTCCAAGTCAAATGTAGCCTTATAAAAACAAGCATCTGTTACTGATCTTAACAATGCTGGTTAACTGCATCTAAGATGTAATGTACGCAATATTTTTCGGACAGTGTTTAACCTTACAGGTTATGTTGTGTTAAATTTTGACTGTTTTCTGAGTTTTGTCTCTTTTTTTACATTAGTTGGCTAGTCTAAGTTTAGACTTCCTTTTAAAAGTCAGGGAACATTTGGTGCTAACAGAGAGATTTCAGCAAAGTTCAATCAAAGTTTACACAAGCCTGTGCAACATGGATCTAACAAACTTGGATACGAGTCCAAGTAAAAATGTCTGTCAGACTGTATAATGATAACAACTAGTGAACCTTCGGTTTCATCCATCTGAGCTGTGCTACAGCTGTAAATATTGAAGCTAATGCTTTATGCCTATTAATTGGTTCGTAGACATGGGCTGTAGCACTATTCACATTGTGAGATGAGCATCCTAAATTTCTGACATTGTCAGAATTTTGTTCCAGACTGTCTTTGATCACAAAACTGTGACTTTGAACCTCTCTCACAGTGCAACATAGCACCACTGTTTTGGACGAACAAAAATATTGCCCCGCTTCTTTGATGTTGGTCATCTGTCGTCTGAGACAGCCCATATTCACCGTGCATGCCGCCTCTAGTCGTTAGGAACATCTCCAGTTTCTTCACCATCTTTTAGCATCCTCCATTATTAGGAAAGGTTAGTGCAGAATCATAGACTTGAGTAATTTCTCAGAAGAATAGCATGCATAGCAGCAGAGATTGATAACATCACAAACATTAATACAATATTTCATAAGCCATCTTTAATTTTCTGCTGTATGTTATCTTTTGGTTCTGAACACGCTAGAAGTTTAGTTTCAAGGGCTAAAGATAGCCCTGGGCTAAGAATATGCAGTTTGGAAAGCTCTGTGTTTAAGTTTTGTAAACTTGGATTCTATGTGCAAGATGTCTTATATTTTTGGTGTTTATTTGTACAAAAATATCAGACTTGGTGTGAAAAGGCCTGAAGGCTTGTTGGAGTGATTAAATATGCATCATGAAAATTCTCAGGATTCTCATTGTCAAAACAGCCAGACACCAAAATACTCTCAGATCATTTTAAGAACGCTAATATCATCATCCACACTTTAATTTCTGCCTGAGTTACTGTACGAGGTGGTTGATTTTGCAATACAGTAAGAGGATGACAAGAAACAAGTGGAATTGGATGCAGCCAGTGCAAGTAGTTTCATGTTGTTTCTGTTATACACTGATTCTAGCTAATTAGTTTCTGAAATCTGCTGACAGCTCAAGTATTCACAGTTTGTATGTGTCTGTGTGTATTCTTTGGTTTTCTCTTTTCGCATACATCTGTGTGTGTCTGTGTATCTACCTATGTTTGTGTGTGTGTGTGTGTGTGTGTGTGTGTGTGTGTGTGTGTGTGTATTTGCTCGCGCATTCGACTGTCCTGCTCCCAGGTGTGCCGCGAGTTCCAGCGGGGCAACTGCGCTCGCGGGGAGACCGACTGCCGCTTCGCCCACCCGAGCGACAGCCCCATGATCGACACCAGCGACAACACCGTCACTGTGTGCATGGACTACATCAAGAGCCGCTGCTCCCGCGAGAAGTGCAAGTACTTCCATCCCCCGGCCCACCTGCAGGCCAAGATTAAGGCCGCCCAACACCAGGCCAACCAGACAGCTGTGGCTGCGCAAGCTGCCGCCACGGCTGCAGCCATGGTGAGAGCACAGCACTGCAAACCTAATATACCTACTGTACCCCGTGCCTACACAGCAGTAGAGCAGGAAACACACACGTACTTGTGTCCTTGTTGTAGCAAAACTAATCTCACAAGGTTTCTGCTTGTTTAGAGTACTTATAGGGCGAGAGCTTGTAAGGTCTGGATGGGACAATAAGGCTGTTTTATAGCACCTATTTACAGAATACCTTGAAATTTCCAAGAGGAGCTTAGCCCTTTATAATAATATCCAGAGAGGCTTTATAGGCCGACAAATAAACAAGTTGTTATTGGAGGTTTTATGGTTGTGGATGAGCAAGTTAACTGAATATATTCATTGTTATTCACACTCTAAATAACATTCATATTAGCACAGGACTTCTGGTGCAAGGCTGCTATGCCAAGATGCTGCTATCTGTTATACAAAGCACAGATTGTTTAAGAAGAGACACTTCAGACTTTCTAGTTTTATACCTATCTTTATTCTGAAATCTGATTTATATAACATTTCATTACTGGAAACTTTTTTATTAGTATTTTCTGATTTATGGAGTGATAAAAAGAGATAACAAATATTCCTCTGTAAAACCCTTGACTCTACTATGTCAATATTCAGATTTTTGTTAAAAAATGAAATGCAAATTACCACATATTTCATTAAATAATAACTAATTTGCAGAAGTAAACATAAAAAGTTGGAAAACTTAATAAGTAATCAACTGGGGAATTGTAATGGTGATAGTTAAATTGTTTACCTTATTCACCTGTAGTGTCTCCCCTTAAATATGAGATAGGAGATTTTTGTATGTCCAGGGATACAAACTATTTCTGGTAGCTTATTGAACACAGCCCAACACCTTCTGTGATATGATGTATTACCAGTCCCTGTGTTTTGGAGTTACTATAAGTTGTTTTTTGGTGATATCCTTTAAGCAATTAAAATGCACATGATCACACCCACTGAATACACATGACATTGTTGCAAATCATGTTAGTTTACAAAACCTGGTTTAAACACAAGCTGTTGATGATGACACCCACAGTAACATAAAATGTGGAGCGCTGCTTTATTACTGTATAAAACAACATACCCACCTCTGCTGGTTTATTCTAGTGGACTCCAGTGTACAATTCACTAACAATAGTCATCCCAAAGTGAGGCCATTGTATACAATAAACAGGGTTTAGTGAGACCTAAACGCATCAGTATAATGCCGCAAGAACAATCTGTTATTATCTCACCGCAGTCTGCTTTTATTTTCCAATGCCCTTGGTTCATACAGAGACAATGTGCTGGCTCACCCCCTCCTCTCCCCATCCCACCCTCCCCCCCGTGCTCTCAATGATAAGTGCGGCTCTCTGCAGATCAGTGCAAATTGAATCAGGGATAGATGAGGATGTAGCCACACCGGTGGGTGGGGGCTTAGCCTCCTCTGCCTTTAGTTGGAAAAGTCCCCCAACAGTCTGAGACAAACAGGCAGATGGAAATGCAGACAGACAGTGAGAAAGAAACGTACGTTGGCAGTGTGTCTTGGCTGTGCCCCACCCTCCCCTCAAGGCTCTGAGTGGCTTCTTTTGACTGGTCCTTTGGCTGCTGCACTCGCACACCTTGTACTGCGCCAGTGTGTGCTGACTGACTTTTTTTCCTCCATGGCATGGGCATGCTTTACGCGTTGCACATACCTCTCTCATTGGCTGGCTCCATCCGCTGCTTGCTCTCCTTGTCCTTCCTCCATAAATCCACTGTTGTGGATGATAAGGCGACCGTGACTGCAGGTTAGTTTTGTTTGTGCACTTTGTAGCAGCTGCATGAAACAACAGGAAAATGAAAAATGGATTTTTATAAAAAGAGAGCCTGACCTGTTAGCGCTGGTTTCTGTACACTGAGTACCTTAGTTTAACAAGCCTTATCAGGTACATGAAGCTTCGTCAAACAAGATTAAGTTCATCTTCCTAGTGCATTCTCCTTACAAGCCTATACCTCGTACTCCTCCTGTGTTCCTCATATGCCCCAGTTTATCAACTTTATGACCCAATTCCCAATTTACCATCAGCAGTTACAAGCTGTGCTAGAGGTGACCAGGGTTAACAGTAGGACAATGAGTTGTTCAGTCAGCACCTTTGATCTAATCTTCTTTTAGCCCTTAGTCTAAGCTGAAGTGCTTTTATTGAGGCAGAGACCCATAAACCCTTGTATTGCTGCACTGCTGCAAATAGGTAATATCATTACCCATAATTCACTTTTTTTTTAAATCTAAAGCAAATAGGCTAAAGTGTGCTGTAGATATGGTTACACATAAACTGATTCAGTAGGCAGATCCTATTATTGAGTTGTTTTACTGTGCCACATTACGTGTTGCTTGCCATGCTATGAACTTCTTCCTCATCGCAAGTCAGCCATCTTTGCTTTTCATGTCACTTTAATAGACCATCTTCCATTTGAACTAACAACAGTGTTTAAGTCTGTTAACACCACAGTGCATCAGCAATGCATTGTTGCTCTTTAATAGGATAATTGTTGTTACATACTAGTAGAAAATCCACATACATGAAGCAAGAGGCTTGTGCATGGACCCCTTTAAGTGCTGTGCTCATCACATCATGTCATCTTTTTTTCCTCTCAGCAGTGACATCAAATGTAAGGACATTTGTACTAAATTAACAAAAGCAAACAGTTTAGCTTAGCTGTTACATCTAATATTAGATGTGTAAACACTGTAATTTGTAAACACATACTTGTGAGACGTAAGAATAAACAGAGCTCCACATTCTGTGATTGAACTATAACGTTGCCTCACATTGCGTCACCTCCCCAAGTTCATCAGTCACACTAACATGCGCTCATGATGCAGATTTAGTTTGAGGAGTTGTCACTCGTTACTTCAGACCTGAAGCGACAGCACTACAGAAAAAGGATGTGACTGTTAAACTACGCTGCCGCAACAGTCTCTCGCTAGTAACAGTTTTAAAAACCTGCCTTCACAAGTGCGTCCAGTTCTTGCTGCCAGCTGTGAGGGCAGGGTTCAATCAGTCGAGGGGCTTTGACCAGAGCTCACTCACATCCCAATCTGTTGTGGGTGTTGACATCTCTGGGGCCCAAAAACCACCTCACATCTTCAAATAGAGTAGCACTGTAGTTACTGTGTGTGTAGGACTGTAGATAACCTGTGTCCAGATCTCACATCAAGTGTCAGCCCAGTATTAGTCTGAATCAGTTGTGTTTACTGCATTTTCTTCATGCGTAGATATTAAAAAAGTTGATTTGTTCAGAAGTAGTTGACGTTACTACTAAATGCTCTCCCAGTAGATTTGAAATACATCATAGAATCTTGCTTTTTTAACCAAAGGTTAATGTAGATGCTTTTTTTTGCTTTTGTACTAATTCAAAAAGTAGCAATGTTTCTTTAAAGTAAACAAAACAATTTTTTGTTTATGTGCATGCCTATTGTTTTGTATGTGGTATACTTGCATTCAGATTATTTTTGTTTTTGTTTTTTTCCTTCTCACCTATCCACAATGCAATGCTGTCCCCCATGACGCACCTCTGCTTGCTGTTACCTGTATGTTAATACGCTTGAATCCCATTGGCCCACTGCCATCATGTGCTCGCTGCCTGCTAATTAAAGACTCAGTCGACTGCCAAAGCAATGAAGCGACCCCTCGAGGCAACTGTAGACCTGGTACTTTGACCTTTCACCTTTTGCTTTGCATGTAGCTTCTTTAATTGTACTGTAGCCACTCACAAAATTTAAGTTGGCTCTTTTGTTTTTGTGAAACCCTGTAAGACACTTTAAAGTATAAATATTTATCATTTATGATCACCAGTGGCAATTCTAGATTATACTGTACATTTATTATATTAACAACTATGATGTAATGTTAAAATAACACACTATTTTTCTGTTGTTGATTGCCTTGCTATGGTGTAGTTTGTCATTGTCCTTGTGATAGTTAGAGCAAGTTTCCATTTTTGCCTTGTTGTGCTGTGCATAGACAAATAACAGATTTATGAATATAAGTTTTGTAAGTACACCGTTCAAATCTGCTGTGTTGTGTGTGGACAGGCGTTCCCCCACGGCGTCCTCCAGCCCCTACCAAAGAGACCGGCACTTGAGAAGAGCAACGGGTCGAGCTCCCTGTTCAACCCCAGTGTTTTGCACTACCAGCAGGCGCTGGCCAACGCACAGCTCCAGCAGCCCGCTTTCTTTCCCACAGGTAAGAGCTCCCGATCGATACAGATGCTAATAGAGGCACTCATAGGTATGCAGAGCATGCAAGCACACACACAGACGCAGGTAACACTCCCTGAATGTGCCCCAGCTAACCCCCTATCCCTCACAAATGCATCTTTTTGGAGTTTTTATGCTAAAGTAAGAGCGCCTCTCATGATCATTCATGTCTGTTTAGTCGTATATTCCTTTGTGATGATGCACATAAGGATCCCGCTGTGATGGTGTGTGCTAATGTTACAACTATTCAAACTTCGATCTAGTGCCTGCCAATATAAGCAAGTAATTGCTGCCAGGTGGAAGGCCAGGCTTTGATCAGAGCAATAAAAGATATGATATAGTACCACTTGATATGATACACCTGTCAGCGTAACGTCCGAGCATACAAAAGAGCAAAACAAAACCAGTTGTCTCCAACACAAAGGCTCCGTAACTAGGCTCCAGTTTGGAAAAATAAAGAGAAAGTATAAGCCGATTAGAGGAAATAATGACTTAAAGTTTGGAGCAAACATAGCCTTTCCAGTTTGTATTTAAACTATCATGACAGGCATCGATATTGAAAAACAACCAACGTATATTAAAAAAGCAATTTTGTGCCATTTCCCCCAAATTAATTCAAGTCTGCTCCCTTATTTCTCTTCAGTTATTTCCCCCCAAAACAAAATGCACTCTGTGTCTGCTCCTCTCATAGACACTAACAGTCGCTTAAGCCCCCTCGGGTCACACGCTAAATGAGTTAACTGCAGCTAATACGGTAGCCTGTAGCCACACTGAGTCACGAGGATGAGACTCACATCCCTCACTCTTCTCTCTACCTGCTCGTTTTGGGTCCCTGTGGTGTGAGACGCCTGACAGCCCCTCATCCCTCCCTCCCTGCCTCTGTATCTGTGTGTGGGTGGGATGTAGCCCTGGGTTAAAGTTGTGCTTGCAAACCTTTTTTTAAAAAAAGTCTGCTAAGTGGGGTTTCTCCATATATATGAATTGTTCTGATGCAGTAAATCCTACCCTTCTTCATCTGAGGCCTGTGCACATCATTGTACTGACACTGCATGATGCTGCTGTTTTGCTCTCTCAGCTCTTTAGATTTAGGCTCTCTGTTATTTAGTCTTTTTTCTTTGTTTTCTTAGACATTACTTATTTAGATATTGTTTGATTATTTGTCCTCACATTTTTTTTAACAAAATGTATACAGTAGTTATTTAATTGCAAGGCTTTGTGGCCACATAAGAGAGGAAATAACTCTCCATACCACAGGGTGGTGGTAGTCTAGTAGTTGACCACGATTTAGGACCACGGATATACACTATAAACCACTGTTATGATAAAGCAGCCTTTGTCCATCATTTTCATGTTCCTCCTGCTAATAAAGCCGCTCTAATCAAGAATATGTCTGATAAAAAGTTGCAAATGGCACTGGCGAAGATGCGGCGGTGAAGGAGAAACTAAGAAAAAACCACACTAAATGGCTGGATACTAAGGATACATGGATACTAAGGCAGCAGGCTCAAGGGACTTCAGTGATTTGCTTAGGTGAACAGCCAATCAGAGTGACATCTCTCACCAACAGGCATCACAGCCAATACTACTTGCTCAGATGTCTGAAAAGCAGCCCACAAGGGCCGACTGGTGCCAGCTGCGCAAGACACGCAGCATGAACTAGCGCCGCAGATGCTCACGACGTCCCTGACATTGGGCTCGGCCTGGTGTGTTAGGGCCCTTGGTCTTGTGATCAGAAACACTAAATTGAAGCTTCTTTCTGAGACTGTAAATAGTTTTCTAATAAGTAATAAAAAAGTACAGCAACTAATGAACAATCCATATCAATTTTATGCTCAAATTGTCAAACAGACTCTACGGTTAAAGCCCTGCCCCTTGCGAGTACAGATCGAATGCAGATAAAAATAAACGTGTACTGGCTCCCTCATATTAACTCTAAATAAGTGACTACTAATCTATGATTTCCTTCTTTTACATTTGCAAACAGTAAATAATAATCTCATTGAAACAGTTTTGCAGCTTGCTAAACTTACCTCGATTTCATATCCTACAGTATACTTAAGTTTGCTTTATGTTTGATGCAGCTGGATATAAAGAGTATTTTTTTCACCAATGCCATGACAAAACAAGGGAGTTCCTCTGCTTGCTACCATTACCTGCAATTATAGCTGGCTCACAACACCACTGCAACAGTAGCGTCTGAGCTGAGTGAAGTCTACGAGCTTTTTTTTTTTTGTCTTTGTCTAACCTTGTTGTTCTCCTCCCTCAATTAACCCATTTATTTCCTCCTCTCTCTCTCCCTCTCTGTCTCCCTCCCTCTCCCTCTCTCTCTGTCTTTCTCTGCATGAACACAACAGGGTCAGTCTTGTGCATGACTCCTGCTAGCAGTCTTGGTAGGTCCTGACCTTCCCTTTGCTCTCTCACACACTTTGTTTGATGTATAAAAATGGAGGAGGGGGGTGGTTGGAGTTGGGATGAGTGGGTAATATCTGCAGCCCTTGCAGGTGAGACAAAAGGTCATCGCTTTGTCACATCACCTCCTGTGGGGGTGATGAAACTTTTAAAAAAATGTGTTGGATTGATATTCATCAAACTGTTTTTTTGGCTGAGTTATGATATGAAACACTTTTTGTGTCACCTGAAAGAGTTGTGACTCTCTTGTTTCCCTACTGACTCTCTCGCTAATGACTGTTTGTTTATGACTGAAATGGTAGTGTGGATAAAATACTGCAGACTGATCTGTTCTTAAGCTGTAGGATAGCTACTGTCTGTTTGCTGTGCTGTGTTTATCAGGAAATTTAAATCAGTTTCCCAGAGAAATGATCTCAGCCACATAGCTGGAGCGTTTGTCTCTGCTAAAAGGGGATGGGAATTAACGAAAAGTCCCAGTCGGCTCGCCAGCAGGTCCTAAAAGGAAAAAAATTAAGTACCAGGAGTAATGAGTTTAAACATATTATTCCAACAATCCATCAAAGTTGCATGTTTTTTGGCATGCGTCCTGCTGTTATCAGCCCACATGGCTTAAAAAAAAATCAAATTCCCATCCCTGCTGCCAAAAATGTCATTGATTCATTGTAATTGGTGTCTTGTGCAACTCAACTTCTCTGGGAAAAACAGCAAACTGATTTTCCGTATAAATTTCCTTATTTGTGATTGTAATCAGCTTCTCTCCTCTTTGTTTTTTTTGTTATTTTTTCTCCCATGCTCTCTTTTTCTTTCTTTCTTTCTGTCCTCCTTGCTTTGCATTGTGAATGGTTGCATGCCATCTGCCGGTGTAACCCTAACGATGGCTTGCTGGCTCTCTGTAACATCCGCCACCACCACCACCACCACCACCATCAACAACAACAACTACAACAACAACAAACGATACCGTCGACACACACACATCACAACGGTTGTGATGGTTACCATAACGCTCCACCTACCTGTCCATTGCTACCACCTCCCTTCCCTCTCCCCCATTCCTCCTCCCTCTCCCCCCACCTCCCCCCCTTTCCCACCCTCAAAACAAAAGTCCCAATGATGTACAGTGCTACGCCTGCTACTGTCTCTGCAGCAACAACTCCTGCCACAAGTGTCCCCTACGCAGCAACAGCACCAGCCAATCAGGTTTGCTCCTTTTAAAGCTTTCTTTCATCAGTCCCCGGAGCTCTGAATAAGTGCTGCCTTCTAATAGTGAGCTGCAATAACCTGCAGCTGAGCCTGAGCCCACGCCCATCCATCCATCCGCCTGCAATGGGCGAACTCACACTGACACTAAAGCCTGTGAGTGGGTATTTTCCAGAGAATCTACCTCGGCAAGCCGGTGCCGGTGCACCGGTTTTATATTTCTCGCAAGCACTTCTTCAGAGCTCCCACATTTGCAAAGTAGTAGTTGTGTTGTGTTGCACTACTTCCTGGTTTTGTTTTTGCATGTTCTGTTTTAATTTTCCACTTTTTTTTCTTGTTGTTGTCAAATAAGCCTCTCCATCTGCAGTAGGGGGCATCATTTGTACTGCTTGTGTGCTACGCAAACACACACACACGTTCAAGCAAATACAGTACATACAGGCCATTCCTGCAGCACTAAACAGCTGCCATGTTGGATTTCTTTCCTGTTTCTACTCTTCCCAGTTTCAACTTTTTACCCTTTACTGGTCGCGGGACAAAAGCGAGAATAAATCATGCGAGGAAACAGTTACAGGCCGCGCTTGTCAGGCTGAGACAGACGCAGGAAAAATGATCACAGAAGCTGTCTAAAAATGGCCCTCTGATCGGCGGTTCTCCTGTTGCTGCGTGTCAGCAGGAGCCAGGGGAAGCAGGGCCAGGTTCGAATGCCAGAGTGACGCATGTGTGCCCCATTTTAAACGCGGAAATTTCAGCACAATGCTGGCACCCTGGCCTCACGCAGCTGGCAATCATTTACTGGTAGTTCGGTACTGAGGTGCCTTGAGGACACACACATGAAAAGATGATTCCACAGGTGGGAGCGTACTAACAAAAGAGCGTCAGTGAATGCAAAATCTTCCACAACAGAGCATGGGGATGTTTTTCTGAATTTAGGACATTCAAGACCAACAAAGATTGAGTGTCTTTGTATGTGTCTCTGTTTATTAATCAAAGTGCAAGTAAATGTATGTGTAAAATATAGTGTGGCCAGTACTAGTTGTGGGGACCTTTTTGTACCAGTTCTTCTCACCACCTTGTTACCAACTCCTTTTTACAACTAATCAATTTTAGTAGATTAAACTGTCGAAGAAAGAAAACAGTACAAATATCCCATCTGGAATGAAAAAAACCCCAAAGAAAATCACAGGTTCATTTCAAAATTTAAAAAGAGAAAATCAAATTTCTCCGACTTTCTCCTTCCATCATTAACAATGGATCCAGCCACAGCACCTTGTGCTTTATTGCCCCTCATAGGCCAGCAGTGCGTGCACTTCCTGTGAGTCACCGTCTCTTCCTGTAATTGGCATGCAGCAGCAGTAGCAGCAGGAAGCAGAGCTGCTCTTTAAAGATGCATGTGGGACAAGGAGCCGGAGAAACACTGACGTCAGCCTTCGCTGTCTGTCTCCGTCTGCCCCCCTCTGTTTCTCCCCCCTTCTCCACACCCTGCATAAAGATCCCTCCAGCTAGGACATAGTTAACACTTAGAATCACAAGCTGTGCTGCATTCACCACACGCCTCGTTTACTACAGTCATCCTCGTCTTGTTTCTTTCAAAATAAACACCCCAGATTCTGATTTTTTTGTCTTTCTTTTCTAAAGATCACATGCTGCCGACGTCATTGTTTTTGCTGAAAAACAACCTCTCAGTCCATAACTGAGCTGAGAATCCTGAGTTTCTACTAATGCTGGCTGGTTAGTATCGGCCATTAGCATCCCGTCAATGTTACGTGTCAAGACAGAACTTATCAAATGATTATAATCGCATATATAATCATGATGATGCATCTCTACACATGCATAGAGAGGCAGCATGTTGCAGACATGTTGAGGGGTTCAGAGTCTGGTCAAGTCATGACCCTCTGTGACATGACAAGCAGTCACCAATCACGTCATTCCCTGTTCCTGCTCATATTAACACATCTGCAACACTGCTAACAGTCCTGGGGTCTCTGGTAACGTCACTGCTCTTGGTAGAGATTGTGAAGCAGCAGCGCCCTCGACTGTCTAAATATGGTATTACATCACATACTTTCCAGGCTGCATGTGATCACTCTGGCGACTGAACTGATAGGAAGATAAGTTGTTATAATTAAATAGAATTAGGGATTGTTATATCGTGCAGCTCTCCAGCTAGAGGACCAGGGTTCAGTCTCTCACCTCCCCGTGGAAGGAACCTGTCGTTATTCTTGTCGCATATATTCAAATTATCAGACTAGGTCACTAAGATCCAGTGCAATTAGAATAATAATCTGATATAAACCTGTGAAAAAAGATACAATACTTCAAACCTCCTCCATCATTCTGTAATCCAACTACTGTGCCACCTTCCCGACTCGTTCCGGCCTGAAACACACTGACAGTATTACTGCGCCAAAGCTAAGACAAATAGGACCTGCAAACAGTTCTTGGTGTTTGTTTTTTACCCCACTGTGGTGCCAGACGGGTGGGGTGTACAATCCTGTCTGGCTGATCCCACCCATCTGGCATCCAATAATATTTTCCTATCTCCATACTGCTCTATGGAGCGGGCTTTCCTCTCAGCCCGTGCACATCACACGCTCTCCACCTGTGGTGACCTTCTGTGATGTGTGATGTGACCAGTGGCTTCTGTCCTTTGCTCACTGTCTTTTGTCTATTAACAAGCACCGTGCAGCTTTGTTCTGTGTTGGCTTGCTGCCAGTGGCGACCACATGATGGCAGCCAGCAGCTCTTCTACCTGTCCCCCCCCCCAAACAGACAATCTCTCTCTCTTCTTCTTCTCTTCTCCCTCTCTCTCTATGTCATGTGTTGGATTAGCCTTTATCTCCTAAAGAGAGCATACACACAGAGGTGACTGGACCTGGGTCAAATGCTATTTGCAAATAATTAGAAGCATTTGCTCTTATCTGCATGAAGCAGCGGACAGATGGCATAACCACAGCTCTAAGACAGAAAACTACTATTTATTGACAAATGTCTGTCTGTGGTCGTCACAACATTCTGGGACATAGTTTCTGTGGTACTCACTGCCCACCTGATGCCTGAATGTCTCAGAATGCTTCAACAAAGTACAAACATGATGTCCGACCACATCTAAAGGTAACAGTGTTCACGTCGTCCTGAGCGGCCACACTCAAAGGTGCGGTGAAGAAACCGCCATCATAGCCTCCTCCTGGCTGCAACCCACTGCCTTTCCTGAGGTCTCTCTAGGAGCTCTGTCTTTGTAATCAGAACGCAGTGTGTCGTACACATGGGAGTAACAGTGCAGACTCTGACAGCTGTAGCTCCACCGAAAGATTATAGCATGAGCACAAAAAGTGACTGAAGTAGTTTTAAAAAGCTTGAGGGTGTGTTCAAACCTGCGTTTCTTAATCTGGTTGAATCGGACTCTGGTTTGTTTTTCCCCCTTGGTGCAATTTGTTTGGGTCGCTATGAACACAACAGTCACACTCGGGTACGGATCAGAGTGGTTTCATAGCGGTTTTCCATCATATTAGCTCTGGTCCCTTCAAGATTCTTGTAACCTCGTTGTTATCTAAGCAATGCAGCCCACGTTTTCACCAGTTTTGAGCGGAACCGTTGTCATCAAGGATGCGTCATCAACCGAGGGAGTAGCACAATGCACAACGACCTGTAGAATCTGATAGACCCACGGTTTGCACCGGTTCCAGCTGGGAACTAACTTTCTTGGGTTCCACAACACTTTCGTTTTGGTTGAAATGTTCTAAAATGTTTCAAAATTAGGTTTATGACCTGGAACGGAATCGGTTCCATATTGGTGGAAAAGAGGTGTGAGAGGAGATGGTTAGTCTGGTTACAAAAGAACGTTGGAGTGGTTTGTTTTTGCTTGGAGCATGATCTGACTTTGATCTGACCCGACTACAGAGCGTTCTCTTCAAGTTTGAGCTGAACGGCTCCCGTAGCCACTTGTGAATTAGTTACTAGCAGCTAATCAAGTAATAAAACAAGGCTTAGACCACCAACAACGTACACTGCCTTGCTGATATTTAGGTTGACCTTCTTCCTGTGTTTACTGTCTCACTCCCATCCCAGACACACCTATCCAATAAGTGGAGCGATGATGTATTTTGGTTAACAGGACTTTAAAAAATGTGTGAAAAGAAACCAAATCAACAGGAAAACACACTGAGTTTACCAGTTCATCCACTGATTCGGACCAGCGCAAACAAACTATAGGTTTAGAATCACAGCGAAATGAATCACTAGAATAGTTTTGACAGCAAAATCATTGTTTTCCTGTGGTGCCTGGCATCACATCACATTTTCCTTGCAGTTTTAGAGGCGCATAAAAGCTTGACAATACTCAACTTTTCAGCGCAAGGTGAGGAGTCGCGCTGCCTGTCAGTGTCAGACTTGGCCCAGGTATCTTGCACAGCCACAGGCGCACCACGCTGTTTCCGCCCACACACGATTCTAAAGCAGTTTCGAAGCAGCTGTGCTCGTTACGACAAGTCTCAGTGAGATTGGGGTCTAAAGATGAGTTTAAATTCTGCCTAATTTTACACCTCCACACCTCGCCAATCCTACATCAAGTGGGTATGATCACCTGATTGTCCGTTTCAGAAAATCACAACCTGACATATCACGTTGTCGTTAAAGTGTTGTTGGATGATCCAATAAGCACTTTGTTTGAAGCACTCTGAGGCCTTAGGAAGGCAGAAGAAAGGCAAATAGTGTTTGATCCAGATCTCAAGGAGACACCAGACACAATAAAAGCATTGATTCCATGTACTTATGTCGTCTTACAAAGCAGATTCTGTCCTCAGTATATTACTCTATATTATCCATGTCTCTCTTACAGGTCGACTAAATTTGTCTCTCCTTGTGTTCTCTCCTTCTCCCCTGTTTCTGTCTCTCTTCTCCAGATCATCCTGAAGTAAGTGTCAGGAAGGGAATGGAGTGTCACGAAGCTGCACTAGGAAACCCAAAACAGCCCCTGTGTAAATACTACCTTACCTCTCCCATAGAGGTCCAGCAACCTGCATGCTAAGAGTGTAACACTTCAATTTAACCATAAGAACTGCAGTGCCGGTGTAACACACACACAAAAAAAGATATATACTGTATGTATTGCTAGGGAAAAAAAAACTATTAACATGAAAAAGTAAAAAATATTCTTATGTATAGTACTACATACATAGCAAACACACTATAGAGGTCATTTTAACAACTGTTCTCCCAAAGTACCGTGGATCCCCTTTCTTTCATATTTATTCTAAAAACCGCTGCACAACGTTCATCCCCTTGGTTAGTAAAACAAAAAGATGCTTGATTTGCACTATACGAGAACTATAGTGCTTAAAGTTGAAGTGGAAAACAGGAGGAGTCACAGAAAAAAAACCCGTGCACAACCACACCAACGCACTCGGCGCTTTCAAGTGGGTTTTCGTCTCGCGGTCTTTGCTTTTCCTCTCTACAAAGTTGAATGTCCTTGGGGCAGACAGGCTCATGTTTTCTTAATGTGACTGTCCCTGCGAGGGGTACCTCTGTGACCCTCATCTGCCCCAGATGCTGTTAAGATGCCATGATGAAGCTCATCATCCCCTCCACCCCACCCTGCCAACTTCTCATCTCCGGAAACATCTTGCCAAAGTCGCAGCTCGGAAGAAGTCGGTGGAATCGACCTGCCAGAAAAGCAGAGCCACATTTTAACACCCTGATCATTTTTTTTTTTGTCTCTTTTGCCATTGCGAAAGCTGCTCAGAAACAACCCTTTATTTGTTTTTCAGTTCTTTGTTCAGGAGGAGTGGTGGGATAGATTGTGCACGGATTTTTGCATGTAGTCGGGACTGGGGAAGACAGTGCCCAGTGTTGACAGAAGATAGTCGTGGCCATTACCGAAAAAGCCTAAAGGCTTGGGTCTGTGCCAAGGGCTTAACAAAGCTTGAGGGTTCGTTCCAGACATACCAAGCCTTGTGTGTATGCGTGCATGTGTGTTCGTATCTGGAGACTGATGGTCTGCCGGCAGACTGGGACTCGAAGCGAGGTCTAGCAGGTGACGACAACACCAGGCCTGGTAGGAGGGGTTTTTCTGGGGAGGGGGGAGGGTGAGGGACTTAAGTGCTAAGACTAAACAAAAAATTTTAAAAAATGAAATAAAAAAAACGGTGCATTTGACGATGCTCGTCAAGCAAAAGATGACTTGAACTTCGACTGGAGGGCTATCTGTGACCGTCGGTTGTCCTGTCCAACCCTACTATCACCGATAATCCTGTTCCATTTTAGAAAACTGTAGAAGTGCCTAAAAAATGCTCATCAAACAACACATGCATCCAGAGTGTATCACTAAAAGTCACAGACACAAAAACACTGGCTCAGAAGCTACATGGACCTTTTCGGGAAAGACATCACATTTTTGCGACTCGTTCCTGGAAAAACGGTTTTCTAGTAACCGCTCATGAACATCACAAGTGACTTTATCGAAACAAAAAGAAGTTAAAGAAACGACAAATCAAAAATAGCTTTGTAGAATGTTTGGTGACTTTCATGGTGTACCATCGTTTTCTTACCATGGTTTGAGTAGTTTACATGAGGAACGTGAGTGAGAAAAAAAAATGTATTGTAAACTGTGTAATGTATGTAAAGTGTCTCTTATTTTGAGAGTTTATATTCACGGTTCTAGAAATGTATTCAAAGTTATTTAAAAATTTGTGTTGTGTCTATTATCAAGGTATGTGTGAACCCCACAAACCCTCCACCATCTCCACCTCCACCCAGAACAATCATTTGTCTTTTAAGCCAAGACCATACATTTTATTATTTTTCGACCAACCCTCTCTTTAAATAAATTTTTTCCTCCATTTTATCAATTTTAACTCATACTAAATTTTATTTTCCATTTCTCAAAAATTCCGATGTAATTTCATGGTGCTTGATTAACATCGACAATCCACAATCATACCATGGGACAGGAGTGCTGCACTCTGGTTTCACATTTCGGTTTCATTCACTCTGATTGTCTTCACATTATGATTTGTGTGTAATATTTGTGGAAGGTGGTAAAAGTTCTATTTTGTTGTAATTTATCTTATGTTACTCTTGGTCAAAATTTTAGTCAAAAAACAATGTTGTTAACTATTCTATTTTGAAATGAATGTAATTTATTGAGCTGTGCTACATTCTGCACGGTTGGTCATTTCAAGGTCTAACCTGTCAGGTCAGCGAATGAGAAGTCGCACACACGTCTGAGGGGTGGGGTTTTAAAAAGTCAGCCCACCGATAGGAAAGCTACTGGATCTCTCTTGCCTTCTCATCGATTAAAAAAGATCACGGTGTTGCAGTAATGAGCATAGTTATAGAGTTGCTTGTGTTGTTGGAAAAAAAAATGTTTATTGTATAGATGACATTTTACCAAAAAAAGAGAAGAAAATTTCAAAAAAGATGTACTTTTCACTCTAGTATAATAGTATTTCATAACAATATTAAGTTGTTGCTGTGGCAACCAAATGTTGCAATTACTAAAGTTCGGTATTTTTGTAAATGACATTGTTAAGTTGATTTTTTGTTTCTTTTTGCTAGAACACTGTACACAAGGTAGATTGTAAAGAAGATATGAACATTTCTTATTCTTCACTGAGATTATGACAATGACCTAATATTTTCATTAGCAAATAACAGCCTCTATAGTGCTGTGACTGTAACACTTAAATAGATTTAAAGTCATCAATGTTACATAGATTATATATGAATATATATATATAAGAACTAAATAATCTATAAATTAATAAGTTCAGATGTACAACTCTTCCCCTGACAAAGGACCTTTAGGTTCCACACTTTATTCGAGGCGTATGTATCACTAGAGTTAAGGATTGCACTTTTCATATTGTTTAAAGATGTGATCTGTTTTTCATTTCCTTTAAGAGGTTTTTTGCCCCCCTGCTAGTGCAGTAAAATCTGTTCATCGATGAAAGGCAGATACTACCGGTGAATAACTTTAATTCAACATGTTGCATGAGAAAAACAAGATCTTCTTTTCTTACTAAATGATAACGTACTGAATGTTTCTAGTGGAAAAAAAAAAAAAAAACGTCTGTACACAAAATGTCCTCATTTGGTGACCCACGATGCCCTTGTGTATGGAAATCCTCTTGAGATGTAATGTTTTTTTCTTTTGAAAATGTGTTGGCAATGATTGACTGATGGTAAAAAGAAAAATGTAAGCACTTTCTGAGCAGTTGGTCAACTGAGCAGACTCAGCTTATCCAAACACTTTGCCTTATCTTGAGTCCATCGTGCTTAAGGTTTTATGTTTTTAAGAGCTCTTATAAAAATTTCTTCAGGAGACTCCAACGGGTCTCTCTTTTCAAATCCCTTCTCAGTTTCATTTCAAATATGTATCTTTATATCGAAAGTCATTTTTTAAAAAGGTTTTAATGTGCGCATCGCAAGGCCAAAAGGGGCGACTGCAACAGAGTGAACAGTCATTGGTCTTTACCTCCGGTCTCCCAAATCTGTAGTGAGATCTTACATGTCCCATTGCCTTACAATGGAACCGCTCAGAGATTGTAATACTCAGCTTTAGCCAGCAGAGGGCGCTACGCTTGGAGACTGCAGGTTATGAATTGTGACTGCCTGTGCCATCGTTGTTGCAGTGTACCCTACCAACAAAGTCAAGACATAAAGTTAAATTGATAAGAAGACCCTCATCGGATTTATAGTTTCAATGTAATCATTTTTAAATGTATTCTTTTTTTGCATATATTTTGTGCTATTTTATGTTTCTATAGTCAAATGTTTCTTTGGTTCCAGCAAGATAGTGTAAAATCTATTGAAAGAAAGAAATAAAGAAAATCAAATGAATTTGTTTTTTTGCCTGGATCTCTTATTTGTGTTGCGTAAAGGTCCTGTTTCAGTCCAGACAGTGTCCTAGACTCATTTTAATGACCCAGATAGGATATGTAGCGTGATGCAGGATTGTAATTGTATACTGTGGACCAGCTAGGCTAAAGGTCCTGTGACTATAAAGTCTGTGTAATCCTTCGGGGCCCTTGTTGGTCCCTGAAGTCCACTTAAGAAACCACTGCTATTAAAGTAAATAAACAGCATATCATAGACTCTACACGCACACGAAGACTTAGGACAAAAACTTGGTCTGAGCTTTACAGGATGAAGTTTTTGCCACAGATGATAAGGCCTCAGACGGGGACAAGTAAAGTCTTACTTGTTTTCTGTGTCATTTCCTGTTACTGCAGTGGAGCATTTTTGGGGAAAAACATCTATATGAGGGGTCATTAATACCACAATTTTAATAGTTCAGTTGGTAAACTAACTTTGATGCGAGGAAAGGTCAGGCCACGTCTCACGGCGACAGCAGGGAGATTCTCGACCGGTAGTTGAGGCTAGTTTTTGGTCGTTCTGCCAGCTACAATGGAGGAATGTAAGAAGTGAGGAAGCGCTTGACTCAACTGTCCCTGGAAACATGGTTAAACGCAGTAAAGCTGTCCATCAACCTTCTGCTTTACTCATCTCTGTTAAGTTTTGTTTTGAAAAAATGGAATAAAAGTTACGTAACAATGAAAAAGCACTCTTGCGCAGCGTTCCCAGGACGTCCATTAGCTCATTTCACAACGTCTAGCTCGATGCCATTTTAATTAGACAACAAACATCATTTTCAGTAATCGCTTCCTGCTGAAATATGTAGAGTGTGACATTTGTTTCAAATAAAAACTGAAAAACAACAATGTCAAAGCCACAGTCAGTGTGTACAGCTCGCACAGCCAGAGGTAGTAAACAGGGAGTATAAATGCGAGCAGATTTAGCTCACTAGCAGTTGTGCCACTCTAGATTTTAAACATCTCAACTGGCCAAGTACAATATTTCCTTTTATTATATATACATACATACAAGCCTGACATAGAAAACATTACATTTCATAACTATCAGCATGTTCCAGACGAGGTCGAGTCAAGTTAAGGAGACTTTTCTGGAACGACTCCCATCGTCCCT
Organism: Pagrus pagrus; assembly: GCF_965226575.1. NCBI lineage: Eukaryota > Metazoa > Chordata > Actinopteri > Spariformes > Sparidae > Pagrus > Pagrus pagrus. Next base: position 14,863,076 of record NC_140206.1, on the reverse strand, counting down.
TGACTTAGTTTCCCAACAGGCCCCGTCGCAACTGTGTCGCCATTCTTTGTAGCAAACGCCCAGAAACAAAACGTGTTAGCATCCAAGTGACAGGAGAGGCAGGAGGTGATGAATGTTGATCATGATGTTTCCTCATTTTTATGCCTTAAAGCAACCTTATGTAGAAATGGGCCTTTTGTGCAATTTGGCGCCCCCTACAGTGTCTGAGTGCAACAGCACTGACATGAATACAGATCCCAGGTCTGTAAAGGCTTTGTCAGAATTAATGTAGGCGTTAACTTGGATAAAAAAAACTGATGACATCGTGACAATGTTAAGTCTCGAGAACTACATAATGTTGCTTTAAACGTACAATTTGTCATTTTTTGCCGCTTTCAATCAAAAACAATGAAAACAAGAGGAATGTGAGGACGTCGGCAAGTAGTGTGGGATCATGGGAGTTGTTGTCTTCAATCTGTTGTGAATGTCAACAGACGGTAACGTATTTAAAGTTTAGTTACCTCCCATCGCTCTCTGGTGTTGGCCCAGGAAACAGCGACAGGTGGATGCACCGCCACGTGAGTACAATCAGGGATTCCTGGAAAGATGTCGACTTTAATGTGGAAATGTTACATATTATACATTTATTACAATTATTGAAGGCACATACAGACGTCAGATGAGAAAATGCATATGTTTGTCAGTCTGTGGGTGAAATTGCAAAAAAGTAGTCTTGTTCTCCAGACTGGTTGCATTATTCACCGATCAGTGTGTGCTGTATCTACTGATGCCGTCATTTAAAAGAGACAAACGGCTGCTTGTGTAAAAACCATCCGGGGAAAAAGAAGCTCGTCGCGTTTTAATTCCCAGTCTGATACGGTCTGCTTCTTCAGCCGGCTGCCATCTTTTGTCACAAACAATCCCCACCGTCCCCTCCCAGTGTTCCTTTGTGGCACTGATCACACCCCATACCTTCCAGGAAGCAGCCAACATCCAGTGGATGCACCGACTCCAGAGGCGTGGATTCCCAGCACTGTCGCCTTCTTCAGGATAAACAGGCTCCTCTGCCTTTAACTCGACTGTACCCCACTGTGCAGAGAGATGTAGTGCTAGGGAAGGAGAGGGGAAAAAAAAAAATCTAAAAGATGGTCGTTTCTAATAATAGCCTATCTTATTTTTACCACACCGACGCCTTATTGCATTATGGATGCCTCTGGATGAATGGTGTCCCTGCAAGATAGCGTGGGAATCTGTCAGTAAGAGGCTGTGGCTGAGCATCTCATTCACTCCCCGGGCTGCTCCCTGTGTCATGGCTGTAGTGTGAGTGCGGGTGCTTGTGCGTGAGGGGATGCGTTTTTCTCTGACCCTGCTGCTGTAGACTGCGTTCACCCCCCCTGCATGCCGGATTCCGCTCCACGGGCTGCGCGCTATGCGGGAGTATAAGGTGGTGGTGCTCGGCAGCGGCGGGGTGGGGAAGTCCGCGCTGACGGTCCAGTTCGTCACCGGGACATTCATAGAGAAGTACGACCCGACCATCGAAGATTTCTACAGGAAGGAGATCGAGGTGGACTCCTCTCCGTCGGTGCTGGAGATCCTGGACACGGCCGGCACCGAGCAGTTCGCCTCCATGAGGGACCTCTACATCAGGAACGGCCAAGGCTTCATCCTGGTCTACAGCCTGGTCAACCAGCAAAGTTTTCAGGACATCAAGCCCATGAGAGACCAGATCATCAGGGTGAAACGGTGAGACACTGTCCACTTCTATTATTCTGCTGCACCCCCCCCTTATTGTTGGCTGCTTGTGTTCTGATGCAAGAGGCGTCTTATTATATTATTTATCATGCTTTAGGCCTCTTAAATGAATACACACATCCTGGGAGCAATATGGCCTCCAAAAGTTGGTCGTGTTGTGGGTGTGAGGGGAAGTTATGATCACAATTCGCTAATTGATTTAAAGTGAAATAAAACAGTTAAATCAAGATGTTCATCATCTTGCCGGAGGGCCCCCCCCCGGAGCCTCCCCGGGGGCCCCTAAACGTCCAAGAGCCCCTCCATCGAGGAGTGTTTTCTTCCCCATCCCCTGCATCCTCCCTGCTCCCTCCTCTTCGTGAGAAGAAGCCCCGGCCCGGCTCATATGTTCCTCATAAGGGCCCAGCTGCGGCTCACCTGTCATACATCAACCCGCTGAACCCTCGCCGGCTCTGATATTCTCTGTCTCTCACACATGACTAACTCTGGATGGCTTTGATCAGTTCAGGCCATTACTCAACAAATCCACTGAGCTCATCCCATGGCAGGGAGGGAGAGAGAGGGAGAGAGGTGGAAGGAGGACTGGGATCTGTCCTTTCTGGTTGTAGCGTATTGGTGTTTTTGGCTCCGAGCCTCCCCTAATTTGTTTAATGACACAGACGGCACGCAGCTACGACCGCAGGCCGCGAGTTAAGAAAGCTTAACGCGGAGAGGCCTTGGATGGATCGCGTCTAACGGAGCTGGTGCCACGTCAAGACAAAGGACGAGGCGCACATGACGAAGGTGGCTGCAGGATATTAGGTTGAGAAATCACAATAACAATATTTATATCAGTGATGCACGCAGCGTTATGATCCTAGATTCAGTTTTACATAATTGTGTGAAATGGTGTTTTATGGAGGATTGTCATTATTCATTCATCACTGGTCGTCACACAGATATGACGACCGGCGATCTCCCAAACTGGCAACTTCCAAGACTCTCTATTTCAGTGTAAATCACCAGACATGGCAGCAAGCAGGACCGCCTCTTTATGGAGTTCTCTGTCCTGATTGGATAAAGCGGGCAGGGATACCAGAAAATGTATTTTCTCTTCTACTGCATGAGCGAGTGGACAAGAGACATTACTTACTGACCAGACACTCTGTAACAGTGGTGACTGTTAGAATATAGAGCTGTTTAACGCTTATTGTAATAAGAATAAATCACTTACAGCAGCTTTAAACGATGCGTTTATTCAAAAGTAGTTGAAAGGGACGATTAGCTTAGCTTAGCATTAAAGACTTGAAGCAGAGGGAGCCAGCTAGCCTAGCTTTGTCTGGGATTCAGAGGACTAAGATTGGATTATAGCTGTCGTCAAATTTGTTGCCAGTTTGTTGCACTAGCTTACATTGCTAACACTAGCTTGCAAACTTTAAGGTTGCTAGAACTAGCTAGCAATCATTAAAATTGCTAACACTGGCTTACTAACGTTAAAGTTGCCACGCTAGCTAATGTTAAAGTTGCTAACGCTAGCTAGCTAATGTTAGGCTAGTGCAGTATGCTGGGCTCACACTGTAGAAATCAGCCATTTTTACCTTTTTTTTCCCACACAAACTGGCAACTGTCTTGATCAAGCCCCCAGGAAGAGTGCCAGGCTTTGGAGCCAACGTTCCTAGTGGCCAGACAGTGTAATTACATCGTCACGTGATGCGCTTTTCCATAAGCTAACATTGTGAAACTAAACGGTGGATTATTTTTTATGTTTGACTGTGAGTCTAACCATTCGATCTAATAAAATTGGGAAAGTCTTGAAGAGCCGCAAGATTAAATTATTTAATTCTTTTCAAATTAGCCGACCGCTAAACCACAAGTTTGCCAGCCAAGTCTCTAGTGCACCCGCTCTATCGGCCACACGACGCGGAAGATCCGGGTCGCTTCATAGCCTGGAAGTCGAGCCGCTTTGGCTTCAAAACCCCACTGAGCAGCTTTCATAGGAATTAATGGGGCTCCTCCCCAGCGCTGTGTCCAGATTTGAATGTAGCATCCTTGCTCTTGATAGCTGACTAAACACAGATACCACAAAACAATCATTTTGGACCCCACAACATTTTGAAATGATCAATTCAAAATCATAGTAATGTTTTTTAGGAAAAGAGATGCTTTTATTCTGCACCTTTCTACAAACTCTGTAGATATATAAAAAACTAGGAATTTAATGTTGCTATGACCTTAAATGACAACACGGAGTGTGGACACACCTTGTTCGACTGGACTAACCTGTATGAAACAGGCTCACACCAAGGTCAAGTCTTACAGAATTGTTACTGGCGATCATAATGTTGAGAATATACATTTCCAATTATTGACTTTTCTGCACCAAAACATAATCACAGTACATCTAAGAATAGATTTTCTTTCCCTCAAAAGTGCTGCAAACCTTTAACCTGCAGGTTGTGTGACCTTTTCCACTAATACCCCTCTAAGATCAGGACCAGATGATTTGCGAACAGTTTCGGTCATTAGATTTTGGAAAAATTAGAAAAAAGTTAATGATGTACACCTTTAATTTATGGAAAACAGGTAGTCCTCAACTTTCTAAGCTGGCCAACACCTTTAATCATTTATTTTAATTATCTCCCGTGCTCTGTTTCTTCCATCAGTCTTCTCTCTGGTGCAGTCTGCAGCTCTCATCAGTAAAACAACACCTAAAAAGTATGTTTTATAACGTCATGCAACAAGGCCGCGCCGCCGTCATTCAACTAACCGCATATTGTGTAATAACGATCTATAATTTAACCTGCATGGTTTGGTGCAGTGCTTTCCGCCTCCATCCCCGGAGTGAAGTGGATGCTGTCGTGGCTCAGACGTCACAGGCCGAGCGGAAGCGGGGAGAGCGTCACGGCTGACGAGGCGCGGCGGGGACGACTGAGTGCACGAGGGAACTCCTCTGAAACCCCCCAAAAAAATATCCGCCGCCTTCAAAGCCACCCGATGCAGCTGCCTACGCTGCGTCAGCCGCCAGTGTCCTCAAGTGCATACCTATAAATATTTCATTCTTTTATTTCACACTGCTCTGGGTTTGACGGGAGGGATTCTTACTCTAAGTGCAAAACTGCAAACAAGTCACATGCCCTCAAATATGTACGATGTTTTTGGACTGGTGGGCAAAACAAGCAAATTAAAGATGTCTGCCTCTGGCTCTGGGAACATTGGAGGGATCCTTATTGCATTATATCTGTCTCATTACACACATGAAAAATTTCCTTCGGTGGATATAAATCATACTCTGTAGAGACAATAATGTCACCAGTTACGGAGGAAGTATTCAGAACATATACTTTAATATTTTGCAAGGTCATTTAAACTGGTTATACGTCTGAATTTAACACTGATGACCTACATAAGCCAGCGTGAGCCCAAAGTGACACCCTCTCAATGCTTGTTTCATCCAACCAACAGCCCAAACCTCGACGTTATCAAAAATATATTAAAATTATCAAAATAATTCAAAAGAAGAGCAACAAATCCTCAAATTTGTAAACCTGTAGCCATGAAATGTCTCAGCATGTTAAATGATTATCAAAATAGCTGCAAATTAATTTTCTGTCCATCGACTAATCCTTTCAGCTGTACTTCTTCTATATACTGCCGGGTGATTTAGTTTATAGCTTCATATGTTTTTAATGCAGAAATCTTTGTAAATTCGCTCCCCCCTCCCAAAATTCACTGCAAAGAGGAAGGATGAGTCAGTGTTGTCATCAACCGATGATGTCATTCAGGGAAAATAAAGGAATACGCAAAAAAAAGTACAAAAATGTATAGTGTTTTTACACTATCAACTGATCCTGAGTCTAGATCATTATTATTTATTAAAAAGGAAATGTTATTTCTGTTTCTTTTGAGAGAAAACCCAATAATTCTGTCCAGTGGTGCCCCCAGGGGGGTGCCAGGGGGGCCACAGCCCCCTAATACAATTGTTGGCCAATGAAACCCAGCCCGTACAGCTCATTTAACAAACCTGCTTGTCTCAGGGGAACACTGCACAGTGGCAACACATGCATGTGACACCACTATCAGCTGAAGTTTAAGTAAGGACGGGCTCGCAGGGTTTCCATCTGTAATGAAACAAGCAACACAATCAGCTCCTGGTCCCCATTAGCCGCCTCCAGGAGATCGGCCTCCCTCCGCCCCAAACTTCTTGCTGAGCCAGCAGCAGCAACGAGCACCACGCAGAGATATAGTATGTGCCCACTCACCAGAACTTAATGGGATTGTGTTGGGTGGGAAGCCAAGAAGACATCAGGCCTCCATTAGGGAGACATATAAAGCAGAATGCTTATGTAGTGCTCTCTGTGGGGGAAGCATGGGAAAGTGGTAGGATCCTATGTGATCCTGGTGTGTGTGGTGCAGGTGCTGTGAAGCCGCCGTCTCCTGCTGCATCACCTTTATTGTCTTCATTCATTTGTGCTCTAAATATTTAATTGGTTCCAGCAGTTAGTTAGCTTAGCCTAGCATAAAGACTTAAAACAGGGGGAAGCAGCTACCCAGTGGTAGCAAAGTGTGCCTGCTAGCACCTATAAAGCTCAATATGTTACGCATTTGATCTAATTTGGTTAATCTGTACAAAAGTGCTGTAAAAACATTAATTACACGTTTCTACAAGAGGTTATGTCTGACTTGGCTGGGACATAGTCAAGCTAGGTGTTTCTGGGTTTCATTTTCTTCATGTGAGGCTAAGCTAACAAGCTGCTAGCTCCAGGTACATTCAGTTTGGTTAGGTTAAAGCAAGAAAACTACTCGGTTAGGTTTAGGAAAACTTTATGGTTTGGCTTAAAATAACTATGTAGATCAGTTACTTAAAATTTGTGACGTTATTTATAGGCACGAGAGTGGCGTACCCTGCCACTCACCCATTGTTGACTTGGATCGACTCCAGTGACCGTGCAACAGATATATGGATTTACAGACTAAAAAAATCAACTAACTTTTTTCATAAAGTTACAATTAAAAAAAGCTCAACCATCTGTCCCTGACCTCCTTCCTATGTGGACCCTTCTCCTGACTTCCTCCTTTGCTGCTGTAGCAATTATTGGGGCCACTGGAGGTCACTGCCTAACAAAAAACGTAAATATTGGTCGTAATAAGCTGCTTTCACAGTCGACATTTATGTTTTTTCTGATGAGGACAGCCTAAAGCAAACAAGTATGTTTCTTACTATTCCTTTAACATGGTTAGCATTTCCCGACACTTAGCTCCCATCCAACCTGTGCCTGTGCTATAGAAAGCAGCACTTTTGTCTGAGTCTACGGCAACAACTCAACAATTACGACTACAATTCAATTAGAATCCACACACAGTAAAACTATCCATTACTATTCATTGGAACATTTTGAATAGTTTAGCGCCGCTAATATGAGCTTTGTAGAAACAGCACTGTTGTGTTGAAGTGTTTGCAAGCTTCTCATTAACAAAAGGAAAATCCACATATAAGATAAGTTAGCATGTTAGCGGTGCACTGCAACTACAAAAATGGTCCAAAATCATGGTCCAAACGACATTTTTGGGGGTTTTCATTGCATTTATGTTAAACTGATGCATATGTTATCTTTAAAAACACCCTCTCTGACATACGTCTCTGTAGATTTAAGCACCTCGCAGACTAACCAATGTCAGCTGCTGTCTATGAAAACAACATCTGGGTGTAGCCCTCCTCCCAATCTAATAATCTCCTCGCTTTGCATGTAAAGATTTATTGTTGTGTCGGGCCGGGAGGAGGAAAAGCGCGTTCAAAGCGCTCGAGCTGCGTTTTCACGCTGCACTGATGCTGTGTCTAATAGCAGGAGGTGAGCATCACGCGCTGCTGAGTGGGAATTAGGGTGGAGGGACCAAAACTACGTATCCCAGGGGGGGCTTTGGTGTAGGTACAAAGCAACTTCCTGACCTCAGGCTTTTAGCGTTAACCATCAGGCAGGAGAGAGTTGTTAAAGCGGCCATCTTGGTTTGGAATGCGAGTTAAGGAGAGCCGTCGGGAAAGTGCTGGTTGTCGGCGTGTGAAGCGCTGCACTACGCTTCCATTCTCTGCCATTAATCTCATTCAGAGCTCTCTGGCAGCTCTGAAAACACACATGTGCATCTATTTAATCCCGACACAACTTTTTTGGGTCTTTAAATCATAGAAGGGAGACGCGTGTTCCTCTCCCAGGTTGTTTCAGAGCCACGGAGAGGTAAAAATATCACATTTAAAAAGCAAAGATCAGAGAAAAGTGTGAAAAACAAGCAGCAAAAATGAAAATTTCTTTCGTATTCCCCATCGCTGAGCACCAAGTCACCACTCCGGTTTATCTCGTTACCCCTCAGGAATTAATTATGCCGCTTTGATCCGTATCTGGGATTTCCAACATTACGATGGTTATCACCGTTAGCCATAACTAACAAACTGAAAAACAGAGATTGATCGTGATTCCAGTTCCTAAGGGAAGCTGACAGAAGAGTCGAGGAGACTGATGGGGCTGTTTTCTCTGGATAACTGTAGTTCTGGTAATGTGAAAACATTCGCTCGGTTGGAAAAATCCCAGAGCGTCGCTGTGTGGGTCCGAAGAAGAGAGTCATCCTGATGGCTGGAGCCAGGAAAATAGCGATAAATTGCTATAAATTCGACAACGCGATCGGGATCGGTGAAGCTGCCCGAGCCGGCTTTCAGAAATAACAACCCCTTTATCAACACGTTTCTTCGACTGACACGACAAAAGTTAAAGGTGTAGTCTCACACCACTACAGAGCAACGCTTTGATCAGTGGGTGTTTGTATCTTACACACAGCGTGATCTACATTTTTTCCAGCTCTGTGCTGCTCCACTGATGGCGATGATATGCCAGGGGAAACATAGAAAACACCAGGAAAGACAGGGAAGAAGGAAATATGGACGTAAACAATGCAGAATTCAGCCAGCGAGCTCCTGTAGCTTAAGATGGTTTCCAATAAGCACACGAAGCCGATAAAGTTTGACTTCCTGTGTGTGAAAACCGCCCGGATCTTCTGCGTAGTGTGCGCGTCTTCTCACAGCCACCTCTTTTACACTATAAGCTTATGGGAAAAGTGTTTCTGAGCCGGCGTGCATCACGTGACACTGAAGTAATCAAGCTGGCTTCGAGGCCTGGCGCTCCTAGTTTCTGTGTCACACGAAAGTGAGCACTACTCATTGGTTTGGGCGGCAGAAAACAAAACAATCCAGAGCAAGCCAGAACCCCCTGATGATATTTGGACCTCCACACACACTGGAAGAGGGAATCTGCGACGTTAATAACGTTTAAGTTTCCACACACTCCCGCTCGGGTTTGCTTTAGCAGAAAACCCTCTTTATTTCTCCTTGCGTTCACTTCTTGTGTGTTTTAACCGCGCAGAACAGCGGGAACAATAAAACTAATGTCAACTCCCGTGCTGCCTATACCGTCTTTGCATCTGCAGTAAAGAGTATAAGATCGTCCAGAGGAGCCGGGCTGCACCATTAAAGATGGAAATGAGGCTTGGGGGTTTCATCATAAAAGCAGACTCCGAAGGGGCTCCTCCATCTGCCGTGCAGGCCCTCTCTCTGTCTGTTTATCGCAGGAATGTTTGCGGTCGTGTTATTATTGTTTCCTTTTGCTTTTCTTCTTCGCGAAGCCGGGATGCCAAGGCGCTACAGGAACGTTAGCTATAGACGCTTTGTTCTCCAGCAGTAACACCCTTTGGGAGTTTAACACAGCGTGGGCGCGCTATAGGTTCTGTGATTTCCCCTGTCCGGTCGCAGCAGATGCATGCGTTCGGCTGACTGTCACACGGCGTAGCTGCTCCAACTGCTAATTAACAGCAGATGCGGGGAGCAAAGAGGCGGCTGCAGGGTTGGAGGGGCTTCACGTTGGAGACGCCTGACTGCTCTTTTGTATCTCGTACGTGTTTGCCGGTGCTGTGGGGCTCGTGAAAGCGGGTAAGTGAAGTCACCGTGGCTATTTATCACAGCAGGTAGCCTTAATAAGGCTGTTGTGCCTCGAGGCTAAGTGGAAAATGTAGAGTGTATGTTTTTTTTTGGTGAGTTATAAACCCGGATTCTCTGTGTGTGGGAGGCGTGTGTGTTTGCCTTCTTCTTTCCCAGCAGTTGGAATAACACCCTGCAGAGGCGAATGGCAGTAACGCGTGTGTTCCGAAAGGTCAAATGTGTGCGAGCAAAAGTTGCTCAGGAGTCCACATCCATTACTGAGGATGCTGCTTTACAACCTGTGGCTTTGCACAAATGGATGTGCGGATAATGGCTTCAGAAGAAACCGGAGCACTAAGTGACGTGGAGGCGCCTGGCCTCCTCTCGGCACCATCCTGGAAGAGTTTTTCGCTTCAATATTGCAGAAATCAGTTCAGATTTTAACATCCATATCTCCATATAATATCTTAAGCTGTCGGCCACCTGCTGTTGTCTGTCCCATAAATCCACAATCTGACTCCTCTCCCGTTTCCTTTTTTAAAGACAAAAAAAAGAGCCGCGTGTTCATACAGCTCTCAGTTTCAGCCGAGCAGTCCAAACACATTCCAACTGTGCTGATAATTCCCACAATGCACGTCTGCCAACTCTTGTGCTGGACGCGGGAACGAGCTGCCAATGTTTGTTATTTTCTCCTGCTTTATATTCACACAGTATGGAGAGTAAAAACACTTTAATGGGATTACGGGTGTCTCGGTGGTGCATTAGTTACAGAACAGATGTGTGAAGTGGTGACGTTCTGCAGATAGCGGACAGGAAACAGATTAAGTTTAAAGTCATAAATAAATAAATATAGAGCTAAAGATAAATATGCTATAATATACTTTATACTATAGAAGAATATATAGTCCAGAGGATCCCATGGGACTTTATTTTGGAAAAACTTGTGCCGTGAACCACACATATGATGTTTCTCAACTTAAGAGAGAACTTTCCAAGTCAAGAAAGTCGTTGCTTGTTTTAATTCAAGTAAAATACCATCAAGATTTATGTTACACCACTCAGTCAACTACATCATCCCGCTCAACACACGTCACCAACACCAACATGGCCCCCAACTCAGCTCAGAAAAGGTACTAAAAAGATGAAAATCACAATAAAACTGCTCAAATTGACACCCACACTTATGTAAGAATCAGAGTTTGTGAGCTGCTTATACACAGGAGCAGCTCTACAGGGTGTAAGTTACGGGTTTTGGTGACTGTCGTATGTATAAATACATATTTTCACAGTCTTATATTTCAATAGTTATAAGTGGAGTAGTTTAGTCTTCAGCAAAACAACACGTGTTTTTTTATGTATAGTGGAGTGAAAGAGTACAAAAGACACAAAAAAAAATAAAAATGTAAAAATAGTTAACATTTCAGTCATAACACCGTAGCACCCCAGCTAACAGACTGTAATATACTCCAATTGCCCTCAACATTGACTGACATTTTCCTCAATAATACATGATACCAGCCATGGGGCAACTTTTGTTCACGCTGCGCTGAGCTGCTTCGGTTTCTCCTCATCGGCTGAGGAGGGAGCGGTAGTTTGATGCTGCAACAAACATTCTCAATACAAACTCCCCACCCCGCCCAAGAGAAGCTGGCTCTCCCTGTGTCTTTGTAGTTATATATAGAGTTTCTCCTGCAAAGCTGTCAGATTGCATTTGTCTGCATGGTGCTCTCCTTGTTCACACTTCACACCCTCTAGACTCCAGCTTTCCAAACACATAGGCCATGCGAGATGCTTGTCCTGCTGAGGTCAGCTGCTGTTTGTATGCGTGTGTGTTGTTGCAGTGCAGTGACTGTGGGGAGAAAATGTCAAGCTGCAGGGGAAGTCTTTGGCATTTGAGCGAGGCCGCTCTGCTCGACGGTCTTAAAGCACGTTTGTGGACTAATTATAAAGAAATCGCTGACAAATTTTGAACCGTTTCCCATTTTTGCCTTTTCGATGGCTTCCTCTCTTGTGAATTCCACTGGGACGTCAGAAGTCGAGCTCGGCCAGAGAAAAGCTTCTCGCCGTCTAGCTCGAGGACATTTCAGCAGGTCCAGCATGTGCACTACACCTCTCTGCGCTCTTGTCTCCACCCCGCTGCCTGCACTCATTTCCTCCAGCACTCTGGCCCTCTTTAGCTCAGTGAGACATTTGCCAGCTCTTTTCCACGCCTCAGCTCTTCTCCCAGCTGAGCGGTGTGGCAGCACGCCACCAATTTGTAGATAAGAGCCCATTTCTCAATAGCACCAGCGGATCAATAAGCCCGGGCTCTGAATGCACTTAGGAATGACTGATGGTCGAGGCTATTAGGTGGTCTGCGCCATTACCTGTTGTGAGAATATATACCCTCTGTAATTGACATGCTGTAGTTATTTAATCAGAGAAAACATGAAGGGCGTCTAACTGAAATGAAATACCCAGTATCTGAATACATTAACTGTCTTTGTACACGTTGGTGAGGTGAGAGCTCACCATTCTGCTAAATGTCAGTTGGAGCATTGAACTTGCAATAACTTTTTGGCCACTTGGGGGCAGCGAACCGTTGCTAGTTTATGTTCGAGGGCTGCATTTCTAAACTAACATTGCTACTGTTGCTCAATCATCAGATAAATACATGTACATTGCTACCAATGGTTACATAGAGCCCCTTTAACACTCCAATATCAGAACATTTTAGAGATATATTTAGCATTTCTGCATTAAAATGTCTAAAAGCGACTAGATCTAGATTGTCCTATACGTTTCCAATGTTCAAACCCAGAGAAATGTACACGTTTACTTCAGGTAAGGGTGTGTCTCATTTTATTGGGCTCCCTTAACTGGAAAAGCTAGGGAGGAAGGAAGTCAACAAACGTGACTGTGCATAAAGTGAATGTTTAGTTGTGAAATTAAACAACCAATATTCACTCTTTTTCATTGTATTTTGGTTTCCAATAAATCTTGAGGGAAACATCTGGCCCTTTTGTTGCTAAATGCTCCAATATGTTTGTCAGCTATTCGCTAGCTTCATCGCTCTGTTTGCCTTTTGGGGCTGGATATGAAGTGCAGAACAGGTTTTTAGACCTTTTGTAGTCCTCTTTTGCTGCTGGGGCCAAAGACGATGTTTTTGGAGTGACGACGATGAACCAAAACAATGAAGCTGCTAACTAAACCGAAGCTAGTTTTGGATAAAAGAGGCTAAAAGACACTTTAAAGAAGTAGAGACTCTCTGCTGGTGTGTTGCTATGAGCTCCCCCTCTCACATTAAAGTACTCTGTTCATTAAATATTTTAAATATTTTAATAAAAATATTGATTATAAAGTCGCTTCAATCAAATATCTCTACTTCAGTAACAACACCTGTTCTCCATAACGAACGAGTAACCAGGTTGGCGGGTTAGACAGCAGCCTCCACCAAGGAGCACTGGAGCTGCTCTTTGGCTAAACTTATTGAATTACAAGTAAGTGCTCTTTCCCTAAAATATTCAGATACTCCACATTAAATTTTGCCATTAAACTTTCCCCTGTAGAGTTTTTAAATGAAGGCACACGGAAGAGAAATACTAAGCAGAAAAACTGTTGTTATTTCAGAGGTGCGAGGCCGACGCTCATGTCCCCTCATGTGAGAGCAGCACATTAGCTTTATTCAATTATTCAATAACCTATACCATTACTCTCCCCAGCCTGGTTTCCTCGTATTGATGGCTCGGATGGAGGAGGACTTGGGATCGTCAGCCACACGCTGAGGAGAAGAAAGCTTTTGATCCGTTAAGACATGCTTAGCGCGTGATGGAGATGATGCGGAGTGGAGAGCTAATGATTTTAAACAAGAATTGGAATCCATTAAATGTACAGCTCGCACGCCGCGCTAACGCATGTATAATGTATCCGGGAATAAATAGAACATCACAGCGTTTAAAAGAGGCAGTTATTTTTTTCCTGATGACAGTTTTCTAATGGGACCGCCTGCTGATATTAGACGCCCGCGGAGTGATGGAGGCCCCCCGGGAAGCTTGGACTGAATGTGTTTATCCCTCTCCTCTTGCTCCATTGTGCATTGTTCACAAACCTTATTGTTTCAGCATCTAACAAATACAGTATGTAGGCCAACAATTCACGCACACACACACATGTTGCCACTCAGTCTCTCTTTCCCTCCCGCTTTCTCCCTTTGGTATCAGGAAGTTCCTGTAGTCTCAAAGCACACCCAGCAGGGGGAGAAGGCGTTACATTTCAGATGTGCACTCCTCTGACTTCACTCTCTCTCTCTCTCATTTCCAGGTACCAGCAGGTGCCGGTGGTGCTGGTGGGCAACAAGGTGGACCTGGAGGAGGAGAGGGAAGTGTCCCCCAGCGAGGGCCAGGCGCTCGCCGAGGACTGGGGCTGCCCCTTCATGGAGACGTCGGCCAAGAGCAAGACCATGGTGGACGAGCTTTTCGCCGAGATCGTGAGGCAGATGGACTTCTGCCCTCTGCCGGACCGGAGGGAGACCTGCTGCCCCGCCTGCAGCATACAGTAGCAGCCGATGGGTCCGCTTGGAGGGGTGATGGATGGGAGGACGGTTAGAAATTAGAATGCAAATGAATTCATGTTAGATAGATCGAAGATGGAGGGGTTTGAAGGAAAAATCCACTCTCTCTTAAAACTATTTCTACCTGCTTTCTGTATCTAGCAGTTGAGGCCTGTGCTGTGGATGAGCATTCTGGGAAACGTAGGAAAATCAGAAGCAGAAGGTTAAGGGAAAATTTATTTTCAACATGCATCACTCCTCGGACACAGGGTGGATTTTCCCTTGAAAGAAAAAAAACCAACACTTGACCTCCCGCATTCACCACCGCCCTCCTGAGAGAAATTTTTTCGGGGGTTTCCCGAAGGCAGCACGGTGCCAAAACCATCTTAAAAAGCCATCGACAAAGAGGATCAGAGTGCTAAATTCTTTCGGGAAACCAGCCATAGGCCCAAGCAGGGATGGAAGCGTGCTCAGCAGTTTTATCGGTCCTGTTTTCTTCTGCTTGTGTTTTTCTTTTTTCTTTTTTGCACTTTTGGGACCTTTTTGACAGTGCAAGACCAGTCACCAAGTATCTGAACGGATGTCAAGTAACACCACTGTGAAGGAGTCGTACTGGAAGGCAGTTTTACAGCAGGCCCGCCTAACTTACGAATGAATGAATAGCTGAACGAATGTTTAAAAAGAAAAAAACAAAAACAAAAAACGCACCTTTGGGGAAATTCACTCAGAAGATCCCAAATGTTGACATACTGTGGATGACGCGTGCATGACGTTGTACTGTCACACTGACATTGAGTACAATCAAACTCACCCAAAGAGACAATATCAATCAATCAGCTGATCAATCATTCAATCAATCAGTCATTCAAACGTACGGACACTTGTCTTTACACCTTACAGATGATACAAATGCCTTGTTACATTGTATGAAGTGAACATCAGTGTCAGTGTATAGTTCATTTATCTTAAGTCACATAAGATATGTTAGTGGTTCAATGTCAGAAACACTTATTTTCAACAAAAAATAAATCTTTATGCACAAATGTGTCTCTTGTGTTCAATTCTGTTTGAATGAAAATGTACTTTCCCTATTTCCTCCACCTCTGAAGCTCCCTCTCTCCTTTTCCTTTAACCTCCAGAGGTCACACGATCAGCGCTCATTGTTAAAAGAGCCTTTCAGCTCTGCTATTTAGCGGTTATCTGGCTCTATCTCTGCCCGCGTCGACGTGATTTATGATGTTTTGGTCTTGCGGCGGCGTTTCCCTGGCCCGGCGTTCCCAGCCGCTCCTGCTGCTGCCATTAGTGCCAACACTTACTGCTGATCCTGGTCCTGAAAAACTCCAACAAGCATTTGTCAAATTCTGAGTGCCATTAGAGTCCATTAGAGGATGAGATTGGGGACATGTGAGACTTTGGAGCCAAGATCATAACTTTGGATTGCATCCAATCAGCATAAGAGCAACAGTCTTTCAACACTTGGAGACAAGACACTGAGGTAATTCAGAAATAAATTCAAGAGGGACGCCATTAATATGAAAACTTTAGTACAAGTGCCTATAAGAAAATCAAAGAAGTATTATAGAGAGACATATGATGTTGTAGGGACTGTCTTGATTTAAATGGTGCTGACAGAGAAGATGATTTTTCCTCTTGTCTGCAGAGTACAATAATTATTGCAGTATTATTCCTTTACATAAGCTCCACTGAAACGGCTACCAACGGCGACACCTGCTGTCAGAAACCTGAAACAGCACTCCATCCTCTGGGGCCGCACGGACCTTTCCACCGACTGACTTCAGTTCCTGCACGGACCTAAATATTAGTTGCACATGAAACAGGCATGGCGTCCTTCAGTCAGAGGCATAAGTGACAGACGTTTATCTATTCGCCCTCTGTGTCTATTTTAAGTTATTTTGTATATAGTTGTAGGAATATTCTTCACAATGGCGACCAGGACCGTGTGTCAAGTGCTCCAACGCCGTGAGTAGCTAACTACTAGCTAACGTAGCTTTAGCATGTGAGCTAGCTAGGTTAAAATGACAGGTCGTAGCTGCATATTGCAGTTGGGTTTGGATAAACAGACCATTTAACAGCAGACACTTTGACTTGACATAGCAGGAGAAGCATAATTAGTATCATTAATGATGTTTTTTTATCATGAAATGTCCGAGTGGCTAACGTTTAAGTCCACAATACAAGGACGCCTCATAATTAATCTTATTAATACGTCTGTGCTTTTCCTGCCATAACGTTAAAATGTCTGCCGTCGTTTTATAGTTTATTAAAAGCTGTAAGATGTCTTATGTCATATCAAGTCGCCTTTTTAAGTCATAAATACAACATAAGTTAGTATACTCCTTTTAATAAGCCTTCATAATTTCGGTTAGCAAGCTGCTTGCTAGCTCAGGATTTTCTCTTGGCACCCAGTTATTTTTCTATTATTTCATACTCGTAGTAGGGTTGAATTATTGTATAACCTAGCAAAAAATATATCAAAAACTTCAACTTGACAACCTGCGTAATCACTAGCATGTCCTTAGATAGTCTAACCTTAAACTTGACTGTGTTATAAACTGCAGTGACTACATTTTGTCCCGAGAGCTAACGAAGCAGGCTGTGAATAACCTTAAAAACACCTCATTACAATACTCAATATTGTTAAAGTTAGCTAACAGTTAATGCTGACATGAATGATGAAGTTAGAGCAAAGACATATCCTGACTTTTCCCTTAATATGGGTCGAGCTCCAAAAACACTGGAGCCTACACTTCCCAGAATGCAACTTAATAGCTACTTTAGTGCCTGTATCCTCAAACTCCACAACCCCACAAGTCAAATTATGAAGGGATCCCCTTGAGTAACACCAATAACAAATTGGTGTAAATATGACATAAACAGTATGCTGCTCTATGTGGGAATCTCCATGTTTAGCAATGAAAGACTTCTTCTGCATCATTTTTGGCTCTTGAGACCATCCATCCATCCATCCATCCTCTCCCCCCTCCAGGCTTTGCCTCTGCCGCAGCGGCTGTGCGTCCACCGGCCGCGGAAGTCCGCAGCCAGCGCAACGCCATCTTCTCCAGAGAGCAGGACAGACAGAGAGCTCTGTACCCTCGTATCGAGAAGATAGAGGTGTCCATGCAGGGCCCAGGGCTGGACGGTACCCTGCTCATCATGAACAAAGGAATGTCCACTCCACTGAGCTGTGCCAGACGTGAGTGAAAGAGAGTGTGAATGCAAAACCAGCTTGTTTACATGTATTATTATTGTGTGTTTCACTATTTAAATACTTGTTTTGGGCTCAGATGAACTCCTCTGTGTTTCCCTCAGACCTGACAGAGCATCATGTGAAAAGCTCGGTGCTGGCCCTGGTGGACGGGGAACCGTGGCCTCTCCACCAGCCCCTCACCCACTCCTGCTCACTCACTCTGCTCACATTTAAAGACAGCGACCCACGGCTGGTTAACCAGGTACTTTTACATCACAAAGTGCTTTAATAGGATTTCAAATTCTTTGCATCTCCTCCTTTTCCTTTGTAAACACATTACCTTATACATCTTCAGGTGAAATAGGTAATTGTTATGTATTTAAAACATTCACAAAGTCTATCTTAATACAACACTGACATGTCTATTATACATCCAAAGTGTTATTGGTTGCTGTAATTGTTCTCTTGTTTACAGGGGCCATAAAGAGATCCCTTCCTCCCTTCTGTGCAGTCCTTCTTCTGTGTAGAAATGTATTCTTTATTTCAAACAAAGCTAGTACGAAGCTTTGGAAGTCTGAGTTAACCAAATCTTGTAGGCATCTTCGAGCTCATAGTAAAATAGGGTAAAATAACAGTGTTTGCGTGCTCAGAGGAACAGTTCTGCCCAGAGGGGAGTGAATTTGTACCAAACAACTTCCTGGATTTGGTGAACTTAGGCCTCTGGAATTCATATTTTCTTTGGATGAACTTAAAATGCATTTTTTTAAGAGAATGAAGACTGTAGAGTTTGTCCTTGATCACACACATTCAAATAGCTTTTAGAAGGGATGTCTTTGCAACTAGTATGACTAAGTGTGACAATTACATTGAGTAATAACTCTTTAAATATAAATATGTGAGAGTTCTACTTGGGAAAAAGGGAACCTATCCTTTAGACATCAACTAATTAGGAAGAAATTGTTTATTTGGGTGTCCTGAAGTGCTCTGACTTAGTTATTCAGAGTCTTTGAAAAGTCATGAATGTGTACAGCTGTCCGCTGTATGCATCGACAGAGACACTAGCGTAGG
The DNA here is from genome assembly GCF_965226575.1 of Pagrus pagrus. Classification (NCBI taxonomy): domain Eukaryota; kingdom Metazoa; phylum Chordata; class Actinopteri; order Spariformes; family Sparidae; genus Pagrus; species Pagrus pagrus. The sequence goes on along the minus strand of NC_140206.1, from coordinate 14,844,611 downwards.
TTAGCCTGTGGTGTATGTTTGTATATGTATGTGCCACCATCTGCACTATGAATAAACATGATATGAACCCCCCACAACAGAAACTGTTGAGCTCAGACATTTCTACATCAGCCTGTTCTCTCCACCTCTCTTGGGTCTCAATTTTAGCACAAATCATTGAACGACATCATTAAAAGATTCATTCAGCGTGTCCTTTATATTCCCCCTCAGGCTTACTGGCGTTCCTGTGCGGCCTTGTTAGGCCAGGTGCTGGAGTCTGCGTTCAAGGACGACTTCACTGTGGAGCTGCTGAACACACCTGAGGTGCCAGGTAGAGGAGCTTCTCCATATATGTAAAATTTACCCTGAACCAGCCGTGAGATAGCTGCAGAATGGAGCTTTAGTCATCAGCGATCGCTGCCAGGAACTAACTTAGATGCTGTGTCTGGTATTTGCCTGATAGCAGATGGACAAATAGAACAACATTTCTAACAGATGGGTCTGTTATGTTTCTGTAAAAAATAATAATTTAGACTGACTGAACATAAGTATTTGTTTTTTTAGTTAACAGTTTTCATGTGCTTCCCTGCAGTCACATCAGGAGCCTTCTGCTGCGACGTGGTCCTCGACCCTCAGCTGGATTCATGGACTCCCTCTGAGGTGCGTGTCTGTCTGTCTGTGTGTGTGATGCCTCTGTTCTCGTTTCTTGCACGTTTCCATCTATTTGCAAACGTTTTCCAGTATTGAAAACGGTCAATTATAATTCCGACCATTAGAGGTCAGCAAAACCTGAAAGTTTTCAGCTGCTGTTGAGTCAGTGTAGCAAATACTCGCCTGTTGTAGATTTCAAAGGCTTAAAAGGTCGCGTCCTTCACAAATGACAGACACTATAGTGAATTAGATTCACGTGGGTTAAAATGGATTCCAATGGTAACAGGATTTTACACTGGCAAAAAATCTCAGCTAAAGAAACTTCTGCGAGCGCTCAGTCAGTCGTCATGCAGTTATTATGTCTGTATTGTGCTCACGTCCTCCTTTAAACTCCTGCTTAATTCTGTCTTTAGCCATATTTTGGCAAAAATAAGAGCATCTTGTTGGGTATTTAAGTACCTCATATAGATTTTTGTCTTTATTTAAATGTGTGTTTGCGTGAGAAGGAGACAGCTGGTGATTTATTAGTTTTATTATCACCAGCAGATGCAGGGGAGGAATGACTCAGAGCTTTTATTTGTTGCTTCGTGCCTCAGATTGTCTGAGCTCCTGCATTGCTCACTGTTCCTGGTCTTTTGTTAGTGAAAGTTGTTTGCGAACCAATGTTCATGTTTTTTTTCCCCTCTCCAGGAGTCGTTGCGGTCTCTGACCCGAGGGGCCCAGCAGCTGATCCACCAGGACCTGGTTTGGGAGCCTCTAGAGGTGGCGCCCTTTGTGGCGCTGGAGGTCTTCTCACACAGCAGGTAGGTGGACTGACTCCTGCTCAGTCCTGTCTATCACTGATACTGATCATAGCTCTTTTCACTGCCTACTGGCTATTTTTATACCTCTCTCTCACTTCACACCTCTTTCCTTCTTTGTAGTTTTCATGGGTCTCTTTGTTTCCTGCATCATCCCTCCACATGATGACTATTGTTGAATTTCTTCTCTCTGTCTTAGGTGTAAACAGGAAGAGGTGGAAGAGAAGGCAGCACAGAATGCCAGAGGGAAAGTGATGCTCTACAGGTGACTTTTCATGCACACATTGTGGTTTAAAACTTAAATTCTGCCTTCATTTTTCCAGTGTCAGTTTCATGTTTTACTAAAGGAGAGTATGTATTTTGTAAATGTCTCCTCTACCACCTCTCCTCCAATCTTAAGCATTTACCCTTTGTCTTCTTTTAAAGATGTGGTGATCATGTGCTTCTAAGCCGGGACCCCCTGGTGGCCAGGACAGGCCTGTGCTCCCAGTACGAGGTGACGGCCCTCCACAGTCTGGGACAGGGACCGTTTGGCCTCCAGCGTCGAGCACAGGGCCTCTCTCTGCCTCTGCAGCTGCAGGTAGGGACGTGTGCGTGGAGCATGGTGACGTAACGGCACCTAAATACTGTGTGTGTTGGATTGTTTCATTTTTATTTTTTTTAATCTTGTTTAAAATACTTGTCCATTGATTTCAGTGTTATTAGGACAAGGATTTAGACTTGGGATGATCTAAATATCACAGGAAAGCTGATTACATCACCGTTTCTGTAGCTTAAAAAATTTCATATTCAAAGGTGATTATTGGTGTGGAATGTCTGCTGGCACCTTCACAGGTTTCAGTGTCACCAAGGGAAAGTCGGTTTATTTTTGCCAACATATATATTTAGCAGTCTGCAGTTGTTTGCTTCAAGATTATTAAAAGCAGCATTTAATTGTCCTTTTTATATCAAAGCTCATCCTGTGTAATAACACGGAAAAAGGACTTTATCTGTGTCTACATGTGTCTGTTAGTCACGTTGTCATCTTCTCTGCAGGCTCATCACACCGTCTGGAGGAAACTGAGGCAGCGGGCAGAGAAACTGGTAAGAACAAAAATGATCTCCCTTCTCTACCTCACACTATTCCAGAGGCAGTGACATCAAAGCCAAAGCACTGATGCCAACTCAGAGAAGGAGGGATGTCAGTGTTTTGGGGCAGCGGTCTGGTCTAGATGCTGGATTTTATCCAAACGAGTGCCTGGTCCACATTCACCCTGGCTGCCGCCATCACTTTAGATTTCACAAAGTAGCCAGAGGACGGGATTTAATGGTTATCTTTTATTGGTTTGCATTCATATTTTGGCAAAAACAGAGCGAGCAGACTCAACACGGGCTGCAGCGTTGAGGAAAAAGCAGGTGTCGTCCTCGTCGTGAAGGACAAACTGCTGTTTTTCTGAACTCGACATCAAAGAATCAGTCGCTGACACAAGATCCAAGGAGGAAGTATTTTTAAATCCTTCCAGGTTCAAGGCTCATTCCACGACGTTGTACATCACAGATTGATGCAGCTGAATCCGCTCTGTCTGAGCATAACCAAGTCGGACTGGAGCGCTTAAAGAGACGCATAAATTCTTCAAAATCAAACTAGGCTACGAGTTAATTTTGGATGGAGCCATCTAGGCGAAATATATTTTGCTGCAGCCTTTTTGGCATTCTCTGTGCATCACTGATTGCGTAATGATAAAAAAAAAAAAAAAAGATGTACTCATTAATAGACACACTTGATTTGGCAACTGATGACATACAGTGCTCTGTGGCCTACATTTCATTTTCACAGAGTGTCGGTTATTTCCGGGAGTTGAAATAGCACTTTATTAAAGACAAAAGTGTGGACGTCAGAGTTGGGACCACATTAAAACGGGGTATATTTGGATCACGTCTTTCCGGAGTTTTTACAAGCACAGGATTGGCGAGCTGCAGGAGCTACAGGACATCAGTTTTATGGTCTGAGAGGACACTGTTCCATATTATCATCTGACGCGCTACATGTTTACTGTGTTGATTGTGTATTCGATATGTATAGAGGGCAGTTGTTCTGTCCTTTTCGTCCTACAGAGCATCACCACTAATCAGAAGAGGAGCTATAAACCGAATCTCTCTGAAGGACATTTATACAGCAGCATTTTCACTATATGTATCCACATAAAGCCTTGATGCACATGATGCTTCTGAGATCGTTTAAACGTTAAAACCACAGGAGACTTGTTTGTCTTGTCATGCTCAGTGTTGGCAGTTAAAATATCTGTTTCCTCTTTCTTTGGAAAAACTGCCAACATTGTGACAGACATCAAACTGTCGTCGAACGGCTACAAGGACTGGACTGAAAACACAGTCTGAATCATGGGCTCGTCTGTGTTTCACTTCAGAGTTCTCACACATTCAAGTATCATCCACGTGTTTGTAATGTTAACACAAGACATGGAGAAAGATTCTGGTGTCCTTTTTCATTTTTAAAGGCAAACTGTCCAGGCTTTGTCAGCTGCTTTTTGTAAACACGACATTCAAAGTAGAGGTGTCGCAGTTCAAATCCACTATTCGTTTCGATTCGACTGGAGTCTTTTTTCAGCATTGAGGATTATTAGACTCTCATATCTGGATTTGTAAAGATCAACTGATCATTGGTCTTACGCTGTGACAACTCACTTACTTTTCTGTTTTACAACAAAAATGAGTTTAACTTCACGACGCTCTGCAGGTGGGGCGGCTGTAGCTCAGTGGTGGCAGGTGACCAGCGATCAGAAGGTTGCTGGTTTGAATCCTCCCCTGGGCGGAACTGAGCTACATGTCGAAGTATCTTTGAGCAAGATACTTAACCCCAAAATTGCTCCTGATGCGCAGTTGGCACCTTGTGTGGCAGCCTCTGCCATCAGAAAAGGGCCCTGCGATGAGCTGGCGACTCGTCCAGGGCTGTACCCTGGCCTTCGCCCATTGAAAACAGGGATTGGCTCCAGTAACCCCCACAAACCTCTGAAAGGGGGGGGCAACATCCCCGCAACCCTCACGGATAAGCGGCAGAAAATGAGATGAGAGATGAGATGAGACGCTCTGCAGGTTTAAACAACATTCACCAAAAATACCACCCTTCAGTGTTTCAAAGTCTGGTTTCTCATCCGTCATCAGTAAAAGATCTCTGAAAAAGAAAATAAAGCCAACATTTCCAACGCTGTCTTCTTTGGACACGTGCAAGTGGAGGGGAAAAGATATAAAACAGACAACTACATTTATATCAGGTAATCAGACAAAAAAATTGGGTCGGTAGTTCGATTACATGCGGCAAATGAAAGTGTAGTAGTAGGTGCTTTTCATTGGTAGCCTATATGTACAGAATATTTACACTTTAATATACAGGCTGTGATCAAAAGCATTACCAAATGTAATGAGGAATGAAACTGTCAGAGAGATCATGCGTCTCAGTTAACTAAAGGCTAATGTTAAACAACTACAGTAAAAAACACGAGCGGTCCCATAATCACGAGTTGTGAACAAGCCTGCAGTGTAGCCAGAATATCTAAATCATTGTTGTTATAGGTCAAACTAAAAGCGAGCTCTTTCAAAATGTTGTTAATAATCTTGTGTGTGCAAAGGATGGTCAGCACAGCCGGTCAAAGCTGATCTCTGCAGAGAGGCGTTGTACTGTTTAGAGTTTGTTTTCTTCTTACTTAAACTTCTTGACTTAAACTAAAACAGTTTGATAGCAAAACAATCTTTTGTTGTGGCTCGACTTGGATTAGAAGTTTCAGAAGGGACACATTTCATATTGTATAAGCAGTTTTCAGCCTTGGACTACGTACATCATTGTTTTCCATTAGATCCAGATGGACAAAAGAACAGAAACAATCAAACCCAGCAATCCTGTCCAGCAGCCAGACATTTTAGAGACTGTTTTTAAGAGACAGTGATTCAGCTCTATACTTTGTCAGACGGCTGTAATACATCAGACCCTCTGTATGTACAGAATTCACCAGAAACGGCTTTATAAAAGCAGCGAGGCGTGGGCAGGCGCAATTTGTAAGCCGGCTGCAGGCAGTAGGGAGGCATGTTCCCCGTCTGCCTCCAGCTGGCGCTCGAAACACAGCCGCCCACGCTACAGACAGATGCCTCCACACCCCCCTCTGTAGAGAAGTCCTTTTAAAGATGGATTTAAGCTTATTAAACTCACATAAACGACAGAAAAAATGTTCAAGAGGACGTTACAATTATTAGAAATAACAGATTACATAATTGTTTACATATTTTCGACTTTTTCTTTCTTTTCCTTCATACAGGTTGAGGTGTCAAGACCCGAAGAAGCAGCTCCACCCTCTCAACCTGACTCCACCTCTGACCAGCCTGTAACGACCCCTGTGTAACCTTCCACACACACATACACACATGACATGTATCTGACTGTACTATTTGTTCAATAAATGTGTAAAAAAATATCTGACAAATCACTTCATTTATCTCGTTCTTATCCAAATAGCTGCAGATCGAAAGGAATCCTTACGTGACTTCATTGTCGTAAAAAACACATGCGTCTTTGTTGCGGTGTGTGTTGAGAAAACGTTATAAACACCCCGGGGGGGAGGGTTAGGACTTCAGCTGATGGCGGGCGTGTTGGAGTGAAAATGGAAACGCGTGGATGTGCGCTTGTGTGTGTGTCAGCAGTTTGCTTAACAACAAAAGCGAAAGGGTGTGTGTATATATGTGTGTGTGTGTGTGTGTGTGTGTGTGTGTGTGTGTTGGATGAAGGTCAGGCAGCAGTGCAGCTGTTGTGTCTGTCACTCGTCAAACAGGTGGCTCTCAATCCTCAGAGTGTGTTGTGAGTCAAGTGTGAGAAAGTGTGAGCAGGCCCGAGGATCGGAGCCGTGAGGCGGTTTTCCTTTTTTTTTTTTTTTCAGGATTCCAGGCGATTTGACACATTAGACACAACGCTCCCGGTTTCTGTCAGAGATCACCCTGTGATCAAACAAACCCTCTGCTGCCACTGTGCATCACGAGTGTGTAGAGATGCTCTGAAATGCAGGCTCTGATTGCACTGTAGCGCTTCCAATGATACAGCTTTTTATGGAAACACTATAAGCTCTGATTAATGTTTATTAGTCACTCACTGAGCACAATCTTTGTAGTTTCCTGGGTTCTTTGGTTTCTAATAATCCATTGATAAAGGCTCATTATGTTTCTAACATTCTAATAAGCAACCGATTGTGCAGAAAAATGTCAATTAGAAGAGAATTTACTGCTTTCCTTATCTTATGTGATGGTAAACAGAATATCCTTGAGCTTTTGACGATACATGTGGCTCAACAACAACCTAATGAGCAATTTCCACTATTTCCTGACATTTCATAGATCATATGTTCAATCTAAATCAAATAAATACTTTGGCAGACTAAACGATGATATCCTCCAGTCGCTGCTCTGCCTGTGTGCGTGACCTCCAGGTGGCTTCGGACGATCAATATCACACGTTATGAGTGTCCTCTCTCTCCGCCAAGATGATAAAATGTAGTCGGTCAACAGAGGATAAACACCAGACAAAGATCCTTGCAGAAAAAGGTGGTCTTTTAATGGCTCTTCTAGAAGGAATCGGCAAGTTCCTCACAAATGATTGTTTTTCCGTCTGTAATGTGATCAGATTAAACAAACGAGACATAAAAAGTTGATTATTGAGCATTAGAGCTCGTCGTAGACGTATTTTTAAACCTTTGGAGTAAGGCTGGGTAATATACAGTATTAATAAAGCATTAGCTACAACATAAACACACTTTAAAATATCAATAGTTTTTAATAGCACGGTGCTGCTAGCCCAACATTTGTGTAACAGTACAGGTGGTAACAGACAGCTGCTAATGTTTAATGATCACCGATGACAGCAAGGAAATTGAGCCACACACACAGACCCTCTCCTTTCTCCCCACCCCCAATCGTGCGCCACATATCACTGTTTGACATTCGAGCCTCTCCCACTGCGTCTGTCAACAAAAAGTGAAAGTCACGTCACGTTAAAACCTTAAAAAAAACACCTTGATGTTCAGATTATTTAAGGAGTGTTCTCATGTTCTACATTTTTCCAGCGTTCGATCGCAGCCCAAACCCTTCGTCAGTAGACGTCTGGAGACCGAGCAGAGCCTCGGGCCAGAAAAGTTAGCCTCTGTGCAGCTGTTGCTCCCACTCAAGCATCCTAGTCCCGCCACCACTACCCCCACACCAACACACACTGACAATGTGTGAGACACACCCAGGGACATATGCCTCGGACTTAGAGCCAGTCACACCACCAGCACCGATTGAGATGTTTGAATCGGTGCCCTGAATTCCTCGCTGCTGCTGCTGCTGCTGCTGCTGCTGCTGCTGTAGCACTCGAGAGATGTTTAGGAACGCCTGCCGCGCCCGCGATGCCGCTGCTCAAACATGATTAAATTTGAATAGCGACTAAAACACTCTGGAATAATGCATTCCTGGAAATGAATTCATAATGTGTTGCTGTTTTCCATTCCATGAAGTCAGCGGATTCACCCTAGAGGTTCCCTCATTTAACTTTATAGTGAAAGGGCTGATGGAAAGCAGCGGAAGTGTTAGTCAAGCTCGGTCTTAATGTAGGCCGATCCAGTGTTCAGTGTTAACACCTGCTTAGTCAATAGTAATTCACTGGGGAATCATTGATCAGCTGGACTCGGGTTAATGAAACAGTTCTCTGTTCTCTGCATTAGTTGAACTTACCGTTGTTAATCCGTGCTGAGCTTCTTACACAGAAATGTAACCGATGTTCACGTTTTTCTCATTTCAAATGTGGTGTTAGCGTTTCTTAAAAGCATTCACCCTTTGGTTACAACCCCGAACTTCATGACTGCGCTCTGTCTTAAGAAATGCTAGCAATGTCCATCCTCCATTGAGATACATTAAAAAATATAACAACTTAAAATAAGGAAAAACATCCTATGCGTTAGAAACAAATAGCCCACGTACATCTAGATCCCATGCAAACGTCCCGTGCAAGCAATAACAACAGGGCCGCAACTACAAATTACTCTATTGTTGATTATCTGTTGATTATTTTCTCGATGAATCGAGTAGTTGTTTGGTCTCTCAGGTGTCAGAAACTGGTGAAAAATGTCTCCCAGATGACGTCTTCAAATGTCTACCCAAATAAATTCAGTTTACTGTTGTAGACAAATAAAGAAACCAGAAAATATCCACATTTCAGAAGCTGGAGTCGGACTATGTTGACTTTATTTTGCTTAGAAAGGTGACTCAAACTGATAAATTGAAGGTCACAATAGTTTGTAGTGTAGTTTTTTGGCAACTACTCAATCAATGAATTGTTGTAGTTCTAAATAACAGTTGAATATTGAAGGGGAAAAAAACCCATTAAGTTGAAATATTAGATTATCACATGAAGAGTACAAGCACCTTTACAACTGAACATTTTCCAAATAAAAAGGGGCCAGAAATCTTCACAAACATAGCCACAGTATTCACTCTTCAGAATAAATGCCTCTATTCATAAAAAGAAAAAGTGATAACTGATAAGGAAGAGCCTTTTCCTTCCAAAACATTCCCTGCATTCATAGTATCTAGAGAAAGATTAGTCTCTGAATACACTGAATACTTTTCTGATTTCGGCCTTGAGAGAGCGCCAACCCTTCCCTCTGTCTCATGAACCTTTAATTCTCTTTCGGTTGCACTTCTCTCAAGTTCATCATCTTGATCCGAGGCTGAACATGTTTTCATCATCTTCAGATACTCTCAACACTTAATAGGGACGTTTTAAGGGTGGAACTCAGCTTCACCTTAACAATTAGAGACCGGATGAAGTGCTTACTGTAGCTTTTTAGATTATTTTTAGAGTTTACAGGGAATCCTTGAAACACCTCCATACCTTACAAAAGATGAATAAAGACTGTTTTACATCTGAGTTGTCTCTCAGCCTGTTGTGCACCTCCTGTCACCTGTCTGCTCACAATAACACTTTCTAATAAGGAACTCATATACAACATGTTAATATGTAACCGGTGGCTATGAGCTGTTTTTGATGATTTATAGATGGTGGGCCTGTAGCTCTAATTAAGAACACGCTTTGTTGCCAGGTTGTGGAAAAATCCCTTGGCTGGGGTTTAAATGGAGGTGTTGTTTCCTGTATACATGTTGGTAATCCACTTAAAATAATGTTTAAAGGAAAAATTAAAAATCAGTCGTTTCTGGAGCTTCACAGCAAAACAGCATTAGTTCTCCTAAACCACTGAAGTATATGGGGACTTGTTTTAATACAGCTCGCCCGGCGTAAGTCCTGAGATCCCAAATTGATTTAAAAAGACATTATTAATACCCTTGATGCGCTGTCGAGCTTGTGCACCCACTTCAGAGAGCTAATACTTTTAGCTTAGCAGCTACAGTAAAGAGTTTGGCTTTAAAAAAGAGTTTGAAAAAGGTCTTTTTAAATCATTTTGGGATCTCGGAGCGCCTGGAGACTTTGATTGTACTGTTTGGAGCCATTTCATGTTTCTTTATCTTACATTTCACAGGGGCTCTGTGGGACTTCTGTATTAATCTGGAAGTCGGTCATTAGTTCACGTTAGCAGACTCCAGTCAAGAAACTACTGTTGCTCTCTGTTAGCGGAGCGGAGAGAGGCGCTGAGACGAGGCACTCGATAACAGGAGGTAAAGTCACATCCTTGGACTGTCGCTGAAAAACTTCACAAAGAAATCTACAGTCCAGCAGCGTTAAACACCTTAAACAAATCATCCACAGGTTTGTTTAGGCAACCGAGAGAGGCGGGAAGGTCTCATGTCTCAGGTCACGTTACAGTCTGCTAACATATGGCCAATAAAAAAGTGATTAATACACATAAATTGCTGCAAATTCATGCATAGAGCCCCTTTAAAACAAGTCCCCATCTACTTCAGCTGTTTAGGAGAATGCTTCAACACTGTTCTGCTGTGAAGCTGCAGAAATGCTTTGTGGACGATTATTATTTTTGGGTGAACTTTTCCTTTATTTAGTTGTCATTGATTGATTTTGGTCCTGGACTTTTATATATATCAAGTAAATCAAAGGGTTTTTTTAAGACCTGGCAACCCGAAAGTTGTTTTATAATGTCCTGTAACTGATAAGTTAGTTTTTAAATGATTTTTTAACCATAAATACAACAATTAGTTATCATTTTAAACCATTTAGGCTGTAAAGGTTCCTTATTACCAGGTTCCTTAATATCATAATGACTTTTAAGGTTCCATAGAAGTCCCTAAGTGATGAGAAACAGGAAATCTGACTCTGTTTTGGACGTTTTGATGTAAATGTTCAGTGTGTGGCTTGCAGATAAATCCGCGGGCTTAATCTATGTTGTCTACTGATATTTTGAGGGTCAAACCGGGTCCCACTCGGGGCCAAGGTATGATGTGTGCCACACCTTGTTGCCATACCCAGTTGCCTCCCGCTATGTGGCCATTTGGTAGTGCAGTGCGCGTCTTGGACACGGCGCTGCGCTCTCGGCGCTCCGCCGCTCTGCTCGTCTGAAAGCACACTCCGCCCTCCCTCCACCTCCATCTCCACCTCAACCAGCGCCGAAACCGCACCGCAAGAAGAGAGAGGACGTCCATCCGCGTCTGCGATCGTACCCGAGGCTCCCCAGCCAAAACCTCTCAGCCAGGAGACCGGCTTCTCAGCCCCGATCGGTCCCGGAGGTGCGCCCCGCTCATCCGCTCGCCCTGCCAGCAGCTCCGCGCCGCGCCGCTCCGATCAGCGCCGGGCAGGTCCGCTCGCTTCCCCCGTGGAGAACAGTTTATTCCCTGGAAGCTGGATGAATTATTGGAGAGTTGTGAACAAGTGCGAGAAGAAAGCTGAGGATCGGGATCTGCCGCCTCGCTCCGTCCAGGGAAGACGAGACTCAGCCAGAGTTGTGGACGATGATGGAGGGGACGTCCCTGTATCTTCCTTTTGTTGTTTTACTGATGCAATGTAAGTGGCAAATGGAAACTATTCATTCAGAGGAATAACTGTTTCTCTGTTTGTGTGTGTGTTCCTCTACTTCTCTCCACGGTGTAAAAGACAGGAAATAGATGGTTAAAGTAGTGGATTCCAGCTTTAGTGTATTTTAACTGATCCGGCTACTTTTTATTTATAATTATTTCCTTTTTTTTATTATTTTATTTTTTTACAATAACTGTCTGTTTAGATCCTGGATCAATACTCTGCAAAAAAGTCACTTAATTTAGTGCTCTGGACTTCAAGTCTTATTTACTGATGAGCGTTCCTCTTTTTCTTTGATTTAATGGCGTTTTCTTAAAAGTCTCTCAGCCGTAGTTTGCCTCACACTTGTCTCTAAAAAAGATAAATACATCTGGAAATGTGAGTGCGCATTGGAATTTTTTGTGGCACGATCAAAAATTTCAACTGAAAAATGAAAGAAAACATTTTTTTCCTCCGTGCTTTTATTTTGTTAGGTGTTTTTCCACACTTTCCCAGTTCAGTTGAAGCCCCTCTGTGAGAGTGGGCTGTGGCGACCATGCAGCCATGCTGGGTTCCTACAAGTTGGCCCCAAAGTTGTGCTTGGCCGTGTGCCACCCGAGGGTGTGGGCGGCACGGCGGTGGCAGGTGGGCACACATTTTGGCAGATGAGGTGGCAGATCCGTGCATGAAGTCATTGGGTTGGATTAGCCCCAGAATCCTCACACTGTTTTTCCTCGTGACGAGGTGTTTTCATAGCGGCGATGTTACCGGGAGACTGAGGGCTTGAGAACAAAAACAGGAAAAACACGAGTGGAAAAAAACATTTTCTTTATTAAGAGACGAGCACCTAACTTTCCCTGGTGATCCTGTGTGGAAATCTGTGTGACACGCAGGGAAAAGAGAAAGCGGTGTAGGTGCCGTTGGGTCTCCGAAGCAGCAGTTTGAGAAGGATGTGATGAGACAGTGAGAGTGAGTGATGCACATTTTACTCTGTGTTGTCCACATTTTGCCACCTGTCAGGCTACCAGGTCAAGAGTTCACAGAGGTGTGTGTGTGTGTCCAGGGCCCAGCTTTTGACAACCTGACAGAAATCACTCATCGACTGCTGCACGGATAGATGTCACCAGTTTCAACAGAGCAGCATCAGATCGGACTCGGCTCCACTGGCCGCCTGTGGAGTGTGTTGTTTGAAACCAAAAAATCCAGAAGGAAATGTTTTGGGTGGGACACTGTGGCAGGAGACCCTGCTTCCCCTATGTCAACCCCACACACACACACACACACACACACACACACACACACACCGTGTCTGACTGAGACAGCTGTTGCTCACAGGGCTACAGTCAAACAGAGAGGCTTTGTTCAGACGGACACACACACACACTCTCAGCCCTCACCCTGTTTTTCTCTGTACCCCAACAGCCTTGAAACGTGTGCGCCGTCCACGTTATCTATATCACACAGCCAGACAGGGTACGTCCTACGGGTCCATCTCCTTTCCTCTTTCATTTGTTCCCTGTTAATTTGAATAAGTGCCTTAATTATTACTGCGCCATGCTTTTGACCTCGGCACAGCCCTGGCAACACCCACCCCCAGTCTCTGTAACACTCAGTACGGACCACGTAATGAGAGGAAAGCTGCGTGCCAAGGAGCGAGTGTGCCATCTTTCTATTTTTGCTCAGGCAAGAGGGTGGCTGTCCCTCTGTGAGTTTAAGCTGTCGCAGTGTTTTGGTTGATGTTAATGCCACGCACGAGATGTGTGTGTGTGTGTGTGTGTGTGTGTGTGTAAGCTTGTCTGTGTTGACGCCTTTGTCTAGATGTTTCTGTGCTTCAGAGCCACAACAAGCCCATAGCAGGAGCATTTTAATTAGTTCACTAGCCATATCTGATGCCACGTTGGAGGACCATTAGAGACCCGCTGCTGTGAAACACATGAAAAAGTTTGGGTTTTTTAAAAAAAGTCTATAGAAGCCATTTTTGATCTTTTTGGCAAGTGTAGTGAAATAAACACTACATGGCTGGATTAGGCCACCAGATCTGCCAGCTACTCAGGTAGCCAAAGATACTGGGTTCAACAGCGACCCAAGTCTGGCATGCCTGTTGTTGTTGTTGGACTCACTCCTAAAGAGTGATGTGATGGAATCTAAGGCTAATTCCAGGTGACAACACTGGCCCAACTCTGGTCCAGGTACTGCTTCTAACTGGAGCTGATTCTGGTTCCAAATCAATCCAGACTGCCAATGCCTGACTAATTCTGGCTGCCGTTTAAAAACCAGATTCACCTCATGATAGGTCTTCAAAGTCAAGTGTGCTGATGTTCAGCCAGAGGGTAACACTACCTTTAATAGCTCTGTGTTAGCAAATATGAAATACTTCTTTTTTGTGATGAAGTACTGAGCCATTTTAAGTTGATGTAAGTTTACATTTAGCTGCTCAGGTGGAGGAAAATCATCTCCCCAACATCGATATATATCCGGCAGGCCTGTTTCTGGACTCACCCCCTGATGGGTTGATGACGAAATCTTGGTTTAATTTTGGCTTCCACTGATGGTCCAAATCGGGCTCGAGCGTTGTTAACTGGAGCTGATTGTTACCCCAAATGAGTCTGCACTGCTGTCACCTTACCAAATTTGGCAGCCATATATGGGACAGTTCCAGCTCAGAGTTGGTCCTCACAGCCAACTGTGCCGACACTCAGCTGCAATCAGCCTGAGTCAGCTATTCACTCACTACTGAGCTAGTTTATGTTGACTTACTTTTAAAAAAAACAACCTCTTCAACTTTTACAGGGTTAAAATGAGACTACCAATGAGTTGACACGCACCACCCACCTAAACATGGTTGCAGACTAATTACACCCCCTCATAGCAAATGCACTCCCTAGTGGCAATGTCCACTCCACCAGGACAAAATGCTCTTCCGCATAAAAAAAGCTGCTCAGGAATGGCCAGAGGATTGTGACAAAAAGCTCAAGGCGTCCTCCTGGCCTCCAAGTTCCCCAGATCCGCATCGTATCAAGCATCTGTGGGACATGTCGGGGCCAGTTCTATCCTTGGAAGCCAAGCCATGTATCGGACTTGGCTCTGACCCATCGAGGCGTGGACACAGGACCTCTAGGGGTGTCCTGTGGTGTCTGGCATCAGGGCGTTGATGGTGAATCCTTAGAGTCCCGTGGGTTGTGAGGTGGGCCTCCATTGATCGGACTTCTGGCTTGTCCCATGCGTGCTTGATCAGATTGGGATCTAGGGAATTTGTAGGCTAGGTCAACGCTTGAGGTTAATGTTTAATTTCTTGGACCGTTCCTTGATGGGTTGTACTTGATCTGCAGCGGTGTTTGGGTGGGTGGTGCGTGTCAATTCCAGACCTGAGGTCTCCCAGAAGCGCATTACATTGTAAGGACACGGTCAGTATAATTCACTTCAGCTGTCAGTGGTTGTATTGTGGGTTTATATTTTACATTCGGATGTCTCATGCATGTTTAATCTGCTAAAAGCTGTTTGCATGTTTTAAACTCATGCATTTGCGAGGAAATACGACCAAAAAACTCTGCGCTACATCGGAGCTTCACCGGACGAACGAAACCGAAGTGACATCCAGCACTCCACGGGTCAACGTGTGCATGCGACCAGGCACTTTGTCTCCAAACATGTCTTGTTGACTTCTTGGACAACAGGCCTTTTATTTAGGCAGCTACACCATGTTAACATTACCCACCATGCAGTTGTGAAATGATCTGAACAGGCCATGTGTTCATTGTCTGCCTCGACGCCTTTGTAGTTAATTGAGGCCATTGGAGCTGACAGTGTTCATAGCAGTAGAGCGCACAGTGGAGCACGACACGGGGGCAGCGGGACCTCACATGCAGAGCCTTTTTTTGCTCATTTTTTGATGTGCGCGCTTTTGTGTGTGTGTGTCGAGCAGTGGCGAAGTGCGGGCATGTTGTCAGCCCTGCTACATTTCTGTTCTCTAAAAGAGACACCCTTCAAGGTGGCGGCAGGCCTGGTCTCACACTATGTGACAAGAGCTTCTCCCATTCACAGTCCTACTGTCTAAGAGGATCTCACTCTCCTTCAATCCCACTCTCTCTTTTATTCATGCTTCTGCGGGTCTCTGGTTCCCCCCCTCCACCAACCTCCACCCGGTCCCCCCTCCGCCTCGCTCTCCTCCACTCCACTTCATTTGTATTCTATTCTTAGGGCCGCTCATCTCTCCTTTGTCGCTCCCTCTCGTCCCTTTTTAATCTCATTGTATCTCCCTCCCTCGTCTTGTTCATCCTTTAGTGAGACAATGCTCCTCAGAGGGTGTCGAGGAGTCAACACATGGCAAAGCGAAGGGGAAGACGGGAGCGTCTGGAGGGAGGGCGTGCAGTTTTAATTCGCTTAACTCAAAGTTTGACCGAGTGAAGCCGCTGTAAATTGAGCCAGCTTCAGGAAAAGCTTTTTAAAAAACTTGAGCGTGCGTCACGCTGCATTTGGCAGATGGCATTATTATTGTATAGGCTGTTGTTTATTTAAAAGCTAATTTAAAAATAGCTGTTGTCGTGGAAATTAGAGCGAGTGCCTTTGGGTATGCATAGAAGCTGCATGCTTTTTGCGTATGGCCCAACATGGCCACCTTCCTGTTCTTTTCAGCACTTCCTGCCCTTTGTTACACAGTTTGCCTTCCATTCTTCTACATCGCCCCTCCCTTCATGAGAGAAAACATCTGTAAGTCATAGTAATCCAGTAACAATGGGCCCTCACAGGAATTTAATAACAAACAGGAAACCGGACAACTAACAGTTGTATCAGTGGAGGAGTTGAATCTGCATGTGTCATGCCATTTGCAGAAACAATGGCAGGAAACGTTAAAGATGTTGTAAGAGAGTGTGTTCCGTGGGCTGGGAAAGGAGAAGTTCACCCAAGATTGAAAATTCAGTCATTCTCCACCTATGATGAAAAGTCAGGGGAAGTTTTGTAGGTCACAAAACATTTCTGGAGCTTCATTGTTAAAGAGCGTAGCTGCATTCTCCTTAACAACTGAAGCGGGTGGGGATTTGTTTTTAAAAAAGACAACTGAAAAGAACTTAACATGGCTCCATCCAACTCTGAAACCCCAAAATCCCTGATTGATTTGGAAAATGAATAATTCATACACCTGACGAGCTTGTGCACACACTTCAGACAGGGTGCATGCTAATGATTTTAGCTTAAATGCTAAAGTGAAGATTTCGGCCTCAACAAGCGCGTAAATGACATCTCTTGGATCTCACAGAAGAATGTATGGAGCTATTATTTTTGTTTGTTTACATTTGAAAACAAGTCCCCATCTATTTCAGTCTTTAGGAGAACGCTGTGACACTTTTTTGCTGTAAAGCTCCAGAAATGTTTTACTGGACTACGAAACATCGCCGGACTTTCCAATCTGTTTGGGCGCGAGTGGACAATGAATTCATTTTCATTCTGGGGTGAACTGTTCCTTTAAGTTTAGAAGGGCGAGACTTGAATCTGTGTGTTTCCATACCGTCTGCAGGGACAATGGCAGGAAGAGATTGACTTTCGTGGGCTGGGTTAAGCTTTTTGCTATCAAGAATATATGAAGGTGACGTCTTTATTACGCCAAATTAGAAGTTTCTTAGAGTTTTTTTCCGTAGCTGGTAATGTTCTGAGCAAGTACCACTGAGCCCCATTCAACATTTATAATTGAATTTCAAAAATGCATGGACTTCCATCTAAAAATCTTCCCTCCTTTTCCTAATTTGCACACTTTTGGGAGATGTTCTTGGCTTTGGAGCAGAGAGTGTTTACAGTTCTTGCCATGCACATGTTTTCTAACCTGTTTCTCCCTCAGGTATCCTTCACCCCCATTTAACCTGTATTTAACAACAGGACGACCAGACAATAATCCACCCCGTAAACCAATCAACTCACAGGAAAGGCAGCTCCTGCTTCCTCTTCCTGTTTGGGTGTGGGGTATCAGTGACACACAGATGGCAGGGCAGACAAACATGGGCAGCGCGCCGTGCGCCACATACATCAGGTTAATCTGGACACGCCACTGGTGAGAGTCCTGGTGACCTTGTCCTAACCTGAGCTCAAACTGACATACGGCGGGCTGCTCCTTAACCGTGCCGGATTATGGTGGAGGAGGGGGTAATCCTGCCATCACCTCAAATCTCCTGGAGAAAGACTCGGACCGCCTCAGACAGTAGTGCAAGAGAGACCAAAGACGGCCATTAAGCATTCTCCTCTTGCAGTTGGCGGGCAACGTGGAGCACTTTACCTAATTCACCTTGCCCCCTAATGGATGACAAGCAATATTGCGTTCTGAACTGCTCTCACCCCTCTCCTTTTTTATCACCCACTCTCCCTCCCCTTCTCTTTCTCCACCAACACCAGGTTCCCCCTCCGTTCCTGTCACCGTGTCGACCAACAGACACAAGGTGGAGGTGCGCGAGTTCACAGGTGAGGCAGCAAGAAGCAGCTCGTCTCCGAGCCGCCTCGTCTCACTCTCGAGGCATTTTTACCCTCAAGAGTTGCAGCTTCTGTCAGATTCTCTCCGACAGAGGCTATAAATAGACCAAGCAGTTAAAAATGCCACTGATTGAAGGTTTTGCTATTCTGCCATAAATATCTCATTACTCGCTTTGCTGTTTTTTCAGATGCGGTGCTGTCCTGCATGTTCCACACCGAGAGAGATACGAACCCACGCATCGAGTGGAAGAAGAAGGGGAAGGATGTTTCCTTCGTGTACTTTGATGGACAGTTCAAAGGTGTGAAAGCGGCCTGTTGTTCTTTATCCCCTGGGGTGGCCAACAGGGCATTTGTTTTAATCAGCTTGCAGTACCAGCTGGAAGTTGTTGCCACACAGGATGAGCGAAAAACTCCACCCAGGGCGAGCGAGAGAGGAATGAGGAAGAGAGATTGCACTGTCAACGGTGTTGAGGCATAAAATCTTAACCCGTCCCTTCTCCTTGATCTCCTCTCCTTTGTGGTTTAGGATGTGGATTTAATGGGAGAAATACATTTTTTTATTTACGTTTTTATAGACAGCGCAGTTAGCCTGACAATTCTCTCAAATATGTCGAGGCTGGAAAGAGCAACTGGCAACCGAGTATCTTGTAAGTGTGTGAAAAGTCATCCCACTTGCTGGATTAGCGTGTTTTTTGTAATGCATTATTTTCTCCAAGAATCTTTTGTCAAAATTCTAACCTAAACAAAAACAATAAATAATTGAATAAATAACGGATCCGTCCGCAATGTAAAAAGAAACAGAGAAAAACAAGGACAGACAAGAAATAGGTTAAAGAGATGCAGACTAACTAAGAGTTATAAATATATAAGTTTATAAATAAAAATGAAAATAATACATTATTTATACACTGGATTATCATGTTATGGGGCCTTTGGGTAACAAACTTGCTGGTGCTGTGGGCATCCTGTAGCCTCCAAGTTCCTATTTCACTGGGGTTTGGGGCCCATTGCCCAGTTGGTAATCCAGCCTCCCTGACATCATCCATACTCCTATAAACCACAACAACACAAAGCTGACTGTATGACTGTAGTGTTGATTTAAAGATCTCATAGTATGCTTTAATGTAAAAAAAACAAAAAAACACACTCCATTTCAGTCTCTGTCTCTTTAAGCCTCCCCTCCCAAAAAGCCCACTCTCCGATTGGTCAGCCCTCACAGGCCTGAGCAGAAAACACCCTCTGTGTTGACAGCTCGTTTGAAGGCACAGTTTCTGAACAGGAGTCATGAGCATTTCTCCATAAATCAAGTATTTTGGTCATTTCTCAGTATTTATATAGCAGATAGCAAGACATGGAATTCTTACTTTGTACAATATGGGACCATTCGTTTCAGCTGAAAGACTACACATTGCTGTCGTGGGAGGTGGAAATTCACCAGACTTCTTGGTGTGATAAGGACTCCAAGGGAAATTGGAGAAATGCATGATGGTTTATCTGTAAACAAGGCTCTTCCTGAAAAGTTGACTCACCAGAATTTCAAGACAGTTCAGAATAACTTCCTGCCCTTTGTTAGAAACCAGCTACTCTAACCTGTGCTTCTGCCAGCACATATAACTCTGTAAAAAACAACCACTTTGCTTACTGTGAAGCAGCAATTAAGCTAAAATAATCTTTAACAATGAGGAACAACATGGACATATCATCGTATTATGAAACGTTGAGGCCAACTTGTTTGCAAACAGTTCTTCACACACCCAGCTGGTATGGAGCAGTGGAATATTAATATAAAATTCGCTCTCTTTTAAAATGTGTTTTTGGTCTCCACCAGCTCCTGAGGGAAATATTCGGCTCTTTAGCTGCCAAATGCTCCACTACGCTCACCAGCTAGCCTCGAGCTGCGTCTGTCTGCCGTTTGATGCTGAGCAGGTAGTGTGCGGTGGGTTTTTCAGAGCTTTTACTCTGAAAACAGCTGCGCACTGTGGCCAAAAACCTGCTATGAGAGCAGTGAGAGTGAGACAAAACTGTTGATGTCTCATATTAAGGCTGCATTAATATAGATTGTGGATTACAGCGGATTTAGCCCGCAGCCAGTGAAGACATTTCCCTCCTCCTGATCTCCTTGATCTTCTGTCCTTTCTCTCAGGACCCTTCGAGGGCCGGGCCAGCATCGACGGGGCCACGGTGACACTGCACAGGGTGACCCAGGAGGACGCTGGGGAGTACCGCTGTGAGATCAGTGCTCCTTATGACTCCGTCAGCCTTGGCGAGACCAACGTCACGCTCAAAGTCCTGGGTACTACTGAGAGATGATAATAAAAATGAAAGGTTGATAAAATGTTTTGCTTATGTTTCTGTAATTACTACCTCGTCCTGTTCTCCAGTGCCCCCACACACCCCGTCCTGCGAAATCCCCAGCGGGGCAGTGACAGGCTCAGTGGTGCAGCTGCGCTGTAGGGACCAGCAGAGCATCCCGCCTGCCACATACTCCTGGTTCAAGGACAACCAGCCAATCAGCGCGCCCCGCCACGCCAACGCCACCTATGTAATCAACTCACACACAGGGATACTGGTGAGTGTGTGTGTCCGCAGATAAGGAAAACGTGTATACGCTGTCTCCATGTCGAGGAAACGAGCCTGTCGAGCTTTATCCAAGGTGGTTTGATAGCAGGTGTCGTAGGACACTTCAGCCGAGCAGATGCCTCAGATTTTAAGCACCGTCTTTTTCTGACCACATCAGCATAAAAGTTTTCTTCCTCCTCCCTCTCCGCCTCCACCTCAGGAGTTTAAGGCCGTAGCCAAAGAGGACACCGGCCGATACAGCTGCCTGGCTTCCAACGGAGTGGGGCTGCCCAAGATGTGCGAGGGCAAGCACATGACGATAGGTGTGTATGTGTGTGTGCGTGTCCACACTTCATCCTGCCTCTTCCCCCACACCTTTCAGCACTGGAGAAAATCAGGGATGCAGTGGAGAGGAAACACCACTTATTTCACCCTGCTCCTCAAATCTGAAGCACCTTTGCAAACTCGCTTAAAATTTAAAGGGCAACTGCGTCTATTTTGGGAGAAAATTACCGAAATGACGCTGCTTTGTTTAAAAAAAGCTTTCTAATAAATTATATAATGTACTCCAGGTTAATGCAAGCAAGCATTTTATGCACTTAATAAATTATTTGAGTACAGGAGCAGCATCAGACAGGGCTGCATTTAAATGTGCCCTTCCTGTTTGGAGAGTTTATAGGTACAGTTGTTGGAAATGTAGAGCTTTTACCCGTCTGTTCACTGCTGCATGTGCTAAACTGACTATAACTCAGTCGCCGTCCCCGTCTCCCTGTCACTTCCAGAGGACGTCAACGTCTCGGCCGTGGTGGCAGCGGTGGTT
The DNA here is from genome assembly GCF_965226575.1 of Pagrus pagrus. Taxonomy (NCBI): domain Eukaryota; kingdom Metazoa; phylum Chordata; class Actinopteri; order Spariformes; family Sparidae; genus Pagrus; species Pagrus pagrus. Next base: position 14,823,382 of record NC_140206.1, on the reverse strand, counting down.
GTTGTCTGCCTGGTCATCGTGATCTGCAGCTGCGGGGGATTCCTCTTACACCGCAACGGCTTCTTCAGCCGTGAGTCTGCCTCTGTAGTTCAGACTAGCCCAATCCAATAAGTCTGCTTGCATGAACAGAATCAATTAATAGAGATATTGTCTTTTATTCTCTCTCTCCCAAAAAAAAAAAATTGACATTCACTCTGTTTTCTCTTCCACGCTGCTCTTGACTCATCCATCAGCAGGACACCGAGGAAGGTAAGAGCTCTGTGATTGCATTAACATTGATGTGAACAAACACAGGCTAATACCCCTACACACTGAGATCGAGACAGGAGGCGGCCGGGTGGGGGAGGATGGGTGTGTTGTTGCACTTAGACTGCGTGTCTGCGTGCTGAGTCAGGACTGTACAGAGTGACAGCTGTGGCCGTGTGTGTGCCCTATATGTGTGTGTTTTCCGAGCCCACAGCAGCGCCTGTGTTTCTACTCATCCTGTGATTGGCGCCGACAGATGTAAAAAAAAAAAAAAACCTGGGAAAAGGTTTTTTTCTTTTCAAACCGACCGCCACTTTCTCGGCAGAGGTGCATCTGTTGAAATCGTGTCAAAAAAAACGTAGCGGGACAGACGATCTAAAAGAAAAAATGCAGACAATTACAGGAGGAGAAATAATCAGCGCAACCTAATTATGGAATAATTACCGGCTGTTAATCAGAAGGAGGAAAATATTGGCATTAGACAGAATTGCAAGCAATTAAACTGATTGGATGGGTAATTTGAAATGGATGATTTAGATATTGAAGAGATTGAAGAACGAGACTGTGGTGTAAAAGAGGAACTGTGAGTGCTGTGTGCCTTTACACACAATAAGAGGCCCTGTCCTGTAAACACACCACAGTGGGTGGGCGTAAGGGCGTTTTTCTGATGCTTGGCTGGCCGGTGAGCCATAAAACCACAGAGATATAAATGCCTGTCCTCATGTGACTGGCCCTCGCTGGCTCAACTCCATGTTATTTGATTACTGGCTTGTTACCGTGCGAGCGTTTGATGGAGAGTCATCGCGGAGCTCCCCTTGAAGCCGATGCGAAAGCTCTTTGTCTAGGTTAAAGTCTGATGCTTATCCCACTGAGCTAACTGGAGCTGTCAGTGTCAACTTCCTATTTATAGAACAGGCTTCTTCACAAAGACTCAAAGACAATGTGACATGATATCTGATGCACCAATAGTAGGCACAAGTTAATGGAGTAGAAGTGCAGATCTAGGATTTTTAGAGGAAAAACTGGTTAGATGGATGAATGTTTGTCAGATTGTGTCATACTGACCACAGTCCAGTTTTAAATTGTTGATGATTGCTGTGAGGAAGGAGAATTTGTGCAGTTTTTTTCCTGAAATTTAAGATCCTAAAATTAGAGCTAGGCGGATGATACCGAAGCTCTGAAGCTTGTTTCCCTCCACTGACATGCAGCGTTTCAAATGAGGAGTATGACGTGGCTGATGACGCCCAAAGCCTCGGACGTCACCGCTGCTTTGGGAAAAGCGCTTCATTCAGTTTGACAGTTTTGAAAGTTGTACAGCCTAACTATGTGGTTGGCACATTAGTAGGACCAGAGGGGAGAATAATTGAGGAATGTGGCGACGCAAATTTAAACATGACAACATTGCCTTGTGGTACCAAGTAATTATGTTATAAAAGTAACAGATCACATTGCGACTCAAATGAATATCGACCATGAAGTTTAACAACAAGAGCCCACAGTGGCTATACCAAAAAGGTGCATTACAGGGACACATCACCCACAGTGTAGTGTGATGTATATTCACTTAACAACCGGCACGTCCTTCATCTTCCTGTGCCAACTCTACAGTATATGTCTATAGTCATCTCAGTGCTTTTTCATTCCTAACTGAGTTAAAATGCTCCACTTTTCACAGTTCGCTTTGTATACACTACTCAAAATTACTTAGGGATATTGTGAGCATACTGTATATTCATGTGCAATAAAATTCAAATGTGTCGCATTATTTGTGGGACCAAAAATATTCACAAAACACAAAATAAAAATTCAGATACGTCACAGAATAAGTGAAACACTAAAATATCCAAACATCCCTAATTCATTTTGAGTAGTGTATATTGTTAATAGTTTACCGTTCATCTTTGTATATAACTGAGTTATAGATGAAAAAGCACTGAGATGACTGTGAACGTTTGCTGTAGAGTTTGCACAGGAAGCTGGTGCCGGTGTGAGTTGCTGAGTTTTGGAGATATGGACAGTAGTGATGTCTTCTCTCCACACAAAATAAAGGACTCACTACAATTTGAAGTTACATTCCTTGTGCTACAGTTATGCTTGTAATTTTGTCATTTATTCATAAGAAAATCTTATAGTGGGAAACAGCTGCCGATTGCATCACAAAACAGTAGAAGAATATAAATGAAAGAACCATGGAAATCAGTGTAAATTTAAATTCTTATATTAAGAGAATAACATTTTAATACACAGATTAAACTTTTTTTTATTGGAAAACAAGTGACTTATGTGATGGCATGCCAGAATATTTTCCTTTACTGAATAAATAAAGCAAACTCTAAGGGGCCTGAACTGGAGCCTTGGGGAACACCGAACATGGAACGCCACCTAAGAATAAACACACAGTTACAATAAGTGTGCATGTTTAGGTGTCCACACATATATTCCACAGCTGTAATGCAAACCTAAAAGAACAGCATTTTAAATGAGTCTCATTGGATTAAACATTGGGGTGTTGGATTGCTGCATGTGATTGGCTCACCACTTGACCTGCTCACCGCAACATTTCGCTCAGCTCTGCTGCATCACGATTGGCTGCATGTCTATACAGCATTGCCATAGTGTGAAATATTAAATCATTCATAAACGTGCGTATGAAAATAGAGTCCGTTATGTTAATATTAAGCTTTTTTTTTATTTCAAAGTGTGTGCTTTTGTCACTGTAAACCCAGCTCTGTAAATTGTACATTTGATTTCTATTTTATTGTTTGTTCATGTTTGTTGGTATGTTGATTAGTTTGTCATTAAAAAAATAAACCTGCAAGCAATGACCTGAATATATAAAACAAAAAACACAGGTAAAATCAGATGTTCGATTTTACAGAAGGATCACAGCGACAAACTTCTTTTAAAGCACATCCTTTGAAATCAAATATAAAAGTATATTTTCCAGCACACCTTTATGAATGATATAATATTACATACTAATAACCGCCCCACTCCAATCAAGCATGGTGTGCAGTGTGAGTACAAAGTTACCCCCCCTCTTGTTGACCCTTTTTAAAGCCAACACAATGACCCACACAGGTCATTTTGGATCTCCCAGTGTCATGGTGCAGCCCACATCAGCAGCCAAACCCTGCACAGAACTGAGGACACGTGAGTGTGACCCTTAGGCCAACAAGACATATACAGAAGCAATAAAAAGCCATAATTATTTGAGTCCGATGTATACAATATATATATGAGTCCAAAGTACTAATTAGTGAGCTTTATAGGTGTTGGTAAGCAGATATTTTACTGTTCAGTGGAGCCAGGCTAGCTGTTTCCAGTGTTTATGCTAAGCTAACAGTGTCCTAGCTGCAGATTCATATTTAACAAAAAGATATTAGAGTGATATCGATCTTCTTCTTTAACTCTCTGCAAGAAAGCAAATGGGTGTATTTTTCAAAATCTTGAACTTAATTCTGAATTCTGCTATTTATACTTCAACATGAAGTTTGACATTTTGAAAAATACACCATTTTGCTTTCTTGCCGAGAGTTAGAAGAGAAGATCAATACCTCTCATATCTCTTCTGTTAAATATAAATCTGCAGCTAGGCTAAAAAAGCTAGCTTGGCTCTTCCTGAGGGCAAAAAAATGCTTACTATCACCTTTAAAGGTCTGTAATTATCACAGGTGATGTCTCATTTGTTTGACCTGTTCAAAAAAAGAACTGAAAATGACCAGTTAGCAGTTTTGCGGAGACTTGTGTGCCAAACTATTCCTTGGTGGTGACTTTTTGGAATCTTAGCTGGATGCCTGACGAGACAGCAGCACAAGCATATTTACCAAAATGTCAAACTATTCCTTTAAGTATTCAGTAGAGGTTAAGATTTAGAAATAGTTTAAGTGCATGTAAGATTCAAATAATTTTGGCAGCTTTTTGCTTCCATAGGGGAGCAGTAACTGTAGATACAGGCGCTTTTTGTGTAAATCTACATGAACATTCAGTTGCCAGTTTATTAGCGACACCTGGCTGAAACTAATGCAGCCTCATACAACAGTCCAGACATACATTTGACTAGAAGGTTGTAATGTTCAGCTTTTGTTGGTGACTGCAGTTTGTGGCTCTATCAGACTGCTTGAGTTGGAGCTAGGTGTTCTTAAACTGTCAAAAACACTGAAGTCCACTTTCCTTACACATTCCTCTCCAGCTTATTAAAATCCTGCTCATTCGTTGAGAGTCCAGTCAGGCTCCCCTTTTTATACCCATTGGTAGGTTTGCCATGTATGATGTGCATTATTTATGCAAGGCAAGACATGAGTCAGGATACAGCTGTCCGCCTCGAGTGTCTTCTCCTCTTTGTGACTGTGTCAAACTGTCCGATGTGCTTACCATGTCTATGTCTTTCAGGTCCAATGTCAACTACATCCCTCCGCCCCAAGAAGTAAGTTGTCTTTTTTTTCTCCGTCCCCCCTCCTTCCCCTCCGGTTTCTCCTCATGTTGGGTTCATGAGCAAAAAGTGCTGACTCGAGCGCAGGCGGCTCACATTTACTAATGAACGTTGCTGTGTTTTTGATTGAAATCACAACACAGTCACGGAGCCATAATTCTTAAACAATCCAATGACTTGTTTCTGTTTCCTCCTCAGGATTTTAAACACACCCAGTCGTTCATGCTCTGAGAAGCTGGCCTTCCTGTGAGAACACATCACCCTCGTGATAAGGTGCCAACACTGGATTCTCTGATTTATTATTTTCACGCTGGACTCTGAACGAGCTCTTGATCTTCCAAAACTTGCTAATTTCAATCTTCCTCTTCCACTTCCTTTCGGATGGGTTATGACAAGCAAATTTACAAGGCTTTTTTTTTTTTTTTTACTCTTGCTTTGATGTGTGGGTCGCCTTTTGTCAGTGACGTTTTCTGCTCTTATGGGATTAAGTCCAGTTTCATGGCACTCTGCTCCCCCCTGGTGGTCACACGGTGAAATGCCAGTTGATCTGAATGATCCAGGGTCCAGCAGAGCTTTTCTCCAGATTGTGTTTCTTCCCTCTGCAGGCCAATCTTTTTTAACTACCTTTTGTTTTCCTTTACCAAAGACTGACCATTTTGATTTGAGTTTTTGCTTTACAAGATTGAATCATCACAAGGGAGTTCTGCTCGAAGCCATAAGGAGAGCATTGTTTTTTCAATCCACACAAACATGAATGCAGTTTACCTCAGCGTCTGCCAATGTTTCGTCTTCTGTAACACTGGGGGCCGCAGCTTCCCGAGGGCCAACGCAAGATCCCCGCGATCTTGGTAACAACATGGAACCAGGCCCAAGAGAACGGGAAGCCCCTCCAGCCAATTATATTGAGACCAACCCCATTCCATCCTAATGTGCCTGCATGGTCTTTTTATATATATAAATATATATATATATATATATACCTTGTGCCTTTTTAATTTGTCTGTCATATTTATCTATGGATCACAGTTTTTTGTAAAGAACTTGCCTTACTTTTTTCTGTCTTTCTATTTTTGTGCCACTGTTTGTCAATGTTTATCAAAATGGAGTGTCTGTTTTTAGACTGTGTGTGAATGGATTGTTCAGAGTTTTATTTGAATGGTGTATCAGTAATAAAAAGGTTTTTCTATTCAAGCCGCACTCGCCGTTATTATTATAATCACTATAACGCAGTGGTGAGAGTACTTAACGAGAGCATGTGTAGTCCTCCATACAAATGTGTACTGAACAGTTGCTTCATAAATAGATTATAAAGCATTTCATTGACAGTGAAATAACTAATCTTTAATTAACTTTACATTTTGTTCGTGATGGTTATTATAAAGTGTTAGGAGTAGGGGAGAACGGGATCAAATGAGCCACTTTTTACATTTTACATTAATTTTACTGCAAAAAAGGTGTATTTTTTTCAAATAATAGTTACTATATATACCTCAGGTTGTTGTGTACCCATGGAAATTTAAATAAGATATCTAATTATGATGGTTTTAGAACAATGACCAATCAAAAAAAGTAGTCCTACGGGCCCAAGGTGGGGGTAAAATGAGTCCACTAGGGGTAAACAGCCACAGTTAAATACCAATATATATAAATATACTATTTTGAACAAAGGCAAAAACTCATCTTTTAAGTAAAACCATGTTTGTGTGGACTTGGATAACTGTAACCTTTGTGTGTTAGCTTCAGAGAGAATGTTTGTCTAAATGTGCTTTTGTGTCCAACGTGTTTGTTTGTGGCTTAAACTTAACTTTAATCAGCATTATTGTGGATCTGAGCCACTGTGACAAGTCTTATACTGTAAATGCCTAATTGCTGAGTTTATGACCTTATTTTGATGTAAATGCACATGTAACATATGTGGGTGTATTTACGACATGTAATGTCCAAAACATATCTATTTTATTCAAGAAACAGGCTTGATAACTGACATGACAATCATTTTTTTGCCCCATCCCTCCCTACATTCACGTACTGCACTCGTGTACATAATCTGCTAATGCTACTTTTACATAAATAAAAGGATTTAACTACTTTTTCCACCACCGCAATTACAGCAGAAGTATCAAAATGAAAAGCAATTATTATCATGATCCCCACCTGTAGTAATGATGACGCACAGCATTGGTATTTCACACTAAAGCTGGATAACAAGTTGTTTTTTGCAGCTGTGCTTTATTGTTAGTGCCTTATTCCTGAAAGTAACTGCATCTGTTTCATCCACACATTATCACATACATGCTGAAAGCCTCTTCTGTATCCCCACAGAGGGACATACTGAAGCTCAGCGAGCAAAAGATGTTCATTAATCTTTCAAGTGCATTTCCTGCTGACAGGCATGTAGCGTCAGAGACAGGTTGACAGACAGTTATAGCTTGGAGCGAGAGTTCAGTCCCCAAATCACAGTTCAATATTTAAAAGTAAGTGCTATAAATAAAATGCTTTAACCCGCAGGTCGTCCCACTTGAGTTTTTTTTAAATAATTCACTCAATATGGACTAGAGCGGTATCTCACACAAGGTTGTTGATTATACCAGCACAGCACTGAACCTTTCACATGATCTTTTCCATGAATTATCTATTGGTGGCCATCAGAATGAATAAAGTCTGAGATTTAATATTAAGATTAGGATTTTTAAGATTTAACATGCAGCATGCATATAGTGTCTTCTTTTAATCTGGACCCTGCATAGCTGCAAATCAGTGACCCAAATCTTGGTCCGTTTTATGAGCTCGACATTAAAGCTCGGCTGCACAATCGCTAAAATTTTTAGGCACCAGGTCAGACGGAAACTCACCCTTTCTGACGCTTTTTCAAAAACTCATCCTGGGAGAGGCTTTAATGTATCTCTGACCTTGTCATAATGCAGCACACTTACGAAAAATTCACAGCGATAGCCAATTTCAATCTAGGTCAATCAACACTTGACACACTGTCATATATCAATTATTTAAATACATCTGCATATCAATTACAACCAATTCTAATGCAAATGTAGCATAGTTTCACTTGTGTTTAATAGCATGTGGGTACATCTACAGATGAGCTTTAAAATACGGGCGACACTATTCAGTTTACTATCATAGAGGAGTAAAGATACTACTACTCAAAACGATTAATTAAAAACTTGACAACTAATTGATTAATCATTGCAGCTGGACTTTGAACAACCTTTTACTCGTCTGAATAAACACTTTCAAATCCGTGGCAGTTTCTATTTCTGGCAGGCACAGCAGCCTGTATTGTATCTGAAAATATTCTGACTGATCACAAAACATAAAATGAGATATTTGACAAGTTACATAACAGTAAATGTGACATCATAATTGGAGATATTTTGTGCAGTTATGAGTTTAGCATTGCAAAAATTAGTGTGTGGGAATCAAGAAGCAGCTTCAATGACAACAATGTGTATAATGGTTTAAGCCACTATCTTTTTATTAAATACAACATATTAGTGACATGTAGGAGATATACAACATGGAAAGCATTTACTTGGCTCCTTCATCCAGCTTGGGATCTGAAAAAAAAGTAAAGAGACAACCATTAGTGATAGTTGTTGATGACTGAATCCCCTAAAGTGAGACATACTGCGGCTGTACAATACCCTTGATATGAGAATTTACATGTAGACATGGGCTACAGCGATATACAGCAGCTAGCTAGATGTAGGTTCATCAAAAATGCAGTGAAGCTCAGAAATAAAGGCTTCCTGAACCAATTTCAAACAGAATGAGAAAATCATCTGGCTTTGATACATGTCACTATATATAGACACAGACAAAGCCCCAAATCACAGTGCATCTCTGCAGTGGCAAGGGATAAATATTTATGAGAGGGGAACTGTGTGAGAGCAAAGAATAACTTCAAAGCACACACAATCTTTTAATTATCATTCCGACTGTGTGGCACATCAAACGTCACAACTTTCCTTTGATGTGATGGACAATTTCTGTCCAATGTCTTGTTTTAGACATTTGCAGCTCTCAGCTTGGACTAAAACAATCAAGAAATAAAGTGTCTGTGTCACTGTGTCCTTCAAAAGCTCCTTTGTACATCAGTAAACCAAGGCCGCTGTTAAACCCTTGCTCATTGCTCTGGCAATGCTATGTTTAAAAATTAAATCAGTGATTCCTATACTCATATTTTCTAAGCAATGATCAGTAAGTTAAATGGAATTTTGTACGTGTTCCTGCCACTAACTATATGTAACAATTAGGCAGAAAACACACAAAGTACACAATGAAAACCAGCATAAGCTCAAACTAACCTGTGAACTTGAAGTCGGGGAACTTGACGAGGTCTCCTCCTCCATATAGCCTCTGCAGTTTGGTGACCTCTTCAGACACGTTCTTCTGGTATTCAGGACCTGCGTCCACGAGGCCACCTGAGGTCCTGGGAGAGCCGAGGCATCAAATATCATCACATGTTCGAGAGATGAGTGTGATGGCAGTGAGTGGAGGAGATGCCATGAATACAATGCAAACAACGTAGACTGAAATAACATTTAATGCTACAGAAGCCAGACAGTAGCTTCAAACAGCTTTCAAGGGCATACAGTTAATATGTCACTGGTGACTGAACTTCTATCTGGACTCTGATCTAAACTCAGCTGCCTAAACAAAGCAGGGACATTTAATGTGGGTGTATGACAGTAGTTGTGTATGATCCACTCACTTGCTCTTGTTGCTGTAGTCGCGGATCTTGTCCAGGAAGAGTTTCTGGACGGGGTCGAGCTCCTTGGCCCGCTGGAAGAGGATAGCAGACATGCCGATGTTCCTGCGCAGGGTGACGCTCACTGCGGAGCGCAGCATGGAGGACAGCAGGGATAGCCGGTGAAGTGCCATCTGAAGGAGCAAGGAGCCGTGTTGTCAGGACAATACACTGTGACTCTGTCTCCAGATCACACTTAAGTCAATAGGAAATGCGTAGTCTGGAATTGCGTTAGGAGGAAGTAGCTGATAATTCACAACTAGCTGGGGTTTGGAAACTTAATCCTGTATAATAAAATGCTAAATCATTTTAGTGTATCGAAACTTGAAGGACTCCGTCACCTACTAACCTTACAACATCACTAATATGGACGTGCTGCTGGTTAGCTGGAGCAAATTAATGCAGGCGCTAGCTAGCTTTCAAGTTAATACAACTTAGCTGCTGTCATCAACAACGCTTGCTTAGCTTAATGACATTGAGTTAGCTACATAATACACAGTTGCAGCATAACAAGCAATTTTGGAAAGCATAATGTAATTGTCAGTTTACTTCAATAAAGTCAAGACAGCTAGAATGTTTCATTGCAGCTTGCTAAGCTACATGTTTACAACTGCTATCGCTAACATGCTAAGCTACCTTTAGCTGACGCGACACAGCCTTCTAACTGTGTCCTCCGTCGTTTATTGAGCTACAATAAATTATTTCAACGTGTCACTCATTACAGAAATGAACATGCCTCTGTTAGTATGCACCGTTGTGACAGACAGAGCTAAGTTAAATGTTTGATAGCGTTTCTTTCAACAACGCAGTACTCACCTTGGATTTGACACTTTAGCAGAGGATCCAAATGTGGAGGACCGCGGTGGATTGTGGGATTGTGGAGGGGTGAAAAGGAGGCGTTCGCGGACGTCAAAATGGCGGCTCCTTTGCGCAGCGCTGCGCAGATTTAGGTTGACCTCACATAACACCAAACTGTCCTTAATCTACTACAGCAGCAAATCCTGTAAATGTATTTGAACAGGAAAAATGTTTTTTATGTTGTGTCATTATCTGTGGCTGTGTAATAATCACGACAGAGCAGAAGGCCCTCGTTGAGCTAAAGAATTTTATTTATTTATTTATGTATATTTTTTTACTTTTAACTACACTGTCATTGCAGTTTTCCTGGACTTACACTTTTTTAATATTACTTGAAAAAAAGGCACAAGTAGCTTTACAGATGTAGCTAAACATTCTCACTTGTTAGTCATTTTATATTTTAATTAACACCATTGTTAATTTGACTTTGGTTTTATTTCATTTAATAAAAGCATATATCATGTTGGTGTGACTGTGGACCAAAAACATTTTGTTGGGCTTCACTTTATTGCAGAATAATTCAACCTTTAGCGAGACGAGCCGGGTTCATCTGTGTCAGGAAGCCCTGTCAGCTCTACTCTGCTGTTCTCTGCCTCAGTCTGACCTCTGACCTCTTTTACATAAAGGGAAGAAAAAGAAAATTCCCCTTCAGAGTCAATTTTCACAATATTATCACCTGCCTGATATTAAAGACCATACATAGACACCGGTTATGAAAATATAATATGATGTGTTGTGATTTAAACGTCATAAAAACACAAAGACGCAGCATCTGTATGTACATTCAAAACTTTATTATGGAATACAGTGTAGAAAGCGTTTTCCCAGTCAATGCAAATGGCCTGCACAATATTACACAGTGGAAAACAAAACCAATATATAATCCACAGAAAAAGATAGAAAGAAAATCCTGCTTCCTCTTCTACTCTACTGCCCTCTGTTGGGCTTCTAATGAGCACCCTCTGAAAACCAAGGACCCACCCCACTGCAGCCTCCATATGTACACTTCACCCACCATTCCCTCGAAGATCTTACTCGCCATTAGCTCTAATAACAGAGTGAGAGGTCACGCCGTCTTTCTTTCGATGGTGGCAAACCTTGAGCCGACTGTATGAAGATGAACGGGGGGGTTCTTAACGTTTACCTCGATCCCTGCTTTCACGTCCCCCGCCTGCCTCTCAGCTCTCCCTCGATGGTGAACGCCTATCATCTATATACAGACTACCGTGCTCTGCCTCTGAGGAGTCAAGTGTGCGTTGATGGCAGAGAGGTGAGCAGCATGCCTGAGGGGAAGTGAAGGCAAAGGAGGGAGAGGGAAGGGAGGTGCTGTGGGGGGAGTGAAAATCCATTATATATATACAGACTGCCTGCCTGGCTGACTATCCATCCGGAACTGCAAGTCATTTCCTCTCTACCTCGCCCTCCTTCCTCCTCCTCCTCCTCCTCCTCCCAGTGCTCCACCTGTTCCATCAGCAGACGGCAAAATGATTACAAAAAATAGACAGCGTCGGCTTACAACTGGACGAAACACCAGACTGAAAATGACAAAACACATACAGGCAGAGATAATCCTAACCCATCCCCCCATACTGGATTCCTCCTATTTTTCACGTTCCCCTTCCCGCTCCCTTTAACCTTCAAGCCCACGACATGCCCTTTTAAAAAAAAAACAAAAAAAAAAAATACACAGTGACATGGATTGAACAAAGAAGCAAAAATGAAAGGGGATGATTTATAACACAATATATCTCAGTGAATAATATACAAACAGAGATGAAGCCAGCCCCCCTCCTGTAAGCTTCAGGAACGTAGCGTGGTTTTTAAAAATAAAAAAAAATGAATACAAGAAATGAGGAACACACTTAATTTCCAAAAATCACAGATCTTTTTTTTAAATGTGTATTTTACATGATATCAAAGCAGAGCCCGTTCATCTAGATTTATATATATTTTTCATCATTGTTTGAAGTCACGTGATCACGAGAAGATACTAAATGTACAATCTTGCTAGAATGACAATCTATACGTGAGAAAAGGATCTCGAGAGAGAGCAGCGGTAAGATCTTGACTTTTTTTTTTTTTTCTGTTTTTCCGAATCCTTGTTGTTGTCATTGTTGTCATGCACTACATAGGAACAGCTAAAGACTTCAGCATTACTTCAGTAACATTACACGCAATTTAAAAAAAGGACTTTACATCGGTTTTGACTTCTCTTCTTTTTTTTTTTTTCTCCGTTTTCATTCTTTTTTGAAAAACAAAACTGGAAACGAAAGAGGAAAAAAAAAATTAAAAACAGCTCATTCAGAATACATAATTACTACCGTCATCGTCAACATATTCGTTATCGTCAGCGTCTCCAGATATCCTTAAGAGCCTTGTGTGACTTAGCACAGCCCAGCTGTCGTAAGAATGCGTAAAGAAAAGAGGATGGAGGGAGGGATGATGGAGGAGGAGGAGGAGGAGGAGGATGGGGGGAGGGAGGGGAGGCTCACTTATACTCCAGTGTAGACTGTAGAGTGAGTGCAGTAGTGGTGCATCTTGTGGGGAAACGCTGGGCATCATTTATAAAAATCGTGCTGCTTGATTTAAGCCGTCATTTCGTTCTATAATCACTACAATATGAAGAATCAAATGATTTGAGATGATTTCTGATGATTCCAGTTTTTGTAAATGAGGCCCAGGTGAGCGTGTGCCAAAAAAATCCTACTGATCAGTGGTCAGATTTGCCTGCACAAGTCCACACCTTAAAACCATCCCAAGCCAAAAAAACCCAAGTATACACTGGCCCTGAATCAGTGTGGAGAGAGCACGCTTCTTCCCCCAGAGAGTGGGTTTGTTTCGATGCACTGGGCGGGGCCTTCTTTCCATACGTCAGCAGGCCCAGATGGAGCAAACGTATAAAAACACCTTCCTTTAACTAAAAGGCGTCCTGCTCCGATAAAGTGAACAAACTTGGTGCAAACTGGCCTCAGCCGCAGCGTCCGCCCAGGCATAAAAACCCTGGCTACAGTCGCTCTGTACGCTTGAGACCGACTATTTCAGTCACGCAAATCGTCTAAGCCACACTGCCTTTTGGAGACGTGGGACTCGTCTGGGAAGAGGAGGAGGAGGAGGAGGAGGGAGGAGGGAGAGGAGAGGAGAGGAGAGGAGAGGAGGTGCTTGATGTGTGGGGGAGGAGATGTTTGTGTGTGTTTATGCGTGTGGACGTGAGACATTCTCCTCAGTTCTGCATCTGCTCAAAGAACTTGTAGGTCGGGTTCTCGTAGCCGTTCTGCTGCATCTTGGACAGGTGGCGCTCCTCGGGGGTGACCGCAGCGTCCACCTGGAGGGGAGCCAGAGAGGGGGGAGGGGGAGGGTTACATCGGCACGCACGAATGTAAAGACAATCGACATTTTAAGACCTTTTGAATGCTTCCTCAAGTGATTTTTAATTGGATGCGGAAAGGCAGGAAATGAATCCTTTTATTATTTGTAAACAGATGCAGAGTGCAGAGTGTACAGTCAAATCCATACATACATATACATATATATAGCCTGATACAACAGATTGTACTCACACGTGCATGCATGTGCACAGCATCACCCCCCCCACACACCAGACTGCGTGCCGTATAGAACAGCTTGTCCACACACACACACACACACACAAACGCACAGGTCAGTCGTTTCTCACCTCGATGACTCCGTGGTGGATGGAGGTGTACTGCTTCTTCCTCAGCATCACCAAGGTGATGACGATCACGGTCGCTATGACGACGCCTCCGACCATCAGGCCGATGATGGCGCCCTTGTTGGAGCCCACATCCTCGGCGAAGAAGACCTGTGGGAGGCGAGGGACAGACAGTGGTCGGGCGACCTGTCAGTCACATGGACACGACCAATCGCAGCCAGCGGGGTGGTTTTTAATACATGGACAGTAGAAATGCGGCGCCAAGGTCTTTTCTGAGTGTATGAGTGTAGCGTTCAGCACAGCGGGGCAGACAGCTAACTGTGCTTAGAAATACTTTGCATGTCTCTTGCATGTCCAGTGAGCTCCAGTAGCTGCGACTACCACTGCTGGAATGTAACTGAGTACATTAACTCAGGTACAAATTTTAGGTACTTGTACTCTACATGAGTATTTTCTTTTCATGCCATTTTCTACTTGAGCTCCACTATATTTCAGAGGGGAATATTGTAATATGCAACATTTACCTGACAGCTTTAGTTACTCGTTACTTTACTGATTACAGTTGTAAATATGAAGTTTGTAAAATATGATGTTTTGTGATGCATTCAACTATCCAGCAGTTTTTTTAATCAATTTGTCAATTTACAGAAAATGAATTTTCAGTTAATTTGATGATGGTTTAAGTCTTTTTTAATTTTAAAACTTCGAAAATGTGATAATTTCCTGCTTTTCCTTTGAATGATTTGATCATTTGAATGTATTTGTAATAATTTTGCTATTAAAAGAAATAATAATTTTGAAAACAAAACAAACAAAATTTTAATTTATACTACTCCTGGGACTAAATAAGCATTGTGAAGGTGTCAGCGTGGGCCCTGAGTGACAGTATTTCTTACTAATTTTTAAGAATTGTAACAAACCATATGAAAATAATCATTACTGAGCTCCACCTCAACGTACTACAACTGTAAAATCCTGCTTCTGACATTAACGCATGACTCATAATAGACTGCTGTAGTCATGATTCCTAAAAGCCAGAAATCAGTTAGCATTTTTGGTCTTCTGGTTCCCTCGTCTCAAAGTCTGTGGGTTTTTTTTTAATTGATTCTCACTTAAATGCCTGAAACACAGTCCGTGGTTACCACAGGCTGAACATATTCACATGTTTTGTTCTATGACATAAAGTACATCATTAAATGTTCCATTATTTCATTATAAAGCACTTAAGTGTCTTATAAACAGCAGTTGCTAACAAGCAGCTAAATGGTAGTCAGGCACATTAAATGTCACCAACTCACTAGTCCGTCTTTACAGGTGGACTTTAGTTTCAAAGTATTCCAACTCTAACTTTACACCTGTTGATCAGTTCATAGAAAACGTGTGCAGTAATTGTGTAGTAAGACGCTGAGTGGTGGTGACAAAAATCATCTGTGAAGATAATGTTGCCGAATAAAACGTGTGAGTATCATAAACGTGTGTTCGTCACAGAGATTATTTTCGGCGATAATCCAAAATCCAATTGAAAAATCCCAAAGGCTTTTTGATGCTAACTTGCGGCTTAGCCTACAAAAATACGTCATCCTGACACCACTCTATAGTCTGATGACTGTACTATACTCGCATCATGTTCAATGCAGTACTAGGAGTATTAGCACTTTTACTGTGTCAAAGGATCTGAATACTTCCTCCATCACTGTCACTAACTCGGGGGGAGATTACTTGTGACATTCAGAGTTCCATCCCATTTATTTCCGCTTCCTTCCACTTTTCATTTGCTTAAATCACTTTGCAGTGCATGCTGTGTGTAATTTTTTTTTGTGTCATTTTTTGAAATAAAATCATTACAGAGTGAAATCTAGCGTGAAAATTACCACTTTGCTTCTGGGGGATAAAAAAGATGTGAAACAGAAACACGCATTAAAATAACTGTGGGGGGACTTCTGAGGGGTTATTTTTACTGGTGGTGATTTTAATTTCTTCCTGTGGCTGTCAGGTGATTTACAGGAAGGGGAGCAGAACATAAGGCAACAGTGATGCAGCATGACTCAGCTGCAAAACAATAAGATTAGGAAAAAAAAAAAATAAATCACAAAAAGCAAATGAAAGCTTCCTCCCTCTGTCACAGATTATGCTTCTCTGTCGAACAGAACAAAAAAAAGTGGAGGCAAATGGCTTCTGAAGGGAGGAAAACAACTCGTGATATCCACCTGTGCTGACTGGGGATAACGGGACAGAACCGCAGTCAGCTGGCACCGACTTCAAAACAGCACTAAACTGCAGATAATCTAACAGAAATGCGTGCTGACATCTCGCCGCTGCTACCCCTGCTGGTGTCAAACACTGCACAGAGTGGGGACTTAATTTGGGGCTGCTGAGCCTCCTCCAGAATAATCCTACAGAAAGCTGATTGGGGTTACCGTGAATATCAAATCAAGGAGTTAAGTTGAGGAGACCGCCGACACTCCGACTGCTCATTGTGAATGCAAGAAATGTGATATGTAATAAAATGTAGGGATTAAGAGATTAAAGCCTTTAGGTGAGAGGAATAAGGTACGCGGATTTGGATTTGACTGAGGATGGATTGAGGTTTTTGTGCTGGCATTACAATGCGGGATGAGATTAATGAATGAACGAATGCTGAAGTGGGTCAGAAAGCCGCGGAATGTCGAGCACAATAACCTGTGGCCGACCAGGAAAACACTTACAGACACAGACAGCACGCAACTTCACTCTGATCGGAGGACGGAGGAATTCAGAGAAGTGTGACGCACGCATTATCGCGGCCGTCTCCATGGACACCTGTCTCCATGGTGACAACCTTGGGAGTTTACCAAGAGGACAGAGTGGAGACATGGGCCTGACTGCGCGTGTGTGTGTGTGTGTGTGTGTGTGTGCTTGTGGATATGAGAGGGCAGAGTGCAAACTCCCATGTGTCAGTAAATGCATCTTTCTGTGTGTGTGTGCATGTTTGTGTCTATTTATGTATGAATCTGTGAATTTTAAATGAGTCTGCTTGTGTCAGAGTGAGCTGCTGCGTGCGTGTGTGTGTGTGTGTGTGTGTGTGTGTGTGTGTGTGTGTGTGTGTGTGTGTCTGTTTGTTTACCAATTTCTGGTGGTGAACTTCATATTCAGTGCTCTGTCTGTCCTCTGTCTCCATTCGCAGCTCAGGCATAGCTTCCATCTTCATTCCAGTCACTGGCAGGGGAAGGAAAAGTACCATCTATTATGGATGGTGACACTCAGCCGCTTTTTCTTTATCTCACAGACACACACACTCTTGCTGGACTCAAACTCGCCCACACAAGCCGGACAGACAGCGGAGAGTTGGCAGTAACAGTGGTATGAACTGAATATGGCACATATATATAGCACAGTAAGCATAGAGCCTGCAGCGGTGTCACAAGTCTCCTGACAAACACAACTGGCTCCTTCATGGAGGTCAAGTAGAGTTGGCTGTGTGCAAATAGAGTCCAGAAATACTGTCTTGACTTCACCACAAGAATCTACTTTAAAACGATCTTGTGATGGATTTTAAGGGAACAGACCTAACCTGAACAAATGTTAGTTTTTAGCCTGGAAGCTTCTTTAACAATCATTGTTGAACTTCAGTTATAATCTATAATAGATTACGACACATACTATTACCTATATATGCTTATATACTGTATGTTTTCATGACAATGCCTCCTAGCAAAGCAGATACTATCATTTACTGTCCAAATCAAACTACACATGTGGTGAGCACTCTCTTACAGAGCGCCCTTTATTTTGGGTTTATAAGTTACTAGTGAGTAAAAAATAAATGACTAATTATATAGAGCAGTAATAAGCCACCTATTAAGAACAACTTTTAGGTTGCCAGAGGGGGAAAAACACTATTTGCTGTTGAGCTGTAATAAATGCCAATAAGTCACTAATAAAGAGGAAATTTGCTTCCAATTCTGCACTCACACGTCTAAATAAAGTAATTATTAAATCTTAATGAATTTATCATGTTATTGTAAGCCATTTGCTAAAGTTATCAGCAATTATGACAGTCAATAAAAGATTTTTTACAACCTGGCAACAAAAAAGGTTTCACTGTGAGAGAGTGAGTAATGAATAAAGCTATTAGTTACAACTTGTACACCCTTAAAAGTTGATTCAAACATTTAACTCAGCCGTGTCCATAAAGCTAAATCTGACTGTGCGTTTATGATTAAACCAGCTGTTTAACTTTTATTGCCCTGTGGCTCATGTGTGGCCACCAAACCAAAGCTATAGGACCTCCAGTATTACCACCAGAGGGTGCATTGTTTCATATCAAGAACCATCTTTACACATAAATGAGCAAACAGTGATAATAGACCTGGAAGAAGGAGTCCTTACACTTTAGAGTTAGTAGCCTAGCAACAGACTAATATCTGCAGGCCATAGACCCCATCCATCTGGTTTCATAAATATATTAAAATATGCAATATTGGCACAGTTGTATAACAATAGCACCAACCTGGCCGTGTGGGAATGCCTCTGTCAAGACTGGGGCGAGAGTCCACTGGTTCAACTGGAGAGAGAGAGAGAGAGAGAGAGAGAGAGAGAGAGAGAGAATATTTTTATTTTAAGCACAAAACTGTGAAAAATGTGTTTGATCCTACAAAACAAAAATTAGATCTCTCATTCAGGGTTCATACAGCTTTTTAAAAATTCAAGCACTTTTCAAGCACTTTTCAGGTATCTAAACCAAAGGATTCTACACTCTCAAAGCCTTTATAATCACATCTGCATTGTTACTATAAATGCAATTGCGAAAAATACAGATTTTTGGGATTACATGATGTACATGTACATGGATGAAACAACTCTGGTAATGAAAATCAATATTTTTTCAGGGATTATCTTCAAATCCAGGCGAATTCCTTACCTTGAAAATACAACGATTAAAAATAAGCATTTCGAGAACCTTGTTCAGACCCTGCATGTTGCATTACAGCCTCAACTGTGAATCAAAGTGTAAGTGCTTCAGTAAGTACCCTGGTTCTCAGTGTTGGGCTGGTTGAAGCTCTCGGGGTGGACGAAGCCGACTCCCCCCAGGCCCAGCGTGTCCTCCTGGGGCAGCACGTCGGTCTGGTCGTCTCCCAGCTCCAGGTCGGGCATCAGGGCGTCGTTGCCGTAGCTCATTCTCACGTCCGTCTGCAGGTTGGCCAGCTGCTGGGCCATCTCCGCCTGCTCCCTCTGCAGGAGCTCTGGACGGAGACAACGAGGGAGGAGAGAGGTCAGAGGAGACGAGACGAAGGGAGAGGGAAGGGGACTCCCTTTATCTTTGCTTTGAATTATTTTTAACATTTCTTTCATAAAAAATATTGCTATAATAACTTCTTTGGATCTTTTTTGGATGGAATCTTTAAAGTTGCTAATGTGTTTATATTTGTGCTTGAAAAAAAAAAAGATCCCACACAATGTCGGCGAGGACAGACGGCCTCCAAGAAATGTTGTTTCGCTCTAATTTTGTAATAGACCTGGCACCCAGCAGTGACTGAATGGTGCCTTCTCTTCTGTGTATATTTGTTCCTGTGTGTGTGTGTGTGTGTGTTTTGCCGTGCAGCACAGAATGTGACAGTCTCCGAGACAGAGACACAGATGGCTGCGTGACGCATGCAACTCCAATAAACCCAAAAACCCACAGAAACCTCACAAAACGCAGGGGCTGGGAGGGGTGGAGGGAGGGAGGGAGGGGATTTATCTTCCCTACAAACAGTTTCATTTGACTCTGAGCGGAAGAATTAGGCCAAATGGCTCCAAAACCTTATCAACCAAAAAAAATAAATAAATTACATTTTTCGGCAGGCTGGAATTTAGAGCATTCAATCTCCCTGTTACATGCAGCACAATCAGGACAGTGTGTCTTCCCTCGTATCGCTCTCATGTCAGGGTCAGCAGGAAAGGCATCCAGAGCTCAGATTTACAGGATGTGGTTCGTGTCATTCTGTCAGATTTTTACCTGTTAACTGCTCTTTCAGCCAAAAACTCCTCTCTATGTTTCTCGGTTTAACTTCTGTAGTTATCTGACTGTATCCTGGAAGTTTTAAAGTCTCTAGTGTTTTACTTTCAGTGTCTACTATAAACTGGATTCTATGTTTGCGCTCAAATTAAGTCACCAAATGGCACCGGGTGAATTTTTAACTCACCAACTTGGTCCTGGATGTCGTCGGCCACACCGGGCACCTTGTAGAGGAGTCCCAGAGACTGGTTCATGCGCTCCTCGATGACGCGCAGGTGGGTCAGCACCTTTAACACATACAAACTGCATCAGCTTCTTCAGAAAAACAAAAAAAATTCATAATGTTACAAGAGTTAGCATAATGCGTCCGATGCTACCTGAGGTCTGATCTGCGCAGCCTTCTTGGGATCCACCATGCGGACGTGCTCGAAGTGTTTGAGGGTGTGCTGCCTGTCCTTCTGCTCGGCGCGCACGTACTTCTTCAACAGGCTGAAGACATGGCGAGGCTACAGGAGACACACAGAGAGGACAAGATGACACTGATGGTTAAGAGCAGAGGACAGGATTCGCATGGTGGGGTTTCAAGCCGAAGCCAACATTTGCATGATGCTGATCCAAATCCCCAAATCGGTCTGTGACAGTGACTGTGTTTACACTAACAGGACAATATAGGGGTCATGTAAACAGCTCATTCTGTATCAGGCTGCATTCCGACTGCAGCATTTTCCATTTTTTTTCCAGAGTTTGCGAGGAGAAACATACCTACTCTAAAACATTATGAAAGGCTTGGATATCAGAATGTTGTTGGATACGCGCAGCTATCACATCACTGACTCTTTCAAATAGGAATCATTTTAATTAACACTCGAGTAGAAACACTATTTTTCCGAATTAAAGGCAATAACCAAAATAATCTGTGCACGTACATTTTGTGTTTTTCTCCAATTCTATTCTCTTCTCCTCTGAGAAGATGAGGTTAATTCATATATTCAGAATGTTTATCAAACCTCACACATCCGTCAAATGCTTCAGAATGACGGTGCATTAGAGTTTAAGGACTGAGTTTAATGTGTGTATGAGTTTGGTGGCGTTTGATTTATTGTATTAATTAATTGGAAAAGTACAAGTCCAGCCAAGTTTCCTCCAAGGAGGAGAAAAACTGTGTTTTTATAGGTTGGAATCCAACACATTTGATCTGATTTAAAAGCATCTACTGTATGAAGGGCTCCATTAGCTGAGTGTATTTATACAGTGACAAAACGATTAAAATGCCTTTATTGTCACAGAATGTTAGGCCTTCGCCAGGGAGACGAGACTAGTCTACGGTCGACGTCCAACCGTGAAAATGACGGCATTTTAAAGGTTTAAAAGAGCTTGCTGTGGAGTGTTCTTGTGACTTTTATCTCTACATGCATCTCCAACTCAATTTGAGTCCAGAAAGCCCTCCTATCCTTAAAGTTTTTCGTGTTTTGCAGCAGATGAGCAGGTCAGATTAAGAGAATCATGAAAATATCTCACTTCAAATAAAAACAGAACAAGTATCTTGATGAGTAGCTGACGATCTTAAAAACACCAGCGACAAGGTTGGAAATGGCGGGACAAAGTTTAAAAAGTGCTGATAATCACAAGGGGAGAGACTTTGATAACGATTGTTTCGCTGCTGAACTGTTCGACATCGTACCCTGGGTGGGTCCTGCTGCAGCGCGGTCAGGTAGCTCTCCAGAGCCAGGCGGCGGCGGTCGTTGAGCAGAGCCTCCACCCGGGCCATGTGGGTCTCCACCAGCTGCTGCCGCTCGCTTGCCGCCTCCTGCTCCAGCGCCTCCACCTTCTCCTGGAAACGCTGCATGCACACATGCGCAAACATCCACGTTAATATCAACTAAAGGGGTTGAGGTGTTTCTGTACACATGTCCAGCGGGTCTCACCTGGATGACAGCTTTCTTGTCAGCCCGTGGAAGATTCTTGGCTTCCCTCTCAGCCTCCTCCCACTCTCTCATCACCTGAGCACAGGAAAAGGAAGGCAAACATTAATTATACCTGTCAATCTGCGTTATCGCTCCATATGTTTTAACACAGTCTGATTTTACACTTGAGTGAAACGTGTCAGCGCTCTTTGCGGCGCGGACGTGATGTTTGCGCGGCTGTCAGAAAGGAAGCTAATCTGACATTTTACAAGGCTATGAAACGTGTGGGCTGCAGGAGGGAATATCACATCCTTCCCGTCTGAGTATATAAATCCTTTCAGATTGAGAATGTTGATATGAGGGAGTTTCTGCTTTTCTAAAATCACAGGGGGGTTTACATGCTGGGTCAAAGTGAAGCATGACACAAATCAACAGATTCCATTCCCCTTTTTCTAGTTACATCTTCCTCTGAGAGATGACTGTACATCCTGCCTCAGTTCCGTCCTCCTTGAGTCACTCGGTGGCTTCTTTAATGCAACCGAGGACCTTACCAAAGACAATATTTCTGAGGGTGAAGCCAACTGTGTGAAATCGGACGACGCTGCGCCTGTAGCTACCCGTGCACAACAAACAGAGCTATCCAGAGAGGCGCACAAAAAACAAAAAACAAAAAACGGTGACGTTGCTGCGGACCATCTGGCTCTCTTCCGGAGAGCGAGCCCCTTGATTAAAGAATACAATTAAAGTTGAATTGGCTCGGTCGGCTCACCCGGGAGGGATTAACAAACACCTATTCGTTTTACTTGACACACCTCCGTTCTATTCATAGACATATCTTTGTCCTTCGCCTGCTCCCAAAGAAAATCCTGCTTTCTGTTCTCCCTGCTGATCAGCTTTCAGTCTGCTGAATTAACAGTAAAAGCATAAAATCATCCTTCCTCATTCATTTCCTTCGCCTCTTTCCATCAGTACCTGGGACATCCTCTCGCGGTGCTTGGCCTCCAGGCTCTCTTTGGCCTTCTGGAAGTGGGCGTGCTCGTTCTCGTCGGCGGGCGTCTCCAGGTAGTGGTCCACGGCGTCAGGGGAGCTAGGCGTGGCTGTGGGTACTGTAGAGAGAGGGGGGGAGGAAAAAAAAGGAGGCAGGGATGTGAAAAGACTTTCACTGCAGCAGCTTTTCATTTAGCTTATCTAGGACTGGCTGTGCTGCAGAGGCCCAGACAAAGACAAAAGGTCCAAAATGGGTTAATAGGGTTAGTGTTAGATCAGGAAAGAAAGAACACAAGATAGAAGCGGTAGCTGGAAGCCAGCACCCTCCAAAAGCAAACAAGTGAATGCCTCAGATGACCCTCAGTCCTTTGTGAAAGAGAGACAAAAACCGCTCTCTCATTTCTATAACTTTATTCAGCGCTGCTCTCGTGCATAAACACTGGCGCTGGAATATATCCTGTGGGCTCAAAAAGCAGACTGAACTGCGGTCGACTCAGCAGCGAGAAATATAAATGGGCCGCCAACTGCATGAAACCTGGGTTTAATCGGTGGAAAGTTGATTATCTTTCACAAGAGCTCTATCAAAAGTGGTCTGCGGTGCGCGTGTGAATCTGTGTGTGACGGCTGTGCATCATGTGAAATTGGTTATGTCGGATGAGAGCGCATGACTGCACCAGACAGAAAAACAACGGGGAGATGTTTTTTTTCCTTTGACCTGAGCTGAGTGTTTTGTTAGCCTCTGTTCCTTAAAATCACTCAAAAAGGATCAGTTCACCCAACATATGAGGCATTTTCCTGGTGATCACAGTCTTGGTGTTATTTACCCAGTTCAGAGATCTCTGAGATTTCTGCTTCCAACCAATATAACGGAGGTGAAGGGGATTTAGCAAGCGGTGCTCACAAAATTGAAAATCCTGATTAAAAAACGTGTGTTCTTGTTGCTGTGGATCATCCACAGAACACACTGAACCCTTTTCAAAGGGGCTATTTCTGCATGGTTGGATTAAATGAGAGGTAAGTGAGAATGTTCTTGTTTTGTAATTGGGTGAACTGATCCTGTACACTCCACTGCAAAGTGGTAATCCACTAATTCCTTGTTTAGATTTTCCCCTTTTCTTCCCCCACTGTTGTGTTTCTAGACTGTACATTTTTTCAAAAACTGAAGCACTGTGACATTTCTTCTTTTGTTATTCCGTTTGCTACCTGATCTCTTTCTCTCTTGTATCCAAGTTCCCCCAAGTGCATTAAAACAGCCTGAGGAGATAAAAATGCTGTATACATAAGCATATATACTACTTCTAGCTAAAAATCCCACAATGCAATGCCATAATTGTCTAAATTATAGTTAGGAGACACTTCAGCTGTCACTGTGCAATTTATTGATACGGCATAAGTGTTTTCTTTTCCTGTTTTTAAAGGCTTCACCACAGTTAAGTGATGCAATTTACTTAATGATACTTGCCTCTACCCACTTAGTCATCATATTACTGATGATTATTTATGAAAAATCCCATTGTGCTAATATTAAGTACCATTCCCTTCAATACTGTCGCACTATCGTCACTGAGATATATAAGATATGGGGGTATATGGTAGATTTTTTATGGAGATTTAAAAATACAGAGGCAAACGATATAAATACCAGGCTGTTATTTTAAGGCCATATTGCCCAGCACTGGTGCAAAGTGATGGAACTAAGGTTACTGTTTTGATACCATGTGTTTAAATGATACGATATCAGCATTCAGTAGTATCAAAAGCACCGTAGCTATAAAAGAAACAGATACAAAACCAGATTTTCAACCCAAGGCTGCACAGATATTAACATTATTACAAATGTGTTGCTATTTGTGGTCAGTCAGTGTTTCTGTGCCTGTTTATGTAATTATCATATGCTTGATATTTGCAAAAAGCTGCTTTAAACAATAGAACAGTTGTGAATCATTGTTAGTTAACCACACATGCGAGTGCAGTGTGTGTCCGTGTGTGTGTGTGTGTGTGTGTGTGTGTGTGTGCTGGCTCGGGGGATAAAAAAGACACTGCAGCACTTTCTCACCTCCACTATGCTCAGCAGAGCAGAAATCCCATCCCGAAAACACACACATGCACATGCACGCTCACACCTAAAACACACACACTCACACACACACACACTCACTCTGGATAAAATTAGATCAAAATATAGGGAGATGGAGATAGCAGGACTCCATTTTGCTGCGGGGCATATCATGCACTTCGTGACTCAGACGCACACACATTTGCACACACACACACACACACACACACCGAGCAAGGTCGCTGAACCTTACACAACACTAAAATCATCATCGGAGCTGAACACTTAAACTGCCTTCCTCTCCTCATCTGTAACGCACAACACCCCCCTCCCCTCTCTGCACACACACACACACACACACACACACACACACACACACACACACACACACACACACACACACACACACACACACACACACACACACACACACACACACACACACACACACACACACACACACACACACACACACACACACACACACACACACCTGGCAATAAAAACACAGGAGTTACTATTTGAAATCTAATCAGTTCAGTTTGTGACTGGATGATTGCGTCAAACTCAACAGGAAGTGGCGAGAAATGTTGTTTCTTTAAAGTCTAATGGCCACACGTAGTGACAAGGTGAGAGAACCGTCGAGCAAACTCCCCGTCCTCCGTGTTGCCACTGAAAATCAATCATCACAGCGTGATGTAGCAGGCAGGTGTGCGCCGAGAGCGTGTAATGATGTATTGATGAGCTTTTTCCCTACCGCTACCTTGGAAACGTTTCTTATTTTCACAAACCGCAGCACGGCAATTTAACATTAACCACAGCTGATTTCCTCGAGGAAGGAGTGATGTAAGCAAGGCGGCGACACGTCAGGGATGTGAAGGGAGGGTGTGCAGCCAGGTGAGGATTACTGCTACATAATATCTGCCTGGTTGATTTTACAGCTCATATTCATGTTAAAGTAATATGCGAGATGATGCCCATGAGGTGACTGCAATCATAGACGTTACAGTAGTTATCATACCTGCTCTTAACACTGTAAACCTGGCAATGTAAAGAGTGTACTCAGCCTTGAAGGCAAGTCTTCTGTATGCAGCTGTGGTTATCAGGGCATGCTGTGCAGTTTTTTGGTGCCATGTTTCACTACTAATGTGGATAGGAATCAGTCAATTTTAGGGTTTTAGTTATTTTCTTGATTAATTATCAGTAGTTGGTCTATTAAATGTCAGAAAAATGGTGGAAAATGTTCATCAGATAACGTCCTTAAATGTCTTGTTTTGTCCACAGCCCAAATATATTCAGTTCACTGTCATAGAGGAGTAAAGAAAACCAGGAAATATTCATGTTTAAGAAGCTGGAATCAAAGAATTTTGACTTTTCTTTCTTAAGAACTTAAACCGACTGATAGGTTATGAAAGCAGCTGTAAAAGTTGAGGACCAAACAATCCATCCTCGCAGCTCTAAGAAGTTTTACCTAATCTGGCAATCAGAAATATCAAACTCTAGGAGACTCCTTTACTCAATATTCAGAAAAAGCTTTTCATCGCTGTGGTTTTAACACAGCGACTGCTAAAACACCTCTGCAAGCTCTTTACAGCTTTCGAAACACAACTAGGTACAGTTTGGCTCAAGGGAACATGTGTTTCGCAAAACATCATATAGCTTTCTTACACGCTACGAGGATTCCACCTACAAAGCGTCAAACTGAGCGTGAATGCAGAGGGGAAAGTGAGACAATCAGGTTGGTGGCTTTACGAATCCACGAGGGATTACAAGAAAAGGTACAGTCTGTTTTTAGTGCAAACATTTATTTGTCTGACAGACGCACACAGAGGCGGTGAGTGAATAAGTAAAGGTTAGCCAGGAAAGGGAGCCGACAGGTCTGGAAGAGAAGCACACCAAGTGAGCAGCTGTTAAGGTCTGGCGGCGAGTGGAAAGACGGCCAGTAAACGTGAGGGTTAGAGACAAACCAGAGATTGAAACGACCGGCATTCAGAGCAGCGAGCTGCCGGTCGAGGTCAGGACTTACTGACGCTGCTGCAGACAGACAGGCAGTACTCCTCTGACTCAAAGTTATTCCTGTTGCCTCCGCAGCCGCCGTAGATAAACTGAGCACAGCGGCCCTCCTGGCGGTCAAAGTACCAGCGGGGCAGCATGGCCCGGCACGGACCGGTCTCCGCGTTGGCCCAGCACACATCTTGGAGAACACACACATATACACACTTGTCACAACACTCTTTAGCTCACCATAATCCCTTTCAGAGCGTCATCTTTTTGTGGCGCGTTCACCTATAAAACATGCCACTTCAATTCAGAGACACATTAAAATCAAAGACCTGATGTTACAGAACAGGGCAGCGGAATTTAGGAGCAATTTAACAACTGAAATGAAGAAACAAGGCTGGAACAACCAATCCCGCTTCTAATGGGACGTGGCTAATAGAAGCTCTGAGATGACAAATGAGCACAATAGGAAAAATGACGGCAGGAAATTAATTGTCGAGGAACGCGAGGTTCAGTTGTGTCTAGCAAAGCGTGAAAAATGGAGAGGAAAACATGTTCCGATGTTGTACCGCCGAGCTTGTTCCAAATTAATCTGAATGTGAAGAAACCTGTCGTCTGATTTTTTTCTTTAAAGCCTTAAATTTAAAACCATTCCAGAGCTTTTTCAAGGACCTCAAGGCAGCCTGATAAGTCTATATGTAAGATGAAGACCAAAACTCGTCTCGTGTTCCTCACCTCTGACAACCTCTTCCACCGACTCAGTGGTGGTGGTGGTGGTGGTGGTCGTCATGGCAACGTTGGTGGTGGGCTCGTCGTCGCCGTCGTCGAGCGTGTCGATGATGTGGTCGTCGTCGTCGTCTCCCTCCTCATCCTCCTCATCCTCCTCTTCCTCCTCCTCCACCGCCTCCTCGTCCTCCTCGCCGTCTCCGTCCTGGTCGTTGTCCAGCACGTCCTCCTCCTCCTCCTCCTCCTCCTCCTCTTCCTCGTTGTCTTCCTCGGGCACCTCCTCCTCTTCCTCCTCCTCCTCTACCACAGATGGCCTGGTTTCCTCTTGCTGCTCCGCTGGCTCAGGCTCCCGCACCATACTGAGAGAGGAGGAAAGGGAGGGGGGGGATGGAGGTAAGGGAGGGACAGGGTAAAGAGACATATGGAGAGAACATGAGCGATCGGGGGAAGGAAAGGTGACAGAGAAAGAGGGATGATGAAATGAGGAAGGCAGGGAGGATGAATGGGAGGGAGGGGAGGAAAGAGACTTTAAATTAGAACCAACCTGCAGTTTGCTTCCAAGGAGAGAAATTTGATCCTCACGGCAATGTTGAAAATGAAAGTGGCAGTATCTATGATCATCTGAGCGCTGATGTATTACTCTGCTGCCGCTGTGCCCTCATTTATCTGTGTGCGTGTGAATGTATGTTTGTGTGTGTGTGCGTGCGTACCTGTTGTCAGAGTAGTCGGTCTCCGCTCCACCCCACCAGACATCAGAATCATCGGCGTCCTGCTCGGCGCTGTCGGCGTCGCGCTCGGCCTCGGCGGGACAGCACACGAACTCCACGCCTCGGAAACGGTCGATGCCGCACGGCAGCAGCATGCCGTAGTCGTGGAGGTTCATGGCGCGGTCTCCGCAGGACTACGGAGACACAGAATACGTCAGTAGCTGGCTCTGATAAGTCTATCACTATGTTTCCACGGAAAGTACCCAGAACTTTTAGTCCCGGGAACTTGTTTTCAAGGAACTAAAAGGCTTGTTGTTGTCTGCATTTGCACATTTTGTTCTTGAATAACAACTCATTCAAAGAAATGGTGCAATAAAATGCTGCAAGTGCCCGCCCAATCAGAAATGTTCATCGCTGCAAGCCCCACCCTCACAGTTGCTGTACTTTTGGAAAGTAGTACCCCCCGCAGGGACTTTTTGGAGGGTTAAACAACACCCCTGGAACTTCATCTAGACCCTGATCCCTGCGGTGGAAACACACCGACTTCCTCCAAAGGTTCCTAGTCCCTGGGGAAAGTTCCTGCAGTGGAAACGGTGCTTATATGTGAGTGTGTGTGTGTGTGTGTGTGTGTACTCACCTCCTTGGCTACAGTGTGCCAGTGCAGGTGGCTCTCGCACTGGTTCATGCGCTCCTGGTGCAGGAACTTGCACTTGTCAGGCACGAGCAGGGCGTCGCTCACAAATTCTCCCACTGCAGCAAAAAAATAATATTCATATTTATAATTCATACACAATGGGCAGCTTCGGCGCGGCTTTCTGACGGCCCGAAGACACGCTTTAACCGACGCTGACAACTCCCATTAAGCAGAGCTGACTCCAGCTCTTGTAACCACAGCGAGATCCGGTCTTTTCATGTGTCTATTGCTTTTCCTAGAAATGCTTCACATAAGAGCTAAAACTGCAAATCAGTAGTAAAAAAAAAAACTATAGGGGACTCACCCAGGCAGCGGTAGGGCACCACAATGTGCATGTGACTGCGACACTGCTTGCGTCCCTTCTTGCACCAGCTCTGGATGCTGACTGGCTGGTTGGCCTCCACCACATTGGTAATCTGGAGCTCTGGGTACACCTGCACACACAGAATTAAATATTATAACAGTGTCGCATAGTCACAAGCATCTGAAAAGCTCTTAATAGTTTGTTTGAGACAGCTTTTCACCCTCTTCGTTTACATATTCTGCTCTGCTACTTCTGTAAATTTGTATTTTCTCCAAGATATTTCCATCTTTACATTACCGCGGTGTTCCCTGACGCCGGTTCCGCTCGGCGGACTCGGCTGTGTTTACCTCTATGTTCCTCTCAGCCATGCATGACATCTGCCTCTGCACAATATATTCCGAGTCGACGTGTCGTCCCTCCCCAAGTACCTCTTCCCCTCATTCTTTTTCATGACACCCCCTCTTCTGTTTTCTCTCCCTTCAAGCCTCTCCGAATGCAGATAATAATTCCCCCTCGGTTTCCTTGTCACTCTCACGTTTGCCAAAAATCGGCTTTTCCATTCAGCTCCGGGCAGGGAAAATCCTCACAGTTCTTCGTATCTCTGCTTTGGATTTTGATATAATAAGTTCAAAATGTTAAAACGTGTAAAGCTGGGACTTGTTTGTTATCACTGGATGTATTATCAGTGGTAACAACAGAAAGATAGCTTATCTTCCTTCGAGTCTCTCTTACATGCTTTTTCAGAGCAATCTTATTATGCATCACCTCTTATCAGACAACTTTTCAGACATAGTGCATTTGTTCAGCGAAAGCCTGCTGAAATATTCCCCCACAGACGTGTGGTGTTGCGGTTGACGACTACAGTAGCTGAAAGATCGCAGTTTCAGTCGCCACAACAGTTAATTCATGACCGTCAGCCATGAGTGGCGTCTTCAGAGCCTCGGTTTTTCTTTGGCCAAACAACGAGGTCACTGTGTGTCTTCCTGCCTTTGGTTTGGTAGCTTCACGCCGCCTAATTAAAAGCCGTCCAGAGCTTTTAAAATGAAGTCACAAGGACTTAAGCAGCTTGTTTACTGAGCGGAGTTTTGGCTTCGTGTCATCCTGCCAAATTGGGGGATTTTGGTGCGTAAAAACAAATCTGTTCGCAGACTCTGTAACCCACTCACTTTGCTGAGCTCTCATATTATCTCAAACGAGCGAGAACAAACTGTTCCGTCTGCCCTCTAATATCCACAGTAGTTTTCTTTTTGCTGAGTTGCTTGATTGCAGAGAGGAGAGTGGAACTTTTACTCCGGGGAACGTGATTTTAAGGAACTAAATGTTCTACCGACCCAAGAAGATGAGGCAAATTAGTCTATGAAAAGCTGTCTTTACATCATTTTAGCGCATGAGTATCCTGCAATGATGAAGTCCATAGATGTATGCTCTCTTCTGTAACTCCATATTGATGTGTCAAAGCGCAATAAATAAACTGGTTCGAGGGGGCAGATTTGATAAAATGGTTCCTGAAACAAAATACTGTGAGTACCCAACCAATAAGAAATGTTCAGCTGCAAGTTCCTGTACTTTTGAAAGTACCACCCCCTCAAGCAGGGACTTTTTGGGACTTTCAATCCACAGTCAATCGGTGGAAACACACTTAATGCCTCCAAAAGGTTCCTAGTCGTTGGGGAATGCTCCTGCGGTGAAAACTCAAATTTTGAGGTTTTTTTTTTGCCAAAATAAAATTGTGAAACTTCTAGAAAATAAAAAAAAAACCACAATCCAATTTTGCTTGCTGTGCACTCCCCCTAAAGTGTTCTCAATAAAGTATCTGCGCTGCTACCTGCTCAATCATTCTAATTTGCACCAAGAGTGTCAGCTTAACGGCTGAAATGTAAATTATCCGACCCAAAAATCCAACTAAAATGTCACAACTATAAAAATTTATCACCCGGGCTTATTGCTCTCTCAGAACAAAATAAACACTGGGTAATTACAGTTTAAGGATTCAATATATCACAGGACACGTAGCCAAATGAGAGCCGTTTGAGGGTATGACAGGCACTAAAAATGATGGTTACAAATGGTCAATAACCTAACTACCCCTACATTCTCTATCTATATATCTATACCCCTTTAGGCAGATTTAGTAGAATACACAATTATGATTCATATCGGCTCGAAAGGGTGGATTAATACGACTGTGTAATATCAGATTTAATTGATTCTACAGGGGAAATAAACAGTTGTACATATAAAAACACCCACACACTCCCCACACTTTACCTCCTGGCAGTACTCCAGGATGCCCTCCTTGGTGCCGATGCAGCTCTTGGTGCCCGAGGGGTCCGGCTCCCACTTGCCGCTCTGCACGTTGATGTGCATGTTGAGTTTGCCGCAAAACATGGCCACCTGGGGCTCCGCCAGCAGACCCATGGAAACGTCTGTAGGCACCTAGGAGTGAGGACACAGACGAGAGAGGGAGATTTAATGAGATATACCACTCATGTTAAACCTCCTTGAGCGCTGAACGCTGAAAAATGCAAGACGGATGCAATTAAATTTTATTGCTTAGATAGAGAGGGGGAGAGGAGAGGAGATTAGCGCGTTAGATGAAGAGTAAGATGAGAGGAGCGGAGGGAGGAGAAGACGAGGAGAGCCGAAGACGAGGTGCTGGCGATCCTCGCCCGATCTCTTCGACATTTCAGGTTCGATCTGCGCTTTCCTATCATCAAACTCTTAACCACTGCAGTGCTAGCATCATGCTCGATGCCTCTGCTCATATCTGGCGTTGGGAGTTGTCAAAGATCTTGTTGGAGAAATGCTGGAAAAACACTGTGATGGACACAAAAATCAATAGCTTCAGAGGAATAAATTGCCTCAAACAACAGGCCTGGAGCAATCCAATACACCCTCTGTTGTCTATGATGTTCATGCACAAGAACACACACCCACTCAGCTGCCCTGCGCAACACCATTTATGGGAATAGTGTACATCTCCGGGTCCATGCAGGCTTTTTAAAAAAGAGTGCTTCCAGGACAGTATAGTGTTTATGTAACCTCTGTTGATTTGTTTTTGGTTCATTTCTCTCTGTTAGTGCAGCACACAGTGAGCAGGTTGGCTGAAGGGAAGGAGAGAGTGTGTGTGTGTGTGTGTGTGTGTGTGTGTGTGTGTGTGTGCAAACATGCGAGTGTGTGTGTGAGACACAGAAAGTCGGCCTCTGGCATGAATATATTAATTTCTGTGTTAATTTACGCTCCTGTGTTGGTTTCTGCCTCTGCGTGTGTGTGTGTGTGTGTGTGTGTGTGTGTGTGTGTGTGTGTGTGTGTGTGTGTGTGTGTGTGTGTGTGTGTGTGTGTGCGCCACTGCTGTCTGCCTGCATAAGGAGGTTTTGTGCTGAACTTCCCTCAGGAGAGGAGGTGCAGACAAACCACTGAATGTCTGCATTGTACTGGCAAATGAGCGAGAACAAAATGGGAGGGAAAAGGAGGGGGGGGCAGAGAAGGAGACAGAGGGAGGGAGGAGAGGGACTGTTGCCATTGTGTGCTCCCTAATCTTGTTAATGGTTTTGAAGGCCCTGGCAGGCAAACAAATGCTGTTTTGTGAGATGGATAGCATATTTTTTCCTCCAGACTTGAAGCAGCCGGGGGGCATGAAGGCCTCCCTCCAATATGAGAATAGCTGCTGGGGGCCATCGGCTTGGATGCATATGAAGCTCAAAGCCTGAATCGATTTAGCAGG
Organism: Pagrus pagrus; assembly: GCF_965226575.1. NCBI lineage: Eukaryota > Metazoa > Chordata > Actinopteri > Spariformes > Sparidae > Pagrus > Pagrus pagrus. The sequence continues at coordinate 14,790,328 of NC_140206.1, read as the reverse complement.
CGTCTACCTGCTCTATCAGTGGAAAGATGAACTTTATCAGCTTCTATTATTCACCATTTATACACATCAGCCGTATTTATACACTCGGTGGAAGAATAGGAAGAAGGCTCAGATCTGCAGAACAGGAGCTGCAGGTTCACATAAATCAACACCTGTGTGATTAATTCAGATGTGATGTGTTTATTGGGTGTTTCTTTATGCTCTGCGTTATATTTCAGAGTCATATTTTGTCTAGCCTCCAGAGGTGAGAGGTAGAGGTTGTGACAGATGCAAAATATTAATAAGATTCACAAACAAAGAATATATTGCGGGGATATCGTGCTGGATTGCCGGTGCGATCACCTGTGCATCATCCGATACTATTCCTGTCTTATAGATTCACACCTGAGACCGGCAGACATCACAATGTATTCCAGGTGATAACTTTGGATCTATACGAAATCGACTAACGCAACAGCCAATCACTCATTTGGTCGCGTTTCCCTCGATTCAGGGTGTCCACAGACATTACATTTTGAGACCTTTTCCAGTTCATTTCTCACCAAATTTAAGATGACTTGTGTTTTTCTTATTGATGCACAGTAAAAAGGTAAGTGGCCCTGCGTGTGCAGAATAAGGGTTTTTGTGGGAATACGGTTATCAGAGTGAGTTATGTTTATCTGCACCGGATAAGTGCTGATATGTGGTAAATAGACAGCATTAGGTTCAGTGTTATGTTTAAATTTGTAACATCAGAATTGTGGGCCTTAATGCAGAGGAGCTCGACTCATTTTGACAAAAGAGAAATACAAAGATGAATAAATGAGATTAGATTCAATGTTTGCACGGACTATTTAATGACTTTTAAGGCCTAATATTTATGAAATGGAATTCACCCTGTTGAAAGATTTTCTATTACTGAGCAGAGTTTTAAAATGTCTTGATGTCACCGTTCCATTGATACATTACATATTTGTCTAGGTTTATTCATATGACTTTTCCTTCTAACTTATTCATTTATTCAACATTGAAGACTGTCAGTGAGCAGATTCCTCCTGCTTACTTCAGCCTTTAAGAATGTCACCAGAAAATAACTCCAAAATGTGTTTCGAGTTTATTTTGCAAAACAGCCCTGGAGTTCATGAACTGGAGTCACACCTCTGCTGTTGAGAAATACACTCACTCAGGATGAGGGTGTGTTGGTTTATTTTCAACTATATGAGAGTTCATCAAGGTTTACATCTGCTAATGCTTCTGATTTTGTATTGTGGTCATCAGATATGGCTATTTATCTACTACTAGAGCTGCAAAACTAATTGATCAACTGGTTTGAGGGGTTTTGAGAAAAGAAAAGTTAAAATGATCTGATTCCAGATTCTTAAACGTGACTAATTTCTGGTTTTTTTACTCCTTTATGACAATAAACCTAATATCTTTAAGTTGTGGACAAAACAAGATATTTGAGGACATCGTTTTAGGCTCTGGGAAACACTGATTGACCAAACAACTAATTAATTCATTGACAAAACTATCAACAGCTTGCTTACATCCACTAACAGATGTAAGGAAGCCTTGTATCCGTATCATTTGGTCTATGTTAATGTGTCTCCTGGGGGCAGTTATCTTTCACTCTGAACTAATTTCCACTTAAAGAAAAGTCAGTCACCTAAACGTTTGACTGTAGTTTGGAGCCACGAGGATCATTCTCTCTCTCTCATCATTTCTGCTTCTCAATGAATAGCCATCATAACGGTGTTAAAATGTGTTCCTGGAGGTCCGACACCAACCGACCAACTGTCAGATGGGGGGTAGAAGCGGCACACAGACAGATCGGCGTAACCTGATTCCAGCGGTCAAATATGCACCTGCAAAGTTCACATCCGTCACAGGCCGACACGGTGAGCCGCAAGCTGTAGTGGCACGGAAATGAGTAAATCCCTCACGCACACGCACACGCACACACACAGAGTAGGTAAAATCCCCTCTTGCCCCCTCCTCAGCTCCAACACATGGCAACTTAACACTGGTGGTCATCAGTCTTGACACTGAGCCATCTGCACCACACAGGGTTATTTAGGGGGTTTTTGCCGCTCGATTCCCACACGGCCATCTGTGAGTGAGCAGCGCTAACGGGGGCATAGATCAAATCCCATCCTGCTCATTAAACCGAAGGCAAACGGAGAGCAGAAAGTTTTCAAATAATCTTTTAAAAAGTCGTTTTTGCATGCGAGCTATCTTTTAATTAACTTACTTTCTGGGTGCCCAGTTTCATTTTGACCTTATCTGCGCACCCTCTGGCCTCTCCCTGTCGCTTATTGAAAGAGATAACCGAGCTTCCCCTCTGCTCGAGGCACAGGTAGGCAAATCAGTGCCAAGTGCTCGCTGACATTCAAATTCTTTGTGTCATCCTCTTTTGGCTGGCAAATCATATCCTCGCCAAATCGCTCTGCCTTCTCCTTCCTGCCTCTCAGCCTCTCCACCGCTATCTCTCCACTGCTCTGTCTTCTGCTGAAGGAGAAGGAGGAGGAGGAGGAGGAGGAGGAGGAAGAGGAGGAGAAGGAGGTGGTGGAGGGGGAGGATCAGCCAAGCCTTCGCTGCAAGCTTATAAATCAGGGTCCCAGGATGATGGCGAAGGCTAGAGCGCGAGGAGAAAGTGAGAGAAAGAACAATAACCACAATGGCCGAGAGACGGAGAGAGATTGGAGAACAGATGAATTGGACAATAAGCCTTCGGGCGCGAGCAAGAAGGTCAAGCGCTCTGTAAAACAGAAAGGATGTGGGGACGCAGGGTGAGAGGCGGAGAGGGAGGCTGGAGGAAATCAGGCGGGGCAGAGTGGAGAAAGGATGGGGAATTCTGCTGTCGGGCAGAGGTAGTTTAGAGAAAAGGAATGACTGCATCTTTTCTCGGTTAAGTTCAGCGCCGGTTGCCATGAAATTATGAAAGATCTTCCAGACAAACAGCACCGCTGCCGATTATAGTGCGCGCAGGAAATAATCACAGCACTTCCCTTCTGCGTCTTCAAACGGCTGGAGAAATAAGGGATTGCATTCAATTTGCATTCTGCAAATCCTCCCCGTAAAAGAAGAGATAATGACAGCGAGAGTAAGAGGGTTGTTTTTTTGTTTTCTCCTGGCGGGGCTGGGAATCCACAACCAGGCGAGCAACAGATGGACTGGAAGAAAGGCAGACCGACAAATGGTGAGACACATCAGCAGCCGAGTGTTAGACAAATCTATATTATAGCAGGAGACGGCAGGCTTCCCTCATCTCCTTCCCTCTCCCCTCTCTCCATCTTTATCCGATCTCAGCTCTGGTTCACAGCGCTGCCAGTCTGCCAGCCTGGCCGTCCCGCAGGGAGGGGAGGGAGCGATAATCTGGGCACTGAGGATTAGGACGGCAGCCTGGTCAGGAGAAATATCCCCCTTTGGTCTCAATCTGGCATGATAGCCATCACCGTATCGACAGCGAATAAGCCAGGGGGAAAGGAGGCTGATGCTTTATGAGATTGACCCCGAGAAAGATAGCTGAATTAAAGTCAGCAGAAACCCTGCTCACATACTGCTTGGCGTGCTAATTCCCCCTCCCTCCCTCCCAACAGAAATTACAAGTGATGCAACTGAAGCAGTGATCCATCAAAAATGCTTCCCAGCTTCTTGCGGCTTTTTATTATCCACGCCGTCTGACGAAACGCTTCTATAGGCGGGAGCCGCGGACCAAACAGCTGCAGTCGAGGGAAGCTAGCAAACAAATTCCACAATAAAACAGAAAACATTCAGCCTTGTGTCCAAAATCGAGTCAGTCACGGAAAGAAAACACAGACCTAAGCTTCCAGGCCTGCTGACGCATATGGGACCACAAAATTAAATTGCACATAGACCATGTCTGAGTTGTTAAAGCTGGGCATGCAATGTTGGTTTATAAACTATACAAAGCAGTCAACATCGCCATAATAATTTGAGGATGAATGGAATTTGTTTTACCCGGAGGGCGGCACATAAGGAAGGAAAACACAAACGGACAGAGCAACAATCTAATAATGTAATACAACAACAATACAAGTTTGTGCAGCGATTAAAGGGAGATTATTTGCGAGGGCAATTTGATAGAGTGCTTTGCTACCCTAAGGAGGTTTGTGATGAGGGCGACGAGTTCGCTGCGGCGTTTCGCGTGAACTGTGCATGTGCGTTTAATGTTACACCACGAGTCGAAATCAAGGCTCCCGTCTGAGACAGGTGACCCATTTCCACAGCTGGAAACCACAACCTGCATCACATCCAGGCGAACCGAAGATATGACAGGCTGTCAAATGTTCTGCCTTGAAAATCAACTACACACATGTAGAGAAGGAAAGGTTCACTCAGATATGAAAATTGAGTCATTATATACATGCAGACGGAAAGTTGGGTGAAGCTTCATAGTTCACAGAACATTTCTGGAGCTTTACAGCACCGTGGGGCGTTGCAGCAAAAACTGAAGTAGCCGGGGACATGTTTCAAAACTTGAAAAAATGAAATAAAATGGCTCCATACAGCTCACCGGGCTTAATCCAACTCTTCGAAAGCCCTTAGATCCCAATTTGATTTGAAAAGATGCTATTTACACCTATTTTAGAACAAAATCTTCACTGTAGCTGCTACGCTAAAAGCGTTAGCGCAGCCCCTGTATGTAGTGGGTGTAAATAACGCCTTATCAAAATCAATTTGGGATCTTGGGGCTTCTGGAGACTTGGATTACGCTGAATGAGCTGTATGGGGCCGTTTCATGTTATGGGGTTTTTGTGGGTTGTTTGTTTTAAGTTTTCAAGTTCAACTTCAATCAAGTCCCCATGCTGCAGAATACTGCAGAATGCTTGCAAATGTTTTGTGGATCATGGACCTTTGTGTGTCTGACATGACTTTTGCAGGAAAGTATAATTACTACAATAAAATCCTCATTATCCCTCATTAAAATTTCCAGCTTTTCATCAGCATCATTTCCTTTCACAAGTGCTGGACACACGTTGTCTCCTACTTCCCTGTAAAGTCATCCTCAGCGTATATGCAGTGGAGGCCACAAATCCAGGCAAAAGTTCATTTTTAGTTCATTTATTTTTAAGATTAAAGATTAATTTATTAATTTTATTTTTTAATTGTTAATTAATTTTGCAACAGCGTTGTATAATGAGAAGAACTTTGTAATCCCTACATGCTACTCATAAAAAAATAAGTTATACAGATATGGAAGTCATGATAAACCAAACTATGTTTTCTATTTGAAGTGTGGATGAGTTAAGGAAGTGTTTTTCAACCCCGTTCCCGGGGACCCCCTGCCCTGCATGTTTCAGATGTTTCCCTGCTCCGACAAACCTGATTTGAATGATCAGCACGTCATCAAGCTCTGCTGAAGCCTGATAAGGACCCATTCATTTGAATCAGTGTGTTGGAGCAGGGAAACAGGCAGGGAAGGTGGGGCACCCAAGACCAGGATCGAAAAACACTGAGTTAAGGGCTTGATCAATAGAGAAAATCCTCAACCCAAGTCAAAATAATCTGGCTAATGGCCATCAGTCTTAAATGTTGGTTTGTTTACAACCTGTCTGATTGTCTGACTGCAACCAAGGTACCATGTCGTCATAACAGACAGAAAAGACTCCACATTAGGCTTGCAACTATCCATTACGTTTCATTAGAGATTAATCTGTCAGTCATTTTCACAATGATCTGATTAATCCAAAAAAAAGTGACCAACCAAAAGTCCAAAACACAAAGACTGTTCAGAGAACCGGCAAATACTTACTGGAACCAGCAAATGTTTGACATTTTGCTTGAAAACGATGAATTGATTATTGAAATAGCTGTCAACATTAATCAACTAATGGCTGCAGCTCTGCTCCACAGAAAGACCTCTCTTTGTTTGACTTTCAGCTCTTCTTTCTATGCAACTGCACAGCCCCTCTACATGTGTGGCTCTTTGTGAGACATAATAACTCCTCTTCCCCGTCATGGAAAATTGCCTAACCATTCCCATCCCAGAGTCATTGTGTAAAGGGACCGACACATTTGAGCGAACCCGCTTGTGGCTGGCACATTCGCAGATGTGATCTGTGGCACTAAAAAAGCAAAGAAAACGGCAGGAAAAGGTTTATCACCCATTAAATGTAAATGAGGATTGTCAGAAAGAGAAATATTGCGTCACACTTACAAACTGAAAACACACACGCACATGCGCGCATCCTCTCACTCACACACGGTTTAATGTGTTTGAGTGCACAGTAAGCACACACACACACACACGCAATCTTTGAAGTGTCCCCATGGGCGCTGGTCCTGCGGTGCTATTAATTGTACAGTCTTATCTGAGTGGCCCAGGCCTGCCATGGAGAGTTGGGTGAAGGTGGTGGAGGAGGGGGCGACGAGGGGGGAGGGTGTTTAAGATCAGCTCTCATCCCAGGGGGAGACTCCCTGGTGAGCAAGATGTGTCGCAGGAGCTCCACACACACACACACACACACACACACTCTCTCTCTCTCTGCTGGCACACATCTTTAACAGGAATCTGTGGCTACGTCCGGCTAGTCGCTAACAAGACAAGGCTTTATTGTCCAGGCTGAGGACACAATGCACCACGCCCAAGATACTGTCAACTGGTGACGGCTGACAATGGCTCCCAAGAGAGGAAAAAAAGGCATCTCTTTGCGAGAGGCAGTAACACAATGCAAATAAGGGTCTTAAAGAGTTATCCGGGGTAGCCTTTAAACATTTATGACCGGGATAACGTGTTATGCAATACAATAAACTTAGATTGCTTCCGCTTTGAGTCGTTAATCAATCACTCGCGGTGGAATCGAGCAGAAGCGCGGCTGACTGCGGGTTGTTTACAAGATGCATCACTGTGGGAATTTGTTTGCTTTAGCTCGGGAGGATGTGTGACGGCTGAATTAGATAAGACTGGCGAGGTGACAGAGAGGCTCGACGCTCGCGGCGGTGGCGACGCACACCCACACACACACACACACACACACACACAGACACACACACAGACACACTCTGGAGTCACCTTGGCAAGCAGACGTGGCTGTTACTTAAACCCCTCAGATCATCTTTGACTGGACTTTAAGTGTGGGTGCTAAATTATCCTGCTCCGGTGTGTGTGTGTGTGTGTGTGTGTGTGTGTGTGATGCTATCTGAGCCTGATGTTTGGGAAGCAGATCCAGTGGCTAGTGCGTTTCACTGATTACAGAGCAGACGGACCCTCTTCCCTCCCCCTCACACTCCCCCGCTGGCCGAACGTTCAATTACAGACCTGATGTAAAACCAGACGGAATGCCTTCATCAAATAAATAAATAAATACCGGGGCGAACGCAAGCTCTGAACCAAATGTGTGATGGAAAAAATGAGCTCCTGAGAGGTGGGACTGGTTGTCTGGCTCGTCCTCCTGCAGGCTGAAGTGAAGTCTGGGAGGTGGAACAGGTTATGATGAAACCCGAGCACCTGAAGAACCTTAGACTACATTGCATCATGTTCATTCGGGCATAAATCAATAGATCTGAGTCAGTGTGGGATAAATATTGATCTCCTGGATTATCGGGCATAAGAAGTTCAAAGTAACCCATTGCATTATTTCAGACTGTAAACATGCTGATTTGCCTCACATCTAAGATCAACCACGCCCGCCTGGTGCTGGCTCTCTTCGTGCTTGTCCCAGCAGTCCTCCCCTTCAAAAGTTTTCACGGAGTCAGGGAGGAAAAAAAAAAAGAAGTTTGTTTGAAGCATTATCTTCATTCATATGCAATGCGATTAAGCTTTGTCTCGGGGGGTTCCTCGGGAATTAGCATCGCAGACAAATCTGTTCCAAATCTGATTAGAAGTGTGTAAGAGAAATAGTTCTGACTTCTGCACACTTAATTCGTCTAGACGTGATGGAGGGACTCTTGGTTTCCTTAGTTATAATCGCCATGGAGATGGAGCCAGCTCTCAACCCTTGGGGGAACTGCCTGTTATAACCTCCCTCTGAGCGACACCCATTATCCAAGTCACCTGGGAGCAGGAATTTCATCATCGGGTCGGTTTGCTGACGCAAAGGAAGTGTGTGTGTGTGCAGGTGTTCCGAGTACCATAAGAATTCAGATTAAGCCGGTGTAATGGCCGACTCGTTCGGTACCAGACTGCTAAACTGACTCTGACCTCACTAGTGTTCGGCTTAGAGGCACCCTGCAGAGGACCGCCAACACACACAGATGGACGTGCACGCACACTGAGGAGGCACTCAGTGATCACACCATGAACTGTGGCCGCTCAGATCAGAATTTGGGAAAATCTGTTTACGATCGCACCTAAAAATATGTTGATGGCTGTTTTTGCCAAAACTGAAAAGATGCATCACTGTCCCTTGTCATGAGATAGCTGACTGATGATTGAGTCAGAGCCGATCCGTGATACGAGCTTGTTCTTTTAATGATGCTGATCTACAGTGAGGGGAGGAACGCAGCTGAAAACCTTGATGGATGAGTGAGATCAAATATTATTCCGCTTATTTTCCTGCAACTATTCCCGCCGTCTTCTGAAGATTTCTCTACCTCCAATACCCCCCCGCTTTACATCCTGTTACATCATCTTATGTTTGCAATGGGCTATGTCACAAAAACAAAAAAAATCCAGATAGAGTGCCACAGGAGTGAGTCCTTAAACATAGACATACGTTGGCGTTTGTGCAGTTCCAGTTCCCTTTTCTTAAAGTCAGTGGGTTTTTTTTTAAAGGGTTTTTTGGTTTGATGACTAAAATAAAGGCTGTGGTGGTCAGAAATCATGAAAGTGGAGATTACCACACTGGACAAAACATGCAAGTATCATAAACTTCCGCTTGCCACAGAGATTATTTTCTGCAATAATCCAAAATCCATCTGAAAAATCCTATTGGCTTTTTGTTGAGAGAACCAGAGCGATACTAACTTCCAGGTTTGCTTACAACAACACAACGTCCCTGGAGAACTCTATACTTGGCTAACCTTTTGTTGGGTGCGTACATGTCAACCCTTCCCCCATCCATGCATCTGTAGCAACAGCCTCTTCATTCTCTAATTGTAAGTGTGTCCTTTTACCCAACAGGAAACAATGAAAAGCGTTTGCTATCAGACAAAAATGCTGGAAAAAAAGCACAAAATAAACGACTCGCTTCAACTTAGCTATTTCCCCTAATGTGCTAACCACCATCAATCTCAGAAGAGGCTAAATGAAGCTGAAAGCAGCAATTTTCTGTCCTTGAAAAGACTCCATTTAAAAAAAAAAGGCAGAAATTAAATATGTATAAACTAGAAGCCAAATAACCATGTTTAAAGCGAAAAATATGATTGCGAGTCGAGGGAACGCCTAATCAGCGTCATTGTGAATCAGGGCCCCGGGGTGTTGATGGGTGTGTATGACTGGAATTATCATCAGTGGTTATGAGCACCGCCTCCACAGGACCGGCAGGTAAACTGGGAACACAGTCAGTATTTCCACCAGGATACTCATCAGCAACAAAGAGTAATTAGTCACTTACACTTGCTGTATTGAGAGGGTCCTACTTACCTACTTCAACATTAGTTTATTCATTAGTATTACTAAAATAATACAGTTTTGATTAATATTGGCTTAACAAGAAGACAACACGGTATTTCACACACACACACACACACACACACCTAGTTCTGCATCAAGCCTTTCCACTTCACAAACACAGGAAGTCCGCCTGTATCATGGCGACCAAACAGGAAACGGATCCAAAAATAGCAGGGCACGGTCAAGAATACCGGTCCATTTTCTGACGCAAATCTCCATCTCGCCCTCTCTCATTTACACCCACCCACCCACACACGCACTTATGCACACACACACACACACACACACACACACACACACACACACACACACGCACTCACACAACTTGGCATTTTAAACGAGTGTTCCAATTTCACACTTGGACTCCGAGAGGACTTGTCATCTACAATTGATGGTGTGTCGCCCGACACGAAGAGGTACTAGTTTCATAAACCCTCTGAACTGTGAATCTCAAGCCGAGGGCATGCAGCACATCAGTAACATACCGTATGGATGACACAGCGTTTTGGAGAAAAAAAGAAAAATGTGAGAAATCGCTCTGGTGGAAAATGGTAAAAGGAGGGAGAAAGGGAGGAATGGGTGTGAAGAACGACGGGAATAACACACAGCAGCCTAATTATAGTCCAAGTGCCAGGCACCTGGGGAAGACTCCAGTGCTATGGCAACCCTGAACACCCAGGACGATGAGGGGAGAGGAGACTGGGATGAGAGAAGTGAGAGGACGAGGTGATGAGATCATTTCTGAAATGGAGGAAAACAAGGGCCCTCATGGGCATTTCTGTGTGCTGGTGGAGTTGGTTAAACGAAAGAACTTCACCATCGAGGAGAAACTTTCTCAAAAAGAGCCCACATCTTTAAAGTAATGAGTCAGCAACCTCAGCAGGAATCAAAGATGTGCTGGGGCAAAGCGATTCTTGGTGTGAATCCATTTAATAAAAAAAATAAGAGTGCTGAGAAGATGAAAATATGAGAACGAAGGAAGTTAGTAAAAGGAAAAGGAGAGAACAGAGAGTCCAGCTCCACTGTGGTTCCAGGAAATATCTCTAAGGTTCATTAGGAGGAATTGGTTTGTACTGGTTCTGATGGAAAGATTGTGCTTTGAGCTTTGAGCTGTCACATTAAACTGCTGCAATAATATAAAGAATTCTAAATTAAATGTGTTTCTTTCAATTTAATTCAGCTCCAGCTGAAAACCAAGCAGATATTTAATCCAAAAACATCAAGGGACACACTTTTTTTTCCCCTCCCACTTCTGTGGTGCGTTTCTGAACTTTTCGTGGCTTTCTGACCTTTTGGTCACAAACCTCGACAGCCTCTGGCAACGTGTCTGGAGTTGGCAGTGGTCACTGAAAGTTGCATTAGAAGTACGCGCTCTTCATGAACTCTGCCTTACAAATTTAAACTAATACATTCATGAATTAAATATTAATTTATGGGAGATTTTTTTTATTAATTCAAAGTAGAAATATGTGCATGACAAATTTCTGACGCCTGCATACAACCTCTCTGGGCACTAATATAATTCTAATCTAATTCTTTTTTTATTTTTAATGTGAATGTGTTGTAATGGATAGCATAGGACTTGAGTCTGATTTCTAAATCCTGTCTGAATACACCCACTGTTTGGGGGATATTTCAGCCTGATATGATGATGATATGACATTTGTTGAGGTCTTTTTCCAAACAAACAGGTTTTTGTTAGAGGTCGGAGCATCTCTGCAGCACTACAGAACTTCATTACAATGCTGGTTTCTCACTCGTTTTACTTAGGAGAGATCGCAGATAGGATACACGGAGGGAAAAGGGGGCAGACATGCAACAAAGATCTGCTTGCAAACTCAATCTGGGATGTTGCGACTATATTGTATTCTCCTTAGCTACTAAACTGAAAATAGAGATGCATTTCTAACCCACTTTCGAGTACGCTTTTATAGGACAGAGGTATCAAATATGCTGCGTGCCACTCTGGTTTCATGGAGTCATCTCAAGGCCAGCCGCTTCATATCAGCCTTAATGCACTTCACCCTGAAATAAATATCAAAACTGGCACAGAGGTGCGGGCAGAACCTTTTCTCTCTTATAAGTGAGAGCTTAGAGGTGAGCCCGCCTTTCTTTGGTTCATTACACGACTCCAGTCTGGGATCCAACACAGAGCGGCCTGTTGAATGGGCTGCATCATTAAGTCAGATGCCTCTGAGGCGAGGCCGAGTCAGGATGCGTGTATAATATAATATACTGATTTCAACACCATCCACACCATCTACACATACACAGTTAAATTTATATACCGACTCATCCATCACACACTGACAGCATTGCATCTGTAAGGCCAAATCCATGATTAACACCTGATTGTATTGGCCTTGGTCAGATTATGACAGGCTGGGTCATATCTCAGGTCAGATGGAAGGTCAGTCACACACACACATACACACACAAACACAACACACCACAGCCTTGACTGGGACACCTGACACTTATGGAGACATATAGAGATGAGATGTACGTGAAAACTGTGTGTGCGGCTTCCTCGGTGATGAAGCGAAAGCTTGATGTGCCGCTGCCGCTGAGTAATTGCGCAGGTCAGAGCGACTTGTTTTCTCGGCTTATTATTCAGATTCTCTACCAACAGCTGCTTACTCAGCAGCAGCGGAAATGAAGTGTGTGTCTTCGTGGCGCACTGCTGATATTTACAGATGGAAATGACGCTCCGATGGTGATGAATGGTGCTGCCTGGTGCGAGATTCGCTCTAATATGAGAAGTGGGAGGGATAATGTTGGTTTCCCTGAAGACCGCCAGGCGGTAACGCCAGGGGTGTGTACATGTTTGACCTAATGGAGCTAATTACGAGCCAGTCATGAAGAGGTGAGCGTGCTGAAGAGGCTTTTCCTGGGACTGACTCGCAACTTCAAAGTAGCGAGTTGGAACATTCTGTACACAAGCTGTATCATTCACATTTTGTCTTGGCATGATTAATGCAACCAGACTTCAACTCTGCAGAAAACCATGTAGAAGCCATCTTTTACAACTTGGCAGTACTGTATCTGTACAGAACCGGTTTGCTCTTCATGGCAGTCAGAAAATTAGGCTTTTAAGGCTCAAAAATACTTTTACATAGCTTAATCTGTCTCAAATGATGTAACCGTAACTGCTCACGTTCATCCATGCATCCTTTATGTTGGCATGAATGCTCAGCAATACGTACACTAAAGGGCAGCTCAGAGTCAAGACCATTAAATACACCACAAATTGTGGACAGAGTATTATCTTCACCAGTATTACCAATGAGAGAAACCGACACAGAACATCGTTTCAAGTGCTTTCGGAAGACGCATTGTTCAAACCTCTTTCTCATGTCCTATGGTCGTCTTGCTTTAACTATTCGCCACACTATCCTGCACGATGGTACCGCTGTGTCGTCTGCATCCATACACATTCAGAAAATGGCCACAATATGGATGAAATGGTCACAGAGTAGAGACGGGGCTTCATCTGTATCCCTGTACGTATCTAACGTTGAGCACAAATGAGCCTTCGATCTGATCCCCAAACTGGCTAAAGAATAATTCTCACAGCAGTGGCTGAGTACCCTGTATGCCTGCTCAGTGGCCAGCATTTTTTCCTCTCAGTAAAGCATCTCAGCACAGACCTGCACCATAAATCAGAATGTTCTCTTCAGTCAACGTGCGAGGAAACCGTTTCTCCTGCCATCAGATACTTGTTGAATCTAATCAAACCTTCTGGCATCCAACCGTATCTCATTCAGAGACCTGGTTGCAAAACACAAAGCATGCCTTTGAGCGATGCACTGGTCTGTTACCACTGAAATCAGCACTACCAGATTCCTCGCATGCTTTCAAAGGGGGGATGCTACCTTTCAGTAGGAAAACACACAAAGAAGACTCAGGATTGAGGGAATTATGCAAAAATGGCCACAGAAATAGAGGCAAAGACTATTAGATAAAACTATTTTCAATGTTCATGAACAGCTTCCCATCACTACCAGGGAACTCTGAAGTGGTCTGAAGTGTCATTAGGTGGACAGAGAAGGGAAGCAGTGGACATGCAGCTCCAAAAAGACAGCAAACACATCAGTGTCATCCCTGTTTCCAGGGACCATGACAACAGAAACAACAGTATCAAAAGGTCAGGAATTCTTTTCTCCAGGACAGACAGAGGGGGATACAGAGGGGAACATTAATTGGGAGCGCTGCGGTGTCATTGTTGTTGTTGACACAACCAAGATGGACAATATGTGCCGTTTGAACAGGGGACGTTTCAACACTGGTTGGACATGAAGGTTAAGACAAAGGACGTAAGAGAAAAACAGGAAGTGCTGGAGACTAACTGCTTTCATGTCTCATTATGAAGAGGACATCCAGTCCTGCCACATGACAATATCCACTGTTTACAGAGAGGCACATAGAGAGCAAGCTAATATCACTACACTGACTGGCACGACCCGAACCCATTTTCTCATTTCTATGGCAGCTTTTTCATTTAAAAGACGAATCATGTGGTCAGAATGTCAATGACAAATTCTGAGAGCTGAAGGTGAAGAGTATGAATTGCTCATTTTGTCCAACCAACAGTCCAAAGCCGAAGTACACTCACTCTACAACGAGACACTGCGGGGAAAAGAGAATCTAGAATCTGAAACCAGCATGTCTGGCAGCTCTGAGTGCTTTTAAACTTGATTGTTTGTTAATAATCGAATGAGTGATCGGTCAACATGACGTTCCATGTATCAGAGGAGAGAGCGAGAAAGCTCAGCTGGTATGGGTTTATCAATACTGGAGAAAATGAGTATTGAAACCGTTTCGATGACAGATATATAGAGATTTTGACAACGCTGATGTCCAGTGCAGCCACTCGAGTTAGATATAGAAAAAGAGACAACAAACACAGCAGCAAACATCTGGTTTTTGGTGTCAAGTCTCTCAGAATCAGAGCAAAGGCGTCTGTTACCAGGTCAGCCCAACAGTCAACAATCAGAAATAAATCCACAGATTGAGAAACTGAATTATTCACCGACATTAGCCTCTGCTGACCTGAATACAGCACAGCCATAAGACGTGCTGCAGTCTGATTATGAGCTTTCTCACACCGGACAACGCTGGATTCTGCAAAATGGAAATTACAAACTGAAGCAGAAGTTTGGGGCGAGGCAGTCGAAAGTGGGCCCAGTAAAAAGTAAAATAAGAAAATGGAAAGCGAGAGGAGATATATTAGTGTCGGCTGGATTTTCTCCTTCAAAGAAATGAAACTGCAGCGTGAGCAGCGGAGAAGGTGCCAGAGAGAAACACTGGCAGTGCCAATAGGGATAATGGCATTAAACTCACTAATAAGGGGAGAGGGCTGGTCCGCCCCAGGCTGAAAGACTGCAGTATGCACACAAACAGACTGCCTGCGCCCATCCAAGAGCCATTTCCCAAGGATTTACAAATACACAAAGGCTGGTATCCAACTCCCACGCTCCACACCGCGGGCCCGTCAGGAAAAGCAGCTTCCTGGAGCCGTGTGTTCAAAAGAGTGTGTGTGTGCAGTGGCGAAAGGCTATAAACAGGCCCGAACAAGATCAAAAAACTTGCAACATCTAATTTTTAAGTCTGATTTAATCTTCCTTATATTACTCCCGAAACTTTTAAACAAAGTGTTCCATTGCATTTCATCACTTGTGCCTTTGATGCTTGTAATGTAAATACTGGAGTCCAAGGGTAAAGAGTGCCTTAAGTAAGCTAAGCGACGGATTATGAACAAAGCCAACGCTGTGCTTGATGAGGAGCCCAAACTATTCATTCCAAGCACTCTGATTATAGGCTGCGTGAGGGAGACAATGAAGGTCAGCTTCCACGTTTCACCTGATTCATCCGAGGAAAAAAAATAAAACAGGAGGCCTTCAAGGGGGTATGATCGCAATCGTTTGGCAGTGTGGATCTATTACGAGTAACACCTTTATCATAAACCAGCTGTAATTGCTTACAGCCAGGAATCCCACAAGAAAACACTGAACTGTAGCTGCTCCCTGACCACAACTGCAGGTCCCATCTGAAACAATGTGGCACCCGGCGGTCACACAGGAATGTGTCATTTCTCTCACAACAAAGCCACACTGTGAATATTTGAGGCAGCGCAGCCCACACCGACCTCCCCTCAGCAGCTCGACCTTAAGTGCTAAAATCATCCGTTATAATGGGTGAAACAAAAAAAAAAAACCCATGCGTCAAGTATTTCACTAGTGTTGGGAATTTTCCAGACGCAAAAAAAAATTGCAGCCTTCCACGAAAAGAGGAACTGAAGCACTGCCTAGATAATTACACAGTGATGTTATGACATCTGAATGTATCTATGCGCGTTAAAATGGCTGAATTTGGTGACATAAGGGGGATTTGAGTCATTTGAGTGACATGTCAGCACAGGACTAAATGGCGTGTTAAAAATAGATGGGCTATTTTTTGCAGTGTGTATCAACAAAGCGATATTCTTGGCTTGAAAAATGGATGAGCAGTGATTATGTGACGCTGTTAAGACATTGTTAAAGGACAGCGTGTATTCCTAACGTGGCTATTATCACGTTAACTCTGCCATAAATGAGGAAAAAAGGCAGCAAAGGCAGTCATAGCTCCTGTTGGGCTTCCCAGTTTCCCGACCCCTCGATAAATGCTGCAGTGCACCGCCGCCATCTTACTTCTCTATTCTCCTCTCTCCTCCTGGCTGAATTATGACGGAGAGCGATGATCGTGTTTGTTTTGCGAGGGATGGTGTCATCTTCACGGCTTCTTTCACTTGACCACAACAGAATGAGCCACCGGGTCTTCATTAATAAGCAACACAACGTTTTCTTAATATATTTGGGCTTATTTTCATTCCCAAAAACACGCCCACTCCCTTAAAACCAGCCCTGGGGATATGGAAAATGGGACTTTTATTCCCCGTAATGACTTTAGCTAGATTGAATTAGCCCGGATGACCGGTTAAAAACGCGTGTTGCGTTCAGGACCATTATCCCGCAGAATTACTGACGGTAAATCATTTGTTGACAAGCGCAGCTCGGTTGAAACGTTGAAATCAAGCAAAGGAGGCAAGTTGCTTCTGGGTTTTTACACAAAGGGAAAAGAAACACTGTGGGTGTAGCTTTAAATCAAGGGTGTCGGGACGTTCTCCCCATTGTCACACAGTCTCAATAAATCAGTTGCAACAGCCTTTTAAAGGGAGACTTTACCCGAGAGAAGGCATTACGGAGCATCGGAACAGGCTCGTTTATCAAATATGCGGTTATTAATCTGTATCTCGTGCTTCTGGGGGTGATTAATTACAAAACAAACGACGACTAATATTTAAAGAATGCCGTAATGGTTGTGTAATGTACAAAAATGTGTGTAGTGTCTGATTTAGAAATACCCAAGTGTTCACAATCAGGGTCAAGATGGCGAGGTTTTTTACACAAGACTTCCGGTTAAAACCTTCAAGATAAAACGACAGGCGAAAGACCTTGCTCTTTTTTTTCAGTTTTCACTTTGCTACGTAGCAATGTGGGAATTATACTGGCTTCAATTACTCGTGAAAATAACATTTTTGCTTTTATATAAGTCATTTTCGCATTATTAAGACCTTTATAGAATTGAGATGTAAATGGTTAACGTTAAATTCAAAGTAACACACGCAACAGACGATTTAAACAACAAACTTAACGCTGTTATATACAATTCCACTGCTTAATTTGATTTAATTCAGGTGACCTGCTTTTTTAAATCCCCCCTTCAAACACATTCTTAGCTTTAGCTCTGAAGCTGCAACCGATTAGCTTCCGGTCTCCTCGCGGCTAACGCCAGCTAGCTTGACTCAACAATATGGTGGAAAATACTACAAATTCTCGCACTTAAAAAAAGGGATTTTTCTTACCTCGGCAGCCAGGGCCGACGCCGCCACGGCCAGCAGCAGCAAAGCTACTCGGTCCCCCATGTCGTTTCGCTGACACGACGCTCCTGAAGGCAGCGTTTCACCGAACGGTTTGACGTTTGCGTACGGGCGAGAAGCGGAGTGTGTTCGGCGCCGGTGACTCCCGTTGTCTGATGGAGAGCGATACCGAGGCTGCACAGCTGCTCAGCGCCGGATCACCTGACCACAGCGGAGTGGGATTAACGCACACACACGCGCACGCTCTCTCTCTCTCTCTCACACACACACACTCAGTCTACCACGTTATCTCCCTGACACACACGTTTTTATCTCCTGTGCGCACTCACACGCACGCAGCCTCCATCAACACGCCTGTTTTTTACGCACCAAACATTCCCACAGTCAACGTTATTGATCATTCATGTGAAGAAATGGAGAGGAGACGTCACCGTTCATACTCAACAGCATCTTTTAATTTACAACACAGCCACTAAAAAAACAACGTGGAAACACTTGAAATCATTTATTAACAGTTAAATCCCTTCCATCAATCAGAGACATCCATCACATGAATCAGCCACAGCACTGTGAGCTCAGTTTCAACCTTAATCAGCCTGAAACTGCGATTCAAAAGATGGATGCTTCATCATTTTCATGAATTTTGCAAAAAAAAAAAAAGGAAAAGATTTACAATTAAAAAAACAAACATTTTAATAAAATCCACTTTGGGTCAAATGAACACGACCCCCCAGTTCAGTTTCACACTCATAGTTTCAAGTAAGGCAATTAAGAACAGTTCACTACCAACAGCACAGTCCTTTCAAGTCATCGATGCCATTAAAGGCGCACTATGTGGTTTTGGAGAAGGTATTCAAACATATTAACAATATTAATGAGGTGAGAATACAAACTCAGGATTATTTATTTTTTCTGGAATTGAATAAACAAGCTGTTCTCAGAGGGAAAGAGAGGCTAGAGAGGTGGCGGGGTCTGCCAAATATAAACAAAGTCAAACGGTATGAAATTGTTTTGTCCTTTAAGGTGGGTTGTTTATTTAGTTTACTCAGTCATAAAAACAAAGAGATTGTTTATTTAGACATTAGAAATGAGTCAATTGAATCTGATTTAAGTTTCTTCCCCAAAACTACATACAGCACCTTTAATGTCAGTGTTATTATGCATTATATTCAAGTCTTTGCGTCCACACATGACAGGTCCAGACCTGACTTGTTTTAATCCTCAACTCCCACCTCAGTCACTGACATAAATCAAGTTTTTAAAAATTGTTGGGGGACAAAAAAATAGATAACTTTCACTAAGTCTATCTCCATTGTGTCCTGGAAAGACTTCTGTCCTCCGGTGGTGTGAGGTGAGACAGCCATCCATGCTGACAAAAGTGGTCTTCACCTGCATCAAAGCGGCGCCGTCCCTTTGATGTGCACAGCCGGGGACGGCTAAAGATATCGGTTATTAGCGGGCGGGAAAAGTACCAGCTGCGGGGCTAGCATGGCTGCTAACAGGTGAGTCCGTCAGAACGTGGACGTGTCGGGCTGGTTCTCCTGCCAAACATCGTGTTAAATGTTATTTTATTTCCCCACCATTAGGTCCAGATTCAGACAGCAGAAATGCAGTGACATTTACACCCCTGCAGGCATGTCGCTGGAAACTCAGGCCTGCTGAACAATATTGCACTGGGCCACCCTTCTTGTGAAAAATATGGAGATTTCTGTGAGCCCCTTAAACTGTCTTTAACCCTGTTAGCAACAGCACTGCTTTAAAGGTCTGGAAAGCCACGCCAAGAGTTTCCTTTGAGCTGGCCGATGATCTGTGCCGCGGGGATTCACTTGCGAGCACAACCCGGGTAAGGAGGAGGCGGGGAGTAGTTGGCCGGCCGAGGCTGAGTTGGGGTGTAAGGCGGCGGGTGCAGCGCGGGAGGGTACATCTCGTAGTCGTAGGTGTATGGAGGCGGAGGACCTGAGTTCAAGAGAAAAGGCAGAAATGAAGAGGCGTGAGTTCAGATGGGAGGTCGAAGTCATTTCTTTCCTCCATTATTACAAACATGTTAGAATGTGAATGAGGCCCATTTAAGCTCAGGGAAACCTGGCCCCATTTCACAAGAGGGTTTGATAGGACAGCTGCGCCCTCTAGTGGTCGAGCTGAGACGCTGCACCCCCCCTGCAGAGAGGGACCAGCACTGTAGATCAAAAAATATGGCAGCAAAAAGTCCTTTTGTTGACCACAATGCATCAGTCTCACCAGGGGAACTTACATTATTCACTGAAACATCAAAGCGGCGGAGATGAAAAGAAAAGATGAATGGAGTTAGTCAGGCCTGGCTCCAAACCAAAGGGTTGCATCAGCTAAACCTCACATTTATGACACTATTATTATTAATAATAAGGCTCAGCCTGACAGGTAGCAGAGGGAGCTTTATTTTGAAATGTCCAGTGTTGACCTGAAACGAGATGCTTTTCAAAAATTAGACTTTGCAAACCGATGAAAAGGCTACTTGATAAATAATTTACATTTTCAGAACACTGTTACGTAAATACAGCGATTTGTGGGAAGCAAATACGTTGTTGAGATGAATATGTTCGTCTGGTATGCCTGACGGATTGATCCTTTATCTGACCCAAAAAAACACAAGAGCTTTATAGAATTGAGATGTTAGTTAGTTAGTTGCATTAAAAATCGACACATCACTTTCTGATCAAACCATCTATAAATACAGATCGACTCCGCTTTGTGGCAAGTTGACCGGGAAAATAAAAGCACAACTCCTCCTCGCATCCTTTGTCAAGACTGAAAGTAATTCATATCACTGCAGCGACATGCATATGCATCCATACTGCATCGCTTTGTGTGTTTGAGCGTCATGTTTATGAAACATGATCAGAGCTGCAGGAGAGAGCGAAGACTGCCGGTCCAGTGTAGCATGAAGGCGATACACCAAGGAGAATGAAACGTGATGAATAAATGATGATCCCCCAGAAAAAAAAACCCAGCATTCCTGTGGCTGGAGAGTGTCACAGAGTACAGAGTCACAGAGTCTGATGTGCAGACGATGTCTCCCGCGAGTACAATGTAGGCACAGGGTGGAACAGAAAAAAAATATCATGCTTGTGTAGGAGGCAGTAGGTAACAGATATCATGCTTATTTATGTGAATTTCTGTGTGTAAGATCATTGAGCTCATGGTTAAGTTGAGATGGCTGCACAGAAATAGCTCTCTTTGTGTTGCAAGTGAGGAATAGTGCTCAAGGCCAAGGTGGGCCATGCAACATAGTACGGCAATTCATCTTTTATAGCTGCCGTTTTCTTTTCATGTGGTTTCCTAAGGACAGGAGATGAGGCATCACTGTGGAAGTGTGTAACAGATCACTAGTAGTTAATCATTATGTAGACGATGATGATAATATGGGAGCCACTGATTAGTAATACTATGTGAAGTCCTAACTAAAGCTTTATTCATCAGTAATTTATAGATCAGTGAGAAATTATTACAAGGTAAAGCTTAATAAAAGCATTGTGGAAAGGATGCCAGGTATGGAAAGTTGTACCCTGTAATGCTTCACTAACATTAATGAATTATTAATGTATAAAATATCAGTGATAGAAATAATTTATATTGTGAAAAATAGCTTCGGCTGACTATATCATTAATAAAAAATGTGTGTGATAAGTTGGTACCGCTTTCTAATAAGTCACACTTGTCAGACTTACTCAAAAAGGGTTTTTAAAGTAAGTATATTAAATGTATTATAGGGTTATGATTAAGAGCAGTGGATTTTTCCAGACGATCATTGCCCAAACCACCTTTTGACCATTCAGCCACAGCAGCCGGCCCACCCAGGGAGGTGAGGACAGAGATCCAGGAAGGGTGCCAGTGTCTGGTCGCAGGAAAATTAACTGAACAAAATGGGTCTAATGCTGGACGAGCAACAGGAAATCAGAGATGGTTGTGCCCGCATGTTTACAGAGACCTGTCTCCACCGCACCATCCTGGATCACACTTTTGCACTCTACAGGTGGAGCGTGTTCCGAGGCCGATACGGTGCAGGACTCTGGCAGGACGAGGAGGTGGATTCTGTTTTTACATCATTGATGCTTGATGCTAAAACACAGTCAAAGTGGACGAGCAGAGTTTACCTCATGTTGAAGTTTTGATTTGAAGATGCCGACCATATTATCATCACCATCCTGTTGCTGCCGTTTACATTTATCCAGACGCAAATTAATGTGTGTATGATCCCTGGAGACCCACCTGGGTAACCCTGGGTCACAGTGTTGATGTAGGAGGTGCTGAAGACACCGACCCGCGCTCCCCGCCCGTTCTTCATGCACATACACACGCACAGGAACAAGGCCGCCACCGCCCCCATCAGGAACACCACGCCGAAAACGATACCGGAGATGGCAGTGCCTCTGGAACACACACAGACACACACACACACATACAAACAAACTGTGAGCCACCCAGTCAAGTGTGATGAGAGGCAGCTGTCTCAAACAGACATGCTACCAGTACTTCTTAGTCGCTGCCATGGAGATGGACTGCAGCATCTGATGTAAGCGAGCGGCGTGATGTGTGCATGTGCAAAAGTGTGTGACGATGTGACAGCTCGTGTGCACATTGGTGTGTGTCACTGCAGAGGAGTTTGTCAACTGGCACCAGAGGAAAACACTCATCATTAGCAGGTTTGTTGCGTCTTCATAGTCAGCGTTAGTCAGGATGTCAGATTCAGCCCAGGCTTCTTTCATGAGCAGCAAATCCTGACTTTGACTAAGTCATTCACCAGTTTACGTTAACAATATTAATACAAATATACAATTTTACAACCAGAGATTATAAATACACACATTATTCAAACGTATGTAAAAAAAGGCTATCCTATCTTAAAGGAAACAGAAGTCTGAGAACTGGGTGAAAGTGTTGAGGCAGCTGTGCTGAATCAAGCCAGGCAGAGGTCATAGGTCAGATCCTTTGAAGGGTCCTCTGGCATGCTAGAAGACAGCTGGTGTGCAAGTTAGTTGTTCTCTCTCATTTGAATCTTACCGCCGGACCCAGAACTGCAACAAACCAAAGGCTGTGTGTGCAAATAATAAAAGGAAATATTCATGTTTAATGGTGGTTGGTGCAAAATCACACTATCTGGTCAGAAGTCTGGCTGTACAGATGATTTTCACCAAAATGTGTCATGTGTTCTGTTGCTTCTGACAGTAAATCACACAACACAATGGGTTGTTTTGACATTTCTGTGTTGTTAAGACAACAGCGAAAGTATAAAAAATGTGATTTTCAGATCCCTGCAAATCCAAGGCTGGACAGCTGCACTGAGGCCTCGAGTCAGTCACGGTTTTGTCTTCACAAAGGACAAACAGATTTGTCAATGATGATGATGATTTAGACACAAAAAAGGGCTAGAACAGAACCAATAACAGGTGACACTTCATCACTTCTGAATGTGCAAAAGGATTAAATAAGGTTAGTTTTAGCATGGACTCCATGGCTCATGTGGCCCAGGACTAGAGAATAAGTGCATATTGAACCAGCTGCTTGGACACATGTACACCCACTTGCAGATCTAGATGGCCATGTAACTTGCCTCAGCCTTATTTATAAAAGTTTACCCTGTGGTAATCACATATCAAGCCTTTTCAAAAACAATAAAGAAAAGGTCACATTTTGATGACCTGTAATGTCAGCAAATAGCGGCAGGGTTGTGCGGCGGTCATTCCATGGCCCATTTGCTTATATATAATAAGACATATATAATTTCAGTGGGTTTTAAACTGGCGCACAAGACCGAACTTAGTGATTATAGGAAAAACTTTCCGTTACACAAAAGATGTCCACTGTGTTCCCCTTGTAGCATTTAGCCACACTACTAGCACGCCGGTGACCAACACATCCTTCTTTGCCTCTGATCTGCAGGCCATCTCTAGCATGCTGATCCAACAGCAACTGTCCGCCACATTGAGTAAATACACATGAAACACTACGTTACACACTACATGGAGTTTTTGCTCATTCACGCTGCTAGTCTGACCACCAGCTTGGCTTGTCCAGTCTGGATCGCTAGCTGCACAGCTAACTGAGCTAACGACAGCTACACTCCCACTAGTCTATTCTCTTTAATGTGCTTGTTCTTGTGTCCGGGCGCTAACTTACGAGAGGACGTCCCCCACGTAGGCGTAGTAGGAGCAGCAGAAGGGTGGCGTTCCATCGCAGCAGTACTCTATGCAGCCTTCACACTGGGCTTCGCTGCCACCTGCAACACACATCCACACATGCACACACTGTAAGAATCTGCTACTGGAGGGTGTTAAATTTTGCGGAAACAAAGATCACTTGAAAGTCCCCTGAGTGAGTGCTGGTACATAGAGTAGAAAACAGAAAAAGCCTGCGACAAAAACACTTTTTTTCAAGTTAAAGAGGGTTATTAAGAAAGAATCCTCAGCACTTGTATATTCGAAGCTGTTAAGAAGTCAGAAGTGTCCACTTATAAATAAAGAAGCCCTTCAAAGAAACTATTAAGTCACGTTTCGTTATCTGGGGAAACTTTTTTTTTTACCCGTCCCTTAGATGATGAAAAAAAAAAAATACCTTGAAAGCTATAATGAAAGCTTTCATGAACGAACCTCAAAGCACACATCCCTCAACCAGCAGCCTCTATTTATACCTTCAAAGACTGATTTAAAGGCACGAAGACAGTCGATTTATTATGAGCTCAGAGAACTGGAGAAGCACTCGCCTGTTTTAAAAAAGAAGCAAATCAATACCTGTGGAGCGTCGGGGGAAATGAGGAAGTTAAAGAAAAAAGATCTCTGCGGTGAACTTGAACAGGGACGTGGGGGTTCTGATCCAATAAACTCAGTCACCCCTGCGGGTCTGTACGGCGACATTGGAGATTTTTTAATCAGGAGCCAAAATAAAACCACTGGGAGGTTTAAATAAGTCTCCATCTACAGCAGCGGCAGGACGCTTTCTAATTGTCTTTCAATCAGAGATTTGTAAAGACGACAAGGTCCCGTTTGTGGGGATTTGATCCTGTCTTGAATTCACGAGTACAAATGGACTCAGAGTGGACATATTATACAAAACAAAGATTACATGGCAACGAGCGACCGCTGCCGTGTAAAAAGCCATGCACGCAGCATTTCGCTGAGTTAATAGCAGACATGCTTGATTTGTTTTCCCACAACCAGTCAGCACACATGGCCGAGCAGCTGAATCCAACATTATGACGGACGAGCGTTTGTCACAGCCTGAAAAATGAGTAATTTTCTTATAATAGCATGGCATTATTGATGAGCTTGGACCATATTTAGTCGCCAGGATTGCTTGCTGGAATCTGCTGACATAATAGCTGCTTTTTTTATGAAAGTTTGCATCCATCTGTTGATTAGTTTGTCTTGTCAGAAGGATAGTTGGATGACGGGATTTGGATAAAACTTGGCAGACAGATTCGGATCAAAAGGGATTTTGGTGGCCATTGATTTACGCTTTCATACCATTATGACAATTGTTAGAGATTTGAGCTGAAACAATCTGTCTATTAAATGATGAGTCAAGCCGCAGAAAAATGAACCGGCTTTAAAAATCGGTTAATCATCAAGCAAAAATGACAAACATTCACTGGCTCCAGCTTCTCAGATTAATCAGTGATGAAAATAATCATTAGTGCCACCCTAAGGGGGCCAGACGGACCCAACTGATATAAGAGAACTAGTCCTTTGAGGACAACAATGTAAACATCTTGGTCAGAGAAGACAGATGGTTTGGAAGAGGAGTAAAGGAATCCATCTATGTCACCTCCTCTTTGAACAGAGGAGGTGGCCTAAGACATTACTTGTCACCCACCTACAATGCTGTACTGAGTTCTCTCCCCAGACAGCTTGACAACCATTCACACCTGGGCTCACCTAGCCCTAGCAACCCACATGAAGACCGGTTTGATCAAAGATC
Source organism: Pagrus pagrus (assembly GCF_965226575.1). Classification (NCBI taxonomy): domain Eukaryota; kingdom Metazoa; phylum Chordata; class Actinopteri; order Spariformes; family Sparidae; genus Pagrus; species Pagrus pagrus. The sequence continues at coordinate 14,764,904 of NC_140206.1, read as the reverse complement.
CACAAGTGGCCCTAAAGACTCTGAAACTCAGAGCTCACACGTGTCCTTAACGACTCTGTAAGGACACTCCCACACAGAGTTTAAAGGCCTGCAACGTGACAAAGGCTGACTGTTGCGTCGTCTCAGGCGTCTGCCTGTGTCTCCACCATAAAGCTGGCATGAAACCAAACGCAAAGACCACAGCCGACGTCCGACTACCTGCGATTGTGTGAGAGGCAATACTCATGCACTAATTCAGACGCTCACTGAAGGCCCAAACATGGCCGACATCTAATGATCGCCTGGCGTGTGAGGTTCCTAACAGAAATATTTTCTCCAGGAGATCTTTGCAGGATTATCAAATAATTGAAAGTATGTCTTTATGTCTAAAAAGGGGCATTCCAATTTAACATACGAGGGTGAGTTTATTCCTCATGAGGGGACTTTATTATGAAAGAGCTTGGTAAAAACCACCTCCATGGCACTCAATGGTTTGTGGACCACCATTTTGAAGTCTCGGTTATGGCAATGTGGTTGTCGCCATCTTGGTTTTTTGGGGTCAGAAGTGACCATATTTGGACAAGAGGGTGGAGCTGAGGAGGATACTGACTATCACAAGGAAGCCACACCTTAAAGCAATGGGACCATAATCTACAGAATGAACTTCATGCTGTATTGAAGAAGACTTGTTACTAGAGATTGAGACCATAAAGTCATTGGGAGAAGGTTTAACGAGATAATAAATCAAGTAAAAAGTAGGGTCATTTTTTCATAAGCTTACATACAATCAGACTTCTTTTTGCAACCAATGGAGTAGCCCCTTAATGGCCATCAGAAAGAATGCAGTATTAAAAAGGGACGTCAGCATCTGCTTCACTTTTCAGACCTGGAAGCTCCATCCATATTTTATACAGTTAAAGGTCAATGCATTTACCAGGCAGCACTGCACTCTGGGACCTGTAGTTCCATTGTATCTCGTGTTTTGGGAGCTCGATGGAGGATGCTCTAAAACCTTGCCCAGAGATGGAGAGCGTGAAAACTGTGCGCCCGTGCTGCTGAATCGTGAGCCGCAGTGATCCAACGACTGAATTAATTACTTTTCGAGTGGGAGGTCATTGAAACAGGAGACAGGACGACTGCCGTGTGTTTGCGTGGGGGTCGTACGAAGACGATTCGAAGGGCCAACGTTTAACCACTCATGCACCAGCACGACCGTGTCACATGCAACATGCTTATTCCTGCCGCGAGCACACTGGATCTATTACACGCTTTTGTGTGTGTGTGATTAATGTGGTTCATTACACAAACCCCCACCTCTTCCTGCTCAGCCATATTCAAAAAAAAAAAAAAAAAAAGGCATTGTACACACAGCTGCGCTCCTCTGTGTACTCGTCTCAACCTGCTGCCACGACACAAGCCTTTTTGCACTGGAAGGCTTCTCACCACCACCTCGTGAGCTGACAATATTTCGAGCTGTTTCACAATCTGGAGAGCGTCAACGCGCGCTTCAAATGAGGGACACGCTGCAAAGAAAACAAGCTCTGTGCATATGTGTCAGTGTTTGCCGAGGATCTGCCTTCTCTCAGCAGTCACACACACTCAAATGATGTGTGCCCGGAGGCGTGTGTGCACATTTCCAGACATGGTGTCCACATAGAGGCTGAAAACTTGACACGGAAAACAAGTGATTTTCCAAAAAGTGGAGGAAAGTGAGTGTGCACACATTTTTCTGCACTTTCAACAGAGAAAACATGCTTTTTTGGGGGGTCCAAGCCAGCTCTGATGGATGCTTCCTCCATGATGGAGGTCAGAGAGTGAACACTACACCCCTGCATGTCAGCGCTGTGTAAATGCCTACAAGGAGGCAGACTTCTGGTGTTGCTCCGTCTGTCTGGGTGGTCCTCGGAGGTCCTGGCTCCTGTCTCTCCACACGCTTGGAGACAATGGCACCATGTCCTTCACCCCCACCCCCTTTTTTCTCTCTCTCTCACACCACCACCACCACCACCACCACCCTCTCTGGTCCTCTCCCCTGCCCCCCTCCACAGCACTGTACCACAAACTTGACTCAGATTTGTAAAGTTTGCAGCAGTGTTCAGGTTTGGTTTGTGTATTTGGAGGCTTTCAAACTGACTTTTAAGGAGTTTCTTGACTTTGTGAGAGTTGCTCTCTCCTGTTCTGAGGCTGCAGGAGTCACATCAGTAATAAAACATGACTGTGTGGTAAATAATGGACAGGGCTACGCGGACAGAAAACTCACCGGTGAGTAAACAGAGCAGCAGTGAGCTCCTCAGCAGTTTCCACCTCACCGCCTGCGTCCTCCACCTCCTCCCCCAGAGGGTTTCCATGAGCCCGCGGTCCCTGTGAGCCCTCTCTGCGGGCTGCTCGTGTGTCCTGACTCGGGGACAGAAGACGGCAGACTGCGCTCCTCTCCGGGGCTGGAACAAGTCACCTCCTCGGCTCTTCTTCCAGGAGCATTGCTGTGACCTCCTCCCCCCCCGGCCCACTACTGAACTCAGCCAACTGGTCTCCGTGACTTGGGCTCGTCTTCACATTGCCGTCAGCAGCAGTGGAGCTCCGGGTTCCTCCACGTGTGAGCCTCCTCTGAGCCGCTGCTCCGTCCTGTTCCCACACCTCCGACTGCCCGCTGGGCTTTTTATTCCCCTCCCCTCCCCTCCCCTCCCCCGCCCCGCCAGGCCCCGACTGCTCAGATTACCCGTCAGAGTTTACTCTGAGGGGAGAGAGAGAGAGGGAGAGGGGGAGACTGTGAGAGAGAGGGAGACAGAGAGGGGGAGAGGAAGAGAGAAAGGGGGAGACAGAGAGAGAGGGGGGAGAGAGACAAGGAGAAAGAGAGAGGGGGAGGGAGAGAGAGAGAGCAGTGTGAAGTGAGACACATTTGAAGAAAAGGCTTCTGGTCAATATTTTCAAAATAAGACTTTAATTGAGTCCTGTATGGTTAGTATTATTATTTGTATGTATCTCTAACCCATAATTATTATATTTTTTCATCTCATTTTCTAATATAAATCATATTAACAGGCCTATTTTGTTTATCTACCTCATATCTTTTTGCTTGAAAATATGTTTGTTGTATTCCTGTTATTTATATTATGTGGATTCAGTGGTTGCTCACACACTCGTGTGTTTCCTGTAAGTGTGTTGTCTTTGTTTTTTCTTCAAACAACAAATATTAAAACTAGTGTTTATGGCGATAATAGGTAGTTTGGGGAAATAATTCAGAATTCAGAAAATCTGAAAAATAATATTTACAATATTGATACGGTAATAATACAAACTCAGAAATATTTATTTTTTCCATAACTGAATAAACAAGATGTTCTTGGAGGAAAATAAGGTCCCCAGAACAGAAAGGTAGCAGGGTCCGCCACATATAAACAAAGTAAAACAGTATGAAATTGTGTTGTCCTTTAAGATCAGTTTGTTTATTCAGTCATGGAAACAAAGAGAGGTTATTTAGTGTGTTTAAGCATGAAAATCAATCAATGAAGACTTTTCTCTTCAGATTAAAATACCTTAATCTACATAGTGCACCTTTGACATGATTTTAAAAAAAAGTTTTCATTATTAAAAGCACACTGTTCAATTTTCTGAATCTTTCAGTATGACGTACATGTATGCCTATTGTTTCCTTAATAATGCTCTCAATATGGTACGTTTAGAGAGGACAGCTCACCCTAAACCAAAAATAAATCTTAACTGTAGTTATTTATCCATCCAGATTGTTTCTGGGTTTTGAAATTATTGGCCATAGAGATGTCTCAGTGACTTGCTCAAGGGGCTTTCCCTTTCTTTTCCCATTCTCCTCTTGTGCACTGATTGGCTAAGCTGATGGGCTTCAGATTCAACACGCTCAGTCGGCTGAAAACCCACCGACAAGGGGCCGACCAGTGCCAACAGTGCGGGAAGTCCTGCAAAAACTAACACCAGCAGCCACAACAGTTTTGGAGATGTGCTTTTATTTTGAAGGCTGAATTACCATACTTCAGGGCTTATTCTTGTTGTGTTTGTCAAACTCATTAAGACAAAACGCCTGTACACAGGCTTAACCCTAACCCTCCTATGTCCATGTCCACTGCTCTACGTGCTGCCGTCATATCACGACCTTTACTGCGATGAAAGAGGAGTCGGACTGAAATGACCCGATGTGACTCAGGGCTATTTTCAGGAACCAAAACAACATGAATCGCTCTGCTTTCTTGTTTGGTTTAATGTTTCCCGGAGCCACTGTGTCAGAGATCTGGTAACCTGAAAACATTAACACTAATGCAACACACAGCTTTTAGCCTTTGTGAAAAACAGGACACACGCCTGATGAGACTGGAGAGATTCTTTGTTGTTTTGATGTCACAAAGTTCTTCTTATCTCTGGTGAGGAGGGGCACAGACAAATAATCTAACCCCGACCTAGAGGGCCATACCCAACAGTAAATGGACCAGAGAGGGCACTGAAGGGGCAATATAGGGGGAAGACAACATCTAAAGTAAATGAATAAATAAAGCTTTGATTTACCTTTGAAACTGATGCTCTCACAACCTTGGCCGGGTTTCCAACTGGGCAAAGAGCGATAGGCTACTGCAACTTGGCACCAGGCTTATCAAACCCAGATGGATACCATCATTAAAGACTGCATGGATTCACTAAGTCATTACTTTTAGATACTAAGTCATTATTTCGAGATACAAACTGAATATTTTGAGATACTAAGTAATTATTAAGTGATACTGATTAACTGTTTTGAGATAATGTCATTATACGATAGGAAACAATATACTTTATTGTCCCCGTAAGGAAATTTGTCTTGGACTCGTACTCTTTGAGATACTAACTAATTTTTTTGAGCTACCAACTAAATATTCTGAGATACTTAGTCATTGTTAAGAGTTATTGTTATTGTTTTAAGATACTAACTCTTTTGAGATACTGAGTAATAATATAGAGATACTATGTAATAATTTTGAGAAAGTTTCTCATTGTAATGCCTCACAGGATCTTTGTTTTTTTTTCATCACATGGGCAGAAGTGGGCTTCCATACAGACGACACCCTTGCACCTATAGAGAAAAGGGGCAGCAGCAGACCACCAACCCCCACACCCCTCCCTCTGTGCTGGGAATACTTGGGATCAAAAAGGCGACTTGTGCTAACATGTAGGGACTTAACTACAGTCATTAAACTGATGATTAAAGAGCTAAATTACAATTCGGAAAAGGCCGGTGGTAGGCTGTGAACTTTAGTAACCATTACAGTTCACCATCCAAAAATGGTGTGCATTAAAGAATAGTATGTAAACTTGCTCTGATGATGATTTTGCAACCATACTTGATTTTAAGTTAAATAAGTACCAACCAGAGAGCAGCAATGTAAACACTCAGGATGCTTGGAGTCCTGACTGGACAATTACAATGGATTCTCTTGATATGATTTAATTATGAGATTTTATTGGTAGATTACACAAATGTGCGTAGGCATAATCAATATTTTGCTTGGACATTTATTGCACAAACACATTGAAGCTTTTGGTCACAATGGATTTAGACCTTTCAAACAGGAACACTGCTTCTTGTGGAGTTTGAAAACTGGATGAAATTTGCCACAATTCAAACAAACTTTTATGGGAAACCAAGGGTGGCAAAAGGAGGAAGATAATTCGGTCTCAGGAAATGCCACCCACATTGAGCAGCGATGATTCATAATGCCTTCCAGATGTTCCTTTTAAGCTGCAATCATGTGACGTTGAGAGATGGAAACACAAGCAGGTAAAAAAGTCGGCATGCAATTAGGCGTACATATTAATGAAGACATTTTCCTCACCTATTGTGTGTTTTTCTTTGTCAAATGTTAAAAATAAAAAAGACTCGGTATAGCCTACATTCGCGCCTACAGCAGTTGTTTAGATTTACAGAGTCTGCTGACACATTATGCTATTACGCAGATTACAGAGATGGCCAATCTTCTTCTTAACCATCTATAATTACAGGATAATGATTTCCTTTGTGCTGCAGTGGGAGCCAACAAGGCAGGAGATCATCTTCCTCGGGGCCCAACAGGAAGTGCCGCGCAGGCTTCAGCTTTTAGTGACAGTGCTGAGATATTTTTCCAGCCCCAGCTGGGGTCCAGAAAGTTCAGGGGCGATGCCCGACCACAGGGAATTTAAAACGAAGCTACAAAAGTGTCAAAGAGAAGAAAGCAGGGATGCATTTAGATAAAAATAAAACTCTGGCGTTCGAAAGGTAATTTGTGTGCTGTCCGGGAGGTTTCTATGTGTCTTTTGGAAGCAGAGGGACTCTTAAGTACATAAAGCCAGTCTTTTGAAAGAAAATCAAATATCACCTGGATGGGACAATTATATGACATTTTCTCAGGAGTTAATTGAGCGAGATATGAAGCGTCCATAGTGCAAAACGATAGAGATAAAACCCAGACCTCTATACACTCTCCTCTCTCCCCCACAGATTTCAATAGCTGTGCACTGCCACTGCTGTTTGTATCTAAGGAAAACACAGCACATATAGTCTAGACCGACATAAAAACTACATTAAAAGGGTTCATAAAGTTGGATCAATGTAACAAAAGGACATTAGAATCTGGCCCCATTGATTTGGGTGAGGAATGACAGGCTAATACCTCACAGTCTGGTGTGAGTCTGGCTGCAAGACATACGAGCAGAGCACAATTTAAAATGCAATTTTAGACTCAGGGCTGGTTTACAAACCTGGCAAACAGACTACCCCATAATCCTGAGACAGTATAGGGGCCCCGAAAAAAGTGATTATGAGCCCACAAGTTCAGTTTTACCCTCTAGCAGTTTGACACAGCTCTGACTGGAGTGCCCTTTTCATGAAATGTTGAGAGGTTGTGGAGGGACTTGGCATCCAAACTGTATGACATGCTGAAATACTCCCATCTAGTGGATGAAACCTGAATTAAAAGAATTGTGTTTACATTTTGGGTAGGTGCAGCACATCATTCCAAAACTATGCTAAGCTATCAAACAGCGTCCCCTAAACTCCCTCATAATTTTTGTTTTTGTGTGTATGAGTTCTTGTTTTGCTGTCTTTGAGAGGACCAGTTTCATACCATCTTTGTGAGGACATCTCTACATTGTGAGGACATTTTGGCCTGTCCTCACTATTTTTTTCCTTTTTTCAATTTAAAGGCAGCCGGAGGATTTACAAGAGACAATTACAGGGACTTTACGTCACCCCTGACTTGATAACTACATCTAGCAAACAAAAAACAATAGAAAATATTTGGCCTCAAATCAATTTCCATTAGATTAATCATCGTGTCCTCACTAATTAAAAGGACATTTCAGACATGTTTCTATGGTTAAAGTTAGAAACATCTTACATTAGTCATATGGTAAGGGTTGGTAGGCATTTTACTATGACGGTTAAGAGTTAAGGGTAGGGGCTAGTGAATGCATTTTATGAATGAGGGTCCTCGGTATAGAAAGTGTGCGTTAGTGTGAGTGGGCCTCTCTTAACTTTGTTCACCACAGTGTCTCATTAGATGTGCAGCTGTAGCTGAAGCCATTCACTGCTTTACCTTGAAAGCCATACTACTACTGTTGCCTAAGAAGTACATTGTGCTCTGGAAATAACCATCCTCATTGTGACATCGTGCTGTCAGAGAGGGGTTACCAAGAGACGATATCATGTACAAACACTCCTATGTGGTGTATGGATGGTTTAATGTTTCTCATTACCTGTTCCGTAGCATATCATACACTCCTGGTGTTGATTGATTTTCTGGATAAAAGCAGAAGTGTTAATCAGAGATAAGCTTTCAACTTGTGCATGGATGAAGCTTTTTCTGTTAGACTGATCAACAAATGTAAGTTGGCTACGAGATATGAATGTAGATTAGTGATACTGATATTTGGCAACCCTGGATATGTTCACAAACAGAATTTCAGTGGGTTATGACTGGATTTCCTACCAAAGAAAAGCTAGACAGATGGTGAAATTTGTTTGGCGTAGGTGGTGGTGTCCTGTATTACCCTTGAGCGCCAAAGAATATGTCAGACGTCTGTAAATATTCAAGTCCTGTAGACACTGTTAAGGCAATTGGTAGATTCACATAAAGGATTTAAAATGTGTGTGTGTGTTTGTTTGTGTGTGTGTGTGTGCATGTGTGTGCGCGCAATTCACTGCGCATTCCAACATCAAACAAACAAACCACTCTAGAGACATTAGCTGCACAAGTCAATGTGATACTTTATTCATGAACCTAGGACCATATATATATATATCAATATAACACTGTATAAATACTCTATATATTCTACTCCCTTCTGTGATCTCAATAACAAATAAAAAATAATATTAAAAAAAAAGCCACATGATTATATTTAACAGGCTGTACAAAAATAAATAATGTTTGGATATTCTGTACAAAAGGAAAAGACTTGATAGAAAAAAACAAGGTGCCTTCGCAGAAGGCAGGAGAGACTTACTTATGAAGTAGTAGCAGGAGACAAGTCCCTCTTTAGGTCTCCACACACGCACACACACACACTCACGCATGCACTCGCACACTCTCACACTCCTCTTTGGTCTTTGAAGAGTTCCCTCGTTGAAGGTTGTGTAGATGAGGGTAAGATATGGCTAAAGGATTAAGTACTGTGTACTGAGGCATTTAGAGACATCTGGGTGTTACAATGTGCCGCTGGCAAAAAAACAAAGATGAAGTGCTACAGGTTTGTGATAAATAAACGTAGACTGGCAAGTTTTAACATAAACACTCTGACTATAAGCTATGTTATTTTCCATACCTGATGGGGTGAGCAAGTAGAATATGAGCTATTCTCTTTCATTTGTTTCTTTATATACTCTGCAATAACCTCCCCCACCCCAACCCTTACATGTTGGTCCAGCCCAGCTTGGACAAACATCATATACATGCATTAAAAAAAATTTGACACACACAGTCTCACACTCACACACACAAAAGCATGACATTGGCACGGTAAGCAGCACGCTCCTTTCGGAAATCAGGAATGTCCATGCTTTCTTCCCCTAATGGGAGGCAAAATGTGCCACTGCTGCACTGAGGCCAGACAGGCAGCAAGCTGCTATCAGTCTTTATTGCTGCAACTTGGTGGCTTTGCCGCTGTGGTCCAACGTCTGGCTTCAAGATGGATGGAGGGAATGGATAAAAATTGGCCTTTACAGCCACAGTCGCTGTGGACCCATTGACATGTGGGACTGTCAGATGACCTGGAACCCCCTTTTTTGCAGCGATCTTGCTCTGGATGTAAACATTCATCAGCCTCTACTTGTCCATGGGAGAAAAGAGGCAATGAAGATCAGAGTCTTTTTCTGAAGTCTTTCTGAAAGCTGGTTGTATCAAAGGAGGTTAGATTGTGAAAGCAGTCCTTAACAGGCACCCTGATTGCACAGTTCCAGCAGGGGTCGCGGCCGGTCTTTGGGGTCACAGCTGTCATGGGTTAGTGTGCGCCCATCATGGCCGATGCAGCGCAGTTGGCGTTTGCGGAAGCCTCGGCCACAGGTTTTGGAGCATACCGACCATTCTCCAAGAAGCCAGGAGGGACATTGCTGAGTGGCGCAGGACCGAGAGGCCAAGGGGCGCAGCTCCTCAGGGCAATCTCTGGAGGGACGACCCTGGGGATCTAGACACACCACCTCTCTCTGCTGCGTACCCCCTCCACAGGTCTGGGAGCATGGCCCCCACTCCCTCAGGGTCCACTCAGCTCCACCCACCTCTCGGATGGCATTGATGGACTGGCGGCGGCCCCCGTTACTGTTGGATCCTGAAGCAGCATTGTTGGGTCTAGGTGCAAAGTAGCTGTACTTTACCCGGGGCCTTGGGGCTTCCCCCACAGAAAGCACCTGGATGGTGAGGGGCTCAGGAAGTGGGGCAAAGCTTCGGATGCGCTCCAGGGTGGCAGAGGAGCCGCTGTATCGCAATAGTGCCCCTCGCAAGGCGATGTCGGTCTCCATGGTCATCAGTTTGTATTCACCGTTTAACAGATAGCTTCCATCCTGGCGACGCACTGCCAGGTAGCTGTTATCATGGCGACCATTGCCTGGGGCACGTTGCTTGACGTCCACATGGGTGGCACCAGCAGGGATAGTTACAACATCCTGGTACCCAGGCCTGAAACAGAAACAGACGGAGGTCAGACTCAGCCATTACAATTATTTTGGCATATATGTAGTGAGGTTCAAGAAGATATTAACAAAAAAGGCTGTTGGATGCTTACCTGGCACGCTCCAGTGAGCCAGACACTTTCTTGCAGGTAGAACCATCTCCACCACACACACCGCATTTATCAAAGCGCCGGCTAGAGCCGATGATACGATCGCATCCAGCCTTGACACACTGGCCTTGAACACACACTGTGGTGGAGTCTGGGCTGCAGGGTGTGCCATCAGCCACCTGGGGGCAGCAGAGAAACACAAATGGAACTTTTAGATTTATGTCTAGTAAAGCTGTTACATAAGCGTCTGAGTCAAAGAGTAAAAAAGTAAAAGTCTTTCTCCCAGCAAGACTGTAGCCTAGGGGCTGAGAGAAATTACAATAACTGAACCTTCAACTTGCAGGTCTACACATGTAAGAGGACTGCTATGAGATAAAATAAGATCCCCAGGGTGTTTTATCACCATTCTAAAACAAAGTAATAAGAAGAGTTTATTAATCAAATCTAGCATCTAGCAACTCTCACCTTGGATTTGAGGACAAAGAAGTATCCAGTCCCCTTGGCCCGGCACACCAGCTTGCAGCGGTCTTTGGGTGAAACTCCAGCATACTTGGGCACCCACTCGACACCCTCGCCTGAACCCAGCGACACTTGGGCTGACATATCGTTGTGGGCCAGGCACTGTTCCTCACGGAATGACAGACCTGAGAAAGAGAGACAGAGAGATCAGATTTACTGCTTGGTCAGCCTGACCCGCATCGCTAACTTTCACACTAATGTGCAAGGTACATCAAAACCTGACTTCTAGACTCAAGCTAAAGAATAGACTTCCAAGAAAGTGTTAAGAACATTTCTCAAATCTTATCTGAGATGAATTATTTTCTAAACAAATATCTCTTACCATTAGTATCAGGGCAGGTCTCAGTGTTACAGGAGCGATACTGGATCCTCTTTCCCTCACAGTACTTGCCCCCGTTCTTAGGCAAAGGGTTGTCACAGGAACGAAACGAATACTGCACTCCTCCACCACAGGTCCTAGAGCAGTCACCCCAGGGACCCCACACTCCCCAGCCACCATTGACAGGAGTCTGAAAGCACAAGAGACATGACAGTTATAATTTTGAACTGGGTTGGAGTTAGCTGATCGATTCAAAGGTTAGGAGATGAATCATTAAATATGCAGGCTAAATAGAACAGGCACAAGACTTTGCTGTGTATTATGCCGCAATATTTTAACTACCTTATGATTATGCAAGTTTTTTGGGTGTTTTCAAGTGTAATTGGGTTGGGACTTGTTCCTACCTGGTGTTTGGCTGCTTGGCTCTTGGTGAGACATTGTCCAGCTAGGCAGTAGCTGTCGTGTCCGCATGATGTTCCATCAGCCCAGGGAAAATTCTTAGTCTGGCACACCAGCAAACCATTGGATGTAGTCACAGTGCACCACAGAGCTGCACATGTGGTACTCAGATCCGGGCAGTGCTGGGAGTCCTCGCCAAAGGTCAGTCGACACTGATGGTCAGCATCATAGACCGTCCCAGGCAGTGGCTGGGGCAGTGGCTGAGGTTTCACCGGTTTATCCAGCAGGCACTGACCATGGCCATTGTCCAGGAAGGTGGTGACCATGAGGGCGGAGCAAGGGGACCAAGGCTGCTGCTGGTCCAGGTTGGATAGGGTGGAGGCCATCATGTGGGAGCCCCAGTGGGCACCGTTGACGCCGGAGCACAGCTGTGCATCATCATGAGGCATGTTGAAGACGTGGCCTGCAGGACAAAGATGAAATAAGAGTTCTTTGAGCACTTCTAATCCAAGTGACATATAAAATGCATTTCAAAGGTTTATTACACACAGGAACATGGATTTTTCTCTACTTACCGAGTTCATGTGCCACAGTAAATGCTGCTTGCAGCCCATCATCCTCAATAATAGAGCAGCTTCTGTCAGGGTCGCACACTGTGCCAACATCAGCCATGCCCAAAGTGTCACATGAGTGGGCACCACACAGGTCCTAAACAGGAAGAGAGAGAATAAAGTTAATATTAGAATACTTTTGAATGCTGCGTCTCTTCCTCTTTTTCCATCTCTAACAAACTTCCTCTTCTTCCACTTCAACTTACCGTCCTGGTGAAGAGCACAGCAGTGTCATAATGCTCGGGGTGGCGGTCGCTCGGTGGGTTGTGCTGCCGCTGCCACTGGCAGAAGTTGCGGAGGGTCATGGCGGCGTTAGATGACACCTGAGGGCCTCGCTCCTCCTCGTACACCACCAGCAGCTTCACCACCGCCAGGCTGATGGAGTTGTGGATGCTGGGGTGGCGGTAGAGGCGGGATGCCACTGCCATGATGGTCAAGAGGTAGGGTTTGAGCCCGGCACCGTGGAACTCAGCCATGGACTGGTCGGCTACCAGCATGATCTCCAGGTAGCGAGGGGTGGAAACGAAACGCCTGGTCCTGTGGTGGGCTGAAGGGAGAGAAGAGAGGGAAGGTCAGACCAAACTAGGTTCATGGGCCATGTAGTTGATATCAGGTTTCAGTTGTGGTTCTATTGCAGTTTAACTTTTGGAGCATTTTTATAGAAATGGTTCATTTTTTTGATCACTCTGCCCACTGCAAAGCTCTGCCAGTGCTCTAAATAGCAGATACAAAGGATAGTTTTTGTTTTTTCAGGCTCCAAAAAGAGCTCCGGATGTGCCTGGAGGAGCCTGGCTGTGACTCAGCCTCACACCACCGGCGGCTCCTCCTCCTCAGGGTCCACATTCCTGTAATGACCTTCTCTGGTGGAAAATTATGCGAGTTATAGAGGGCGACGGGAGAAAATCCTTTCTGGGGAAAAATGTCTGCCGGTGCGAGTTGTACCAGGAGGCGAGTTTACACGTCTCAGCGCTGCCGGGCTCTGGCTGGTCCCAACCCCGCTGCTCCCCTCCCCTTCCTCCGTCACTCCTCCTCCTCCTCTTTCTCCTTGAAGAAGTTTGCCCCCCTCTCCCTGCTCTCCTCCCTCCCTTCCTCATCTCTGGTAACGCAAAGAGGCGCTGTCAAGAAAGGGAGTTCATTGCGCATGCTGTGCGCTCTGGCGCACGCACAACTTCATCTGACAGGAGTTTGGTTTGCATATTCACTATGGCCAGTGATTTATTTTATTTAGTGATATATTTTTGTTTGTGTTCAGCTATGGAAAAGCGGAGTACATTTCACGACACTTTATGACTGAAATAAATCACTTTCTTTGTTTCTTTGGCCAATTTTAAAGTTTTTGATCTGATAATTTAAGCTCAGTCTTTTTTTTTTTTGAGTGAAAAATGCGCATATGTGTTTCTCCAGCCTTACCTGTCTGGTCTGCGTTAGCGGCTCCCTGCCTGGCCTCTTTCTCCAGATTCTTTGGCACCCTCTCCTCGTCCTCGTTGACCCCGCACTTGGAGCTCCCCTCCTCAGCCAAAGCTGCCCGACCTCTCCGGCGGATGGAGTGGACATCCTCCTCGGTGCCAAGGAAGTCACTGGAGTTAAGGGGCTGAATAAAATACTCTTCACCGAGATAGTAGAATCCGCCCCTGAGTCCTTGGCACAGGTTGAGCGCAGCGGCAGAGTGCTCCTCTCCGTTCACCTTGCCCGAAAAGAAACAACCCGGCTCGGCTCCTGTCTTGGGTTCCTGCGTCGGTTCGGATTCGGGACTCCCCACAATGTGGAAGACAAAACCCGGTGCCAAGAAAGTCTGGTCAGGCTCTAGTGTCAGGACCAGCTCTTTTCCAAATACGTCCAACCGGTACACCCTCATCTCCGCCTCCTTCTCCCTCTCCTCAGGGGAGAGAGTCCGCCACGGTTCGGTTTCGCTCTCTGACCGGGCCGACGGGTCTAGTCTGACCGGCACCACGGTGCTCTCCTCCCAGGCGCTGTGCGCCATGCCGACGCACAGAGCGGCGATCACACCAATGGAAACTTGTAAAAACATCATCATATAACTGAAATCCGACAAGTGGAAATATAAATTGATAATAAAGTCTCTACGAGGAAGCAAGTAAATCCTTTAAAAGGTTTTCCACTATAAGCTACAAACCCCAAGTCTTTGAACTTCCACAAAACTGTCCCCAAAATTACGCACGCGTATAAAAATCTAAAAAAGGGATCAAATCCAGTGCAAAAGTCATTCAAAGTTATGTGCAGGTCTGACTTGCTGCAAAAAAAGTCATATCATGAAATGAAAATAAAAGCTGGTTCTCGGCAGTAAATTCCAACAGGTCTCCTTCTCTCCAAAACTCAGCAGATGTCTCAGTTTCTAGCTCTGTCTTTGAGTTTAGGGGGCAGGTTTTTCCTCTGCTGGCCCGTTTAGTCTGTTCTCTGCTCTTGCCTTGCAGTCAGAACACAGCCGGTGCCTCCTTTATATCCCCCTGCCTCGGGACCACCCCTTTCCTGAGGGCCCTTTGATGTGAGCCGGGCCAAATCCCGTGCGCAACGAAAACGCACCAGTGATCTGGAGCGTTTCGATAATAATCAATCATTGTGGAGGAAAGAAAGCTTTGGGCAGAGAAACGAGCTCTTCTTCAAACTCTGTTTGTGTGTCACAAGATGTGAACTACACACACTCACAACCTACACATATTATTAAAGAGTATATTCATATTTCTCATATAGCCTCAAAGATTTCTTACATGTGCCATGAGTGTATGTGTTTATTCACAGTTGTTCTACTTTCTAACTGTGTTAATGAGAGACAAAGCGCTTATTAAGCTCATTCCTGTCCCAACATAAATCAGGCTGACAGGCAGCAGTGGCTGATGTGGAGCAGTGTTGTAGTGTCAGTGCAACTGGAGAAGGGAGATGGCAGCGGGTCGGGAATGGTAACCATATCGTGTTGGCCGAGGCTCCGGGAGCCGTACTCACCTTCCCCGTGCCAAGCCGGCTGTGGTGCGCCGTGGCCGGGTTCCGCAGCTCTGCTCCCCGGGGAGAGGGAGCAGAGAGGGGCCGCCGAGGTCTTAAGGTGGAGCGGGCGCTCCATCGGGCTGCCTCCGCGCGCATATCCAGGCAGGCAGAGCCCCTGTCCTCCGGCATCTCACCCCGCCCGCCCGGGCTGTTCCCCCTCTCCAGAAGACAGGAAGAGTTTACGCTGGAGTTTCATTAAAAATAACTGGCAACACTGAATTTCCTATTATCAACTGCGCAGCCAGAGACATCAGAAATCAATTAAACTCCATTCACAGCAAATAAAAATAACATTTTCTGTGTAATTCAGACTGTTCTGGAACAATTTTATGGAAGTTAATAAATCTTTTGATATTTATTGTTATATGTTGAAAGGTAGAATATCACCTACACCCGAAACTAAACAAATAATGATATAATGAGTTATGATCAAAATATAAGAATATCATATAATAAGCCAAAACTGATGGTGATTTCCATTGTAGTGTAACTTTAGTCTCAGTGGAGCAAACCTCCCTGATCAGCCTCTGAAGGGACGGATTATGGAAGTCCACCTTAAAAGCAACAGGTCAGAAACAGTGAATAGATGTGATTTTGTAACTTTCCAGCAGATGGTAGGCATGAGTTTAGGAAACTACTGTGGAGATTTTCCATGACTTCATGGACCAATCACAAGTTCATCCGACAGGTGGCGCCTCGGCATCATATTTCGGAGCTTGTAAAGGTAAAAAGCTCCACAAGGGGGCAGCCATGCTTCACTCATGTGCTGTGTGGAGAATGGTGCCTCTGCTTGAGAGCGCTGATCCTGGGTCTGAACTGCAGGTTAGGGAGATGATGAAGAGGTGACAGTGGAAAGTATCTTTTCCATTTTATTTTAGGTCTGGATGAGGTGAATATACCTGCTCATTCTGCAAGGGGAAATGTATTTGTGTAAAGAAGTGTTATTATGTTAAGAGACGATCAAAATGGTGCACATTTATCCACTTTAGTCAGTAAGTAACTAACTGTATGAGTTGCATTTGGAGTTAAGGTCACTTTACTATCAGTGTAAAGAAACTAGCAAACTACAATAACCTTCAGGCAGTTTCTAACTGAGGCTTCTGGGTGAAATTAGATGAAGAGAAGACTGTTTTCCACCCTGACCTGTAAGATCAAACTATGACAGATATACTGCATGAAGCATGAGATACTGCAATTAATATATTTTCTAATAGATTATTTATCATAAATATTAAAGTAACAATCAATGTGATCGCCAAAATTGAGTGTTTCTGACGGGGGTGTAGAAGTCATGCTTCTGCTACTATAACATCTTTTTACATCCATTGCCAGTGGTGGAATATTTAAGTACATTTACTAAAGTATACTGTACTTAAGTACAATTCTTAAAGATTTGTAAGAATTGGCCACCTGTCAAATTCATACTCAAAACAAATCGAGGCAGAGAATTACCAGAGTAACTGCTGACTGTTGCTAACTATAGCCGCTGTTAGCTGGTTAGCTCAGTTAACCGTGTAGCTAGTGAGGACAAGGACAACCCTTGGTGTAAGCACAGGAGCTTTGAACCTGGACAGGCCGGGGCTAGCTGGTTAGCATGCTAACTTCAGTAGATATCTCTAAAACACAATACATAAACTGCTATTTATTTACATTATGTTGATGATTTTCGTTAATGGCTTGGATGTTTTTAACTGAATTTCTTGCATATTGCCCCTTTAAGTAATTCTACTTGTACTTCACTAACATTTGGGAGGGAAACATTGTACTGCTTACATCCCAGTACATCATCATTAATAACAATTCTATATATAGTGACAAATGGGCCAATGTTGATTATGAGTGCTTTTACTTGCAGATATGATATAAATATTTCTGTATTAAAATATCTAAAAATTACTAAACCTTTATTGATATTTTCATCAGCAACTGTGGTTGTTTAACAATGAAGACAGCAACTCCCATGATCCCACACTACTAACATATTTTAATTAGTTTTGACTGAGACCCTAGCTGCAGAAATTACATACTGTGCTCACTTGTAATGGAGTGTATTTATAAAAAGGTATTACTTTTCCATCTGTAGATTTGAGTACGTCTTTCACTACAGCATGATTTGATTTTCGATATGCTGAACATATTGACATCTTCCTGTTCCTGTCTTCTCTTCTCTGCATTGATATGATTATAGCCCTAATACAGTTAATCCAGTCCTGCTTCCTCAGCTTCAACTTTGCTGAGTGTGCATGTGACGACAGTGACTGTAACACATAAGGTCAGTACAATATAAATGCATGACAAAATGAACAACACACACACAAAGATATTTAAATATATAGATTTTATGTACATATATTCATGTGGATGACTAGAAAAGAAACACTATATTCTTACAAAGGAATGATTCTGCACAGTCATACTCCTAAGTTAAATAGTAATTTGATACAAAATTACTATAATAAATAAAACTCATCTCATTGTTTTTTTATTCACACATACCAGTTGTACAAACAATAAATTACAAGTTCAGTGCTGTGTTTCTGTCGTTCAGCGAGAGGGGTTTCCCCACTGGAAGAGTCAGAGTAGGTTGTGTGTTTGTGTTTGTGTGTGTGTGTATGGAGTGTGTGTGAGAGGTTTTTCTGAAATACAGAAATACTGCGTCAATGGATTGTTTCGATGGCGCGTGTTTGTGTGTGTGTGTACATTTCGGTGTAAATATGGTTGAATACTAACAAATATATGAACCATCTAGTCATTGTACAAAAATGTCTACATAATGTAAATAAATCTGAATGTGTGAGGGGAGAAAAGAGAACACTTTGTGAGTGGTTTGTTGACCCGGGTCATGTGAGAACCGTTCTCATGCTTTGTTCTCTCCTGCACAGACGGGTGAAGTTTACCACAGGAAAATGTAACAGGTGCCAGAAATGTAAACACAATTGCAGGAAGGTATTTTAAGTCCATTAGGTGTATGTAATTAAGGTCACATTGTAATGCTTGGAAAATTGAGGTAATACTCTTTCTTTAAGAGTACATTACATTTTTTATACGTTTACACAAATGTTATTTCATATTTTATCTCCAACAGGAGCTCTGTCTTGAGGCGTTCACTGTCTACCTTCTAAATGCCTTGCTTATTAAATAACCCAATTAAAGCTTTTGGAGGAGGACCTTAAAGGGTAAGTTCACCAAAATGACACAAAAAACACATTTTCACATTTAAACCCCACTGGTATATAGTGATGCAGATCATTCTATTCTTTCACTTAGAAGATTAATTAAACATTATAATTCACTGTCTTGAGAATTAGACAAGAAGATAGATACCTCACTCGTATATGTCTGTTCAACATTAAGCTAGAACAAGTAGCCTGTTAGCTTAGCATTAAGAGAGTAAACAGGAAAAATAGTAATTTTTACACTTTGATTTTACATTTTTTTCACTTTTGGTTAAAAAAAACAACATGTTAAGAGGTGTTGGCAAGTGTATTTTCAGTTTTTTGACCCAGCCAGGCAAGCTGTTTCCCTTTGCTTCAAGTCTTCATGCTAAGCTACGCTAACCATTGCCTGCCTCTGGACTCTTGTTTTTTATTTAAAGGACAGGTGTGAGAGTGGTATCAATCCTCTCATTTTTTTTCTCTGTAAAGGAACAAATAACTGTTTCTCAAAAATCTTAAACTATTTCTTTAAGCCAACCACAACATCACTTTCCAAAATCAGTGTCCTGCAGTCATCATAGGGACTTTTTTCAGTACAAAGTAGTTCCAAAGAGATTGTAAACAGTGAGGTCAGTGAATTGTCTGACCAAAGAAGGTATTTTTTTCCTGGAGTTGCAAATTTCTCCATTCATCTACTGGGGTTATATTTTGAGTGAAGTGACCCTTTAAAATCATCCAATCTGTGGCACAATTGATAATGTGGCAAACAGCACCCATCATGAAACAGATTAAAACAACCTTTTTTAAATCCTGGTTTGTAAAGTAGTAAAATACAGAATGAGTGATAAAATGAAAGAGGATGAAGAGAGAGTTGAATTGCAAAAGGACATTAATGAATGCATTAGTATCTCTCTTGCTGTTGTTGCGAGTATCCAGGGCACACATTGTCATATTAGCATCGTTTCCTACACAGATAAACAGACAAACAAACATATTGACCAACACAAAAGAAATGAGGACCGTAAACCTCCCAGCACCAGCTTAATGATTGATACAAATGGAACTGAGAGTGAAGTAAGCTTCAAGACGCAGAAGAGGACGAAAACATCATGTTCCTGGTACATACTGCAAGTGCTGACAAAACACAGGCCTGGACACATGAATGTGCTGGCACACACAAACACACACACACTTAACACAGACACACGCATAAAAATCAAGCATTGCCCCAAACCTGTGAGTCATCATTAACCTCCATAAAAGTTAAGGAGTGTCGTGGTTACTTTGCCCCTTTGTCAATTTAATTGTTGAAAAGTTTGTCCTCTGAAGGCCACCGTATGCTCCCTTTCCCATCCTATCACACCATTCATCTTTTTTTTTTTTTACACTGTACAGTTGATTATCAGTTTCAGCACAATCAATACTAGTTTTATTAGGAAGACTTTTCTTCTCAACTTCTCAAGGGCTTGAGAAAGAAGAAGTATCTGAACAGTTAAAGATTGGGTACAATCAATCTGTTTTGGTCGAGTCAACCTCCCATTAGGGTTCTTCCGATAGCAATACCATACATGCTGGAATCGGTTTCGGGCAGTCTATGCACCGATTCAATATCACATAATTTATTTATGAGAAATGGAGCCCTTTACGTCCAAACAGCGTCCTGTGCACCTGCATGCAAGCTGACAGATTTGTTACAGCACAAGTAGCCAGTAGCTGCTAAATTGGTACCTGCCATTGGCCAATACACAGGTAGTTCAGGTATCAGAATCAGTTTTGGGAAGTAACCAATGGTATCGGTACATCTCGACCTTCAACCATCTCCGTGGGCTCCTTTCTGGTTTTCAGCTGGACAGATCAGTCAGTTAAAGACATGACCATGTATAGTCAGGGCATAATGGTAGCCCTGATCCAGGACTGTCATACAAACGATGTACGTACATCTCCTGCAACTTGGACATTTTGGTCAC
This sequence comes from Pagrus pagrus, assembly GCF_965226575.1. Taxonomy (NCBI): domain Eukaryota; kingdom Metazoa; phylum Chordata; class Actinopteri; order Spariformes; family Sparidae; genus Pagrus; species Pagrus pagrus. Next base: position 14,744,713 of record NC_140206.1, on the reverse strand, counting down.
TTAGTGGCTCAAGGGAGGATTTTTGGTTGGCAATCTTCTTAGCACCTGGAAGATAAGGAGACCACCATTCTCTTCAGTAATAACGCACACCCAAATACACCCTTTGGCAATCAGTAGTACCACTGACAGCACCGCTGCCGACATGCATCGAAGTTGGTCAACGAAAAATAATCCTGTGCAGCCTTTGACTTTGTCATGTTTTGAAAGACCTTTCTCGCATCCAGTGAGCCATTCATTCACCAAAATGTCCAAGTGCTGGGGAATTACAGTCCAGGACCATGGAATGTAGCATGACGGTGGTGGGGCAGGGCTACAAAACAGGCAGAAATTACGACACGGTGAATAACGAGTGCTTCCCATCGTTGGGGCTCTTGTCTCGGACACACACACAACAAAAGACAACAGGGGTGCGACTTTCAAATCCCCACAGTGATTAGAACACATGGAATAGCATAGAAAAAAAAAAAAAAAAACACGACACGCATGCCATTACAGGGCAACACAAACTAAGCCTCCGGCATCTGGAGACAGAAGTAAAGACAATCAGTTACTGTCCATGTGGAAATGACATGCAATTAAGTCCTTAGCTATGCCAGGCCCATACTTGTCATTATCATACGGAAACTGTCCTCCGTCCTACTTGTGCTCTGCATAGCCACTATGATTCCAGGACATTCCTCTGGCATATAGTCAGGCACATCCATGCCAATCTGTCTCTGAGTCTCTGTGTATCTGCTCTAGGCGCTTTCAGCCAACATTCACAGTCCTGTTGAAGGTTCTATGACCTAAATTCATTGGTCCACAGTCCTACTTCCAGCTCTTGAGACCTCTATCAAATGTACAGATTAAGGTTCTTCCAACAAAGTGTTTATTGTTTAACAAAAGTTTTTGCTCTCCTGCCGCCTCAACATTTCTTTACCAGACAGTGTTTGAAGGCAGAGGGGCGGGAACCCAGCAGGCAGCCCTTGGACAGTTTCCCGTCCCGGTCCTTACACTGCACTGTCCGGCTCTGCCAGCCAGTGTCACAAGTCCTAGAGCAGGTCATCCAGGTCCCCGTTACCCACTGGGGCCCTGGTGTTGGGGTGGAGGGACCTGGGGCTGTAGGTGGCCCCGGGAGGAGGCCGGGGGGAGCAGTTGTAGTGGTGCGACTGGTGGTGGTTGTGGTGGTTCTCGTCGTGGTTGAGACTGTTGTAGTGCTCTGCACAGGGATTGATTTTGGGTTGGGGATGAGCGGAGCTGATGGCTGCTGTGGGGCTGTCCGGCGAGGCATAAAGAAGCTATAACGAACATCCAGGGGCTTTTTAGCATCTGTCGCTAGAATCTGGACCACCAAGGCCTCTTGGAGGGCCCCTGGACCCATGCTATGAAGCCATTCGTCCCTTTGGCTCCAGCCACTGTAGTTGAGCACAGAACCGTTGAGTGGGATGATTGTCTCGGAGGTGGAGATCATGAACTTGCCATTTAGGAGGTACTCGTTGTTGGGGCGTCTGAGGGCCAGGTAGGCGGTGTAGCGGGTCTGGTCCTTGGCCTTGTGCTGACGAACCTTGATGTGGGTGGAGCCTGCAGGGATCTTCACAACATCAGTGTAGCCCTTACTGTTTGGCAAGAAAGAAAGTAGAAGAGAGGTCAGAATTATACGTAAAACAGTGTTGTCATGCTGTTAACTTCTTGCTGTTGGACCACTTTGTTATATTAGCTGGTTTGCTAATTTTGTTGCTGGCTTGGCTTTAGACCAAAATAGAAGCTAATATTAACACAAATAAAGCCGATTTAGCTAATTCAGATGCTGAGGTGGACTTCTTGCTGTTGAACTACTAAGTTCATTAAGTAAATTAGCTGGTTTGCTAATGTCTTGTGTTGTTGCACTTGCTTTTTCTTTGGCTTTGTTAGCAAAGTTGTCGACTCATCTGTTTTTGGAGACAATCCAAGCTAGCCCATTAAGACAGAGGTTTAGCTGGTAGCATGTTATAGCGAGGTGTTAGCAGCATATTGCCTCTGGTTCCGGTTATGTTAGCTTGGCATGCTACTGTTCTGACACTTGAGCTGACTTCGACTGAAAAAAAAATGTCTGAGCATGCATGTTTACGTTTGAAGTTAGCCCACCTGACATGTAGGCATAGAGGTGTTGCGCTCGGAAACGGGGACGCAAAATCACAAAAAATACAAATTTCAACTCAATGTTGCCTTAATAAAGAATTAGACACAGTTTGTTTGAATATGCTATCACTTGATAGCGAGTGAAACAAATCTTAGTATGTAGCATCACTCTGTTAGCAACACTCCGTTAGCGAATACAAAATGTAGGAAACTTGGAAGCCCTGCTGAATGGATTCATTACACCAAGACATATCAGAGACAATGTGAAGAAAGCTGTTGTATTGACACCATACATGGAAAATCCTTACATTAGCAATACCACCACAAATCTGAAGCGACCTGTTAGCTTTTTATTCAAGTGAGGAAGCAGAGGTGCTGTGAGCTAAGTGAACAACGTACCTACAAGGATAAGGCTATGCGGGTTGCATTCAAATAATTTCAAACAATATACGTGTCCTTGTCTCGGGAGCTTTTTCATGCTCTTCCCATTCTGCCCACATGAAATGAATGCAGCATTATCATGTCATCACACTGTGAAACCCATGAGATATCTCCTCTGAAAAATACTTTCAATATTTCTCCAAATTCTGCATGTGCTAACCTGCCTCCACTGGACTGAGACTCCTGCCTGTATGTGCATGTAATATAAAGACATACAATCCACGGTTCAGGCTCATTTTTCATACCTCTTCTTGGTGAAGTTGCCCACCACGCGTATACATCCCGTGCTGTCGCCTCCACATATGCCGCACTTGTCGAACTGGAGCTTGGAGCCGATGATGCCATCGCAGCCGGTCCGCACACATTTCCCTTTCACGCACACCGAGCTGCTGTAAGGACGACACTCGGTCCCGTCTACCACCTGAAGACGAGCAGTCACAAAATCAACACCTGCCATTTTTTCTCTCCATAAAATACACCGTACCCTTATTAAAAAACAACTAACTTACCCTCTGAGAGAACACCACATAGTATCCTGTTCCCTTTGCTCTGCAGGTCAGCTTGCACACATCTTTAGGGACGACTCCTGCATACTTTGGCACCCACTCAACAAAGGTCTTCACCCCTTTAGGATCTGTCTGGGGACCGTTGCGCACCTCACATTGCTCCTGCCGGAAACTCTTATCTGCAGAAATGTTCCATTAGAAAGGTTACAAATCAACCTCTGTATCCTGTATGATGAATAAACATTAGTACTATCATAAAGCTGTCACACTCACTTGATGGAGGACACTGTGTGACACTGCAGGACCGATAGATGGCTCTCTTGCCCGTGCAGTAGCGGCCGTTGTTCCGTGGCGGTGGATTGTTGCACAGACGCTGGGCGAACTGCACCCCGCCTCCGCACGTTCTGGAGCACGCACCCCAAGGACCCCAGGAACTCCAGCTGCCGTGGTTGGACGCCTGGGAGAGCGAGGAGAGGAGGAGGAGCGAAGAGGAGAGGAGGAGATGAAAGATGAGATAGGAGTTTGGGGGGGAGATGACAGCGGAGGAGAGATCAGAGAGTAGAGAGGGATGAAGAGAAAGGAAAGAGGAGATGAGAGAGGACAATTAGTGCTTATCATGCCGGGAGTCAGAGCGGTTGGCGGCCAAGCCACGTGTCACAGGGAAAGCCCTTTGGAGAGAGATTTGTGATAAAGAAAAATGTGGCAATAACTGTGGTGTGGAAGACAGAAAAGGAACGAGGCTCTCCTTATTAAGACAGCATGACTGGATCTGTGGCGTAACAGCTCACATGCTTCCCTTGAGGAAAACAGCCTGAATGAAATACTTCAGGTGATAAACTTATTTGTGTGCTTTTTTTTCCAACCAGTGCTACATGAGTCATCAGTGATAAAAACCACTGGATCAGTAGCGTTTAGTTCTGCAAAGCTTTTGGGAAAAAGGCTTTTCCATTTAGTTCCACTGCCGAGGCCTTTTTTTCTTTCCACAGTAAAAGGCTACTTAATCCGCAATCATACTACAAGAAATATATGGAGGTTTAAAGAGTCTGAGGTCTAAAATGGAGGGGCTTAACGTCGCTCCGAGCGGTAAACCGGTCGTCATACGAGGCAGTGGAAATGAAGCGTGTCAGTACTTGGGCCGGATCCACACAGAGCAGTCGTCTGCCAAGGATCGGGTCAGACCCATCAAACGTCATGTGACAAATAATCACAAAGAAAATACTTTTTCCTTCTCCCTCTCTCATTCTTTCTGACTTTCACTCTCTTTCCCTCCACAACACACACACACACACACACACACACACACACACACACACACACACACACCCACAGTGATGACAGCCTGCCAAGAACAGATCTGGTCCTTTAACTCATTATGGCCAAATTCAATTTAGATCTGTTTAAGTGAGGCCAAGAGCATAAATAGCACAGTTCAGCAGTGGCATAAATAACACAGACCACACAGTGAAGTCACATAAAGAACCCGAGACTTATTTTTCCTCTTCAAGTGTCTCTCTCTCTTTCTACTTCTTCTTTTCCTAGCTGCCCTGTGTTCTTTGTCTCCAGCAGACAAATTTGGACAATACGTGCTTAAAATATCAGTTTTTGAACTATAATAAGGAATCTATTTTAGATTTTTGTCTCTCTTTTTGTCTCACCGTCTACCTCCATGTCTTCTTCCAATCCTCACTCCTGCCAAGTCACATCAATACGGGGTTATACAGCAGGCACATATCATATTGACATTTCTGCAAGACTTGTCATATTATGTTCAAATCCCTCTGAGTGGACTTTCACAGGGCTCCAGACTAACTTTTCACACTGGTTGCACTGGTGCGCCTTACTTTTTTCCATTGGGTGCACCAGCACATCATTTAGGTGCACCCTAGTAATACATTTACATTTAATTTAACATATTACTCAAAAATGAATGTAAATGGGAATAAAGGTGCAGACAAATGTTTTTCATTCGTTTAAATCGCAGCAGAAATTGCAAGAACCTCAATTGAGGGGTCCAGACTGCAACCATTTAGTTGCATTTTGTTGCCATTTTTGGAGACAGTGCGACCCAGATGTTTAAGCTTTTTGTAAAGCAAAACTGCCCTTTTAGATGCCTCTATGGCAACAAACATGATGCTCTCCAGGGTACCCTTCCAGTTCTCTATAAACGTATCCCGACTTTCTGCACGCTGGTGCCCTTATTCTCCCCGCCCCTGCCCCTCAAACACCATGAGTCCTACACTGCAAAGCACGATTTTTCCTAACCCTAACCAAGGGCTTTTGTACCTAAACCTAACCAGGCCGTAAGCACAGTGTAACATAAAAACCTTATATTCTGATACTGTCCATCTGTCTTACCGAGTAGTGTCTCTTGCGGGTCTTGTCCACGCACTTCCCCTGCAGGCAGATGCGTCCCTTCCCGCAGGGCGTCCCCTCTACGGCCGGCAGCTTCTTGGTCAGACACACCATCTGGCCCTGGCGGATCACGGCGCACCACAGCCGAGAACACACGTCCATGCCCGGGCAGACCGTGTACTCGGGGCCGAAGGCCAGCCGACACTGGCGGACGGCGTCGTAGCTCTGCCCTGGGAGCTCCTCGGGGCCCAACAGGGGCTGACGAGGAGAGTCTAGGAGACACTCGGCTGTGGAAAAAAGAAGAGAGGGATTTTAAAAAAAAGGCTCTGCTACCTGAATACTCTGAGCTGGTGAGTGGCATATTAAAATCTATTTTAGTCTATAAGGTCACCAGAAGTGTTGGAGCTGCAGCGGTTGCACTATCAAGTTTGAAACAATGGTGTTGCCACATGAGTAATGCCAAACTCGTTTCTTAGCAAAATGTCAACAAGCGATGCTTTATGGCCCTGATGAATGAAACTACTTGATGAAACGGGAAAGCAAAGAATGACTCATCTAGATTTGCTGCCAGAGATCTGTCTTTGGCTGCACTGTAACTACATTTTTTGGGAAGTTAACAGGATTGTAAATAACTCTTTATTAGCAGAGATTAAAGCTTTGTTTCTTAGTAAACAGCTCTCAGTGACAGGTACTGTGGGAGAAAAGCAAATTCACATGGATGCAATTTGTACACTGAGAAAATAAAACTTATACTGGCTGGGAAAGAACCTTTCTGTTCCCATGCTAACTTTTTTCTCCCACACTCACCGTTTCCATCGTCGAAGAAGTCCGTGATGGTGGCCGAGGTGCAGCGGCTCCAGGGTTTGGAGGCGTCGATGGAGGTGAGGATGGACGACATGAGCCGCTTGTCGCTGTTCACGCCGAAGCGCTCCTCGCAGAACTTGGAGTCGTCGTGGGACAAACCGAGCAGGTGACCTGTGGCACAGAGAGGAGGTGAGAGATAAGTGATGGGTCCTGATGTGTCGTGTTTGCACATGCAGCACATGGGAAAAGAACATCAAGCGCTGAGGCGTATCAGGTGCATGACATCAGACATTACTCCCGTGATATTAATCAACAAGAGAGATGTGCTGACAGATGTGCATATGCACGTCCTGGCGTGCTTATATCTTTGCGTGCTTATGTGTGTGTTGTGTATCCATGCCTACCTATCTCGTGAGCGACGGTGAAGGCGGCGTGAAGGCCGTCGTCCTCGATGACGGCGCAGCTTCTCTCCGGAGAGCAGATGGTGCCGACGTCCGCCATGCCCAGGGTGTCGCAGGAGTGGTGGCCACAGAGGTCCTGGACAAAGGAAATACTGTAAGTTTAAATAAGAACTTAAATACAATCAGTCTTTTATCCAGATAGCCCCTCTCAAATGGTAAAACATGATTTTATGACAAGATAATCCTTTGTTTTATCCACAGAGGCGCTGGTGCCCCCATGTTCGAATAAATGCCTCCTTGATGCCCCTATGGGAGATAACACATGATAAAGTGCCCTCTAGGGTGCCCTTTCCACGTGCTGGTGCCCCACCACATACAAATCTGGGTGTTACAGCAGCACATAGACAGAATCAAGTACAGATATAATAAGAACTAATACAGGCAAGAGTAGTACACATACAGTACCTACAACTAGTGTTGTACCTTAAATTATGTGCAGTACTGTCTCAAGCGTCTCAATATCCCACCCTGATCCGATTGGTTACGCGTCACAACTTATAGCCTACATTATACAGAGTTTTATTAAGCCGAATTTCAACTTGCTATACACATTTTGTAAAACAGAGCGTCTCCGACAGAAGTTCTCCTGCAATTAAGTATTGCAATGCCATAAAGCTGGAGGGCTTGTGACGGACAGATTTAAACAGGACAGTCACGCCTCAAAAACAGTAGGTACACCTCCCATAATGCAATGCTTCAGAGCCTCCCTGCATTTCAAACTCCACAACCCCAGCTCGTCACACAGAAGCCCAAGCTGAGATATTCAAGTGATGTCAGTGGAGCGTCCCTTTAGATTTACTTCCTTCCTGTGCCTCCACCATCTCTCTGTCTGCCTCACGGGGTGCCACAGTACATACTATTGATCTTTGTTTGGATTCCCACACATGTCCATGCAGATGAGGCCTCGGGGTGCACTGTTCGGCCCCAGAGATCGATCACTTAATCACACCGGACTCACGCGCCTGCACACGGGCCCGTCTGTGTGCACACTCGGAGCATGCTTTGAATGCACACATTACAGACGTATGGAGACAAACATCCATGCAATGTGCACATGAGAACATCCAAAAAGGGGGGAACACACACACATCCCGCGGAGAGGATGGATCGTCATGTTAAGTGGCGCTGACAGGCCTGCTGGGTCGTGTGTGAGAGGCTCTCTGGGGAGGGTGTTTACCCGTTCAGGGCAGATCGGTTTGGAACAAACTGCCTTGTGTTCTGCGCTCACACACATGACTGACTGGGTGGGACCACCTCACACACACAACACACACATACATGCAAGCACACTCAGAAGAACGTACCTGCAAATACAAGCGCGTGCAACATAGACACACACATTCAGACACACACATACAGAGAGCAGGAAGAGAGTGCCAGCTCTTTGCCAAAAGTCTGCTGGATACACATGAAGCAAACAAAGAGCAAGTCAAACACACTCGCTGCATGGATGGCAGCTGATGTGGGCCAAACTGTGCTGAAGTCTCTCTGAACTTTTCCACACAAGCGCCAAAACTACAGAGGGAAGCCTGTTTGTTTTCACATGGAGAACGTATAGAGGCGTTTGTCTTCATATCTCGCCTGTTTCTCTTTCCCCCTGTTTCCCACACTCTTTCAACCCGACGTCCTCTACGCCTCCCTCCATTTTCATTTATTTATTCATTCACCCCCCTCCCACGCTCTCGTACGAGAAGTGTTTGGGTTTCGATCTTGCTCATCCACACGGCTTTCATTACTACAGCACAGTGTAAGGGGAGACACGTGGGTGAGAAGCAGAAAGTGGAAATCTCCCGTCGGAAATTAAACAGTGACATGAAAAATAAATGAAATTACCCCAAAACTCAAATCATAACTGTGTGATATTCACTCCCTTCCCTTAAGAGTCTTAATGCCTCTCAAGCACATACAAGGAGGGAGGGAGGGAGGGAGAGCTGTGCTCAGGAATGGTGGGTGGGGATGGAGGGCTGCAGGAAATTAAAGAGAAGAACTGAGAGAACAATGAGTTACAGAAATATTGGCAGAAATAACATGAGAACAGGTGGCAAGCTGGCTGCGAAGGTCAGGAGACTATCAGAGCTGTGTGTGTGTGTGTGTGTGTGTGTATGTGTGTGTGTGTGTTACAAGATCACTTACAATCCAAGCCAAGGCGTGTGTTAAACAAACAGCCAGCCAGACCCAGACACACACACACACACACACACACACACACACACACACACACACACACACACACACACACACACAAAACCTCTCGCAGAGTTTAGCTCAGTCTGTGTGATGGAAACACACTTCAGGCTGATTCAACAAACCTGCTAATCAAAGTCAACAAAACAGCTCTCTATCTCTTACTCATGATTGGTCTCCAGTGATTTACAGGTTGTCTGTACATTTCATTCCATGCATACTTGTATACTATTATATATCAGTAGGAAAGATCGCACTTTCTAGCCACGGCAGCTTCAGAGCTCCAGAGATGCAAATATGGACCGCTGGTCAACCACTATGATCCAGACTAAGCGTGCGCATTAAGCACGAGATGCAGCTGCTTAAATTCACTGATTGTTCAGATCCCCTGACAGGTTCAGTTAGGATCTAATTTCAATAAATGCTTTGTGGTCAACTACGCATCACAACCTCACACACACAGTGAAGATTTGGACAGTAAAATTGTTGGGACTAAAGCTCCATCAGAGTTCTGTTTCCTCTGTCCTGTCAAGTTTATAGCCAAAGTCTTTAGTTTTGCAGCTTAAATGGGCCACGATTTGTTACAGTGACATTCCTGCATGCATAGAAACGTTTAACATAACTGAAAGCAGCCTCTCCAATCATTAAATCAGATTGTGCGTGCATGGTTAACCTGCATGTGTAAGCGCATCTTACTATCTTAATAAAGAGCCCTTAAAATAGCAGGAAAACTGAAACTGAAAAACACCCCACCTCACTGTAAGACTAACACACTCATGGGTACACAGGTGGGTGCAAGTACATTTGCTATTCACACAACATGGGTGGTAAGCGTGAAAACGACAGCTGCGTCAGTCTGGGACTAGCAATGACACTTGAGCTGTGTGCCACTTTGCACCAGGCGTAAAATAGTGTAAATTTAGTGCTGTTGCTCCACGATTTCATCACACAGCTTAAGTTAGCAGTTACAATTCATATACCATTACAGCGGTCCCAGTGCTGATCCCTGAGGAACACCATATTTAACTTTAGAACGGGAGGTTATAACTGTGTTTAACAGTTTAAGTTCTGCAACTCAGATATGAGCTGAACCACTTAAACTCCAGCTTGAGATCCATGATGTTCCTAAAACACCCTAAAGCTGTGTTTCCACCAAACACTTTGAGTATAGTACCCTTGAAACCCGTACCGAAACCCGAGATCTATTTTGCGTTTCCACCGCAGGCAGTACTCTTATAGGTAAGCTTTTCCAGCAGTTTGGAAACAACACAAGACTTTTCTTGGTCTTGAGAAGCTGCAGTATGTATCGACTGACACTCTGTAATCTATACTACACATTACTGCCAGACTGACAACAGGCTGCGCGACAAGACTGCTGGAAAAAACAGGAGTTTGGGAAATCCTCCCTTACAGCACAAACGACAAGACGACTGTGCTCCAGTTCTTTTCAGACAAATCGGTGGTCTGCAGTGTTTTCAATTCACCTTTTAGCATCGTCTCAGCTTACTTGGAACCTCAACAGACGGGTCGTGAATAATGGCACGGAGCGGAGTCGTTCTATTGGTACCATCCAAAACTTTTGGCTGCTTTCTGTTTGAGCAAGGATCGAGTTTTTAAAAGCAGGAATGAAACCACTTACTAAGTCATTAAAAGTATGACTAGTTGAGCTGAGTTAATGGTGAGGAAACAGGCCCACCGTTACTGCTTAAATGGAAACCTGAGGTCATGACGGTAAACAGGAGTGCAGTTTACAGTCACTGATGCATCACAGTGTGAAAGAGGGTGAGGCTCATGTGTTGTTGCTGTCGGGCCAGTCGTGTCTGTCGACAGACCCGGGGCTGGGGTCGAGGCCTCGGGATCCGAGGGCTGTCTGCAGGTTGTCAACATATGCCAGTGGACGTATAGCACGTGTGAAATATCAAGAACAGTTACAACAAATAGAGGGACTAGCTGTGATGGGGGCGAGGGCTGGGAAATGTACACTTTAATGCACAGACGCACACAAACACATGGAAGAGAGGAGGAAGACAAGGTAGACAAGTGCACAGGAGTCCAGACTGTACACGTGCACATTCTGAATGACTTAACTATGTGTTTAACACGTGTGGAGGAAATTGATTGTGTATACGTACATGTTATGTCTACATCAATCATTATTACGCAAGGGCCATCGATGCGTTTCTGCAGTCTATTATCAGCTCTCAGTGGAATCATATGGCGAGAACACAGAATTATCTTATCGTGCCATCTGTTTTTCTTTGGGCTCATGTATCACATAGCTGTGGTATACAATAATGACTTTGGAAAATTTGATTTGACAGCTGAAGTAGATGGGGACTCGTTTGAAAACGTAAAAACAACCCGAAGAACATAAAATGGCTCTGTACAGATCGTTGGGTTAAGTCTCCAGAAGCCCAGAGACACCAATATATGTTATTTCGCAATTACTTTAGCGGCTAAGCTAAAAGCGTAAGTGTGTATGCCATCTGATTGGTGCACAAGCTCGACCAGGGTGTAAATAACATCAGCAAACGAGGAGCTGAAGTAGATGGCGACCTAAGACGTTTTTGATGTTTGATGATCCAAAAATATTTATTAAGCTCACTTCAAGTTCCTATTTAACCCCTGCACTAATGCATGCTCTAATTTTTTATTCACACTAGACAAGGCAGTCAGCTAAATGCCTAAAATGTAAAGAAAAAAAGCACCATAATTCACATGTATTATTACAAATCTGACAGCGTCCTGACCTCAGACCAGGTTGAAAAGGTGAGCACTTCAATATCTCTGGCATCGCAAGTACCTGATAGTTATGTCTATCCAAATATTTAAACTAAAGCTGCAAGAAGCGGATGAAAAAAAATTATCAATGGACGTAGACGTCAGTATGTCCGCAGCCCTGCAGCTCTCTCTGGCCACCTTACAGTAGGGCTTTGTCTACTGTCCGAGCTCACAACAACCGAACACAGCCATGCATAACACTTAATGTTCCCATATACACGAATGCACGCTCAGAACGCTCCCGAGTCCCTTCAATGTGCCCGTTGTTTTGTTCCGGTGCTGGTATGTGTGGAACAGGGTGACACCGCCACACGGGTCAGCTCACTGCGGGTACGGGGTGTTAGAGTAATTGGACCTGACCACAAAGAGACGAGTTCCCTCCAGCCCTGTCCACTCCTCCTCCCACCTCCCCATCTGGCAACAATGGGCTGGTCTGACTTCACAGTCACAAAGTCTTCAGTGGGCTTCAGTTCGAGCTCAGCGGACCGCTTCACAGCCGCTCAGAGTACACGGATGAAAAAGGTTATTTCTTTTCAGACATAATAAACTACTATTTGGTTACTCGACACCTCTGACTTTCAGTACAATGGAGGCAGACAGTTTCCCATAACACATCTGAACTGAATCTGCAGCACATCAGTGTTTGTCTTTCCCTGTTAGGATTCCATCAACCAAAGTTATTTTCCTGAGAGAGGCATGAGAGAATCACCGACACATTACAACGCCTCGTGCATCCAACTGCTTCTTCAGCGAGGTGTGACGCACCTGAGCAAAATCGAGTTATTTCCTGAGTGGCGTTCTGTCAGTGGAAACTCTAACGGCTGAGTCCTGTGATGAATTCCGTGCAGCTCTCGACACCGAGTCTTTTTCTCACAGCCGGTCTTTTAAAATGATTGATGGCAAAATGAAAGTGTGGTTCTCATAAAGGATGTCACCATCTTTCACATTCCACATTCGTTTCCTTTGCAGCACCGTTGCAAACACACATTCCTCGAGAAAATGAGTCAAGAATGTGACTCTTCAGATTTCACTTTCGCTCAATCACACAGTTGGAGGAGCGGGGCAGGCTCCTCTGGCATGTTGTGATGATCGACAAGGTGAAGTAAAACTACCTAAGCAGTCACAGAATCCTGAAAAAATGGCCTTTAACAGCAAGTTAAGGTAGGTAGTGTCTGCTTTTCTTGGCTCAATAAAGGTGCATTGTGTAGTTTGAGGGAAGAAATGTCAATATCAGAGGTCTGTACTGTGTTACAGTGCTATGGTAGATGATTATATGCTCTGTGCACATGAGAATGGGATCACCTGGTTCTACTGCTGACAGGTAACATCTACAGTATGACCTCCACGGTGGAGATGAGTCGTGTGTGAATGAAGGTCAGGAGACAGGTCAATGAATAATGCAAGTGCTGCGACAGGTGAGCCAGAAATTAAGTGCTGGTTAGGCCGATGTAGGGATATAAAACACAGTCTGCAAAACTTATATTTGAGTTACTCCACTGGTCATTTGTTGTTTTTTTAAACTCACTGTTAATTCTTCATCAAAAGGCCGGTAATATCTTTCTTCCATTCATTAAAACTGCAGGTTAAATTGTTTGTTCATGTGTCTGCATACAGTTTGAGGCTTTTCTCTCTTGAAAAACACAAAAATCACAAGGAAACTTTATAGACTTTAAAGGGACAGTTCACCCCAAATGCAAAAACACACATTTTCCCTCTTACCTGTAGCACTATGTATCCATCTAGTACACTGCATGTACTCACAGACAAGAGGCTCAAGTCTTGACAACTGGAGATGTAAACGTTAATGCCGTCCTCCTCAGCGTAACTGCAATGTTAGCTAGCTTAGTTCGTCTGCTTAATTAATGTCGTCTGCTAATACCCGATATGAGTGGCTGCTCCATCTGAGTAGCGCATGCACAGGTGTGTCCGCCATAGCTAGGTACGGCAACACCACTTGGACAATCACACATAAAACTCCACTAAAAACGGAAAATATAAGACAACTTGTCAAAATACTTTGACAATACACAATAATCGCAACATAAACATAGAGCAATATGCTATGCTACCGCTGCCCAAAATAATTGTTGGCAAATACAATACACTAGCTGTCAAAGATGGTGGATGAGCTACGCTACTCGCTACTCAAATCCAGCAGTGACTGTGTCCTCCTTGGCTGAGCTGTAATGTTAGCTAGCTAAGTTAGCTTAGTTAGTATCTGCACGCTTCCTTCTGCGTGTAATACGGTGCACTTCAGGGCTCCAACTGACGGTTATTTTTCGATTAACTTGTTGATTATTTTCTAACTAATTGGTTGTTTGGTCTATAAAACTTAAGAAAATGTTTATGAATGTTTACACTTCTAGCGTTCCGTATCACTGCGCAGCAGGAAGCGTGCATCATGGACGCGAGGATAGCTAACAGAGGCTAGCTAACGTTACAGCTCAGCCTTGGAGGACGCCATAAATATTTACACGTCATGCTAGCAAGAGCCACTCATCCATGAGTAGACGTGCGCTCCTTTCTGCGCAGTTACATTTAACGGGTGTAATTTGGTACAAAGGAAATAGTTCCGACATTAAACTGTGTACACAAGGTCCGTGGATTATCTTGAATAACCGGAGCGTCATTTCTGGAAAGAGACATTACTTTCGAGTTTTTTAAAAGTAACTCGGACCAAAACAATCAAGATGGATAAACAACGATACAGGTAAGAGGAAAAACATGTAGTTCTGATTTTATGGCGAGCTGTCCCTTTAAGGTTTTGGTATGAAAAGGGTCTAATATAATGATATCAGTATGAGATATTAAGTGTTCGGAGATGAAAAGGCCTTTTACGTCAACTGAAAGATAGAGTGTGGATTGCTTTGCCTGGGTCAGAATGGGTATTTTAATAGGATCACAGCCGAGGAATAATAGAGTAACATCAACAGTATACCACCTGTCATGTTTCATCAGTTTCCCGTCCATATTGACTTTTACCTTCCTGTCCTGAGGCTGCCTCAGAAGTATCTGGATAACTGTTTCCATGCCCGCCTGACCCCGCCAACCCTGCCAAAACCCAACCACCAGAGGATGGCACCGTCCTCTGCCCCGTCTTGCCCTTGCAGGTGTAGTGGCAACAGGGTTAGTAAGGTTGGCACACGAGAGCTGGGTGACTTCGCCAGCTCGCTGACCTCAGGTATGAACTACCGGCTGCCTTGCCAATGCATGACGGCGCCAGGCCACTGCCAAACGCCGAGGAGATCCGAGGTAATACCCCTGGCGCTCGCTTTTTTCCGCCCGAGGCCAGTGCGAGATCCTGCATGAGCTTAACACACCGCAGTCCAAGGCGAGCTATCTGACACGTCAACTGGAGCAAAACCACCATGAAGCCACACCCGAGGAGAGGTGAAAAATGCACGGAGATGTGCTGCTGCCCTGCAGGCTTTCCACCAGGGAAAGAAAGGGATGGAGGAGGAGGAGGAGGAGGAGGGATAAATGAGTGTGGTCTCGGTAAACGTACGGCTTCTCACAGGACGGATGTGTTTGTTTTTCTGACAGCTCCCCAGCCCCGGCTGACAGACGCTGGAGAAGTAACTGGGAAAAAATGTGCAGACTGGAGTGATGAGGGAGGGAGGGAGGGAAGGAGAGGCTGGGATGACTGCCTAATTAAGTGCAGTTTCAGGGGGAGTTTCAGGGATATTTCTGCAGTGCACCCAGCGGCTGATCTCGAACCTCCTGCCTTGAGAAGAATGTGCGTGCACGCGCCTCACATCACACACACACACACACACACACACACACACACACACTTGGAGGCTTTGGGGCTGTCAGGGGACTGGGAGGGGGAGGCTGGAGACAGAAGAGCCCGCCTAGAAAAAACACCAGGCGCAGGAAATACAGCCTTTTTGGAGCGCTGCGCTGCGTTACGCGCAGGATTCAAGAATGAGAAGGAGGGAGAGACAACGCATACAGAAGGGGTGGATGCATGCGTGGAGCAGGTGGAGCATGACCGTGTGTGAGCAGTCAGACTAAAGCAGATGATGTGTGTCACTCATTTTTCACTACAGTGTGTTTTGCCGGTTATAAGCTATTTGCATTAAGCCATGAGAGGCTTAATCTGCAGCCGCTTAGCTGCAGCCAGCCAGCTGCCACCGCGTGCACCATCAAAATAAAAACAAACCGTGGCGTCACACCGAGCCGCCGCGCGGGCAGCGCACAGGTGGAGGAGGAGGAAGGGAAGTCTGTTTACCTGCCTGGTGAAGAGGATGGCGGCGTCGTGGTGGTGCTGGTGGTCGTCGTCCAGCGGGTTCTGCTGGTTCTGCCACTTGCAGAAGCTCTTGAGCGTCGCCGCGGCGTTCTTGGACACCTCGAGCCCCTTCTCCTTCTCCGCCACCGTGGTCACTTTCACCACCGTCAGCCGGATGGGGTTCTCGATGCTGGCGTGCCCGTACAGCTTGGAGGCGATGGAGGCCAGCGTGAGCAGGTAGTGGTTCAGGTCCTTGCCGTACTTCTTGGCCATGGTGTCGTCGGCCACCAGGAGCAGCTCCACGTGCCTGGCGCGAGAGACCGACCTCTTGCGCCGCGCGCCGCGCTCCGGAGCGGCCGCCTCGGAGAGCTGGCTCCACCGCCTCCGCCCGCGCGCCCCGTGGTCATCTCCGTCCCGCGTCCCCTTCCCGCGACCTCTCTGCCGGCGTCTCCGCACCGCATCCCGGCGTCCTCTGCGCCCGTCGCGCGTCCCGCAGCTCTCGCGACCCTCGCGCGTGGCCTCGAAGCTGAAACTCTCGCGCGTGAACACGTGGAGCGCGCTCTCCGCGTCCTTGTCCTGCAGGGCGCGCACGTCGTGCTCGTGTCCCTTCGCCCTGATGATCGGCGTGATGGTGTAGCGCGCATGGCTCACGGCGAAGAAGCCCTCGAGACCCCCTCCGCAGAGGTTGAAGACCGCCAGGGACTCCGGGTTGGAGTCCACTGTCCCGCGGTACACGCACTCCCGCTGCAGAGGCGCGGGGCTGTCCCCCATCATAGCGAGCACATACTGGGGGCTGAAATGATGCGACAGCACCGACTCGTCCCGCTCCATGTCCAGCTGAAAGCGGCTCCCATCCAGGTACACCAGGTAGCCCACCTTCCCTCCTCCGTGGTAAATCCGGTCAATGGTCCGCACGACCCCGTCTGTCCTCCGGGCAGGTGCGAGGAGCGACCCGTTCGCAGGTGGAAGATAGAAACCCTGGAAAGTAGACAGCCCGGCTCCCAGCTCCAGCTCCACGACGCACAGCAACAGTAGCCGAAACCAGAGCATGCCCTCGGCCAGAGCACCAAGGAGCCGCACCATTGTTCATTCCAACCCGAAGAACATCTATGTATCCACTAAAACGAGCCGGGACCGGCCGGAGAGACAACTTTGAGCGTGCGTTCCTCCAAAAAGCGCATCCTCCGGGTGTCCAAATCCCCCATGAAAACACACACAGGAGTAACCAACAGGCGAGCAAACAAAACCATTGAGGAGGAGAGAGGGAGGAAAAAAAAAATGGAAAAAGAAAAAAGAGCAGCAGAGAGGAACTGTGTGCAGGCTGGAGAGCACTGAGCTGAACTTGGAGAACAAAAACACAAAGTTTGCTCTTAATAGGACCCGGAGAGAAAAAGTCCTGCCCCCTTTGCGCTCAATCACCACTCCTCCACCCCCCTCTCTCTCCTCTCTCTCCCCCCCCCCCCCTCTCTCTGTCTCTCTCTCTCTCTCTCCCTCTCTTCCTCAAATCAGAGTAAAGTCAAGTGCTGAAGGAGAGGAGAGAAAAACCTGAACAATGCTGTCACTGGAGGGTTTTCCCAGTGCCTCAGCGCAGGAAAGAGGAGTCCGGCACAAAATCATACCGAGAGCAAGAAGTCTGAGGGAATGAATCAGAAAGTCATGAGTGACTCACTGCATGGTATCAACAAAAACAAGCACCAGGTCCAACACCACTAATGTCAGCTCCAAACTGTTATTTTTAACACTTCTACCACTTCGACTCCTTTAATAATTGAAGGCTGAAAGTCCAACATGAATCGGGAGTTTCAGCAAACTAGAGGGGGAAATGGATAATTTATGGCCGTGCCTGTATAAGAGTTCTGGGAGTTCACCGTTCCTGTGTGAGACGTTTAATGGTGTGTGTGTGTGTGTGCATACAGTACCGCTGTATGAGAAAGTGTGTGTGTGTGTGTCTGCAGGTGTGTGACGGGAGCTGTCTCGGTTGTTTATCGTGCCTTTAGGGAAGCGTGTGTGCCGGTGCCAATGGGATGTCATACTTGTGCGCTGAGAGGGATTTAGCCATGCGTAGCTCACTCTGTGTCACACACACAAACACACTCTCAGAGGGCAGCCGAGTGGAGAGTGGCTTTTCTTGAAAGTCCTAAAAGTTCCGAGACACTGCTCATTTGCTGAGTCACCTAACAGCTATTACCTTTGCACACCACAGAGGGGGGTTTTCGGTGTGCGTCTGCATGCCGGGAGGGGAGGCCTCTCTTTGTGGACGCACTCGAGAACAGATATTACGTTTCAGCTTCGCGTCGGACAACAGTGACAGCCCACGGCGGCTCTCCCTAAAGCGCCGCGCTTAATCCAAAGCCCCTTCTACGTGACTGAGCGGTGTGGGTAGTATGGCCCGCTGCATGCGAGGGGGACGCAGCCAGGAGGTGGGCGTGAGAGCGCGTGGGCGGACGGCGGGGAGCGCATGCGGCCAAAAGCGGAACACGGTGTGCTGCCACCGTAAGCCTCGCCGCCCCTGTCAAATCCCACCGTGGTACGATCCACACACGAAACATCCCACACCGAGGGGACGAGCGCCGCAGTCGGATGAGCCTCCAGAGAGACGGCGACGGATCAGGTTCAGCCGACAGAAAACAGAAGCAGGTTTAGACATGTCAATTTCACTACCTTCAGGACTTAAAAAAAACATTTTATGTAGAGAGATCACATTTACAGGAAGTGTATCTGAACAGTGGGAATCCACATGATCAGAAAATTGTATGGACTTTTCTCTTGTGCCGGGAAACTAGGGGTCAGGTTGTGTTAGGGGCCTCAATCCCAATACACACCTTTACCCTAGCCCCTACCACTTAGCGCTAACTCTCTGTTTTGCGCTTCATGTCTAAGGGTAGGGTGTGTAAATTCTTGTTGGGAAGTGTCTTGGCTAGAACTCAGTCATTTCAATGCGTTATGGTCCTTTTCTTCATAACAAGCAGAAAACAATCGCCACTACTTTGCTGATGCCTCGATGGGGAGCTACTTAGCTAGCTCACGTTATCTTGGTATTGCTGCTTTGTGCACGACACTTCCGCATTTTGACGTTGAATTCCCCGTTTGATGACATGTGACGCCCCAAATTTAATGATGCAAGTGTTCTTTTTTATTTATTGACTTGCTTGATAGCGTGAAGTTGTGAAACAATTGCGAGCGTTCACATTGTTTCATCGTGATAATACCAGGATTGAAACAGTACATGTCCGGTCACGTCTATTTTCACAAAAGTCTTGGATCGCTGATGACATATGAGGGTCTTGAAGGGTGGTCCCATTTCCTAGGGGGATATTTCAACCACCACCTCTTGTTACTCTGTTCTGTTTTCAGGGGGGGCCTTTGAAAATGAGGGCTAGGGCCCCATTACCAAAGTCTCTGCTACGGCCCTGCTGCCCAGTATCAAACATTAAAATACCGTGCCCTCGTCTTCCAACAACTTCACGATGGTGGCCACTGCAGAGTGGATCCAGTATCGAGCTGAACTCCACGTCCATATCACCCTACTGTTATGCAACGCACCACCCGCCCCCACCACCCGCCTCTTTTCCTCTCTGTCCTCGAGTCTCGTCTCCAGCCGCCACCCCCCGCTGCCGCCTGCTTCTCCTTTACACCAAACTGTCAAGTGTATTACCTGCAGTAAAAAGAAAAAAATCCGGACGCCCGTAAAGCTGAAGCAAACCGGAGCCGTGTGTGAGAGAGGATGTTTGATCAGGACAGTGTGATGTCAAGACGGACCCCTCGTGTGACAGTGGTTCCTGACATGATTCAGACATGTGACTAAGTGTGATGTGTTCATATACACAAACAGGATTGTTAATGCATGTGGTGGAATGTATAGTGGCACAGCCTGAGCACAAATTAGGCAACTTTCCACAGAATCTTTCAATGCTATACTGGAACGACACACACACACACGCATGCATGCGTTGGCTCATACCCCTACAATGTCCTCCTCTCCCTCCCTCTTCCTCTCTCCCCTTTGAATCTCACACACTCAGCCCATTGGATCATTTTTAATCCCTATCATCTGAAACCGAGATGTATGCCAAAGCCACCATATGGACATAAACCGCCCCCGTTATCCACACACACACACACACACACACACACACACAATTACACAGTAACCCGGATCACACGTGCAGTCTGCATACAGTATTGAGCGTCACCAAAACAAGTTGTGTGTGCGAAACCCCGCGTGCCGAGCCACGTGTGTGGGGGACCGGCCCACTTCCTACGGCGGCTGGGAGGGGAGGGAATCCAATACGGTTAATTGACAAGCCGAGCCGTTTACATAACCGCCAGGCTATATCTAAGTGGCGGTGTCAGAATTCATCACCCCCGCGGCGCTGCAACTCTCCCTCCCGTTTTTAGTCTCCATGACTCCCTCTCCTCCTCTACAGACACACACACACACACACACACACACACACACACACACACACACACACACTCCATCCTCCTCTTGCTCCATCTCTCCCTCCGTCCTTCACTTCTGTCCCTTCATGGATGTTAAACCGGTAATTCCCATCAGGATGAAAACGCTTCAGATGAAGGCAATCACAGTGCTTGTTCTTGTGATGGTTGAATGGCTGATGGTGTGTGTGTGTGTGTGTGTGTGTGCAACCTCCCAACCCCTCTCTTCTCCATCGTTCTTATATATATATATACATGCCAGGTGTGTTCTTAGCATCTGTTACCATGGCGCTGAGGGAGCGGCGCAACGTCTCCTGGGGGACAGCCAGCGTCGACCGCAGGTATACTCTGTTCTCAAACACACACCTGCACACACACACGCGCGCACACACACAGCTTCTCACGCAACTTGAAAGAAATGACAACACAAACTCTTTTATCCACAATGTATATATATATATATTTAAAATTTAAAAAAAGAAAATAACAATAGTGCATACAAAAGAAGCCCATTTTCAAATAAAGAGGTGCATCTCTACACCTGTAAACAGAGACAACAACACACCTGGATCAACTGGAAGTAAATGAAAGCCTTTTAAAAGACACCAGATGGGTTTAGCACTTTGTTTCTCGTTAAATTAATCTCAGAGGAGCGTTTTGAAAGGATCTCAATTGAATGACAGTTTGAGGAAACACAGCAGCTTCAAGTTTGTATTATCAAACACATCACACCCAAGAAATATTCCCCATCCTTCAGCTTGTGGATATTAACATGTTTTCCCAGTGAAGAGTACATTCTGTCCTTGATTTAAAGTACAGTAAGTTCACGGTGATGTCATAACCTAAACCCCACTGAGACTCTGGAAGGACCTCATGGTGATGAAAAAAAAAAGCAAAGGCAAAGTCAGTTATTCAAAACGCCTTCTTTGCACAGCGTTTCCCCCTGGATGCATTTAACAGCAGCGCAGCACCACGGCTAAATGATTTGCTTCTATACGAGTCTCCATAAAGCGCAATAAACTCGCTATCTCTACTTAAACGGTGCAATATGTAATCATTTTAGATGAAAACATCGATGCATCAACAGAATGTGAAGAAATAACAGTTTTGATGTCATGACAAAGTTAGCATGCTAACTAGCTAGCCATGGCCCGTGGTGGTCAGAATGTTATGTGCTAGCAGCGTATGTAACAAAAATCCCCAAGCTCACAGTTCGGACCACCAGCTTCATGGCTAACTGAGCTAACTAACTAACAATAGCTACATTCCACAGCAGTGGGAGGTTATTCTTTTGATTTGCTGCCCGCCTATGTTTTGAGGATTAGTTAGACAGGATGCCATTTTTTACATGTTGCACCTTTAAAGAAGCAAGAGTCAGGGAAGGTCGGCCATTGCCACCATTTAGTCTGTTAGTATCCTATTCGTCTTTATGCATTGTTTGTAATTTAGCTAAATGCAGAGAGATAGAGCATATATCCAGAGCATCAGATATCTTAAAGGTACACTACACCCTACTTTCTAAAAATGCTGAATATGTTGTTCGGGATCTGAGACGGCATTGGAGGTAATAACGACGCCGAATCGACATCTGGGACGGAGAAAGGGACAGGGATGGGATGTTACGATGATGTGTTAAGTTTGCAACCCACCGCCGGGAGATTTACAAGGCAGCTAGCAGCAGTTAGCAGCTAACTGAAAGAACAACAGCAGAGGATTGAATCAGCTGCCACATAACAGAAAGAAAACAAATGTTGTTACTGTGTTTTGCCATTGTTTAGAGCTCTGGATGTGTAGCATGTGTAGAACGTCACACTGGACGCCATTGCTGTCCTGTCACACGCCTGCTTTGCTGGCGGAATGTGGCATGCTATCCAAAATCACATAATGGGTTGCCATCATACCGTCATTATTTTTTTTTCAGTGTAAATAAACAAACGCAGTTTATAGAGTGCACTCTTATGTGATCTCTGTGTAAAAAGGGCCACGGAGAGTTTTTATGTTTGGCAGCGGATGTGACTGGGAGTTCTTAATGCGAAGCAGGCATTGGTTTTGGCTGATTCATTGGCATAATTCTCAATAACGTCCACATTTTCAACACATGTTCATTAAAAAACGAATTTCAAACACATTTCAACTTATGTATTTATTTCAGATAGAAAATGTGAATGTAATTTTGGCTAGTGTTGACAGACCAACACTATAAATCCCTGTACACTTAGCTTGTTAATCAAATTATATATATATATTTCTTAATTTTCAGATGAGTTTGTTGAACTGGTTGGTAAGGAAAAGAAAGATTGGTGACGCTTTGATGACAGAGGGGAGGCAGGAATGTTGTGTTCTGAATGTGAAATATGAATTTTTTTCCTGTGTAGATTGCTTAAGTACTTCCACAGCCCTTCTCGTGTGAACGGACGCGCAAAATATTGGTGCAAAATAAAACACACACACATATTTCAGCACCGCTGCTGTTAAAATTCCCAGGGGAAACACTGCCTTCTGACATTTTAAAGCCTCTATAAAAGTGATATATGAAAAGGAACATTATGAACTGAAGTTGTTTTTATGTACAAGGTAAGGGGAGATTATTATAAACTAGAAGCAGATAGGTCTTTTATTTTGATAGAAACACAGCACTGTTCATTTTAATCTCTTATTTTCGTTCTGCATCAGAAGGTCAATGAAGGAAAAAAAGTGGTAACACATATCTATAAATCTGAACATGATTCTTCACTATCTTCTGAAAAATATAAACATCCATACTCTGCAGAGAGGTCTTTTCTGCATTTACTGCATGTCACCATTAAAAGACATTCTAATATCCTGTAAAAATGAATCACGTTGGAGTGATTAAGTTATTTTGCAATCATTTTCTCATTAAAACCGACTTTGAAATTTTAAGTTAAACATTTGTAGCATAGAATAAAAACTGTTTTGTCAACACGACAGCAGCAATATTGTGAAATTGTATGCTGGTTCAGATACTATGATTGCATGTTTCCCAGCTTGATAAGTTATAATTCTTTTTGGTACAGTACAAAGATATTCTAATAATGCTCTTTATTTTGCAGAAACTACACTTAAACGGATGCTAACAACTAAATAAAAAGTACTAACAACTTTCTTGCCCACTTTCTTTAACCAGGACAAATGGATAGAATGGATGAAAACAGCTACTGCACAGTTCAATCAGTTTGTCAGTGATAACATATAACCATGACACCAAGTTAAGCACTTGATATATTGGCAGTAAGAAGTTGTATTTGTCTAATGCAACTCTTGCATTAGCACCACTTGGTCTCACTGTAAGGCATGTTATGAACCATTTGAACTCCATGATATGCCAATCACAGATGGTGCAGCATACATACAAAAGACAAATGACTTTATAAAAACATGTCCGACTCACAGAGTCAGATGATACCAGAAATATTCAGTGGAGAGCCAACGCTAAGCACACAAGCTAACACACGCTGTCATCTCTCATAGAGAGTAAAGTGGTAGGCTAAGTTACCCTTACGCTGGCAAAATAAAGAAAAAGAAAACATTAGCGTTATTGTTTAGCTTGATGGCTAGAAGTGCTGTGATTAAATGGTCCACGAGTACAGTGATTTAACTGGTAAACAGAAACGTTTTGGATTTTAAGCAAAGTTGTCAAGATTGAGGAGTGTGTGCTGTCTAGAATAACTAACTCTGGTAGCCGGTAACAGGAGGTGGGGCAGGTCTTAAGGGTAAAGTAAACTGTCTCCCAATTTAGGTACCTTGTAAGAATCGCCTGAATGCGTCATTACACAATGGATCATTGAGGTGAAATCGGCATCTGCAGTCTATTACACCAAATTTAGTCTATAATAGTGGACCAAAGAGGATTTAGCCCCTTAAAGGAACAGATCGCTTGTAAAGTAATATTCAATACCTATTCAGCCCTATGCTGGTGGAAAGTCAGGTAAAGCTTTGCAGCTTCACAGCAAAACAGCGTAGCAGCATTGTCCTAAACAACTGACGCAGATGGGGACTGGCATTAATACGGGGTTTTTAAGATGGGGGGCATGCTAAATTTAGCTTAGCAGCTACAGTGAAGATTTAAAATCAATTTGGGATATTGGGGCTTCCAGAGACTTGGATTACACCGGGAAGCTATTTGGAGCCATTTTATGTCTATTTTTCTGTTGTTTTATAACTTCTGAAAGAGAAGTAAAAAAACAACAACATTATTTTTCTCATATGGTGCATTGTTGCAGCATCCCTTTTCACACCGTGTCTTAAACGCTCCGTTGTGAGACATCTGGCCTCTGTTCAATCATTGGTGAGAGCTGCACATGTGCATTACTTAACGGGCAGCATGTAGCCAATCAGAGACAGAGTAGGCCGGGTCATGCAGAGCAAGGTAGTGTGATCTAAAAAAATGCCGCTACAGCAGTAGCAACTGTGTGTCTGCTGACTGACTGGAGTGTAAATGTTTTGTAACATATATATAAATATATATATTTATATAACGCCTGTCACATAGTGACGCACAGAAGTTACGGAAGTAAATGTTTTGTGGACTATGAAACCTCACTCGACTTTCCATCAGCATGGGAGAGAATAGATAACGTCAGAATTTGCATTTTTGGGTGAGCTTATCCTTCAACTGGGACCTGTGGCGTTAACTCTAACCTCGACCCTCCCCTTTGCCACACCTGACTGGCTGACCAGCATCCAGTGTTACATCACCACTGACCATTATCAGGTCATATGATCCTGGATGATGTCAGTGATTGGCTGCTTTGGCTTCTCAGTCAGGGGCAGTACAGGGCCGTAGGGGAGAGCTGAGTTGTTGGTGGGGAAGTGGCGGGAGGGCAGCGATGAGGTTTTGGCAGGGCTGCACACACGTTTGAAGCGCTGGGGGGGCAAAAAAAAAATCACAGTTAGTTGATTATTTTTCAATCTTCATTACTGAGAAAAATCTCTTTTAAAAAAAAAACAAAAAAACAACCTTGCCTGAGTTAATCATTTATAATCAGTAGCACATGGTACTTAATTAATTAAAAAGAGTTCTTGTGTAACCTGTGGCAGGGTTCCCGGGGTGGTGGCCAGGGCATAGATAGCCCAGATGGGAATCAGGGAGACGGAGGAAAACGTAAGGACCCAGCCCAGTACGGTGGCCCAGGTTGGAGCGACCAAACCTTTGCCCAGGCTCAGTGGAGACCACTGCACCACGGAAAACAGAAAGGTAGCCTGTAGGAGATGGAAAGAAGGAGTGGGTCAGTTAGTCTTTGCAAGTACAATCTGAATCAATTCATGTTGACATGCACGTTAAGGCAGTTGATGTTCATACTCTCGTCAGGACTTGACTGTGTCCTGTTGTCCCAGGGATGATAGAAAACGTGTTTGGGACAAACAGAGATCTTCCCAGGAACGCCTCTTGGATGAAAGTTTTTGTTTTTGTATGTGTATATCTATAACTATCACTTTGTAAATGACAAACTTGAACCGAGCGCTGACTTCAAGGGAGTTACTATAGTTACTATCATTGCTGGCTGCTCATTGGGAGACCTGCAAATAATTTGGTGCGTAAAAATCCAAAAGGATGCAGAAAACTCGCTATAGACAGGAGACTCACCCCATTTTTTCCCTGATAATGTTACACTGTGAACAACAAATCTGTGTTGAAATCTGCAGGAGGAGAGCTAATTAGCTGTTAGCAGGCGGTGGGCAGCAGCGACCTGTCTGGCTAATGGAGCTGAGAGGTAACAGAGCTAAAAACACAGCAGGACTTAACACATTTTTCAGTAAAAATAGAAAAAATGAAAATATAAACATACCAAAGTACTTCAGCTGAGTACAGTTTGAAGGTTGAAGTACTCTGAATGCTAACATTTGATAACAACTTGGTAAAGAAGCAGCATTTTTTTGTTGGGATGGTTTACATTCACCTTGGGATGGTTACAAATGTCTTTTTTGGGATGGTTCTGGAATGGTGGTGGCCAGAAGTGCAAACAGTCATTGATTGGTATAACATAAGTATGTGGACACATGGAAAGACCACACGTGTCACGGGAGATTGTGCCTGATTGACAGGCACGAGCAGGAATTTGTATGCTATCCCAAACATGCGTTTATGTGTATACTATTTCACAGAAAGCAGGCACCAAACAGCGTGACAGCACGTCAGCAGGGAAGGGGGTCACTCACAGTGCACACAGCTGGGGTCAAGTACTTCCAGCACAGCTTGAAGACAGGCAGTGGGGTGTAGCCGGTCATGTCCCTGATGTTGGCACTGAAGCGGTCGGTTCCTGTGGGCAAGAACAACTACACCATGAGTGGTTGTGGCTCGGTTTGACATCATGGTTTGGTTTATTACTTGCTTGTTGTTTTTGGTGGCGGTGGCTGACTCTGGTTAGAATACTTTTACTTTGCCAGTATCCACCACAAGAGAGGAAGGTACTAGAGAAAGGTCTTGAAAAAGAAAACATTTATCTTTATCTGACATTGAATTGTTTCTGCTCTGTAGAACAAGTGCTAGGAGTTGTGTTTGTGATACGTAGCAATACAAATAGTGACAGAAGAGTTAAGTAGTAGTAGCAGTACTTGTAGTAGTAATGGCTAGAAAGAAGGAATCAGTTATCTAAAGTAAATGAAGACACGCAAACTTGCATACTTAATCGCCCACTGCTTTTAACAGAAAGAACTAAAACACACCATTCAAAATATAGATATATACAATAATAATTATATTTTATATTTTATTTAGAGACTGAACAAACTTGATCCACTGATAAAGATCACTGGATGTGGTTAGAAGCTGTAGGAGAAGCTAGTAAAGCAAACATTGTAGTAGTTCTACATCTCAGTCAAAACAGGAAGCAGCTCTGAAAG
The DNA here is from genome assembly GCF_965226575.1 of Pagrus pagrus. Classification (NCBI taxonomy): domain Eukaryota; kingdom Metazoa; phylum Chordata; class Actinopteri; order Spariformes; family Sparidae; genus Pagrus; species Pagrus pagrus. The sequence goes on along the minus strand of NC_140206.1, from coordinate 14,717,555 downwards.
ATTGAATGGACATTTACTTGAGACAGTTTGTGAAATAACATCAACATTCACTTTGGTTTTCACTTCCAATTACGTTGTTTTGAATTCAAGGATTTAATTATAGCCTGATGTCTGATGGCTTGCCCTAGTGACATCTATTGTGTTGACACTCTATGGCTCTATATCTCAGTTATTTTGTTGGCAAATATCAAAGGTATCACAAACGAGGATGCAAGAAAATTTCCTTAAAAAGGCGTACAATATAGAATATTTAATAAAATCATCAACAGAATGTGAAGAAATAACAGTTTTGACATTAACATAAACATAACATAACATAAAATCATCCTAAAAAAGCTGCCATAGGTAACTTATCTCTGCTGCTACATACAGCACTAACTGAAGTACTGGTAGTAAAGTAGTAATAAACCCTTTTCAGACATGGAGTAGGTGGAACTGATGGCTTCATCCAGTGTTAAAGTGATGGCTATTTGTCATTCAGACACGGCTGTCTTTGACATTAATGTGCTTTACAGTAAACACAGTGTCGTACGTCGCAAGACAAGAACCGGCATGCTCGCAAATTGTTTTTTCCCCCTTTTATCTCGATTTAATTAAGTTGCTCTCGAGAAAACATGAATTGTCTTCCCTTAGATAATGAAAAACACAAAGTGTCTTATTTATAGAAGCTAAGAACCACCACGCTTTCCCCCATTATCTCAAGATCATGAGTTAATTATCTCGTTTCCTCGAGAAAGCGTGATTTGTCTTCTGGAGATAATGAATCAACCCGTTAATCACGAGAAAACAAGAAGTCCTTTCCTCGTAATCATCGTAATGATCGGCAGTAAGTTAAAATACAAGTAATTACCCTTTCTGTATGTATTCTTTGTGAGCAGGTTTTAACGTTTTGATGGCTCACTGATTGACAGTAGGTGTCCCTTTTCTAAAACAACAGAACCTGTGGAGAGAAATTCCTTCAGGAGCACATAACCAGCGGCGGAGCAGAGGAGTGTCAGTGTATGTTAGAGTCCTTAGAAAACCGTGAAATCCCACAGTCATAAAAAGAGGGGAAAGGTGCACTGGAGTCCTGACCGCTGTGTTACCCGGTCCACTTAAAAACCCCTCTCCTCCACTCTGCTGCTCCACTCACCTACTGCTGGGAGAGCCGTAAAAACAGGCTTCCTTGGTATTCATATTCACCCCCCCACACACACACTCACACACACTCTCTGCTAATCTACTTGACATATTTGTTTTCACCTGTGATAGCACTACACTGCTTTTTTTTTATATCTCACAACCTTTCTGGGTCTTAATTCTTTACCAAACACGAAATTAGTTGTCCAAATGTTTGAGAACTGAATGTACTGTCCTGATGTACATACATGGCACATTCCACCCATCTAACACTTAAACAAACAATGTTTTTGTAAATGCTCTTGAGCCCCAGGTCTGGCTGGGATAGGGGCTCCCTGGGGCCGCCAGGCTGAGACTGAGAGGCGACGGGGCCCGGGGGCTGATTTAGGGCCCGGAGGAGACAGACAGGGGCCTGGCTAGGAGCCAGTCTCCTTACAACAGTGGGTAGCTGCAGCCATGTTAATATACTGTCTACTGACTCCAAGTGGAATGCAGGAGGAGGGGAGGAAGTGGACCGTTTGACTGGGTGTGTTTATCAGATGTTAGGAACTACTTTCATTAGTGGAGTGATAATAAAAGCTCTCCGTGCTGTTCTTTCTTTATATTTTCTTTATGTCCTGAAAACAATCAGCCTGAGATTTATTAAGGCATTTTCCAATTTAGCAGAATCTGGAGTCCTATTGTCAGACTAATGAGACTCAACTGAATTTCATTAAATTCAGACATGGGATGGGAGGGTGGGTTCATTTCTACAGATAAAATGGGTTAAGAAGCAACAGGATTCAGGGTAAAAAGACAAAAACAACAAAGTGACTGTGTGAGGCTGTAGAAGAGGAGATGACAGGAAAGGAAAGGAAAGGAAAGGAAAGGAAAGGATAAGAGGGAAGCGGAGGTAAGGACAAAGGAGGGAGAGGTGAAGGAAAGGCAAAGTGAAGAGGAGAGTATAGGAGAGGTTGAAAGGAAAGAAAAAAAGGAAAGGAGGAAATGAAATGAAAGGTAAGGTAAGAAGAGAGGAATTAGGAGGAGAGAAAGAAAAAAAAACAATGAAAACAAGGAATGACAGGAGAGAAAAGGGGAGAGGAAATTAGTGTAGATGGGAGGCAAGGAAGTGGAAATTAAGGAAAGGAAATTAGAGGAGATGAGAGGAAAGGATAAGGAGAGGAAAGAAGGAAGGAGAGGAGTTGGGATTGGTACCGTAAATCCAGCCGATGGCCACAGACTGGCAGATGGCGAGGAGCAGCAGGCTGGTTCCACTGCAGGAGAAGTGGTCGTAGATCTGGAACACGTACAGTCCACCCTACATCGGGTGGAGACAAACACGCGCACAAAAGACAGAAAATGACATTATTCCATGATAAATAAGTCGGAGGATCATTTACACCACATGCACACATCCGTCCACTTACCGGCGTGACCATGACCAGTCCGAGCAGGAAGCAGACGATGCAGACACACAGCAGCAGCAGCTCTCTGCGGTGGCCTCGCCGGATCAGATGAGGATACAGGTCAGACACCGACGTCATCAGGGCCTCCAGGCTCACAAACTGAGTGACAGAGGGGACGCGGGGTCGATACCTTTTACATGATACTACATCAATGCCAGCAAAAGTAATTCATCATAGTCGTGTGTTCGTCTCTACCTGTGTGTCCAGTCCCAGCATAATGATCATGAGGAAGAAGCAGACAGCCCAGAGTTGGGGTACAGGCATCATGGCTACAGCTCTCGGAAAGGCGATGAAGGCAAGGCCCGGCCCTGAGGGGACACGCCACCAGAGGAAAAACATGATGAAAATACATGTTTGTCAAACATATAATGTGAAATAGTAGTATTGTCTTGATTTTATCAGACCCAGGTATTATCGTTAGTTGATAGATTTTCTTAGTACAACCGAGTATGTATGAATACAGAAAATGTTTAGCCACACGAGGAGGTTTCTGTGTAAAATAAAGGAAAATATAAATATTATAAATATTTGCATTTGTAAGAAGAAGGCTGTATTTAAGTCAGTGGCGTGGCCTTTTCTTTGGGACTATTTTCAGCTGCGGAATAATACAGATGAAAGGTTTCTGGACATTTATGGAGCTCTATGGCACAGAGGAATGAGTTATTTCAGGCTTTGGACACACAGACGATACTCGCTGGTAGGATCAATTCATTTGTTGACTTTGGTCTTATACGTTTTTGACAATAAGACAATAAAAAGTTTTTGACAATGTTTTAAGTGGCTTAAAGTGACACAGTGACATTAATTTGCTGTCACAAATTAGGTGGCACTCCTTTAAATCATCTACTGATGGTATTAATTATCATTTGTACATTTTTTATTTTGGTGATATATTAAGTTCTGCGTCTGTATGCACAGATTCACTCCACTTTAGCGTTAGTGGGTCCTCTCATTAGCTGATTTTGTAACTTTAATAACATTTAAAACGCTTTTTTTTTTTTTACTTATTATTGATAGCAGGAAGTGCTTTCTCATAAAAAAACCTCCTGACTAGCATGAACTTATTTTGTGTGATTACATTTTGCTGTATCACTTTTTTTTTTTTCCAATGAGGCTTAGCTGGAATGCGGGACCTAGCAAAAACCCAGCCTCTGTGCCACCCGTGCACCCAGGGAAGCCTTTATCTAAGACTGCTGTGGCATGTGATAATACCTTCAACTAAGCCCTACAATTTTTAATCTTGCCTTGTTCTCATACTTCTAGATTAATTTTAGGTAAGGTCAGCATGAAGTACTGCAGTGGATTAATTCATTAGCTAAAAAGTTTAGCTTCTTGAGAGGAAAAAATCCTGGTTCAATCACCAACGCCGTTTTTTTTTTACCTGACTGGGCCACGGAGGATATGTCCACGCCCTGCTCCTCAGCCATGAAGCCCAGCACGGAGAAGATGGCAAAACCAGCCAGGAAGCTGGTGAAGCTGTTCAGGAGGCACAGGAGGAAAGAGTCCCTGGAAAGCCACACATACACAAAATATAAGAATTTGGATTTTACAGTTCAGAAAACGTGACACAAAAGCCAAAGAGTAGCAAGTGCCTTTAGCTGCACTGGCTTTGTAACAGAAACAAGTGAGGGCTTGATCTTGGTCTTTGGCCTTGTGTTGTACAGCTCTGGCCTGTTACTGTAAATACACATTAAGAGTAAGGCGCTCTTCCTATGTGTGTGTGGGAGCACCAGAGTGTGGGAAACATGGCAGCGAGGGCTTTTCTTTTGAGGTGTGGCTGTGTCAGTGTGTTTTCTCTGACCATTCCAGCCATTCCTCGTGGAAGCCATCTGACCGGTGGGAGCTCACATCGTACATTTCAGTGAACACGGTTTGTCTGGAGTGGAGTGTGAGGAGATGCTGAGTGGCTAAGGGACGGCTGTTGTGTGTTTCGTGCATGACAAAGTGTCTCACTTATAGCAGTCATTGTTGTATTTGTTGTAACTGCCAAGGGCTGTGAGACTTCCCAAACAGATCCCATATGAGAAAAATATCTGGGTACCTGCATCCATCCATACCTACAGAGAGAGACAGAGAGAGACACAGAGGGACAGAGAGAGACACAGAGGGACAGAGAGAGACACAGAGGGACTTATTTGGACTAAAGTAAAGCAAAAATATACAGGCAATATTTTATCAGACCATTACATTTCATTATGGTGATAATGATGCTCAATTTTGACCTTTAGTCGACTAAGCAAAGTTTAAACTGCCAGTCAAATGTCTGGGCAATTAGTCGACTAATCAGGACTATCCATAGTTAACTCCCATTCACTATTCTGTTAATGTGTGGACATATGAAGTACTAGGGGTGTCCTTGGTCTGCAAAACCAGGGTGCAGATGAAGATAATAATCTGTGTTTCATTGTAGTTTTGGCGTTTGCTCCTGTATCCTGACAAACACCAAATATATCTGTTTCTAATTCAAACGTCTTCAAGTATATTCAGCAAAAATGAAATGAAAATGAAATCAACTTATCATTTTATCCTATATGAGGAAATAATGTGTCTCTTACTAGCTCCCATTAATCAAAACTAAGGGCACGGGGTCTGTTATATCTGTTTTTTGTGATGAGAAACACTATCTTCACTATTTCGGGAGTAGAGACTGTCTGTGCATGGGGCGATGCTAAGACAAGAGTCCACAATTGTTTCCTAGACCTGACAATACACCTTCTCACCTGACAGGTTAGGCCCCCTGACTGTAGGAGCTGCTATACCACCTGGAAGAATGACTGGAAGAATTTCTCCAAAAGAGAGTTTTTTTTAGTGGCGCATAGTCTAAACACATTCAAAGCATGTGTGTGTTTGTGTGTGCGCCTGTACCTGTGGGTCCGCCAGGCGGGTGTGGTTGGGCTTGAGGTAGTAGATGATGCCCTGGGTCGCTCCAGGCAGGGTGGCACCGCGCACCAGCAGCACAAACAGCATGACATATGGGAAGGTGGCTGTCAGGTACACCACCTAGAATGTACACAGTGAGCGGGGGGGATGTGGTCAGGACGCCAGGGAGACAGGAGGGACACGTCTGTGATGTCCTCAAACAGAGCTAAAATACTACTAGAGGGAACCCTGGAAAGTTGGAGTCTTAAAAACTTGTTGACGGATGGTGGCAGTGACACAACAAACAAGCTCTACAGAATTACTGCAGTGCCCAGTCCCTCATTTCATTTACTAGCCATATGAAAGAAGAAGATTTATGTTCTGTTTTCCGCTTTGCCAACAGTCAGTGTTTTGGTATTTCCAAAAAAAGACTTCCTGTTGCACAAGTTTATGCTACTAGATGTGGCCTGGTTTAGAACAAATTAAAGGATTTCTCAATATCTAATCGTAAATCTCTGAAGAGTAATCATTCAATCAAATGACTTCCTTCATGGCCCTGTGTGCACATTCTCTTCACTCAAAGCGGAAACAGATCACTTATAATGAAAGGTACTAAAGTATAAAAAGTAATTGGAAAATAAGGCCTCCAGTAAAACAACATTTCCTGGTCGATACTTCCTGCACCAGTACTTTCTGATCACCTGGGAACTATTAGGACTACAGTTTCTCTACTGAGTGCTGAGTGTAAAAACTGCATCTCAAACAAATCAAGCCAAGCTTTCTACAGAGTTCTTGAGATCCGGTGAAAGCTCAGGTAGGAATACGCAAAAAAAGCAGGTCTTAGAGCGAGGAATGTTTTATCAAGACTCCAGCAATGCGCCGCAAGCATCTGCTTCTTTTCTGCTGAAAAGCCTTCGCGCAAGACACTGAGACGCTACCGGTTTCATGCACACTGCTGTTTATCTGACCTTGGGATCTCTGCTGTCTGAAGACTCAGGCAAACAAAAAGAGGATTCTGATTTTGATTTTGATTACTCTAACAGTACCCCTTGTCTATTTGGGGGATAATCATGCTCTAAATGTTGGAGCTACAGTTCCCATAATGCTTTGTGAGATGTTCTTATGGATTCAGTGAGTTACACTGTGGGCTTGCGCATGAGTTCTGTCATTTTACTTGTCGAGTTTACTGGTTTTTATATTGGCTTATTAGCCAAATTAGCGATAAGCAGTTTATTATGTTTTAGCTATCACTGGATTACTTTGTAAATGTGATGTTAAAAGTCATCTGTTTATTTATATTCTTAACTGCTTTACATACTTTTAATACATACAGAGATAATATCATTATAAAATGTGAACCTGTAAATATGTGCACTATGTCTGTGTGCTCAGATTAGACCTATTTATAGTTTTAGATGGAAATCTTCTTTGACCTCATGAACTTTCCATCACAGCCACTGTTGTAACCTCAGGCTGATAAGCACTGCAAAGCCACATTAACTGACTTCCTGTTGTTCTCAAAACGCCGGCATGCACCTGTCCCTGTCAACCGCCGCTAAACGTCCTTGCTGCAGCTAGGATGATGGTGAAATATTCATGTCAAATCTATTAACTAAAAGGGTAATTCCACCAGTTTAACACATTAAAGTGTGTTTACAGGTGTTGGGGAGTACTGCTGCATATGTGACAAAAACAAGTCTGAAGCCTTTTGTGGCTCAAGAGGAAGCTGCATGTAATCTGATAAATTGTCTCCATTGATTTCACTAAGTGGTGGTGCATTGTGGGTATTATAGGCACAATGTTTTGAAAAGCAGTCCACTTGTCTAGCATTGCACTCCTATAACACTGCTGGACTCATTAAGGACAGTTTGACTGAACCAGAGATATCAACTTCTGTATTTCATGCATTCTCTTTCCTTTTTAAAACCTGGTGCATACATTACCCACAATGCAACTTAGCCCTTGAGTGACATCACTGGAGGTAATTTATGAGATTACACGAACAAAAGGCTTCATGCTACTTTTTTCACATTCACAGTTGTACTCCACAAAGACCTGTAAACATGCTGTAATGTGTACAATTGGTGGAGTTACCCTTTAAGAAACCAGCCAGGAGACAACCTAGAAGCTGTGATGTCCCCAGACAAATAGGCAAGGCAGTTGTCATCCTGCATCGTGATGGTGTTGCTGTGTTTTCTGCTCACCTTTCCAGTGGACTTGACTCCCTTCCAGACGCAGAAGTAACAGATGAGCCAGACGACGGCCAGACACAGAGCCAGCTTATAGCTGATTGGACCCAGCTCGTCTAAATTGCTGGAGAGACGGAGCACCTCCCGCCTGGCGCACACAAACTGCTGTTAATGCATGATCAATACCACAAAAAACACTGATGAGAAACCAAGGATGCTACACTCACTCCCAAAACTCCATGACAGGGGAGGTGGCGTTCTCAGGCAGGCTGCTCACATTGCCTGTCTGATTGTGGTTAAACAGGACACAGGACTCTGCAGGTGAACACACACACACACACAATACATTCTAATTACCCCTTTAGGTTTACACAGCTGCCTCAAATTGCAAAGAGGACGTCTCTACTGACCGGTGTTCCATGTGTTGTTACAGTGCGACCAGGGCAGCTCCGCCTGGAAGCTGTAGGACAGGTAGAAGAGAGCCCAGGCCAGGATGACGATGTAGTACACACAAGCGTGAAGGATCGTCACCTGGCTGGCATAACCGAGACCTGCACAGACATAAGGAGACGCAAGACACACAGATATAAGGCGTGATCGCTGGCTGATGTACAGCAGGATAAACACAACCAGATATGTGGCAGTGACACAAATAAATCGCCTTCAAAGCACTCATGCACAAATAATCTATTATCACTTCCAAGTCACTTGAGTTTCAAATGAAAGCATCCATTGATTGAGACACTCCACTTGCAGCCCACAAAGACGTACGTCTTTATTAAGAATGAATGATGGTCTTATGATGCATCGAGTGGGTTTGAGGGTGTGGGCTGGAGACAAATAGCTGTTTGTGGTACCCTCTAATGAAATTCAAGCCATTATCTGATGACGCCACATGAAATGTGCAAACCAGGATGTCTGTATAGAACCACATGTGCCAGAGGCAGTGCTGCACAGTCTCTGCCACAGCAGAGTTTGTCCCTGTGCTAAACACATGGCCTTCACACGACTAGCTGTCAACAGAGCATTGGTAACACTGTGAGCATGTGCAAATGTGTGTGTGTATCTGCAGGCCATATGGACCGAGGGGCAGAGCAGCACATGTTGGCACACTCATAAATATTTGTCAATGAGTAGGGTGAAAAAACAAAGCAGTATGGAGCACACACATATGTGTTTCCCAGGTGGTCCGGCTAGCATGCTATTGGCGTTAGCTGCACCTGGACATGAGAATGTCAACGCCTGCTTTACAAGAGCTTTGAAACGGACAAAATGAGTTTAACTGGAACATTTTGTCTCCTGTAACCTCCTTGGGCCTCCTGAACGGCTGAACTGCATGGTAGCCAAGTGGCAAAAGTGAGTTCTTGTCGACTTAAAACTGGGCTGTTCTTGATAAAGGTCCAAATATCAAAATTGAAGAAAAGAATCTCACCACAAGATGATTTTAGTAGCTGTTCTGGCTATTCTCTCTCAATCATATGACCAGATTTTTATAAGCAGATTAAGTTTGCCCAGTTGTCATGGAAGATCATGTAACATAATGAAAAGCTCCAGCACAGCAGCTAAATGATCTTGTGGTGAGACTGTCTACAGAACTCCTGTTTTCAAAGTCGAGAACAAACTTTGAACATCGGCTTTTAAACATTAAAGCGGCTCCAGGGAACTTTCATTTTGTGTTGATTCTGGCGGCCCCTGTGGACAAAGGTGGTAAAGCACTCTCACTTTGTGTCCAAAGATCTTGATCTGGCTCGAATGTGCATTTGTTTTAAAAGCGGGTGAAAGAAAGAGGCAGTACTAGGTTTTGTAATTATCTATTCGTGGCTACGTAATATAAAAAACTGTAAAACAACAATGGTGAAACAGAGTAAACTTGTCTTACTGCCGTACCACCGGACGACAACTGGCAGCTTCTTTCCTCAGTCTTATTAAGGTAATATGAAAACGCCAGGCCTGGGATAGCAGGTTAGCATGCTAACTTCTGTAGATGCCTCCTCAACACAATAGATGGACGTCTTTGATACAACACCAAAACTTTTCTTCCTTCACATTGATAACTAGTTCATTTTCTAGTGTCGTCATCTATAATTCTTACATGTTGTGCCTTTAAACATCAACCAATCACAGCTCAGTCAGTCAACATATGGCAGCATGGATATCATCTAATGTTGTTTAAAGTCCTATAATTTACCCATTAATCAGTCATTGAGCTGTGTCTCTGCATAAATACAGCTGGACAGGTTGGTGGATCGAAGTCCACCACTGTGTCTTTACTAATGAGCGGTCCAGCTTGATATCCAGAAGAAAACTGAAAACAAAGAGTCTGCTGTATGGGTTTACTTTATGACTTTTCTTGATACTTCAATGTTTCCGCCATCCTAATGTTTAATGGTAAACCAACTTCCATCTCTGAAAGGTTTGGATCATCTGTGATAAGTTTATTTCTCTGAAAAATCATGACATTGATCTGAGCAGGTTCTGTTCCACCGGTTTCATTGTGTGCTGGTTAATACTTAACTAAAATCCTTTGTTTGGATAGCAGGATGATATGAAAACAAGAGTGTTTCTGTTGGCAGGCAGTGAGCCTGTTGCCTTCTGAACTTTTAAATTGTTTGATACGCAGACTGAAATTCAATATGGTCTGAACACGCAAGCAGCTGGCATGGCACGACAAAACTTCAGATTGCAGTCGGACTTGCTTTTATGTGTTTCTGCAATGTTTTGTATTGATGTCGACAAAGTAATGGAGAGAAAGATCAGGAAAAAAGACAAGGGGAAGTAAAGGAGAAAGTAGAGGGCAGAGGAAGTGAGAGTTAGAAGAAAGGAAATGCAGTCGAGCAGGGAGGAAAAGATGGAAAAGAAAACAGTGGCAGCAGGCAGGTTTAAAGCCCCGAGGCATGCCACCTCAAACCAAAAGCCACTATTACACTGCAGCTGTCTCCATGTGTGTTCAAGCCTTACCTTATCGCTGTGTTTTAGCTTAATCTTAATTTAATTGCTTTGCAAATATATTTGTCAGCTAGCACTGGGCCGTATGACCACAAAAACACTCCATAACTGCTAGGACTAGGCAACAAAATCAAAATCAAACAATATTTTTGACAAAATACCAATATGGTGACAATACTATAGGGATGACAATTGGTACTTTGACAAAATATACCAGTCCCCTTACATATTCTACATTCACATACAGTAACACTCCATTCAACATCAGTTGGTGCACCAAAATATGGCAATGTGAAAAATATAGCAATAACGAATAAGAACAACAAAAGAATAACGAAAATAGTCGTTAGCCTGGGCACACGTAACAATATGTAATGCAACACAACAACAACAGCACAATCTGCATCCAAAAATAGTCTACCGATGACCTAATAAGATAGGGGTACCTCCGAATAATGGGCAGATAGTCCTCCAGGCGCTGACCCCTCCCAGGCTAGTGAACTGTCCCAGTGAGGTCTCCATGAGAAACAGGGGGATGCCGCACAGCACCAGGAACAACATGTACGGTATGAAGAACACACCTGAAGAACACACAGAATGAATGAAGGTGCTGTTAGTGTGAGAACCTTCAGGGATTACAGTCAGTCAATTATCTAACGCTGAAACCCCATTTTATTATTATTGAAATCCAAACTTAATCTTTACACTGCTAGAGAACTTAACTTAAACTCCATTCCCAGTTCTCAGATGGAAGAAAGAAAGAGGAAGAAGATAAGGACAGATGATAGACAAGGGCAGAATTTACATCACACATTTTAGCTGAACCTTTCTCTCTTCCCTCCCCTCCTCTGCTCTCCCACACGATTTACCTCCTCCATTCTTGTAGCAGAGGTAAGGGAACCTCCAGACGTTTCCCAGGCCGATGATCTGCCCCGCCACGGCCAGGAGGAACTCAGCCTTGTTGGCCCACTGGCCTCTGGCTTGCAGGCCGTCTTCTTTGACGACTTCTTTCCCGTTGGGGAGGCTCCCTTGGTGGAACTTATTCAGCAGCGAGTCTCCTTGCTCTGGAGGCATTTTGTCTACCATCACTGGTTCTGGCAGAGACACACACACACCCCTGAGGAAAGACAAAGAGAAGAAATGTAGAGAAAAGTTAAGGGGCAGGCACCCGAACCAATACAATCCCTCAAGCGACAGATAGGTAACTTATTGTATAAAAGGAAGAGAGAGCGCAAATAAAGGTTCTCACATCTTCACAGCCGGGATTGAGTAACTAGAGTTTGGGTGTATTTTCTGACAGTTGGTTTGGTCGCCTCACTTATCTGTGATGTGTGTCTCAAGGACAGACTTACGTGGGTGTGAGTCCCTTATCTGTACCTCGCAAGCACGCTCAAGGACTTAAAACGTCGATTTCAGAATAGCTCCCGCTATTTTCTCACTATTTCACGAGAAAAGAAAAAAAAAGTAGCTCGAAGTACATCTTTTTCTATTCATGACTTTAATTCAAGAAAGACTTTATTGACAGTCTGACCTAAAACCGGATGACAAAGATTACATGACAACAATGTCTACTTAAAAGGGCGTCTTTGTGCATTGTAGTCCAACTCTTTGTTGGTAGTGATCTGCTCACACTTCTAATGTCATCTCATGTGGTATTATTGGATGACTTTATGGTGCATTTAGTACCAGACAGACATGTTTAGCTGTGATTTGTCTTTCTGTCATACAAACCCTGTACATGTCCACTCTTTCAAGATCATACCCCTCAGTTATAACACGGTTGGGGGGGGAGGTTGCTGCACTTGCTGCAGATGTGGCAGCAGGAGAACTTCTTTGCCTGATAGTTGGGACCATGACCTCAGTCCCACTCCTTCCTCCTCTTCCACATTGTCCCCCTGCTGTGCCGGCTGACACACAATACCAACGCAACGAGCACAAGCCAAACTGGCACTCAAGTGACGAATAAAAATAGCTTGAATAAAGAGGATAATGACATTGCAGAAACACACGGGCTAATTTATAGGTACGTCTGTCCCCTAAATTGAAGGCTACACATGTAACCGTCTCGTAAGAAAGGCAGCTACGCTATCTGTGAGGAAATTCAGGCAGGCGTGGTTCGAGGCTCGAGATGCTCTGTAATTGATGTCTCACGCGTAAAACCGCCAAACTGTACTTTAACCTTGTCCAGGTATGTCGTGTGAAAGGATAAATTGCGGAGAATTCGACGTTACGTTGCCTACCTCTGCGTTTCCTGTAGGTCTCTACCTCGCCGCCACCCCCGTGTCCGGGTGGTCGAATGGTTTGTTCCGGGCTGTGTGTGTGGAGCGGCTGGTGCAGCGCGAGCCTCACTCCAGAGACGTTATGTTGGGAGATAGAGCACCCCGCGCGTGTTTACTTCCCAGCAACGAGCGGGTTATGAAAGGACCCAGGAGATGATGTTACAAAACAGCGAGTTATTAATAATTTCAACAAAAGTTCTGACACGTACAGTGTATATTAGTAATGGAGCTTGAGACTTGTTATTAAAGTTACCTTCAACGTCATGATTTTAGACACTTTGACACGGCTGATGAGGATATTACAGTAGAATCGTGACTTTACTTCCGTTATGTATATTTCAACCTGCTGCTTTAAGTCGTGACGCCATCACGCACAGGACCAACAGGAATTTCAGCATTAAAGGTGCACGGTGTAGTTTTGGGGAAGACTGACACTAATCGGAAGAGAAAGATCTTCATTGGATGATTTTTTTTTTTTTTAATCCCTTAACAAACTGAACAAACAACCACAAATAACTGCTTAACAAAAATGTCACAAAATCAAAAATTGTCCTGGATCTGTCCCCTCCATTCAAGTTTCGTGGGGCTGAAGTAGATGGGGACCGCTTTTGAAACAACAAAACAAAATTCAATACAGCTCTTACAGTGTAATTCAAGTGTGAGCCCAAATTGATTTGAAAAGATGTTAATTACATCCTCGACAAACGGTTGTGCACCCACTTCAGACAGGGTATGCTGAGCTGTTAGCTTAGCAGCTACAGTCAAAATTTCAGACTTAAAGGAGCATTATGTAGTTTTGGGGAATACATTTAATCAGAAGAGAAAGATGTTCATGACTGGTTTTTTTTAATGACTAAACAAACTAAATAAATAAACTCTTTGTTTTTGTGACTGAATAAACAAACTGACCTTAAAGGACAACACAGTTTATACTGTTTTACTTTGTTTATATGTGGCGGACCCTGCCACATTTCTAGCCTCTAACAGTGCTCTGGGGACCTTATTTTCCTCTGAGAACAGCTTGTTTATTCACTTATGGAAAAAAAATATTTCTGAGTTTATATTATTACCTCATTAATATTATAAAGTTATTATAAAGAGTTTGAAACCACGTAGTGCCCCTTTAAAAAGAGTGTCAAACAAGTCCCAGTCTACTTCAGTTCCTCAGGAGAAGGACACTTTTTTTGCTGTGAAGCTCCAGAAATGTTTTGCGGACTACGAAACTTCACCTGACTTTCCATGGGCATGGGGGTGATTAGATAATGACTGAATATTTATATTTTGGGGTGAACTTATCCTTTAATATGGACACACTCATGTGAGAATATCTCCGCACAGAGGGACCCTGTCCTGTAAATGGTCTTAACCATTAGGGCCACCTCAAGCAGCTCTCAGCAAATTTTAACGGCCTGTGTCATTGCCTGAGCTCATTCAGCTGAGCATTTACAGCCTCAGTAAAAAGTCCAGGCTCCAGCTTACACTCTGCTCCAAGGACTTCATTCAGAAAAAAACTTGCATTCCACTGTATAATCCTATTAGGTTATATTACTAGATGTATAAATCACATGCTAAAGTGGAATTCATTGTACTTGCACTTGTGGATATATGCACACTTGCATACCTGTGTTATAGGTTATGAGGGGTGTGTGATATAGCAGTGACATTAATGATAGCACACAAGTGTTCTTAATTCTCATTGCTATTGTATTTAAAAGACACTTTACCTATCGATAGAACCATATAAATTACAGTGCTTCCATCCTAATCCTCCAATACTGATAAATTCATTCACAAACAACTGAAGATTTTTTCTTTATACACATACCTCTAGGCCACAACAAATCCCAGTTTCACTTCTGCTACTTACAGTAGCTCTTATCTATTGTCTTGGCAGGTCTGACTTGATCTGCTAAAAGGGGAAAGCTGGTTTTACAGGAAACAGACTCCTGATTTGGTTTCACCATATTTTCAGTGAGGACGTTGTGTCTCCTGATTACTGTGAATGTGGGCTCCTCAGTAATTACACCTGGGAGAGGGAGTACTGCTGCCGATGACAGAAGAAGATGTTTCTTCAGATTTGGATCAAACAGATTATACGAATGAAACAAAGAAGAAAAAATATTTTTTTCAAAAATAGATTTCTAAAAACTACACGTTGCTGATTACTGTGTATCAAATGAATGGTTTGAATCGAAACAGTTTTTATGTCACCAGTGTTGAATGCATGATCGCTCAAAGATAGCGGGAACAGGACCTCTTATCTTGTTTTTAATTCTGTGGACGGAAGCTCTTTATGGATATGTTGATAAGGGTTTATGAGTGGATACCCTTTCAAATATTAAATATAATGCATTCAGATCACATGACAAAAGGCAACGATAACACAAAAGCATGCATCTATACACTCTCACACCACACCCATAACTACATACACAAGTCCATACACATAGATGCATAACAAAACACCAGTGCGCATTGGAAAAACCCTATTATCTACCGGCCTGGGTGCATATACACGTCCCCATAACTACCTCAACCGAGGAGGTTATGTTTAGGCACGTGTCCTATTGTTTGTTGGTTGGTTGAATGGTTTGTGAGCAAGATTACACAAATAAAACTACAGAACAGATACCCACAAAACTTGAATGGAGGATGGGGTCTCAGCCCAGACGGATGGAACCAGGAATTTTGTTGAACTTCTTTTAATGTTGCGAGACGGGCGGCGTTTTTCGTTTAGCAGTTATGGTCGGTTTCAAATTTAGAGCGTACAGGTATGCACTTTACTGAGTGCCATTCTAGCATTAAAGGGGCATGCTTCCTAACTTATAAAACATTTCAAATAATAATATATATTAAAATATTTAAAGCAACATTATGTAGAAATTGGTATTTTGGGTGATTTTGCTCCCCCACAGTTTCTGAGTGCAACGCCACAGTTGTAAATACAAATCCCAATTCGTCAGACATAATGTAGGCACTATCTACAAACAAAATTCATTACACCACAACAATTTCATGTCTTAAAATCTTGTATCTTGACGTAAACATGTACGTGACGATGTGATTCCCTCTTACTGAAGTTACATAGAAACATAAGGGGGTCGAAGTGGCTGAGACGGAGACGGTATCCAGCCTGTTTTCAAGACACTGTACCATCAAAGTGATGTTGAAGCTGTTATTTTAAGGTAAAAAAGTTACACAATGCTACTTTAGTTACTGCAAATCTGAGAAATGTAATAAAATCACAAAATCCGCAAAGACACTGACATTCATCAAGCTAAAGAAAAGATTTACAGACCTGTTAAAATTACACTATTTCTATGTTCGGCTTAAGTCTGCAATTAAGTCCCTCATTAAATTATGTCAAAATTTACTTTAGTCGCCCTCATTAGTCGAGAACCACCTCTCTCACTCCCCCCACCTCTTAAAGAAAAAATCTAAAAGTCAAGGGTCAAGAGTCAGGAAGTGGTAAAAAGTCTAACAATCATATACAATGCACAAATTCCTCAACTTACACGCGCACACTCCACTTAAATAGGCCTGCACATGCACAGCCTGCATATCGTCTCTTTAAATTCAGACTCTGCTTTGCCTCCCAGGGGCCAAATAAAACTCCCAGCATTAAGGGTCCTTCAATACAGTCGCCATTGTTCTGTCCTGACAAACCTGTAGCCCCTGTAAATGTGGTGCCACGGCGTGTAACTCAGACCAGCCGTAGCTGTACACAGTTTCTGCATGCTTTACGGCTGCTTTTATTGGTGTCTGGCATCCAAGACAAGGTTAGTGGGTCACTGATATACAGTGGTAGGCATTGTGAAAGTCTTCCAGCCTGCATCTATCATGTTGTAAAGCTGCAAGGTTTTTAATAGGAAGCATCTCTGCAGCAGAAAAGGAAGTGGCAGAAATTCAGAAACATGAAAACACTATATGACTATAGCACTCAATGAAATACTTGCTCGTATTACACACACTTTTTGAGTCCAAATCAAATTCAGCTGCTAGATATGAAAACTTAGAAGTGAAATTAAAGGCGCAATATGTAAGAATTGGCCATCTGTTGAATTCATACTCAAAACATACATATGACCAGACTAAACGCTATCTGTAGCTGCCGTTAGCTAGTTAGCTCAGTTGGCAGTGCATTTAGCGGTCCAGACTGGGAGCTCAGAGCACAGGAATATTGGACTGAGACAGGCAGAGGCTAGTGGGTTAGCGTGATATTTCTGCAACATAGTACATAGATGTCGAAATGACAAAACTGTTATTTTCTTTAAGGTGCAATATGTAATTTTAGTAGAAAACATTCGAAATTTAAGATGATTACTGAAGTTAGCATGCTAACCAGCTAGCCCCAACCGTTCAGAAGTTCCTGTGCTAGGTCTCCAAAGTCTAACCAAGCTAAAGTTAGCAGGAGTTAGTGGTTACTCTAGAAATATGCTATTTGTTTTGAATCAACAGGTGGTCAGTTCTTACATATTGCACCTTTAAAGTGGTTTGACCTGAGTTGGTAAGCCATGACTTGTGTTTAATCATATCAAGTTAAAGGAATTGTGGGAATTGAGGTCTTTAAGTTACAGTTATCATCCGACCCCAACGCCTGCAAGTTTTGGGATTGGTTAAAGAGATCGTCTGACAAGCGGAAGGTCTCCGGTTCACTACGGTGTCCAGCAGTGATGTCTCATGATGTCGGGTGTTCAGAAAAGATATCCGACACCTGCTCATCCACTGTAAGCCAACCGCATGGCTGCCAGCCAGATGTCTAAGGTGACACGGCTATACAAACACACTCCTATGTAGGAACACTTTGGGCTCAGAGACATGATTACTGGTCACAGACTCACCCTTCTAGTGCTATAATGACCTTCAAGTTACAAGAGCTAATGGTACGTATGGCACAAAGGGTTGCATCAGTGTAAAGACAGCCGGACAGGCATGATTTTGCACTATGACAATCTTTTGAAAAAGATATAATCTGTTGGAACTCACTGCCAGATAAAATCTTAGCAA
Source organism: Pagrus pagrus (assembly GCF_965226575.1). Lineage (NCBI taxonomy): Eukaryota > Metazoa > Chordata > Actinopteri > Spariformes > Sparidae > Pagrus > Pagrus pagrus. The sequence continues at coordinate 14,699,711 of NC_140206.1, read as the reverse complement.
ACTATCTCTAACATTTCACTTCCAGAAGCTAATGACGTATAAGTGTAGGGTGGTATGTGACAGTTTACCTGTCCAGTCGCGTGGGTAGCAGGATAAGATTGGTGAGCACATGTTTTGGTATAGGCCTCTGTGCAAATAGGCACGACTGTAACAAACAAACACATCCTAACAAACGTTACTGGCACCGTATCAACACGATTCTGCATTCACCGCATCCGCCTGTTAGCCAAAGAATACTTTATAGCATGAAGTTCCCCCCAAAATCACAATTTTCGACATTTCTGTTTAAGAACAAGCTAAACAAACAAGAAACACTGTGCTCTAGAGGTGTTAGGTATATGAACTTTGTGAAAGCCAGGCCAGCTTCCCCCGCTTCCGGCCTTAATGCTAAGCTAGGCTAAGCACATCCTGGCTCCAGCTAGTTAACGCACAGACATAGTTGATATTAAGCTTCTTATTTTATTATCAGAAAGGAAATTAATAAACGTGTTTCCTAAGATGTTTGACTCTTCGCAAGAAAACATTTCTTACTTTTCTTTTTCCGCCAAAACGCACAAAATTACTCAGATTAATCAAGTTTGACAGCTTTACACAGGATTTAACGAAATAATTATCATTTGTTACTTGACGGATTTTCTTTTTCTTTTCCGTCCTCGGATGAGATCGGAGGTCAGGGTCGGTACGGTGCAGCGACATCGCAGCTGACTTGCTCAAAAGCACCTCGATAGTGTAAATGTTAGACAAAACAAGACCATCCGTTTGATGCTAGTCTGCTAACTTTCACATCAGCCAGGTGAGTGCAGACACGTGCACAGATAGACCCCTCTTGTCTGGTGGTAATTGTTATAGGCTATTATTTTTCAACTAACATTATGAGGAAAACATGGTCTACAGCGGTATTAACAAAAACTGACACATATCAAAACTTGGCCACTCCTTGCGATTGTCATTTATCATCAAACCAGTAACGAAGGGACGCTCACTCCTAATTACCTAGTTCACTCAGATGGCGTGTCTGCAGGTTTGGGAATATTGTGGACTTGCCAGCATCGGGTGGGGTGCATGTCATCACTCAATCTTTGTTAGTGTATTCTGATGACAACCTCCTCAGATGATTTATTACAATCGACTTCATATCTTGTTTAGGCACGTTTTATCATCAAGTACACAGACTTCTTTGGTTTTGTACGCGCCAAACTGGTCGGCTATAACTTGAAAACATCTTCAGTCAACTGCCTTCGTCCTCTCTTTTATAATAGGTCTGGTTTCCTAAAAGCAGCTCCTGGGGCATGGTGCTTTTATTTCCAACAGAGAAAGGCCCTGGTCTGATAGTAGCAGACAAACTTGTGGTTTCTTATGAACAGTACGCCATTGTGAACGCCGTTTGGCAATATTGGAGTGGGTGGGGTGAGTGCCCCCTTTTTTCTCTTGAGCCTCTGCCCCTTCACAATGTCTATGTACATCCCTGGGTGAATGTAATTCAGTACTTGGAGGATGATTCCAACCTTCACATCAAACACACGGTACGAAATTGAAGTGCCTCCTTTGAACCCTTTGCAAGTGGAGGTCCTGATGTGGTCAACATCAGACCTCTAGATCCTTACCTCCTTCCCATACTCTACTTCCCATGTCCTAAATAGGTAAACATTCCTGTGGCTTCACCCCTTTCCTCTCCAACCTGCGTGAAAAGCATACCTTGTAAAAGAGGAGTCATTTAAATGTAACCTCTGGCCTTATGTCCACACTGTACAGTGCTCTCCTGAGGCCTGTGGTAGGCCAGATATTTGCTGCTGATAATCTTTCCTGTAGATTTTATGGGAATGTTTTGAGGGGCAAGTCCCTGCATGAGTCTTATAACCACAGTTGTTTGCCCCGTGATGTGTTAGTGCTGCTTTCAGAGCAGAAATTCAAAGGTAATGTTCATTTCCTTTTTGTTGTTGTTGTTTTTTTGGTCTTGATTCTTCTTTTGTACGGGTTGTGAGTTGAAACCTGCTCCACCACCACACTTAATATGTGAGTGTTATTCTGTGCCATAAAAGTTTGATCAGCAAGGTTGGTCAGTCTGCGCCTGTGGTTAAGTGCCTCAACAAACAATTTAAAGCACTTATGAATATTTCTTTGTGTATGTGCAGCTTAAGGAGTCTATTTCCCAGTCAACATCGGAGCAGTGATGATATGGAACAATGCCCATTTTACATTCTTTCATGCATTATCAGAGGTATTTGCTCTCTACGCCACTCAAAAGGACCAATAAGTGATTGCAACCCAATGCTAACCTACTCTAGTCAATTCACAGAAGGAACATTGTTATTCAGTGTGTACAGTAAATTTCCACCTGTGGAAATGCACACTCGACTATACGCAAAATAGTGCAAATTAGCTAAGTCATCTATCACCTAATGCAAATGATCAGCCAGTTTTGCTTAGTTAGCTTAGCTAAATCGGAAAACAGCAGGAGTGCCCAAAGCAATTTTTTTTTAGGTTGTACAAAAACTGAAATGTAAAGATAACATATAAAGGTGATTTAAAAAAAATAAATAAAAATCTTTTGACAGAGCCAGAGTAGTGGGTCCTCCTTTTTCCAGACCGCATGCCAAGCTAACAGTCTGCTGGCTTGCACAGACATGACAGTCTAAAGTTCAATTAAATTTGTTAAGCTGTAAAAAAAAAAATAAATAAAAAAATAAAAAAAAAAAAAATAAAAAAAAATAAAAATAAAAAGATATAACTTTGATTTTTCAAATCCTTTTGACAAAGCCAAGCTAGCAAGTTCCCCCCTTTTTCCAGTCCACTGAGCTAACAGTCGGCTGGCTCCAGCTGCATTTAGTGTCCAGCTATGACGGTAGTATCATTTTTTTTTCATCTGACTCTTGGCAAGAAAATATAAAATATCTGCCAACATCCCCACTGGGACAGAGCGTCATATCATGCTATAACCAGCATCTCAAACAAACAAAATACACAGAGAATGTGTTTTTAAATCAGTCTGAGCATCGTTTCATGGGACGGCAGCATTTTTCTACTGATGATGAATGTTAACTACATAGTTTAAAGACCTTACATCCTGGAATAGCCACTTGATTGACCGTATAGTCTGAAATGAGCCTCCGCAATGCACAGTCATTAGGATCGCACATTATAGTTACACATATTGCTTAAGAGTTACTCAATCATAGATACAATCAAGCTGAAACACTGATATCAAAGATTCAAAGTCTCGTCCGTGTGCTGAACTTACCTCTGTTCATGTGGATTCTCACTAAGCCTTCAGTGTTGCACCTTGATGTGATGTATTATTTACAACTGGTCATCGGGATCATTTTACAGACAAGCAAGTACAGCCCTGCCTCTCCCCCGCCTATCCAGCTTTCTGCCGAGTCAGGCTGACTGGGAAATCTAGGCGCTCTAAACAAACCTAACTCGTTTCACATCCTCTTTGTGTCGCCCAGGAAGCTGACCTTAACGCTGCAGCGAAGGTGGTGTTTTTTTATTTAGAATATATCATACAGGGCACGAGTACAATATTTGATACTTGTATCTGCGGTGCCGGACATACTCACGGGGCTGCTTAGATTGATTTTTTTACCAAAAGACGGATAAGAGTGAAAGTGTGGGCGAGGCTCCCAGACTTTCACACTCCGGGCTGAGGTTGCCCCAGGGAGGAATGCAGCGCTGGATTATCTCAAAACATCAAATAATAAGCCCCCCGTCCCGCTACCACTGACAGCAAACACAAAGACTCCTGTTTTTCATTCCCCACGGGAGAAAACTAAAGAAGAAAACCCTGCGGGAATCTAACTTTGTGGGCAGGTTGATGAATTAACTGGATGGAAGCTGCTAAGTCGTCAAAATAATAATTTGATTAATTTTCAGTGACTTCAACCCCACATATCTCAGTTCTTGCGCGCATGACAGCATTGCGGGGTACCTGCGAGGTAATTATATCATTACAGGCCATCGCTTCCATTATAACCTGATTTGATTATTTCATTACTGAGCTCTCTGCTCTCGCTGGCAAGGTACTGCATTCCACTGACAGCCGTTACGTACGCTCGGATGGCGAGAGACTTAATAGAGGTTAAGCACCGCGGTCAAGGGGCTCTGAGGGCCACTCTGCTCCACCGGGGATTTGTAGAGGGGCCCCTCGATTCTCTGAAAAAATGGCAGGGAAAGGTAGCGTGGCGCATTCAAAGTTCAAAAATTCATATCCTGTCATGTCTGTGCAATGTTAGGGAAAGTGGGTGTTTGAACAACTGTTGAACACTTAACATTAGTTAGCAACCCCTGCCTGAGAGTAACGTGTAAAAACTCATTATACTTCTTCATTTCCTTATTTACAAAATGCATGAAACTACATACACTTGCATAATCTCCAAATTTAGGTCTGTTATTCTGCGCAGACACCACAAACACTAGTAGAAACATTATCACTACGTAGATGATTCATCTTATTTTTGGGATATGACTGAGTGCAGGCCAGGAAACTGAATAGCAAGCAGCTAGCCTCAGTAGATAGCCTCTTTGACACACATTTCAAATTAAGTTCCTCATCCCACAGTGGGAGGATGACACAGATGAAAACTTTCTCTGATACAGAACAGAACAGCCTTCTACAGCTGTGTTAGCTCATTTGCACACAGCTATGATTCATAAACACACCGTAGCAACAAGTTCCTCCCTGTCCCATTGACATACAGTGGGTCTATGAGTGAATCTTGGCGACTGTTCAGTGCTGTCGGGGGGGAAACTGGGCCCATATGACTGCTTATGGTTTTTTTGTTCAATTCTCCTGAATTCTCCTCCCACACAGTGATGACAGAAAAGTGCATTTGCCAAATCCAAGTAGCTGCATCAGCGCTGTGGTTGGATCACAGATCCGTGGTCATATTGGCAGGCGTTACAAAGTCTATGAGGCGAATAAAACCCACTTGCTGTAACACAAATGACATCATACTGTAGTAGTACAAAGAGGTGAAGTATAGGTGAAGAAATTACTTACATGTGTTTTTATCTGTATAGATGTAGCAACCATGTTGTTGGCAAAACTGCACAACACTACATGCAGTGTTCCCACCAGCTATTCACAGCGCCCACAGGGCATGAGTAAGGATTCTTACTCAGGTAAACAAAGCCAGGTGGATTATGTCTATCTTAATAAATAAGATCTGACATAATCCATGTACTGGCAGAGGACCAGCAAAGTGTTCTTCTCAATATGTTGCTATTCATCATCATGCTTTACATATATCATAATCCCGCTGCTGATGATCTAACTCCTGATACACTGAAGTTTCGCTGAGTCATGCAGGTGTGGGGTTTGTGGTCACGGAGCACACGGAAGTCTTTCATACAATAGAGCAGTCAGACAGGAGAACACAGGGACTAGAGGTGCTCAAAAACAAACCTGCTAAACATATACACTGATAAAAAATCTCTCCCCTGATCTAAATAAAGGCAACTTTCCAGTAGATTATCAAACAGGTCAAGCGAGACTAGTCTGCACATAAACTACTCCGTTTTTTTTCAGAAAGTTCATGAAGAGTGAGTGCATTGACTTCTTTAAAGGTTAGACATGTTTCAACAGGAGGCACCCAATGAAGCTAAATCCCTAGCTAGCCAAGCTCAAAAGAAAGGTCATATTAAACTTTTTATTCATTATGAGAGCCCTGATGTAAAACTTTTCACAATGGTGGGACGGGGACTTTCTGGTTAGCACCATCAACCCTTAAATGACAACAATTTGTGCGATTTTTGGGAATTTCTGTGGGAAGAAAAGAAAGTTGTTTGTTTTCCCACAAAATCTGCAGAATAAATTAAAATCTAACTCATGACAGTTCCCAGAAAAGTAAAAAACCAACCAACCAAACAAACAAAAAAACACATGAAAGAAATACTGGGAACCTTAACACACCATTTAACCTTATCCAAGACACAGTAGCATCAGAATGATTTGAGGCTTTTATTTTGAGGGGGGAAAAATGACATGTCGCTTTAAATTCTCCTTGATGAAGCAATGCAGTTCAGCTCCCAGCCAATATAAAAGCAATGCAGTTCAGCTCCCAGCCAATATAAAATCAATGCAGTTTAGCTCCCAGCCAATATAAAAGCAATGCAGTTCAGCTCCCAGCCAATATAAAATCAATGCAGTTTAGCTCCCATCCAATATAAAATCAATGCAGTTCAGCTCCCAGCCAATATAAAAGCAATGCAGTTCAGCTCCTGGCAAGGGACGGACTGGAAATGACCTGTCTATATACTTGGTTTCGTAGTCATGTTTAGGGAAAAGTGTTTTGGATTTATTGACATAATTGTCTAGAAAAGTCACTGTCTTTCATCTTGTTCACATCTCTTAAAGGGTAAGTATGCTTCAAATGAAGTTTTTGTCTGCGTCACGTATTTGCGCTCATGTGATCCACGAGTGTCTATCGCGACTGCATGTTTGGTCAAGCTAAGCACTTTCTGATCTTACCCTAACATTTATCAACGTAGTGCTCACAGCACTTGGTTGATGACTCAAAACAAAGCCAGGTGGTAACATCTCATAAATAACTTCTGACATAAGCCCTTGCTGTGTCATGTGGCAGTGGGGGTTGCGGCTGTGGAGCGAACAAAAAAATCACCCATACAATGGAGCAGTAAGATACAGGAGAACACAACTGGAGGTGTTCGAAAACAAACCTGCCAAACATATACACTGATAAAAAAGCTCTCTCCTGATCTAAATAAAGGCAACTGTTCAATAGATTATCAAACAGATCAAGCGAGACTAGTCTCCACATAAACTACTCCGTTTTTTTTCTTTGTAAAAATAAAGTTAATGAAAAGTGAGTGCATTGACTTCTTTAAAGGTTAGACATGTTTCAACAGGCGGCACCCAATGAAGCTAAATCCCTAGCTAGCCAAGCTCAAAAGAAAGGTCATATTAAACTTGTTATTCATTATGAGAGCCCTGATGTAAAACTTTTCACAATGGTGGGATGGTGACTGTCTGGTTAGCACCATCAATTCAAATGACAACAATTTGTGCGATTTTTGGGAATTTCTGTGGGAAGAAAAAAAATCTGCTCAATACATCTAATTCATGACAGTTCACAGAAAAGTAAAAAAAACAAACAAACAAACAAACAAAAAAACACATGAAAGAAATACTGGGAACCTTAACACACCATTTAACCTAATCCAAGACACAGTAGCATCAGAATGATTTGAGGCTTTTATTTTGAGGGGGAAAAAAATGACATGTCACTTTAAATTCTCCTTGATGAAGCAATGCAGTTCAGCTCCCAGCCAATATAAAATCAATGCAGTTTAGCTCCCAGCCAATATGAAAGCAGTAAGATACAGGAGAACACACAAGCTGGAGGTGCTCGAAAAAAAACACTGCCCAACACTGCTAAATTAAATATCCTGCTTTTATCTAAATTAAGGCAGCGTTTCATTATGTTATCATTATAACCATCAACCCTTAAATGACAACAGTTTGTGTGGTTTATGGGTATTGGGTGTGAAGAAGAGTACTTACAAGATCTGCTAAATAAATTAAATCGAATTCACGACAGAAAAAAAATACTGTTAACCTGAACACACCATTCACCTTATTTCAGGAGACTATAGCATCAAAATGATTTTAAAGCTGTTATTTTGAGGTTTTAAAAAAATTACATAATGTGTCTTTAAAGTCTCCTTGGTGAAGCAATGCAGTTCAGCTCCGGGGACGGACTGTGAATGACTTCAACTCCATCCGTCCTAAGTTTTACAGTTACATCCTCAGGGGCATATGACCATACATGGCCCAACCATATACTAGGTTTCAATGCAGTCATGTTCAGGTAAAACTGTTTTGGGTTTATTGACATTATTGTCTCGAACGTCGCTGTCTTTCACCCTGTTCACATCTCTACAGCTTCAAATGAAGTTTTTGTCTGTGTCATGTATGTGAGCTCACGTGGTCCACGGGTACTGTAATATTTGAATTTGTTATCTTAGTGTTTACAGCACATGGTCAATGATTCAAAACAAAACCAGGTGGTGTAATCTCATAAATCACTTCTCTCTTCTTGGACCAGCATACTGTTCTCATTCTCTCAAATATGTCGCCATGTACCTGGGGAAGCAGGTAAATTGTAACCTTCGTTATGCTATTTTCATGCTTTTATTTAAAAAAAAAAAAAAAAAAAAGTTTTTACAGGTGATGTTATGTGACTTATGATAATTGATATTTTGCTGTGTCATGCGGCTGGTGAGACACAGGATAACACAGGACACAACAAACCTTCTTAACATATTTTATATGATATATTATACTGTTTTTATATATTTTAAATATATGTAAATATTCTGTACTTACCAGTGGAAACTTGTTCTGTCTGTAGTCTTTTCAGGTGTTGGATCATAGAAATCAGTCAGTGCAGTAAATACACACACAAGTCAGGCAGGGAGGAGCTAAGCCTCAAACATTCAGGTGAGGCGGGTTTGTTTTCATCTGGTGATGGCTCAAAGCCAGGCAATGACAGTCCTCTCTTGAAGAGGAGCTGAGTTTGAGGGCACTAAAGACATCGCAGGTGTATTGGATGAAGGAGGAGGAGCTGACAGAGCCTTGAGGCAGTCGGTGTGGCTGGTGTCACCCTTGCTCAATAAGTGCTTGGTCAGAGATGCTTTTTAAAACCCAAGAGCGCTGCAAAAATGAGGTTGTCAGAAGCCCGACGAGGTTTAAACACAGTTTTTTTTTTTTCTCTTCTGATCCAATAAAGCCAGCTGTCAGCATCTAGCAGAACAGCCTTGGCAGAAATGGAACAAAATATTCATAAGTATGTTTTATTTAGTGTATAATCACCTGAAAATAAGAGCTGTTATGTTTATGTGTCACCGTAGCTTCTGGAGCATCGCCAACATCTTCGGAAAGGGAGAGGTTAGCGATGGAGTGCAATCTAGAACCTCACGACTAGATGCGGCTAAATACACAATATGATACACATGGTTGTGGTTTGGTTATCATACTCTGGTTTAAAACAGCTACGCTAGTGACGTACAGTAAGTGAGAAAGGGCTGGTGCACAGTTCACTGATAAAGTGATCATGTGAGAAATCAGAAGTGATTTCGTCTTCTCTTCTCCTTTTGTGTCTGTTTAGGGTGTGACCTCCTTTCTGAGCTCTTCAGGGGCTTTAATCAGATTCTTTTATTCCAAGTGATTAAACACCTCAGGGCGTGCAGATGTGGAAATATGAACGTGTGTGTGCATGGATATGAAATCACATTGAATGATTCATATGGTGTTGGGTGGAAGAGGCCTGAAGTTGGAGTTCTGACTCACACACAGGTCCACTATAGGTTTACAGTGAACACCTTGTGTAGGATGGCATTTAATGACTAAATCATTGCAAAGTGGCTCTAAAATTCTGATATTTACTACATTTATACTTATAACTATACTATTATCTGCACAGTATGTTACTTACTTAACAGCCACATATCGTATAGTATTCAAATGCAACCAGATTGAATCACTGACTACTGGTTCCTCTTTCTCATCTATTACTATTCACCATGACTGTGCATTGTTTGGCCTCACCAGCCTGCAAACAGCAGCCCTGTCAGAAACATGTTAGCAGATATGACAGACAAAAAAAAAAAAAAAATGTCTTTATGATAAAACTGACTCATTTTGAGACAATGATTTTGTGTACATTACAAAGACAAACTGACCCTGAACTGATAAGCATAGAGCAGGCGACGTGCTTATGATTTTAAAAGCTTTACCTCAACGTGTCCTGTCACTTCATGAAACATTACTTGGTCCGGCTCTTGACAAATATAAAAGCCGCTAAAGGCTGGATAAATACCTAAAATGACACATGGGTCAGAGTATACAAGTGACTGTAATTGTGTGTGCAAACACACTTCTTGATCACTTGGCAACAGCAGTGTACACATAATAAGAATGAGTGCATTATCCCCCGCAGGCCACATGAGGTTGGTGAAGTGAGGAAACAGGTTTTACTCTATAGTGTACAACAGGTTTTAAAAACAGCCACTAGAGATTTGCATAGCAGTACCTGCTGTTTGCTTTGGCATCAGGCTTTCTGTAAAGCTTTAACAATATGTGTGTAGAATTTTAAAAAATATATTTCATGACTGATGCACCTGATAAAAATGTCCTGTTTGACCTACAGTACCTGTGGATGAGAGTGTTTGACACGGGGGATGTACAGAATATTATATTACACTTCTATTCAAGCTTCAGATACAAGACGGAGGGTTAAAGCTTCTCATGTTACCTAAAGGGTCATATTCCGGTTGCTCATTTGTCACTGTAATGTTTCAGTATATGCTAGTTACTATTAATAATCAACAAAGGTGGAAGCAGTTTTAAGTTCTCCTACCTCAACCACCATCGCTTCATTTTTGAAATATTCCGGTAACATGTCAACCAACTACAAAAATGTTTGTAATTTTGTTGGACTCCACTATTATTAGTCCTTGCCGTCTGTAAATGACAACAATAAAGTGGTTTGGTTGTGAAAAATAACCAAAAGTACCAGAGCAATAAGTGAAACGCACCCCATCCAAGCGCTGTGTAGCAGCGTCAGCTGCAGCAGCGTCGATGTACGTTAGCCGTAACTAGCAGTAGCTATGGAAAGGCAGCGGGGTTCCCGGCAGGGAGAACAAATATAGAACAATTTATAATCAATATATTTGGAAAATATGTGTTGTTTAAGTTATTATAACATTAGCAGATGTGTTTTCTTGCTGGAAATGTGACAATGACCATGATCAGATTGTAGCTGCATGGGATTCTGATTGGCCCCGACTAAGTCGCTGTCGTAGCGACTTCATCTATTTGACTCTGGACACAATGAACTACACAATGTATTGAAGAAGACTTATGAGACCATAAACTCATTAGGAAACTGTTTACTAAGGTAATAAATTAGGTGAGAATTAGAGTTGTTTTCTCATAACCTTACATACAGTCAGAATACTTTTTGCAACCAGTGGAGTCACTCTCAGCTGACCTTCAGAAACAATGCAGATTTAAGTCACTCCCACAATAGAACTTCTACAATACAGTAGTCAACAGGCTGTACTCACAACTGTGCTTAGAGTTAGCATACTAATGTCTTTACTTCCTATTTTGGCATGTTAGCATGCTAATAGTCCTAACTGTATGACCAGAGGATGTGGCTCTTACTGCCTTTTGCCTTGTCAGCTAAATTCTACTCTGCCAAGAAGCTGAACATGGAAACATCCCTCATAGAGGTCAGCGGGCCAGGCAGAGACCAAAACCAGCGCCCTTAATGTGCTGCTGCCTGCGTTTAGAGAGAAACCCTGTCATTACGGGAGAGTGCCGTCAGGACCTCGAGACGATTACTTGGAGCGGTGATGAGCACTGTCCGGCAACATTTCAGGGAATGATGGTGCATAATTCTGTCTCAGAGGAAGGAGAGAGACGGGTTTAGTGTTATAAAAGAGTGAAAAGAAGTGAGGAGCAGCCACATACAGCATTCCACAGTCTGTGTTTATTACATCTACATTAGCCTGTTGGTGCTCTGTCATTTATTGGCCTGTCATCGCAGACTATTGTGGCACGTTGATGACCCCCCTACAGCTTTATAATCTCAACACATACAGGCTGGCTGTGCTCATGTAAACACAGGTTTACAACATTTCTGTGGAGTCCAGGTAGAAACTGTATGTTCCCAGTAACTTACCAGTGATATTACTATTTCAGAGTGGTGATTTAATGGAAGCACAAGCAGTCCTCAAAACATACAAACCAGCTTGATCGATGAAACGAGTCTTTTGTCAGCCTAAAATTTTTGGCCCTCCCCGGCTGCAGTGTGTTGTGGATCTTGGTGTGTGTGTGTGCATGCATGCTCCGCACCGTGTAAGTGATTGTAAAACCCCAATTAAGCCTGTATCTGTTTCACCTCAGTGGTTTTCTGACAAAGCGAGAGAGAGAGAGAGATGCCGGCTGATAGAGGCCGGAGTGGTCTGTCATTAGGAGCGCAGGGCCCCATCAAAACAAGACCAACATGCTCTAATAACCAGCTTTCCACCGCGCTCTGTCTCCGGCGTTCCCTCTGCATCCCTCTGGTTAAGTGGCCTGTTTTTTTTTTTCCCGTATCTTAATCCTTCTGTAGCTCTGCCTTGAATTCACTTTTGACGATCTCTTCCAAATGTCAGTGGAGGTCACGAGAATGTCTATGTGACATTAAATATATGCTGACATAAAAGAAGATGTATTATACGTTATTGTGTATTAAAGGAACAGTCCACCAACAAATAAAGAAATTACGTCATTATTACTCATTCCCATGCCCAAAGCCTTAAGACGAACAATGTTATCTACATCCTTTTTAAAGCCAGCTCTTCATCGTGGCTGCTAAGCTAAAAGCGTTAGCCCAAGCTCAGCTGTGCATCAAAGGTGTAAATAATGTTGTGCTTTGAGCTAGTTGCTAAGATCAGCATGCTAACATGCTCATAGTGGCGATGTTGACATGTTTTGGTAATACTGGCAAGGTTCACCGCCTTATTTCTGCATGTACACGCGCTAATTAGCACAAAACACAAAGTACAGCTGAGGATGATGGGAAAATGCTGCCAGTAATTGGGTCACGAACCAAAGTATTGGGAAAACGGAAGTTTTGACCTGAGGGTGGTAGATGATAAGGAGATCACCAAGGTTATTATGATTCACCCAAATTTGGTGCACGAGCAAACAATTGTTGAGACGTTTCCACTCAAAACAACAAGTGTCAGTGTCATGGTGGCACCAGAATCACCAGTGCAACTAGTGTTCATCTAGGGACCGAAATGGACAAACAACTGACCCACATTGCCTTCCGAAGACCCTGCAAAACCAATGACAATACTAAAAGATGGCTGCCGAAGGACGGACTGCTGCTCTGCTTCTGAAATTACTGCCTTCTTGTCCCTATGCGCACTCTTCATATCTTCATCTCATTCCTGAAAGACGACATAATGCAACCTCTGCTCAGTGTTGGCATCTTGTATATCTGGCTATGTTTTCTCAACATTAAATTATTTGGGATTTTCCCAGTCACTGAACCAGAGGTCAGACTTTTGTGCAATGCAGACACATGTCTTTGAGGAAAGTATTTCCTAAACTTGTCCAAAGAGGTCTAAGACAGTGTCTTGCAAAATGGCGTCAGCTGGAAAAAAAACTGTTAGCTATGCAACAGATGGTTGCTGTAGACTGTCTATATGACTGTTTACAGGTCTAATGTGTAAATTGGTGAAGCTGCCCATGTTCAAGGTTTGGAGCTTCTGGCTCCAGCGTAGCCTTCAGAAATGGAAGAACCCAGATTGCACTGCATCAGCCTCCTGTTTCTTTCTATCTGGTTGTTTAGGGTCACAGAGCTGGAATGGAAATGGACAGACTGCAGAAACCCATTTGGCACATCGCCGTGGTCACAGAGGCAGAGAGGAGGGAAAATATCCAGAGAAACTGGGTTGGTCAATAAAAAGGCAAAGAGATGGCAAGAAAATGGGGAAACATGGCACTTAGTCTGCGGTTAAATTGTTTGCTTCATTCAATAAGCTTCAATACTGTCAAGTATGTATTCCACAGCCTGCTTAAAATCACATCAGACCCTAATAAAGCTATGCTGAGCCTTGCCACAACACAACTGCCAAGCCAGATCTGGAGGCCTGAAATTATGAATAATTTTTCCAGTTAGCTTGATTTTGCTGCTTGAAATCGAAGTCAGATTTACTGTCAAGGCTTTCGGAAAAAAAGGCAAGAGCAAACATGTGGGTCTCTGGATAATGAGCAACACGTAGTGTTTGTCATCCTGTTTCCATCATGTGCACTTCTATCCCTTTGGCATAATAAATAACTTCCAAAATCTGCACAGCGGTGTGTCCAATAACGCATCTGACACTTAGACATATGAAACAAATTATCAACAACATCCTCACTTAAGCTAGTTTGTGTAATTTTGGAAATATAATCAAGAATGAGATACATCATGCCTTTAATTTTCTTCAAATTTAATTAGTGGCGTTGATGCTGTCATTTATGATGGATGGATAGAAATGACTCGTCAAACTAGTTTGAATTCTGTCATGTCAGGTCAGATTAAGAGACACATCAAATATATTCAGCATGGAAGGACAATGACAATTCCCTCATCAATCACTGTGCTGAACTGTCAGCTGTATTTACTGTATTATTCAAGTGTTGACACAGTCAGTTTTATTGCGTATCCACACCCTTTTTCTTTCTGACAATGGGAAAAATGCATTCCATGAATATTTGCTCAAAGGGTTTTACTACAGTCTGACATGCCGTCACCTGAGGCATTACAGGTGCTTCATTGAGTTACAGCTTAGTCCAACACACGCAAAGCCAAAAGCATACAAACACGTGCAAAATGCTTGTGAGATGTCCTGGTGCTATAGTTACTAAAAGTCATTGGTTGCATTCAAAACCGCCTGTTTGGCCAAATGTAGCATATAGCATTCAGTATGCTAGCAAGAGCGAACCCTGCAATAGGCTGAAAATACCTGAATGTTGTACTGATTCGGAAAAAATCTCATTTGTCCATTGGACAAGTCTATCTCATGCACTGTCCCACAATGCAAAGCGCTGGAATGGTCACAAAACAAGTTTTTTTTTGTTTTTTGTTTTTTACAATTTTCATATGCTTGCGAGAAATTATGGTGTAGATCTCAAACACTGGTAGTTTTACCAAAATTGATGGCAAATCCAAAATTTGCTTAAAAGTTTAGGAGTTGAGAAGTTCCACAAGATAGATAGATAGATAGCAACATTAATGTACTATATACAATATAAAAAACAATAATATACTATATACAATTAAATGCTTAAGTAGCTATGAAATAAAATACTGAGGTAGAGGAGAAAAGGTAAGTGGAACATAAGGTGTGAGAGGATAAGGTGCCGTGTACTGGGAGCTGCTACGACAGGCTGCCACTAGCACGGCACCATCTGAAATAAATGTGTGGAGACTTGGACCCAAGCGTGAGGCACACAAGCAGGCGGGCAAGGAACAAAAAGCAAGCTTTATTAAATAAAGCTGACCAAAGTCTATGAAATCCAAATTCCAGCAACAACACAAGGCAGGCAAAGGCAAATAACAAAACCAGACAAATCCAGGAAACAAAGGCATAACCAAAAAAAACGGTACAAATCAAAAGTAAAGTACAAACCAGGAATGAGACGAGGAATCAAAAGCCAGAAACACACCATGGGGAGATGGGACATGGAGACACAGGAACAGACTCAGGACAACAGAACAGACGAACCGACAAAGAGAAAGGGGAAGACAAGGACTTAGAAACACAAGGTGATTGACTGATAGATCACAGGTGAGGAGCAAAAAGAAGGTATAATTTAAATAAAACAGGAAATTACAGAGCCACAACTTAAACCATGACCAAGACCTTACTGTAAAAGCACCTGCAGCCAACGCAGTAGACGACTTTAGCAAAAATGGCGGAGGAAAGCCAGGTCAACAACTATAAGACATGTATATTTTTTAAAATGTTCCTACCACTGTTATTCTTTCATTACGTTACATTTTTGATGTCATTTATTGAAATAATGTTGTTCGCATGGGCAGGTGCAATATGTAAGAATGGGCCACCTGTCATACTCTAAACAACTCCAAACATAGCCGCTAACTGCTACTACGTTTGCCGCCCTAAGCTAGTAAGCTAAGTTAACCATGCAGCTAGTGGTCATATTAGCTGAGTCTGCCCTGGCAGGAGGTCGGAGCACGGGGGAGTGTTGGTGTTGTTTACTTTCACACTCACAAAATGGCAAGAGGCTAGCTGGTTAGTATGCTATCTTCAATAGATGTCTCTCCAACACAAAACGTATACTTCTTTTACATAATGTCAAGACTGTTCTGTCTTTCTTTTTGTTGAAAATGTAATATTTGAACGTTTTAGACAAGAAATCTCACATATTGCACCTAACACAAACAAAAATGCCAGTCAGCAAGTCTTACAAAAGGCACCTGGTTTGTATACTAATTGTGCTAATTGCTAATGTTGCCCCCAACTGACTTTTTAATGTTTCCAAATGTCCATAATGAACCCTAATGGGGTCGTTAATGCGCACTTGATGGTATGGTATTTTGCAAAAAGACTAAGGCTAAAGTTGCTCGTGTTCCAGGAGAACAGCTAGCATCCTCACTAGCGGATGATCCCCATGGAAGACATGGAAGTAAAGAAACAACATTGTTTTTTTAATTGCAGTGGGGCGTTAGTAAGAACTTGAGATATGTAAGTATAACCAAAAAAGGCATCTCAGACTGATTAGCATGCTAACACTTTGTATTTTCAAACAATGCATTTCCCTTTAATTCGTACAAGAGAAAATAAATATGGGGCAGCATATCACTAGAGTGACCGCTAACTGTTGCTAAGTAACTAGCCACTTAGCTCAGTTAGCCATGCAGCTAGTGGTCCGGAGTGGGAGTTTGGAAAACCTGGGAAGCGTTGGTGTTTACAGGGCAGGGCTAGCTGATTAGCTTGCTAACTTCAGTAGATATATCTGCAACAAGGTACATAGATGTCAGAACTGTTCACATTCTGTTCATAGTTCAACTTTGTCAGATCTCTGTATTATAGAATCAGGCCTATAATTTCATCATGACAAACAGAAGAGCATATACCAGCTGCCTATCTAGCTTGTAGTATACACCTGTAAACTAAAGTAATTTCTTTATGGGGGAAATATTTACAAGCTCTTGTTGGAGAAAACAAGCGCTGAGATTTGGTCTTTCAACAACCACTTATTTAACAGAGCAGGCGGTGGGAGGGGAGCAGAGCCTTGTCTTTTAATGACACATTTGGATTCCTGAGCAGTATACAAAAGGTCTGTGATCAACGACCACAATCCTGCTGTCAAGACACGACTCCAGTCTCTTAGCATTCTTTAGCAAAAAAATGTGCAGAGGACATGTAAAGAGAACCGAGAAGACGGGGGTGGTGTCGTGGAATGAGGCATGTGTTTATGATATTTTGGCTAAAGGGCAAGTTTGAATTGTTAGAATGCACGTGGGACATTTCGAAACCCTTGAAAACTTTACTGATCTCGTTGTGCAAAAGTTCTGTCAAGCTGAGCAGAAGAAGACAAATAGGATTTGTGACCCACCATGTATTCATAGTATGTCAAAGCAGGAGAGGAAACACATCTGACAACTGGAGGGAGGGTCCGCTTCTCTGGTCCAAATCTAGGCTTACAATCTTACTATCCTCTGCCGGGACCTCATTTATAAAAGCCTCTGTGTAGTTTCTGTCCTTTTGCCGTCATCCGAGCCAAGAGCGGTGATTCATGAAAAGCCCAAGTGTTTAATTTCGAATGGAGCTACGTAATAAAATAGTAACCTCCTGCAAAACTCCACTGTACAGATCCTCATCGGACAGCAAGGGAGCAATATAGAATCCAACATGCTCTCTATAGTCTGGGTCAGGCTGAAAACACTTCATCATCATCATCATAATATCTGAGGAGGACAACAGGAACATCTGGGCAACAAACGCACAACACAGGAAACCAAACCTCAAAACTACAGACTGGTCGTTCAGTGTGGAGAGCGAAATTGATAAGTGGTTAGAAACTGATGACAAGGACAAGAAAAGCATGGAAACTTGTTGAAAATGTGGCATGATGTAGCCAAAATAATATGTTATTACAGCAGGGAAAAGACATCAAAACACACGCACACACGCACTAAGACGCACACACTTCACATCCATAATTTTTACTCAAGTTAACAGTGTGTTTCATTTGGTTGTCTGTCTTTAAATATTATGGGGGGTAAATAAAACTTTAAATGGGCAATTATTTATAATATATGTTCAGAGTTTTGATATGAAGTGTGTGCAACATCAACACGGTGTGTGCCGTGGCAGCTTGTTTCGTTCTTGTTTTTCCAGTTGTTTCCTCCCTACCTGTTTCCTCAGCCCGCAATCTCACCTGCACTTTTGGAACGTCGCCTTGCTGCCACCAAGCCTCTCCATCCCGCCTGCCTGCCCTCCCCGCTCCTCTACCTCCGAGTTTGTTGGTTGTAAATAAACTCTTTTTGGACTGCAAGTCTGTCTCTGTTCTCTGCATGTGGGTCCGGCAAAACATCAACCCTAACAAACTTATATAACATTATAATGAACATAAAATACTGATCAAGGTGCATGTAATGTTGTGAGCAGGTAACTATTTTACCAAAAGGAAAAAAACAACTGCCAAAAATATATATATTAGGTAATTTGCTTGTTTTTATGTTGCTAGAATGAAAAGAATAAGCGAGGAACTGTCTCACACACACACACACACACACACACTTTGACAGACAGGCACATCCACACTGACTTAGTGCTCCGGCCTTTAGCTCGTTGCGGCTTGGCTAGATTTACAGTCACCTCTCACGTCCCCTCCAGGCTTTTCATTACCTTCCCCTCGTGATGAATTGCCCCCAGACACAATAGGAACCCGCCGTCCTCTGACTCTCGCAAAAGTGATGGCACTCTTCAAGGCCAGAACTGGAACTTTAAGGAATGCAAAGTTCAATACGCAGGTTGGCAGGTTGGCAGGTTCTTAACCAAATACGTGTGTCTTCTTTTGCATTCCTCTGACCATAAATCTATCAAACAACGCTGAGAATTGTCCCTGCACAGCTGCTTTGTCTTACTTTTCCCTGATAAAAACCAGGGCCGATTGCCTTTACCTCAAGGAATGTCCTCAAAATAAGGCAGTACATCAAGAGAATGAACTTGACCCCCTTACAAGGTGAGAGGAAATTTTCCTCCGCTGATACTCTCGGCTCATAGTTTAAACTTGACCTTGCACGACATGCCGCCGCTCACGTTTTCTATTAGAATCCAGTGTTTTTCTTTTTTTCCTGAACATAAGGGCCTCTTTCCTATCTAAGCTCTTAATAGCCGGCCGAATAGCATTCCTCGACATTAGCACGTCATAAAACCAAAAACGGCTTTTCCTTGTGAATCTGTGGCCTTGTGTTCAGTGGTGCTGGCACCGCAGAACATATACAAGGAGTTTTACTCCAAATGAAGCTTCGTATCACAGCAGTCATGTTGTGATTAGAAGTTTCAGACTCTGAAATAGTGGATCTTCATGAATAGTGAGTACGTAGCTACTTTGATAAGCAAGACTTCCCTAATGCAGTCAAACAAACAGACAAATTACTTAGTCTATTTGTGGCAACCGCTGATTTTGTGGTATGTTGCCCTCAAGGAAAGAAGGATGGAGAGAGAGAGGGAAAAACGCCAAAATGTGTGGATGTAAGGAGATCCGTCTGGAATGCCGTGTGAGAGAATGCATGACCGAAAACCACAGAGGCAAACTCTGCCCTGCGTCTCGCCTGGCCCGCACCCAAAAAACATGAGCCGAGGAGACAGAGACCCAGACAGCGGCAGGAGATAGTGGAGCATGCCCCACAGAAATGTGGCTTAACCCTGGCAGAAACAAACATGATTCTCCCCCCCCAAGAGAAAATCCAGAGATGTCTCGGGTTATCAGCCGTGAGGATTTGTGCAGCAATGTTATCTGATGGAGAAGAATTTGGCCTAATGGAATATGAGCCCTTGGAAAATAGGATACCGTAAATATACCTGTGGGAAGATCTCCAACAGGCTTCTTTAGATAACAACAATGACATCAAAACAATTCTTTCGTTCGTAACAATTATTTATAATATGCAAATGACATTTCTTTCTGACTTCAGTCTGTTTTGTAAATATAGTGTTCAATTAAAGACTTCCAAACAAGTTGAATGGGTGTGGCTGAGATTTTGTGCCATATGGGTCAAATTAAAACACTTCAATCTGTTTTAGAAGAACGCTACCGGACCGTATGTGGACGTTCAAACATTCATTTCTTAAAATCGCAAGAGTCCTTTGAGTCCTGCTACATTAATTTTAGAAAATGGAGTGTTGATGATAAACATCGTGGAGAGTGAAGCTGCTCTGTAGTCTGGTGGTACGGCAGTGGATACTTCTGTATCTTTTGCCCGACTGTGGCTGGGGCGGTCGTCGTCTTTCAGTATCCTTTGGGCTCTGTGCAGACATCTCACTTCATTGATGTCACTGATGTTCCATAGATGGGTACCAGTGATGTTCTTGGCAGTTTTAATCACCCCCTGGCGAGCCTTCCTGTCCTGGGCAGTGCATGACCCATGCCAGTTTGTCATGTTTCCAGTCAGGATGGTTTCTATTGCACTTCTGTAGAAGTTGGCCAGGTTCTTGCACCAGAATTTTGCCTTCTGAAGTTTCCAGAGGAAGTCGAGCCTTTTCTGTGCTTTTTTAACCAGGGTGGTGATGAGTGATGACGAAGATAGGTTCTCGGTGATGGTGATTCCAAGGAATCAACAGGAACAGAGAGGCGTGAGTCGTTATCTTAATGTCTGGGAGGGCAATCATGGGTGTACACATTAAAAAGTTTGAAATGCTGACTTGCAAATCCATCTTGTCAGGCTATAAGCATTATAGCTGAACACACAGGCATCAAACCATTTAGCGTCCTTTCAGGAATTGATGGTAGCTAGAGACAGCTGCTACAGGCAAGGTTTGAAAAGTCAAGGTAAGGCAAGTTATTTGTATAGCACATTTCATACACTTAAGCAATCCAATGTGCTTTACAGGATGAAAATACAGCAAAACAAAAAGATTTACACTTCATATGTGTAGAACTACTGTAAATAAAGAAAATAAATACGATAAAATAAAAAGCCAAGTTTAGAAGATTTATATTTTAGCCCTTACTGGTCACTGCAGGCAGTGCAAAACAACTGTGATTTAAAAGAAGTGCGAGTCACGGCTTGTCTAATGACAAAAGGGAGATTATTCCACGCCTGGGTTGCAAGATAACAAAACGATGATCTGATGGGAGATTTGACTCTCCCAGATGGCCTGAGGGTTCTGGATGGTTCATGATGCAAGAACATGTCAGAGAGGTTTTTTGGTCCAGAGCCATGGACTGACTTGTAGACAAGTAACAGGAATTTGAAGACAATTCTCTGAGTTACCAGCAAGCAGTGTGAGGATTGTAGGATAGGTGTAATATGGTCAAATTTCGTCAGGACCCTGACAGCGGCAATCTGAAGTAGTTGGAGTTGACGAAACACTCCTCAAGAGGTAAGTGAGCTGCTGTAGCATCGGTTACCAGAAGTTGTACCAGAACTGGAGAGTATATTTCATCGAAAGAAGAGCAAAGAATGGCACTGAAGGCTTTTCTTGATGGAAAACTGGCTCCACCGGTGTTAAGGCTCTCCTACTGTTCATTTAACTGGTTGAAATGTATTTTCTCCATCCTAGTTCGAGGACTTTATAGTAGATAATAATGAGTTACTGGAGAACAGAATATAATATACTATATTAATGAATCATTCGGTAATAATTACTTAACAAATGCTGACCACTTTGTTCAAGAGTTGTTCTTCATTAACTATCAAGCACCTGCTCGTTGACATGAACTAGTAATGACCTATTAAATACTAATTACTTAATCATTAGTTCCTCTTTGAGTTTCCCCTTAAGTAAAATGAGACATTATACAGAGTAGTTACCCAATAAGCTCATTTAATACAAGGTACTAAATACTTCTAAGTACTTCCTATGACCACTAGAGGTCTTTCTAGAGGTGTTTCGAAAAATTTGCTAAAAGATGGCGCTGTTGTTTTCTTAGGACCACAGTCCCGACACAGAGTACATATCACGGCACTAGGATTATTGATTTGAGGCTTTTTAGGGGGACTTTTGTAATTGTAGCATAGCTAGGTACCAACGAAAATACACAAGAATATTTTTTGTAATTTGGGTGAACCCAGACTTAAACAAATACAGACTGCACTGTGTTTTACTGTGATTGAAGTTTAATAAAATGTGTAGTGAGTCCATTAGTACTGTGTTGCTCCCACTGTGGGATTGTCTCTAATGTCCTAGAGCTCCTTTCCTCTGGGAGGATGTTAAACAGGAAGTGGAACTGGCCTGAATCCCTTGCGGGGTTCAGGCAGCCATTTCCTGTGCCAACGCATGCCACGCCATGCCAGCTTATGGCTCAGCCCAGACCACCGTGAGAAAAAAAGTCTTCTACATCCTCTGGGAAATACGAACTGGGGCCTTCCCTTCCTCTGCTGTGGTCCCAGAAAAACTCACATGTACATACGGAGAGTGGATGTGTCCAATAAACCAGATCAAACGTTGCTGGAGCTTCTGGCAGAAGCTGATATGGATGCCAGCGGTGTTTTGAGGTCAGAAGGTGCAACAAGTTGAAGATGTGCTAAACAGAAAGAGGATAGGGCATGAAGATCTGAGGAGGAAGGTAGCCGGTTTGCCGTGTTCTGTGACTTTTGATTACAATTTGTTGAAAGTGAAAAAAGAAATCTGACCAGCGACCCAGCAAAGAACTGATAATAAAGGGGGGGAAAGTACAAAGGTGATAGTGTGGAGGCGAGGGGGAGAACAGATGGACGATCACAGGGGAAAAGAGCTGGAAAACAGAGCGTTGGAGGAGGAGAGCGGCAGCCCAGGAGGAAGACGGGAGGTTTGGCGGTGAGGCTTTCCCTGATGAAGCACAGCTGA
Organism: Pagrus pagrus; assembly: GCF_965226575.1. NCBI lineage: Eukaryota > Metazoa > Chordata > Actinopteri > Spariformes > Sparidae > Pagrus > Pagrus pagrus. Next base: position 14,677,121 of record NC_140206.1, on the reverse strand, counting down.
CGGCGCGAACCTACAGCGCTCTCATGACAGGCCTCACCACATCAACCCGTTGACATTATTATTCAGCCGTCCAGGGCCGGGGCCCACACACACACTCCTGACCTGCTGCACTGCTCTGCACCGCCAAGCGTGTGTGTGTGTGATCTCCAATTCAAAGGCACGCACACGGCGGAGCACATGCACGAAATGCTTATTCATGCTCTTGCAATCAGGTATACACACAACCCATCACACACACACAAACACATGCACACGCTGCTCTTTCTACACAGTCTGCTGCTGTGTTCTTTGGCTGCGGTCTCGGCTTCTTTTGGACTCAAGTCACACCAGCACCAACGGAATGATTCAGGTGCAATTGTGCGAAGGTGTGTATGTGTGTGTGTGTGTGTGCATGCATTCATGCAGGCACGCTTGTTATACCGTGAGCTTGGCATCATGCTGCAAATGGAAACATGCTCGCTATTATCTTGGTTGCCAGGTGTGCAGCCCTCCCATCCGTCTTCTTCTCCAAATTGCCACCCTCAGTGTTTTAAAGGTCCCATATTGTAGAAAGTGGGATTTCATGTTTTGATTATAAAGCAGGTCTAGCTGCTAAATAAATACTGTGGAAGTATCAAAACAGTCCGCAGAGAAGTGGACACAGCCCGTATTCACAACCGGCTTGTATGAAGGCCTAGTTTGTCACAACTATACAGCCACGCCCCCCTGCACGGCCGTGGTTGCAAAAACACCTGCAGAGCTGATGAGGAAACATGGTGAGGGGTGTCTGCTCAGGTCTGTGAGAGCTGATCAATCAGAGCAGACTGGGTTTTTTTCGGGAGGAGGGCCTTAAAGAGACAGGCGCTAAAACGTAGATAGAGGGGGAGTAGAGGTGCTGCAGAAACGGACAGTATGAGATAAATAATGTGTTTTTCGAACATTAAAACACATTCAAAATAAAACCATGAACTTGAAAATGAGCATGATATGAGGCCTTTAGGTTCTGTAGTGACTGCAGACAGCACTTCCTCAACAAGACTCTCAAATTTCGTTAAAAAACAGGTCTGTCATTACTCAAAATACTCTCCCCTTTAAGAGAATGTCACTCCATATAATTTCACCCCCAAGATGCGCATATACTGTACACTGTACAAAATATCTATTCCCATCTCTCTTTAAACCCTTTTCATCATGCTTTGATAACTGTCTCGACATATTGACGGTGAAGTGGAAACCGTACTTCCCTCATATATCTTTCTTCCTTCAAACTTAGTAAATCAGAAACGTCCAAAATGTTTATCACAAATAAAACTCAAAACTTGCAAACTCAGTATCTTCTGTGTCATAAAATGTAAAAAGGAAACATGTATGAAGCAGAGAAGGAAGTGGTGGGAATATGATTGAGTGTGTTCGCAACCCTTTTCAATATTTATCCTATATAAATAGCCTGAATGTAAATCATATAAACACCCCAAACTGTACATCTTTTCTATTCTTTGCATCCTTGTCAAAACCTGGTGCCAACATTACTCACAATGCAACTCACCTGCCGACAGTTTAGTCAGAGATCTGGGTGTGTTATGCTACATGCCAATGTAGCCTCGAGCCTCATGTTCATGTGGAAGTGTTCTGCAAGACTGTTGGGTGGAGTGTTCCCTCAATCACACTTAACCATCCTGGAGAGAACAGTGTACAGAAAACAAAAGAAAAATGCATGTCTGCAGGCACATTTAATACGAACGCCTTATTATACGCATGTTATATTATTATTAAAACACACACTGAGGTGTCATTAGGCGTACTTCTAAACACATTTGCTAATGCCATTACATCAGTTTTAGGCAGCAGTGTTGGTGTTTAACATTGTGTGTGTGTGGTGTGTTTATCTGCACTATATGTGAGGTCTTGATTGGCTTAACACGCACCTAATGTACTGTGCCATTCCTGTGTTATGTAACCGTCTTAGTGTTGTTTCCGTAGATTATCTAAGTTGAATTCTGTGTAAGTGTAAATTAAAGAGATTCTCCATATGATTCTGACGTGTGTGCGTGCGTGTATTTAAGTTGCGTGTGATGTGTCTGGGTTTATTCCCACTTCCCAATACGAGTGTGTATCTACTCGGATTTCTGGTGCCAGACCTGCACTCGAAAACAGTCTGCAGCTGCGCAGCAGGTAGCCGGCCACGTACATCACCTGACGAGCCATGTGCACAGTCTGAATACTGCAGACACACGCTCACCCAAACACACTCACTCACCGAGAGATCATTCATCAATCTTGACAAGATGGTCAATGGGCAAGTTGTGTTTAAAGTCTGCAGGGGGATTTGCTGTTTTTCCGCCCGGTGCTGTTATGATGGATGAAAGGTGCGGGTGTGTGATGATGTGCGTGCGCTTGACCCCTGACCCCTGCCTGTCTTTGTGTGTAGAACTCAGCAGACTGTTGGGTCGGAGGGCTGATAGGAGGGTTCCTGTTCCGCTGGTTTAACGCAGCACAGACGCACTTACATTAGACATAATTGATAAAATGCGGTGCAACACACAGAATTCCTCTGTATATGACATATTACGCTTTTTTTAATACTCATTTCTGCAGATAAAAGTAAACAAAAAGTATGACTCTTAAAAAATTAAAAGATTATTTAATACACATATTAATGCCATTTCTTCATGTACCAAAATGTTGTTATCTCACGATAACCCAATGACGGTCTTTGTACCGAAACGTTATTAAAACTAATTCTCGATTCCTTCTCCTACGCACCTGTCGATCCACAGGTGTGCAAAAGGTTTGACTACTGTGATTAAAAAGTGATTTATCTTCACTCTCGTTTATCAACCTGACTGCTGCAGCGCTCTGCGGCACTGCAGTAACATTACAGAGAGGAGAGGGAAAACAAAAAAAAGAGAACCAGAGCCTCTGGTGCGTGCTGACTTCAATGAGAGGTTGACCTAAACCTCACAGTGTGTGCCATTGCCCGCTAGCTCACGGCTAATGCACAGTAAAGTTATCCTCATTGTGGGTGAACACACCATTAAACAGCTACATTCGTTGATGAAAACCTGTCTACATGACTCAGGCTTAGCCGACTTCCACACTCTGTCTCTCTCCTGAAGTTATAGCGACAGGCGATCAAATGAAATACACCGTTAACCTTGATTAAACCTGACAGTTTGAACACTTTTGGAAATATATGGGATAATGAACACACCTGAAGAAACTTTATAATAACGTCTTTAATAGGCTTTCAAATTCTACATTTTGACTTGGCTGTACATGACGTGCCCCGTGTGTGTGGTGTTCATAAAACAGAGGAAAAAAATGAAGTTTGTCCTTGGTTGCCATGGGCGTGAGGGGTGGAATGCGAAACAGCTACAGTTCCCACAGCCTGAAACGGACATGCACATGCACACACGCACCAACAATGTGTGGTGTGAGGAAGCAGTGTGTTCGCCTTTGGGTTTTTCCTGAAAAATACGCTTACGTCGCTGCTCCAACAGCTCTGAGACGTGCATCGGTCGACGACCCGAGCTGCAGAAATGTCACAGATCTTATTTCTGTTCACACAAGTAACATTAGGTCAGTGTGAATTGCAAATCTAAGGGAAAAGACTTGCAAATAAGGGACGAAATATGAGATTTGTCTCAACACAGCAAGTTGAAAATGTATTAAATGAGTCAGCAATCACGCACACACACAAAAACACCCTATGAGGTCATATCCATGTCCAATCTCTGCTAAGAAAACACACCGGGGCAGATCAATGTGTGAAGCTGAACAATAGGAAGGGCCAAGGGCTAATGAATGTGCACACATCGTGACGTAGATGGCGGTCATTACCTTGTCCTCTTCCTGTCCGTGGGCACTGACACACCCTCGCAAACGGGCTGAAAACACACACCATCGATACATGCAATGCAAACGCTTGCCTTGACCCTCTTGAAGGAATAACACGGGGGAACAATCAGCGAGCGCTGCCCTGGATCGGCTGCCCATTCCTGGGCGACAGAGCCAGTGAGGCCTGGGTGGAGGGTCTGGAGGGTGTGGGGCGAAGGAAGCGGAAAGCTTGGAAGGGAGGGTCCCCTCGCTGAAGGATCCTTTTTAGATGCAGCCAGGGAGATCTTCTGCGGTCACACACACATATGGAAACACACATACTGTACACATTGCTCTTCTCCCCCGGTGACAGGAGCAGCTTCCTCTTTCACACACTCAGCAGGCCAATATCAATACGCCCACATTGTGTTTGATCTGCGTCGGGTCCGTGGAAGCTCGAAATCCTCCAACTTTCAGGGTAAGAAAACCCTCAATTTGTTAGCAAAAGCACTGCTGGACGTCACGCCTCATGAAGAACAACTCCCAGCGCTACAGAAGTCACTGAGCGAATTTGGTCTGGTTTTTAGCTTTAAAGAAACATACCCTGACTGGAGTACGTCAGGTAAATCATCCCACCTGGGGAAGCAGAACCTTTTAGGATTCAGTATAAGCATAACATGCCATTCAACGTTAGTATATTTGAACGAATTAGACGGGCTCATGCATGAGACATGAGGACGCACAACGAGCATTCATCAGTTAGAACCACCCAGAGTCGCTCTCATGAGGGAATCAAGCTGACGTTTTACCTCATTACGTTCTATGTCAATAAATGCTACATTACACCTGTGTGACATTTACAGGCATGTTTGAGCGCCGCAGATGACAGTGAAAAATGTAGGTGCTTCCACAGGGTCGTTTCTTAGAAAATCCCATCATGTGGTTCTGGTTTGGTCTTCTGGGAAGCTGTTGAAAAAAATATGCCGTGCGTGGCGCTCGCTGGCCCAGACCGCCGGACCGTCCCGAGTGCCAAAAGTATGTCTCTCTGCCTCCAGTGATGATGATAACGGCCACGGTGATATCACTCACGGGTTCTGATTGGTCACGCAGTTTGGCGATCGGAGCGGAGATGCAAGACGGCTCGGCTAATGTGATTAGGAACAGGTGGAAGGTGGACTGCTTTTCAGGACTCATAAGCATGCAACACACTGTACTGATTATAGGAGATAGAGACAGAGGAAACAGAAGGAAGAAGTTTCTCATAAATTATGGACAAAATAGTTTGTTTACTTATCAATGAAAATTCATTTACAGCTATTTTAGAAATCAATTAGTTCATAATTAAAGAAAGAATGCAGAATATAAGCCAGGCAAGGCCACAGATAGATTATCACAAGGCAAGGATCTTTAATGTGTAAAAGAACTAGAATTTTATTTGGAAACATTCAAAAAAGTACTAAAATTATCAAGAAAACGAAACAAAATAACTGTTCTGACATTATGTTGAAGATGTCTCTGTATTGCACTGCAGAGATAAGTTAGCATGCTAACCAGCTAGCCTCCTAGTCTTAACTTTAAGCAACACAAACACTCTCCACGCTGCTTTGAACTCCCAGTCCCGAGAGAAAAGAATTTACTAGCTAATTGCAGCTACAATTAGCAGCAGTTAGTGGTTACGCTGCCCCCTTTCTGTTTGGACTACAAATGTGGCCAACACTGAAACACCTTTAAAGGAGTAGTTCAACATTTTGGGGGAATACGCTAAATAGCTTTCTTCTCGTGCTCATCAGGCAGATGCTTAGTTTATCTTAGCATGCAGAATGGAAACAGGGACAACAGGTAGTGTAGGACTTTGCCTTTTATCTCATCTTTCTGTTTTTCACGTCATGTCCTCCTCTCCTCACCCCGAACCAGAGTCAGACGCTCCGCCACATCTGTCGAGGAGAGACGAAACGCTTTCCAGATGACGTTCAGCTGGCAGGTCGTCCGTCCTCTCATCTTCCCTCACTCTTTCTATTCGTCTGGCCACATCAGGGACGGGGGGGGAAACGCTCTATCTTTATCCGTCCTCACTTTCTGTCTGTCTCTCTCCCCGTCCTCCTGTCAGAAAACATCCTGCTCTCGTTAGCCACGTGCCTCTTTTCTCATCCATCCATTATTTCCTACCACCTTTATGTGGTTTTCAGTCCTCCTCTTGTCTGTTTTTTCCCAATATAACCCACTTTTAAAAGCAGGATGGCATGCTGTTGAGGGTTTCATGAAAGCACACCAGTCAGGAATCGAGCTAAAAAGGGGAAACACAGCTGGAGTACGTTACAGCGGTTGATTCGGCTCCACAAACTGACGTGACCCAATATTGAAATCACGGTGCGATCCAGCTTCCAATGCGTATCTGAGACACCCAACTCGTTTGAACTCGACGTTAAAGGTGCCACGAGTAACCGTTTGGTTTCAAGCTGATACCTAACTACAACAAACAAATGAGCGCAGGTGTCAGGTGGCACGGTTCACCTCTACCTGACACCACCGCTCTTGTTTCCATTGGCCACGTTTCCATCTATGGTAACTGTTGGAAGAGGAAGTGCGGTTCTTCCCCTCCTTCTCTTTTTATGACGTTACAGTTTCTTCTTTTTGCTTTACAGACGATGATATACAGCCTGGAGGCCCCTTCAACAGATATTTCATGCAAGGTTCCCCTCTTTTCTTTCTGAAGCTATCAACCCACCTAGATTAAAATCAAATCCCAGAGGAAAGTGCTGGGCTGTGAGGTGATATAGAGCAGCGAGGTCCCTCCTCCACTGGTGGACCACCATGGGACCCTATTTCAGAAAATGTTGGCCTATGTACCTGAAGTAGTGAACGATGGGGAGCACTTAATTTTTGGATCCAATTCGAAATAAGGTCCTATAGGGGAAACAGGGAATGGAGAAACATTTTGCCTCGTTATTCACATAGTGGCCACAATGGGAATTGCAGGTCACTTGACCGTCACAAGAAGACTTTTTCCCACACAACCGTTACACAAAGGAACAGGTGTAGATCAGATTTTGTAATCAGAACAATGACTCCAATGCTAACGGAACAATAGGACAGTTTTCTTAATGCGTCCATGATTTACAGACCCTCTGCTTCACTATGACAGTTAATAACAGAGGCAGTTAATAAAATAAACACGTCTAGAACAAAATTATAATGTCCTCCGGTGACCAGAGGTAAACAGAGAAGCCAAACACTGCAGACCTGTTTCTTTATATGAAGCAAGTACCACACATGGGCTTCGTCAGGTAGTTGTGCCATTTAATATCAATAACTAGTTTTGGGCAGTAACGCATTATTTAGTGAATTATTTTTCTGTGACGAGCAGTGTAAGGGATTCCAATTTGCAAGTTACATTACAGTTACTAACCTCAATAACACTCCGTTACTTCGACCATTTGGGGTCAACATGTTGACTTACAAGGACTAAGACTGGTTAGCTTGGGACATGCTAGCTTGACGCAAGGATTGAAGAGGGCCGGAGGCGTTTAGGAGAAATATGTCTGCAGGACCTCCAAAATTGTCTCAATTAAAATTCAGCTGGTTTGTTAATGCTAGCCACAGGCACACCGACATTTAGGAAAACCTAGTTTTGATCCGAGTTCGAATGTGTGTGAGCTGTTTTTAGTCCTTAGGGCTAACGTTAATCTAGCTGTTATTATCCAAACTGTGTTTGTGGTTACAACACAATGTCTCCTTTTCCATGTCTTCACATGTTGAAACTATTTCTCCAATGATTTGTGTGAATTTAACTAAAATGATGTCCAAAAATTAAGGACAGGATCTTTTAAATGCTACACATTGTGTAGGCTATTTAAAATAATTTTTGATAACAATTTGTAAACCATTGGAAAGTTAGAACATCGATACCAAAGTATGGTACCAAAGTCCATTTAAATTCCATCATTTTCCTGTTATACCGACAAACTTGGTGTACCAAATGTTTCCTGCCCATTAAAAAAGGCCCAGTTGTGCATCAGTAGACTCACAGCTCCGTCGTACATCGACTGTAGTTTTGTCTGGCAGATTGTTTTCATAGAAATTTGAATGGGGTGATGAGGTCTCTTGGAAGGGGCTTTTAAAAGCAGAAACCATTTGCAATCACATTTAATAGGCGGGAGTCTGACACGGGCAGAGAAAGTCCAGCCATGTCGGTCTTTAATGGAGAGCGCTGGAAGAGTTCATTGTCTCCCACGGAGATACGATCTGTGAGAACCTCCCTGCGATGTTAGCCGGCTGCTCGCAGAGATAACCCTTCACACTGGCCCCTTCATAATCTTTAACATCACCCACAGGCTTTGGGCTTTGTTTGAATGTCAGTTACAATGACCCTTAAAGGAATGAAAACAGAAGGGTTTCATAGGTTGAACAAATGCTTTATTATGATTTCACAATATATTATATCCTGACAGACAAGAAAACTGATATAAATATGAAATATATATATTTTTGATTAGCCAATAACCAATCACAATGTTTGGTTGGTTATATCACTTAAAGGTGCAATATGTAAGAATTGGCAATCCGTCCAATTCATAATCAAAACAGGGGCATCATTTCACCAGAGTAACCGCTAACTGTTGCTGCCATTAGCTAGTTAGCTCAGTTAGCCATGCATCTAGTGGTCTGGACTGGGAGCTCAGAGCACCAGGGAAGTGTTGATGTTTACACCGCTAGCACAGGGGCTCTGGTCCAAGACGTACACAAGACACACAGAGGCAGGCAGGTTGAAAACAAGAGGTGAACAGTGTGAACAACAAAAGGCAGGCAAAGGAAAATTACGTAATAATTTAGTAAAATAATAAAACTGAGGACAACCACAAAACCACAGGGAACAAGTCAGGAACACAGGACACACATAAGGACCAGGGAACAGGCACAGCAGCACAGGAGACACAGGACTGACACAAGGGAAGTGAGGGGGCTCTGTATGAAACACAGGCTTTGATACAAACTAAGGATGGGATGAGGTGCAGGTGGAGAGACACTGACAACAGGGCAGTGCTAACGAGGCTGATGTGAGGTATGAGGAGGGAAATCAGGCTGGAGAGGAGCACAGGAACACAGGAGGGAAACAGAACGCCAGGGAACCTAAAAAAACAAGTGTCTTGTTGTCACTTTCTACTTCCTCCTCACCTGTGTTCCCAGTGTTCTGCAAGGAACCTAAAAAAGGAAAAAAGGGTCATTACGTCACTGAATCTTGCTTTGGTGCCAGACTGTGGTGACAGCTGTATTGAAGTCTATGAGAGATGCTACGTCAAAGAGCACACTTCAGAGAGTAGGTTAACGACTGATTTCTTTCAGGGACAATAATATCATGACCAAACTGGGCAGCTCCGACCAAATATCTACGATAAGACTGCGAATACGCTACAGAACACGGCATCTGGCATTAAAGCAAGATTCGGTGACATATGACCCTTTTTTTTTTCTTTATTAGGTTCCTTGCAGAACACTGGGAACACAGATGAGCAGGAAGCAGATTGGACAACAAGACACAAGAGGATAAAACTAGGAATTAAAACAGGAAATCGGCAAACAAACCATGACATCATTAAGATTTAAGGTGGAAATACTTAAGATTTCAGGGGCTTTAAAGTACAGCGAATGGGTTAAATTTTGAGGTAGGCCTACTTTTCTCTATTTTAAGACACTTCCGTCTTCTGCTTCGCTCCATATGTCGGAGCGTGCTCTTGCATTCGTACGAACATGTGTGCGTCGGTAATCGTTAATCTGCACAGACAGGCGGCCACGAGCCTCTCATCTGATTCAGCTTGACTTTGTGACTCTCCCTCTCCGCCATTGTTCAACCTATTTATGTCTCTCTTCCAATTAGACATCTGGAGACGATCTGCACTCTGCGTGTTGTGCGTCTTTGTGTGTGTATGTGTCTGTCAAACTGCTGACTGTTGAGTTTTCAGCAGCGGGGGGGGGGGCTGAAAAGCTGGATGCTGGTAAGAGAACGACAGAGCGAGAGAGAGAGAGAGAGAGAGGGAGAGCTTTCTGCTTTTAGTGGTTGTACGATGAGTCAGGTCGGTTACGTTGGTCGCGTTTGAAGAGAACATGAAAAATGGTTAAGTGACTTTGATAGTTAGTGGTCAGCTGACGGTGATTTACGCTGCTCTTTCCCATAAAACCCTCCTCTTTCTTGAGGTGTGTGTGTGTGTGTGTGTGTTTCACTTGCCTAATCGCGCACATATGAATTCTTCTCCTTTCTCATTGCATTAGCGTGTGGCAATGTCAGCTGCGGGTGCCAAACCAGCGTTCTCACAACGTTACATAGGGATTGTGTAAGCACTGCTGCAGCAGGCGAGGGCCAGAGGACGAGGTCAGCGGCCGCAGCTGTTCGCATGTCCTCATCCCTGGAAGCAACCATGACTTCACCGCGGGCGCCGGTTCCGCCTCGCTTCAAGAATGAACTTTGCACTTCGCAGCTTAGCGCTCAGCAGTCCTCAGAGATCTGATGAAATGTCGCCTTGGTTTTTCTTTTATGCTCTTGTTGGGTGCCTTTTCGAGTCGGTTTCTCCGGTATGACACGGCTTGGACTCAGAATAGCGTGTTGAGTAATTTTCGGTTGTGTCAATGACTTGGAGCACTTGTGCGAGCTTGTTCTGCCAGATGGGTGGGTTCATTCCTCCACATATTTCAGACTGACTTCAAAATATTATTGAATTCTTTCCTCATCAGTAGCCAACTCGCACTCTGATCTAAATACTTCTTGCTTTTCCATTTTGACTGCCAGAGTTATTTGTTTTCAAGTATCAGATATGTCCCCTCCAATGGAGCACATCATTGATGCAACATCCTTCTTTAACCTCCACAATAACCACTCGCTCCTCCCCTCCCTCCGTCGTGGACTCACTGTGATGCTGTCCAGAGGCTGTGCTCTGTTTTTCCTCACCTCCCTTTAATGGCTCCTGATGCTCCCCAGCTTCCAGGATCGTGTTCCCACCCGGCTAATACCCCCGGACGAATGGCAGAATTGGGTAACCACAGCCGTTTGGACTCCTCTTTGAACAACTGCACCAAGTTGTAATAAGCCTCTTTCCTGTAGTGCCATTCATCCATCTAGACTGTTTTGGTGTGAGTTGCAGAGTTTTGGACACGCTGGTTCATAAAAACACACCCTGTATCTTTGGCCGGGGATGTTTGGGTGCTCTTCCTCGCACGGGTCAGCTCACCAGCCGCCTGTCTGTCAGCGCGTCAACCCCAGACTCTGACTGCTTATTCTGCGCTAAGTGGGAACTCCTCTTATGGACTTCTCCACATGAAAGAATGTTATTGGACTCACGGGTCAGAAGTCGATCGGGCCTTAGCGGTTTGTCTTCTGTGGCAGAGCCGTGAGCGGAGCGTCTGGTTGTATTTACTGAGGCATTCTTTGCATTTTCAGAGGGCGAAAATACGACACGGATACGGGGAAATGAAGCTGTAGCTGATGATATGATATCTAACTTGTGGGCCCTCTTCCCTTCTGTTTGGCCGGCTGTTGTTGCGGTTGTGTGACTGCAGTGATGTCGTGCCGCGGTCACTCGCAGCCTCTGCTGCATGTGTGGAAGAGCGTGCAGGATCAGCGTCTGTTGGCCTGATTTAGCAGGGAGAAAAAAAAGAACGCTTCCTGTTGTTGTGCGTCTGGGTCTCACGGTCAACGACCTCGGGGTCAAAGGCCGACTTCCTGCGAGAGTCCCCGTCTGGTTCGGTTGCAGTACGGCGGGCTGTGGATTAGAGAGGACACCCGTAGCAAGTGCTTCAACAGGGGGCTCTCCCTGTTGCGTCTGTCAACATGCTTTAAGTGTGCGTGCGTACGCGTCCGAAAAAGATTGATGACAGGAAGTTGCCAGCCCTGTTGGCAAACTGTGTCACCCGCCCATGCCTGGTGCTCTCTGACACACTGACACACTGACAGACTGACACACTCACGCATGAAATCCACCGAGCGCCACACACAAACACACCCACCCACACACACACACGCTCTGGTCTGGTAAATCATTACGAGCTGTCTAAAAGAACAGCGAGCTCTTGGAGAAGTAGGTCAGTGCCCATGGGCAGCGGTCAGGCTGCCAACACAGCACCGCAATTATCAGAACAGCCAAAACATGGTGTTTGATAAATCTGGACACAGGGGTGTGAAGTTAAAGGAACATTCCAGCCGAATTGGGTTTGAAACCAGTTGGAAAGTTGTCGAAATCAAAAGTTAAGGGGATGTCAGAGAAGTTATATATTATATATCAATTATAAAAAATGAACTAAAGTAAGCGTCCCTTCTGATTATTCTATGTCTGTGACCGTAGCATCATTTCACGCTAATCAAAATGGCACGAGGCGAAAACACACCAGCATCCTGTCTCCACTGAAACTGGGTTTATTGAATATCTGGTGTGAGCTGACTCTAATCTTTACTCGGTGTCATCCTCTGACCTCGTTGTGCTGAGTAACGAAAGCGCGACGCCGCTCGAGCCGTATCTAACACACACAATCCATACGGGAGCTGGAAATCACACACACACACACACACACACACACACACACAGCCACGGGCGTGTTTTCACTATCTCATTACATACAGTACAAAGCAAACACCAGAGCGGCAGCATGGTTCATGTCAGCCAGACATTTAACATCAACAGTGCCACTGGCTGTGTATATGTGCATGTCATGTCTTTATCAGCGCTCTGACATGCTGTGGCATTTCTGCAGCAGCTGAGCGTCTCTCACACTCTTAAACATGTCAGAATGCATTTGTGGATGTGGCCGTGACAAAGTCCTGTCTTTTTAAAGTTTTCTGCACGGCAGCAGCGCCGAGAGGAGCTCCATTTAAGATCCTGCAAAATCTTTTTAATTGATATTACTGTGATTTGAAGTTAAACAGGGATGTTTTTAAAGTAATGATTCTTAGGATGTCGGTCCGAGTTGCTTGTAATAATGAGTGTGTTCTAATAGTACAGGTCCCAGAGTCTGTTCTAAATGACTGCAGGAGGAGGAACAGCCGTTTATTTATGTGAGAATCTCGGCTGATCACTACACCCTGCAGGATAAGGGTCACATGACGGAAGGAGACAGCCAAAAGTGTATGTAGGCTACCTTTCAGTAGTCTTGCTAGCCTGTGTCCTGGAAGGTAAAAAGTGAAAAGGCGCATTAAAACAGCCGTTCTTGGAAAGTCACTAAAATATCATGCAGGAAAAATAAAAACAAAAATGTTTAAAATGTAAGGAGGATCAAAAGCAAGCTTACCTTCCTCCAGAATATGACATACCCATACCCAAACAAGTCCCAATGCGTGGGTCTATCGCCCAGCTTCAGAATGACACAAACTCAGTTCAGAATGTCTGACAGGACAAACATCAGATAATGAAGAGGAAATGCTACAACAACACTGTAAAGAAGAAGAAAAAACTCCATATGTACTTTTTAAAGGTTCAAGATGCAAGGATTTTCATTTAAAACTAAGAATATAGTCATTATTACAGCAAATGTGCGGTATATCGGTTCCAAATATCTGTTATTGATCTCTTTGATTGATAACAGAATGTAAAGTAATAACACTTTTGACCTTATATCTATGTATAGTGTTGACGAGCTATCTAAATTTAGCGAGCTAACCAGCTAGCCCAGTCCTGTCCCGGCTTGTAACACCACGTTGTTCCTCAAGGGGCACTAGTCTGACAGTAAAGCTCAGGCCTCCGGAGGTCGAGGATGCAAAGCTAACTAAGCTAATTAGCTGACGGCGGCTAAAGTTAGCAGCAGCTAGTGGTCACTCTGGTGATTTTCTACCTTCCACTTGTTTAAAGTATGAATTCGACAGGTGGCCAACTCTTACATACTGCACCTTTAAATAAAACCTTCTAAAACAACACTGTCAAACACTCAGCCTGCGCTAAACAAGCTCTTTAAAAGGGGTCAATAGGAGATTAGCTCCCGAGCTGTGGTGCTAGCTAGCTTCTGATTTACACTGAAAGTTTTATTAAGTATGACAGATTTGGATCAGGAGCTTTTTCAGGAATGCGGCCCTTCGATGCAAGGCGGTGTGAGGACACGGACGTGAGACATCATTCGCACCTGGAGAAGCTCAGCACAAAAACACCACGGGCTGAAGAAAGCCGGTGTACAGCTGCGAGAGGCTAAAACATACAGTACATCCACACACACAGGTTTTCGGGTTGAAGTGGAGAATTCGGCACTTGCTGGTGAATCCTAACTATTTAAAAGCCGGGAGAAAAGAGATGTTATGGAATCCGTCACCCGTCATGGAGGCAAATCCATCATCCGTGGACTGTCTGAAGTGATACACTGTGAACCGGAGCGGGCTGCTTTCAAACAGCGGGAGTCCAGATCACTTCATGGGAGTCAGGCATGTCATATCTAAGGATTACTGTATCTCTTAAAGTTAAACCCGCAGCTCAGAAATGAAGTTTCAAGTGACCTTTTTAATGATTTACTGCCCGGCTCCTTTTCTTCCTTCATCTTTACCTGCTCTTGACCCGTCTTCCTGTCTTCCTCTCCTCTTCCCCCCCCCCACTTCCTCATGCTTTCTGAGTAAAGTGCACTTACTTCCCTCTCATCTGCTTTCACAGAACTCATATGAACGTTCAGAGGCTGGAATGTGTTTTTGTGACCCATATTCTCCGACCGAAAGTGTGCGCGAGACGAGCGAAGGAGCGAAGCTGCTGACTTTCTTTTCCGACGCTCTCCTCCGCCCTCCTGCTTTTCCTCCCCCTTCTCTCTCTCCCTCTACCTTTCCTCCTTCCCTCTATTATTTTGACCCGCAGCAGGAAATCTAATCAAGCAGGGAGTGTCCTGGAAGATAGCTGGGGGGGTGAGAGGTTAGTTGTGGCTGGCACTGATAAAACTTCACAAGACTGAGGGTGTTTCGAGTGGAAGAGGTGTGGATATGTAGGCTGGACACTGTGTTTAACTTGTCCAAGGAAAGCAATGTCCTGCTTTAAGTGTCCTGCAGCTGGGTACTGGGGAATCTGGGTGTTAAAGGAGCATTCTGGAGTTTTTTTTAAAACACTTTGGGTCATCTCTCCAAATGGTTATGATTCTTATTTTAAATTATGGGCTAAATGCGAAGAAATGGAGCTAAATATTTAAAATATATCAGTCAGTTTCTTTGACATTCAGCACCTCATACCACTGACAAAGATAATCCTGCTAAACGTGAGGTTAATTTGCAATCTGTATGATCACCTGGGTGCTTGTGTCTTCATGCACGCTACCTCAGAATGAACTTGGTGAGTACAATGTCGTCATAGCCACTTGATCTTCCTTAGGTGCCTTGCTCATGTGCACCTCAGTGGTAGACGTTGAAAGATAACAGCCATCAGGCATGAGCTTCACGCACCGGCACCGCTTTCATGATCACATATGTGAGTGTGTGTGTGTGTGTGTGTGTGTGTGTGCTGCATGTGTAGATGTGTTGTCGGTCTCTTATCTGTGTCCATGTTGTACATGTTTTTCTCATGTATGTGTGGGTGTTCTCAGTCTCCATCCTCCCGACAGAGAGTCCTCCCTGTCTGTCAGCAGAGCCCCATTAATTGTTACGACTTACAACTCCCCACACACACACACACACACACACACACACACACTATAAAAACTCCTCTGTCAGCACCTTTGATTAAAGCTTACATGTTTGGGGGGCACATAGATTTTAAATTCCTAGAAGTCCATCCAACTCAAACATGAACTTCAATGGGTCTTCTCTAATAAACAAGCCACACGGTGAATCATTATTACATCCTGGCTACAATGATGTCAGTTAAACACTCAAATTATTGAGGTCGGCTGAGTTTATATCACTTAAGACACATTCAGATGTGATTCATTATTTTCTTTTACAAACCTGAGACACATTTGCAGTCATGTTGAGGTCGACGCTCTTTTCCAGATGGACTTAAAGTTAAGTTTAACTGTCAGAGGTCCAGTATTTAGTAAAACAACAAAATCCTTCATGTCTGTTGATGACTGTTTACAATCTACGTCTCTCAGTTCTATGTTCAGCCTGATGCGTCCGGCCGGTCCCGACCAAGATAAAGTGCTGAGCCAGACAGACAGACAGTCAGTCGGTGAGGTCAGTCCACACAGTGGGATGCCGGACGCAGCCAGAAACTGTGTATCTCCCTTTAGCAGGAGTCACTGAGAGGTAGGTCCACTGGTGGCAGAAGTATTCCAATCTTTTACTTGCTTTAGCATATCATTATGAATGAACGAAGTACACTATTTGCCTCCAAAATGTTCTGGAGTACAGTAGAAGTGTAACTCAAGTAAAGTAAAAGTACCCAAAAAGTGTACTTTAGGACAACGCTTGAGTATAAGTACTTAGTTACATTCCAGCACTGGGCAGGTTAGATGCTTGCGTGGAGTGATGGAACCTGGAGGGAGAGTAATAAGAGAAGAAGACAGGAGGACATGTGTGACCTCTTTTCACTGGCTCTGCTCTCTGCTTCTAATCTGTTCTCCAGACGTGACAGGCAGTCGAGAGAAGACAAAAACAGAGAGCTGCTGAGAGGGGGAGTCGAGGCCGGCAGAGCCCCCCGACTCAGAGTTAGGCTCAGTTGTTAGAAAAGAAAAGAAAGTGCACATACTGGCTGTGTCATCGTAATGTTTGATGACTGACACTCATGTCAGTGAGAGAGCGCAAATACATAATGTAAGCCTGAGGGATATGGGAAACATGGAGCTGGAATTAGGAGCTATTTAACACTCATTGATTTTTTTTCACTTACAGTAGCTTAAAGACATGTTTTTGTGTGTTTGTTCTGTAGATTATCCGGATTCACTTTTTTTCTGGAGAGACAAATTGCTTTTAAAGCTCTGAGATGTAATTTTTCCAATACTTTGAACAACTGAAGTCCATTCACCTCCATCGTCCTTTGGAGCTGAAAGCTAAATGTAGGCTGGTATAACCCAATTTTGTCATTTGAGTGAACCAACACTTTAAAGCTAGACTATGCAACTTTTGCGGAACAGCAGCCACTGTGGTCGTCAGCGGTATTACATTCCTTTATTTCCAACGATTCTCCTGTGTGTGTTGCTTTAAAGCGATCACCGTGTTTACTTGTGAAATGTTGACAGCAGTACAGGTACACGAATCAAGACAAGCCATAAAGTCAGTAACAATATTATGCACATAAATGTATGAATAAACAGGCTGACATAACACCTGGAAGAGGAATTAGGCTTAAGAATGGGTGATTAAAACTATAAATAAAACGCAGGGTAAAATTTAAAATATTTTTCAAAAATGGGTGAATGAATTAAAATAAAGCAAAAGTTAAAAAAAGTTACAAATAAAAATAAACCTCAAAATGTAAAACCTTTTGAAAAAAAAAAACAGGTTTTCAAAAGTGATTTGTGTCAATTATTATTGCCAAAAAATTTTAAATAGCGTTTAGCTAATGCTAAACATTGGCCGGCATTAGCCACCATAAGATACTGGTCATAAGAGACAAAGCTGTAGTTGCAAAACCATTAATGTAATATTTCAAGGCGCAATATGTGGAAATTGGCCACCTGTTAAATTCATACTCAAAAATAAATAAATAAAAATAGGGTGCAGCAGATCAAAGTAACCGCTAACTGCTGCCAACTGTAACTGTTGTTAGCTCAGTTAGCCGTGCAGCTAGCAGTCCGGACTGGGAGCTCGAAGCACTGGACACGTGTTGGTGATTACGCTGCTAGAACAGGAGAGTTGGACGGGCCAGGCTAGCTGGCTATAAAACTTCTTTTGATATCTTCTTTTGGACACACAACCGAGTGTTTCAGCTGCTCTTGCACGATGCTGCCGTGACTCACAGAAGCAGCGACCTCTCCACTTACGGGTGGCCTCCCTGACCTTCTCCCTGATGACAAAACAAACAGGAATATGCACAAAAATGTTCTGCACATATGAACAGGCCAACAGACACATGTACACACAGACAAACAGTTTATACACTGTGGCCATGGCTGGCACCAGATGATGTCAATGTGTGTATGTGTGTGTAGGGGGGAAACACCAGACTAATCCCATGGGACAAGCTGTCTGTCTCGATGTGTAACATGAGTGATGTCAGGCTACTGCTTTAGTCCCGGCGAAGGCTGGGAAAAGTGTGCGTTCAAGTACAATAATGTGTGTTTTCTTGTCTGTGTGTGAGTGTGTGTGTGTTCAGGGTGGTGTGGGATTTGTGAATACCTCTCATCAGTCCGTCTGCCGGCTGCAGGGAAATGGCTTTTCACAGTCGGGAGAGTCTAAAGACACAACAACGGTTCAAACTGAGAACTCGCTGACGGTGCTTTTAGTGTCGACCTGTTTGCTTGAGAGTGTGTGTAGGTTTGCCTCTGAGGCTCTTTATCTATCTGCCTGTGTGTGTGTGAGAGCATCAAATAGCCTATAGTTAAAAATAAGTTTGCCGTTAGCCTGTTAGCTTAGCTGCACATAAGACATGAAACATGGCAACTTTGGTTCTGTGCTAATCCATCCATCCATCCATCCATCCATCCATCCATCCATCCATCCCAACTGCTCATCAGGAGCAATTTAGGGTTCAGTATCTTGCCTTTAGCTTTTATGTGACCTTCATAAGCAAACATGGACAACTTATCCAAGTCGGATAAGTAATAAAACCATTTTTTATGGTGGATGCTGGATGAATTGAGCGCTCTCACAGCACGTTTACTTGGCAAATTACAGTTATTAACAAAGAGATACGTTACCTCATTGCTAGGCATCCTGCAAACAGCTGAGTCAAACACTTTTGGAGTGCACAGATGATAGGTATGTGGGTTGTTTACGTGACGTGACAAGCCACCAAGTGCTGAACCATCCAATATGGATGTAATTCCTACAATACTGGGTTATTTTTTCCTAACTTGTATTGGAGAAGATCTTTGTCTCAAGGGCAGGCTGACACCGTGCAGAAGGTCAATTCAGGGGATTAGTACCATTTAGAATTTTTTTACAATACACTACAACACAAGGTTTACAATTGCTTTTGGCCCGTGGCCCACCATTAAGCTTCAGTTCTGGCCCTCAGCAGAAAAAAACTTTGGGCATCCCTGACCGAACCAAGTGTTTTGAGGTCAACCCGTTACTGACTAAGGTTCAGGAGACGTGGATGTGTTACGCTCAAACATTTATCGAAGCTCGGTCGAAGAGATTAGACACAAGCAGTACAAGTGAGAACACTGCATGGTGCCGGACCAACTTTGAAGGCCAAGGACGTGTGTTACATCTGGACTCTGGGTTGCAGGTGGAGCCCCCGTTCACTCTTATGAAAGCTGCTCAGTGGCGTTTGCAAGCCGAAAAAGCCTGGATCTTCCATGCTGTGCGGCCCATAGAGCGTGCACACTAGAGATTTTCCTCCTGATTGTTGGGTGTCATTACAGTTCCAGCTTCCTCTGGCATCTCTCCAGCCCATAAACCTTGATTGCTTGATTGACAGCCACAGTGTTAATCAGCAGGATATTATTTTAGAGTTTTAAGTGACTTCAATCAAACTTTTTACGCTCCTCGCCCCGGTGTCATGTACTCCCCGGAGCCCAGGAGTGAGCTGGGCTTACTGCAGTGTTAGTTGGAGGAGTTTGGGGGATTCCATGGGAGTTGCTGGCTTTATATACTGCCTACTGCAGCTGCTCTCTGACTTAACTCCATCTAGCCTCCCGGGGGACGTGCAAAACTCACAAGTTCAGGTCTCTCCCAGCTCTTCGGCTCACTTGATCTCAAGCCGTCGCACAGTATCTCCATCGTATCATTTCACAGACAGTCTTATTCAGCGAGGTTTTCACCCTCGGCTGCAGTAACCTTGTCAAATACAGCCGAGTAAATAGAAATGAATCTGCTCTCCATTTGTGTCGTCTCTCTCGCTGCATTCTTGATTTCAGTCTCCGTCGCTTCCGACACATCGCAGCTCCAAACCGCTAAGCCATATGTCTGTTCTGCTGGGTGTTGAGCTGTAAATCCCCATCGACGTGGGTGAGTTCAGATTCGAATCGCACTCTTTCCAACTTTCCCAGAGCTCGCCGGACTGTGTGTTTTCTCCTTACTGGAAGCGGTGCATGAAAAGGTCTCAAAAGCTTATTGTTTTACACACCACATGCACATTGTTTATTTTGTACGTCTGGAACGGAGACAAGGTTGTGACACAGTTTTTTAGCAGTAATCTTTTAAACGTGACTGTAAACCAAACTGAAATTGGCGATGTAACAGTGCGTGGATTGAGTTTCCAGCCCTCTCCTGCTTTTCTTTCGCGCACCTCCGTCAGACAGCCGGGCGGGCAGGACGGGAGCAGGGGTCTCTGTCCGCGGCACCGAGCCAGCAGCTGGATAAACACGACATAACAGCCGCGGTCTGCGGAGCGAGAGTAGGAGTGATCCCGGGTTTGATTGATGGCTCCTCTGCCGGCGGATCCCTTAATCAGCACGCGGCTGAGTCACTCGCCTGCGTAGGACTGACTGTCAGCGTCTTCATTAGCTGCACCCACACTGTGGAGGGGGAAAAAAATGCACATCAACTTGTTTGAATAACTTAAATATGTTCATGCTGAGTTTTCTGGCAGAGTAGTGTCGGGGAAGTTGCAATCACTGCTGACTCTAGTTCTGTCAGTGTTGGTGGTGCAGTGTGGGAAAAAAACATCTGAATAAAGTTGAAGAGCCACGTTAGTCCTGTTAGACGAGGCTGGACTACCATCAGGAAGTGTGAGCTCTCTCAGGGGCCAACTTTTCACCTTGACAACACATTTTGATTTAATCTCTTAAAGGTGCACTATGTAGTTTTTTGGGAAGAAATTTTAATCAGAACATCAACTAAGTAAACAAACTCTCTTTGTTTTCATGACTGAATAAACAAACTGACCTCAAAGGACAACACAACTCATACTGTTTTATTTTGTTTATATGTGGCGGACCATGCCACCTTCCTAGCTTCAAACCTGTCCTGGGGACCTTATTTTCCTCTGAGAACAGCTTGTTTATTCACTTATGGAAAAAATATTTGTATTATTACCTAATATAATAAGTTTCTTCCCCAAAACTACATAGTGCCCCTTCATCTGAAGCTCCTCCAAACATCTATTCCACATATCAAGAGCCTCGTTTTTTTGTATGTAGGCCTGTAAAAAAGTTGCATAGTGTAACTTAAATGATTGTAAAGAGGGATAATGGTGCCGATGATTATCCATAATATCCATATTTCATTTTTCTGTAGTCAGATCTAAATTTTGGGTGCACCGGTGGCGACCTTTGAACATGTTTGGTCGCACCTGACAGATTTTTGGATGCATGTGCCACCAAAAGAGTTGCCCTGCTTGTCCTAACTGAATGTGAAGTACTGTAAGTGAGCATCGCAGATGAAATCGGTTTGATAGCATTGTTTTCCGTGGGAATGTTTTTAACTAGCCATTTCTTGAGCTGAACTTTCGTCGGGCACCCTGTTTCTATTTATTCCTGTCGCTTGCGGTGAAAGTGCTGCAAGGACGGGTTGATTCGTTAGGTTTAGATAATTAGTATCCGCATGATACCTCCTCATTTAACTTCATAAACCCACCTGGAGGTAGACTGCCAGGGAGCTTAATATCACAAGATAAGACGTGTTTAAGTACAAACATGGGAAGATACCAAGTACTAACCCATCTTTTATTGGAGTGGTCATGTCTCTAGACTGATCATGAGTGTGCAGATCACAGGTGTGTGGTTATGTGGAGGTGACAGAAGTGCATATTTAACGGAGTCATCGTGAACAAACAGCATCTGATGCACCACTTATCACCAGATAGGAATGTTGGTGTTGCTCGAACACTGGATTTTGTCCAGCTTCAGCGTTTTAAAAATTCCTTTTAGGTAAGGTAAGGTGAAGAACATGGTGATGACAAGTAAACAATAGCTAAAGTAGACTACTTCCTGCATGGGCATTGAGTTTTGGCATTGTACAGAAGTCACACAGTGCTGAATCATCCACTATGGATGTAATCCCAAAGTAAATGGGATATTTTTTGTCTCTCTGTCTCAACATTTAAAATATTTCAGCAGCTGGCTGCCAGTCCTCAATACTCTCTTGACACTGAGTAAAATGTGTCCATTTCAATTTGAACTACCTAAAGTTAGCAGTAAAAAACTGTGAAGTTAAGAAACTAGACAGGCAAACTGGAAACTGGAGAATAATGTAGGAATCAGGTGCAACACTGACACTGTCGGCCTAGTACCCAAAATGGTTCACTGTTCATTCCAATCGCAGACATTTATAGGCAATTAGTTTTTACTGCGGCTGCTTGTGCAGACACAATTTGACATTTGAGAAATAATGACCCTGTTTTGTAAATCAAAAAAGGATTTTGAGAAAAACACATTTTTATTTTTCAAAGTAAACCACTTGGAAGAAGTTTTGCTTTGGTATCTGTTCCACGCTCTTACTCCTAGTTGTTAGTTGATGTCTATTCCTGAAAAACTTATTTTCAAATTTAAACAAATCACAAACTGTATATGATTAAGTTGTGTGTCGGGAGGAATTGGTGCTCAGCTGAGGGCAATAACTTGTTTCTGCCCCTGGGCACCCTAGCAGGTTTATCTAGTCCTGCTCTTAGAGGTGCAGCGTGGAGGAGTTAGTGGCATCTAGTGGTTAGATCGCAGAATGCAACCAGCTGAACAACCCTCGTCTCACCCTCCCCTACGGTTGCTGGCAAAAACGCAAAAAAATGTGAAAAGCCCTCTGTAGAGCCAGTGTTCGGTGGACACTGCACCTTTACTTTTGTGTACTTGGTGACTTATGGGAATCTGAAACGTCAATTCTGTGAGTTTCATCAGGGATCTGCTTTAGATGGTTGAAGTTCATCAGAATAATCCCGCCTCCGTTCCACTGACAGTAATAAACCTAACCTGGGACACAGATGGCATCCCCGAACTGTGCCAAACCCCATTCTAAACTACACAAATCCCCACATTAAAAACCAGCTCTCTGGCGTCACATGAATCGCTCCACTGTTACCGTTTTCCACTTTTTCCTTCCCAGAAGCAGCTCGTCCTTTGCCCTCCCTGAAACGTTGTGAAATATTTCCGAAAGCGCGTAAATTCACTCGTCATTACATAAGTTTCCACGGCCTGACCTGAAACCGTTCGTTTGGAATAACTGGAAGAATGAAAAACGAGGCCGAACGAATGAATGAAAGCATATTGTGAGAGTTATCCGAGTTCTTTCATCTTCATTTGGAGTCGGCCTTTAAAGGGCTTTTACTGACACGAGTGTGCTGTTATACGAGGCAGACATCCTCCTGAGGTGTGAAAGTGTCTCAACAGAAGCTCAGGCCTCTTTACATGGATGCAATTTGCTGCAGACCACCGGCGAGAAGAGCTCGAACGCAATAAACCGAGGCTGAAAATGCGGCTTGTGGTGCTGGATCGTCCGACGATTACAATCTGCTCGACTTCTGTGGAATCCAGCGTCCCTCGAGATCCACCAAAAGCCAGAAGCTGCCGTGTCTCTGACAGTTAGCTTGCTCTGTATCGCATACGAGTGCGAATCCACGGCTCGACACCGGCATTACACAACCTCACACTGCCGTGTCTCATGCTGAAGGCACCACCTGCACCCACACACGCTAATATGCTGTTTCCATTCTCTCACCCTGGTATTACTGGGAGTTAGCGAGGGGAACAGGACCTTGAAACTAGCAAGGTAGGCACTGCAAAGTGTTTTATAAGTTGAGGTAACAAGCATCAAGATCCAATTTCCCATTCCATTAAACATGCAACTACATGCAGTGTTTATATTAACATGAACCAATATACAGATATTTCCTTACTGCACTCAGGCGCCTGGGTATACATAACACACGTACATACAGTTTAGTATTTAGTAGGCATGTCGAGATTTCCTGACATGAAGGGCTTTGGGGGGAGGGGGGTTTCTGCCGCTGCCCACCGAGTCTCTTGTGCCCATGATCCTCTTAAGCCACATCCTGTGAGACAGGACGTCCACTCTGCGCAGGAAATGACCCTGATTGATTGTACCCTGTTAACAGAGCGCAGGGGGGAGGCGGTGGGTGAAAACGAGGCAATTTGCACGATGGGTGTGCGAGGCCGGTGTCATTACTCGCGGGAACGGGTGCGTGTTTGAATCGATGCAAGTGCATGCTGGAAGTGTGAGTCTGTGTGCATTTCTGCCGCATTTTTCATCCCATTTGTTAGCATAATAGCTAAAAAGGTAGCTAGTGGGCGTCTTCTATTTTTTTTAGATTATTTTGCTCGTAAATGTTGCTCATACAGAAAGTCGAAAATTTGGTATTTGCCTGGCTCATCACCTCAAACAGCCAACTGTATTCGCCCGTCCACTCCACACACCAAATTGGTTGAAGCTGTCATGAATCTAAACGTGCGTGCAACTACAAGACTGGCGAATATGTTTCCTGGTTCGGCAGTGATGAAGCAAACGACAATATGTGTCACACAACCATCATCTCTAGTAGTACAGACGTCTCTATTCAAAATGCTGCATGTTGTTTGTCTCCTCTCTTGTTCTCTCTTTGATGGTCCAGTTGGATTCATGTCTGACGCAATAGATTTCAATTTTCGGCACATTTTCATCAACAGTAATCAGAATCAGAATCAGAATCAGAAATACTTCATTGATCCCCCGAGGGGAAATTGCTTGCGTTACAGCTGCTCCCATTCAAAAGTCTTAGAAAATATGCAGAAGAATAAAACTATATATAAGCAAGAATAATAGAAATAGAATAAAAGTGTAAGAAATGTACATTCTACTAGAAATATATCTTTATATACAGTGTAATAAATAATGCTACGGTTGAAATATGGGTTATTGCACATTTTTTGAGAAACAATGCATCCGGAGGCGTCCTATTGACTCAGAGTGTCTGCCACTCAGAGCGAGGACTTGAACAGTTTGATGGCCACAGGCAGGAATGATTTCCTGTGGCGCTCTGTGGTGCATCTCGGTGGGATCAGTGTAGGACTGAATGTACTCCTGTGGCTGACCATCACACATTGTCCAAGATGACATGCAACTTGGTCAGTACACCGCTTTTGTATCGGTGCTCATGCCTATCAAGTTCTTGTGGAGGCATGTGTGTCAGTTTGCACATATTTGAGCCACGTCCTGCTTTTCCACTGGGCAAATCCACTCTATGATGCAAGTTTACCGTCAGTGGAGAGAAAGAACAAGTTTGAATCATGTGCTTACTAGCTGCAACACAAAATGTACAATCATAAGATCTCTGAGTGCCGTTTTGTCCCTGATCGTGTTCCACACGCTGGACTGGGACGTGTCCAGAACCACTCTGAGAACTGAAAACGATACCACAGTGACTAATGACTGAAGTTCGCAAGTGTGAGCGCATGTGTGTCTGTGTGTGTGTAATCTAATCTGGTCTAATGGGCAGCCTCCCACAGGACAAAGCCAAAACCAGCAGGTGCGTAAAAGAGAAAAAAACAGAAATGTTTATCCCATCAGAGGCTGACGGCTGACTGACTCTGAATGCACAGAGGAAGCAATTAATGCTCAAAAAAAGAATAGGAGGATTGTGTTGCACCGTCGTACTACTGATTCACAGATAGCTTCTTTCTGACCCGACATGCAAATATACACACAAAAATCACAGTTTCTTTAAATATTATTGGTGCACGCAACGTCTGGGCTAAATCCACACACACTGAGGTCCGGCGCAGCTAAAGACAAACAAAATGTTGACCTAACCCTCGCCTTCAAACTGCTCCGTCTCTGATCTATCTGATTAACCCTGACATTGACACTTGACCTCTGATCTTTACTGTTTGGCTGGAGCTGGCCCCGGTCAGCGTCCTGACGAGGGTTTCCTTTCAAAGCGTAGATTGTTTGTTGGTGGGGGCGGGTGTCATTAACAGCAGGAAGTCAATAGGAATAAAGCAGAGTGATTGGACACGGTCTGCTGTCAGCTGTCATAAATAAATGCCTCAGCTTGGCCTCTTTAAAGGGAGAGTTCTCTAAAACCTGTAGTGTGTGCGCCGCGATGAACAAACAGCACATTATACAGTATGTGCGAGTCGTATGCATGAGTTGTATGTGAATCTGACATCTAGTGGGTGAAGAATATCGACCGTGCTCTTGCATATCTCCTGGGACGCCCACACGCTGTGGACGCAGCATTAATCTTGGGGCCCACATGTGTAATAAGTTTGTCCCAGCGCTCTCGGTGCAGCAACTTCAGGATGATCTCACCCCTGGCGCATGACTTTGAAACACCCAGCTCGAAGCCGCCGTCGAAATACCAAGGTGGTGTGGAAAACTGCGAGGTGTCGGAGCCTTTTAAGGTTTCACTTTATATCCTGCCACCAGTTAAATGGGTACGAGCTGAAATGTCAAGAGAGAGAGCCTGACCCAGGATTACCTGCAGGTTGCTGTGATGAAAAGTAGGCTACATTTAGAAGCAAGGACACTTGTTAGTGTTCTGTGAATTGAAACATTTTAAAGGAGACCTATTACGTTTTTATTTTGTTTCCCCCCCTCTTTCCTTCAGTGTGTTAAATACGTTCTTGTGCATTTAAAAAGTCTTGAAAGTTAAAAAGTCCAAAGTCCGCTCCTCTCTCCCACTGAAAAAACTGCTCCCAAAACGCCTCGTCAGTAGCCCCGCCTTTTATTCCATGACTTTGTGACATCACACTATGTCACCGTGTCACACATTTGCATAATTTATGCCTATATTCACGCTAGAAGTGAAGCTGACTGGGAGCTGAAAACAGGACAGAGCCAGCTGGTGACACAGTGAGTGGTGCTGGCTCAGGTGTGTGTGAGCTGACCAATGCGAGGCAAGGGGGCCTTAAAGAGACAGGAGCTAAAACAGAGCATCCCAAACAGAGGTAGAACACACTGGACAGTATGAGAAAACTGATAATAAAATAAAATGATGAACTTGAAAATGAGCATGTTATGTCTCCTATAAATCAGGAATCAGTGAAAAACTTGATACATATATGACTTTATACATCCTTTCAGTGCTGTGAATGCTTATGTACATTTTCAGGTGGGATTAAGGCTTAATTATTCTATTTTCTGACAGTTTATGGATGCTGATGAAACGGAGCAGAACCACTGAAAATCTCGGGGCATAGTGTAGCCAGTAGTTCAATGAGACGACCATAAGTTAACAATGGCAGACATCCGATCGTACTGGAAAATTACGTTTGTCTATGTTATCTTGTGATTTTTGTGAACATAAAGCACTGCCAATAAAGTTTTATATACTATATATACAGTATATAAAAGAAAAATCTGGCAGAATTTGACCTTCTTTAAACAACAAACAATGCTGCATATCAGTGAAATAAAAAAAAACAGTGGACCTGCCACAAACATTCTTTCCATTCTCTTCTTCTCTGCTTTATTACTTTCTAAGAACTTCCATAAAGTTGAAGTCACAGCATGTGGTTTGAGACTATCGCTCATGTTTTTTCCATTCGTTCTACATTTTCCTTTCGAGGAACTACGGCAAGAAATACCTTTGGGGGCTTCTGCAAACTAGAGGGGTGCTGATAGCCCATAATATATTACAGAAATGGACCCATCTGTCCTCCCGACTCGCTGCTGAAAACAGATCTCAGTGCACAATACATATTTCTAATGAGGACACAAATCTTTCCCAGGGCTTTCTTTGTAAGGAATACTCCACTCTCCCCCCTCCAGCCATATATGATGTATCAACGATAGCATAGGAAGCAAAACACAAACCATGTGCTTACGGTACATCTTGTTCCACCTGAGTTCAGAGGTCAGTGTGGAGTCTAATAGAGGAGAGAGTGGCTCTGTCATTCAGTTCATCAGTGAAACTGTTTAAACTGACCTCTTGTATCTGCACTGAATGAGCCATCAAACACCACAAGACAAGAGAAGGGGATTTTAAAGGGCTGCCCAGTGTTGAAATCCTCATACCGTACCAAAACACTTAAAGCTAGCTCTCTCAGAGCATTGTATATGTTAGCTCCACAGAGATCTAGAAGAAAAGTTTGTAAGAAAGATATGTTTGGATCGAGGTTGTGGAGGAGTTTCTACCTTTTGGTCTAAATTTAGAGTTTCATCTGTTCAGGGATCGTTCGCAAATGTTAGCATGCTAACGTGCAAACCTAGCATGGTCCAGCCACATCGCCAGAATGAAATGTTGGCGTCGCACGTT
This sequence comes from Pagrus pagrus, assembly GCF_965226575.1. Taxonomy (NCBI): domain Eukaryota; kingdom Metazoa; phylum Chordata; class Actinopteri; order Spariformes; family Sparidae; genus Pagrus; species Pagrus pagrus. Next base: position 14,649,162 of record NC_140206.1, on the reverse strand, counting down.
TCATGTCAACATTTCTACAATATCATGTTCATGTCAAGATGAGCTGACTCTCATGGCAGCAGGTGGAATGGTGGTCGAGCTAATCAGGCTAAGCACAGCGTTGTCACAACGTAAAACTGAGGATTAAACATAAAGGTTCAGTCAAATGAAAGTACCCATGGGTTGCTGGACGTACACTGCCAACATTTATCCTGGCAGGTTGCATTGTTATTGTGAGCATAGTAGCATGCTAACGTTAGCATTTGGTTTAAATCATTGTTGAGCAATACAGCCTCAGAAAAAAGCTGCTAGCATACTGTAAACACTGAAATGTCTTTTTCCTTTGGTCCATAACTGTCATTCATTCTGTCTCTTCCATTATACTTTGTAGTCCATATGCCATAAAACTACATTCCCCTTGAGTATGATGTTGTGGAAGAGTTAGACAGATGTTTTGGATTGGGGCTCATTATATGAATGTCTCAGCTTCAGGTAGCTTTATCTGGATTAACTCTTTGATTGATGATGTAGTTTACATAGTTTCCCATGACTACAAACTGGATCTTTGTCTATATGCGACCAAAAATGGAGAAAATAAGACAATCAAAGACCTGTCAGCCTTTGAGTCCTCACTCCTACTTGGATTTAATACCATTCTCCCAGGCTCTTCTCTCTGTTCTCCGTTCTCCATTACACACAAACTGATGCCACGAAACCCTCACCTCCTCCACAGAATCAGAGCATTTCTGAGGTTTATTTCTGACATCCACAGGACATTCCCTGGCAGAGCGAAGCTGGCTCATCTGTGGGGAAATTACACCCAGTGGTTTGTTGTGTTAATAGATCTTATAGCCCAGTTTCTCGGGGCGCACACTGTGTGGTCCGTCGTTTCAGCTCCACTTGTCAGGTGTGGCCTGTGGCGTTATTTGTTAACTTTTCTAACCCTTTCACTCTCATGTTTCCTGGAGGAATGTAGCAGGTTCCCTGTGAATTTTGTGAAACAGTCAGATTTAGCCACTATTATTACCACTGATGACCAATATTCCCATAATGGCGATGCAGGTCATAAAAGAAAAATGCTTTAAGATGTAATTACTGCCATTATGACGTCAGCCCCTCCCATGTTCTGTGAGTTTCTCCAGATCATGAACATTTATGTTGTAACTTACTCGACAGAATTTGATACGTAAAAAATTACCCATAATTTACCGCTGCTAATGAATGAATGCGCCAGAGTGATGTCTGAGGTGCTGATGTGACCACTCCAGCGCTAAGAGAAATAAATTAGATCACTATTGCCTTCTAAGCAGTTGTTAAAGCAGTTTAAGCATATGAACACATTTGTTTTGTCCAATACGCTGGTTTATGAACAAATCCCCAGAAAACATGCACATAAGCCTTAGCTATACTTTCTGTTAGTGCTAATAAGCAAATGTTAGCATGCTAACATGCTAAAGTAAGATAAGCAGTGAACTTAGCATGCATTATCTGCTAAGGATCCGCATGTCAGCATTTTCACAGTGAGAATGCTAACAGGCTAATGCATTTAGCTCGAGGACCGTTTCTCTCGCTGGCCCCGCCCACAAGTTCCCACAGATGCTGACGTGATGACATGTGATCACAGATGTCTCTTTTATAATGGTCGTCTATGGTGAAATGCCTTTTTGGGTCATAAGTGATTTTTTTTTTGCTGCAATACCACAAGTGGCCACTGGGAAAGAGTGAAGGGAGAGCTCTAAAATTACAGTAAAAATATTGAGTCATATAAAAAAAGAGTGAGATTTTATGTGCCTTTTTATATTTCTTTCCCTCGTCTTCTATTTTTAAAGGCTGTTTGAATTCGGGGCAGAGGTTGTGTGAGTCTTTTTTCCTTGTTTACTCCCAGTGTGTGTTTTTTTTTCATTCTTGGAAACCAGGCTTGTTAAATGAGTTATAGGTCTCACCTCTGGCCACCTCATACACCTCTAAGCTCTAGTCAAGAGCTGTCAATACAGGTTTAGATCACATAGAAAACTCATCTTTGCACACTGTGCAGCTTTTCTACCCCCCTCAGTCTGAAGTATGATGCAGTGGCAAAAGTCCCCTGGTCCTTCGCTGGGTTCCAGTTGGCTGTTGGCGCACCATAAAGGTGGCTCTGTGAGTCAGGCTTGTTTTTTAGCTACTGCACTATGGCAGCGGTGACATGCTTCAGCCCAGAGGAATCTGGAAAAAACAGCTCTTTTCATAGTGACATGTCAACCATAACTGAAAAGTCTTTTTTTAGTAAATTACTTTCCTTCATGATGGCCAAAACAGTCTAAACATGTTGTTATGTCATTTAGAATATTTCACAGCGAGTCAGTGTGGAGCTGTTTTTGGACCTTGATATCTATGAAGTTAATTATTGGTATATGGGGTCTTGTAAGCTTTATTAAGGGATGATTCTGCATGTTTAAATGCTCTGTGGACGCGGCCCACCCTGGTGAACGAGCTGCATAAAACTGGAAACAGTGTTGTGTTAAAATCCAAAGATTCCGGCGTCCGCGCCAGCAGCTATGACAAACTAATCCGAAAGGTGTTTCCATTTGGCGCTGTGGTGTGACAATTTAATGTTTATGTGTGTGTGTGTGTGTGTGTGTGTGATTGTCTGACAGAGGGGTGGAAGGGGTCGCACGGAAGTACCAGGAGGAGCAATTAGACTTTATGAGAGGAACTGAATTTCCAGTCGCCACATTATTATCGTAGAGCATTTTCATGGGAGCAGACCCCTTGGAGGACAAAAAGCTGCTCAATAAGGGAGAGGGTCACCAACAGAGAGTGGGAGAGAGAGCGAGAGAGTGGTTATACACAGTGTGTATCCTGCACACAGGAAGAGCCCTCTTATGATTTAATGCCCCCTGTAAATAATCTGAATAAGTAGCCTGTTTACAGGGACCAGATTGGCCTCCGAGCGGCTGCAAAAACTTTTCCACAGTGAGAAACAGACTGCTTGTAAACTACAGCATCACTAACGAGCTAGGAGGCTAACATGGACAGCATTGTTGTCTGTGTCTGGTGGAGTGTATTTTTATACTGGCAAAGTGTTGAGCCTCCAAATAGACTTGCAACCTGTCCAGGGTGTTTCCCTACCTTTTGGTCCGTGCACGCTGGGATACGGCAGCCTCGACCCCGAGTAGGAACAAGCAGTAAAGAAACTGGACAAATGAGGCATGGAGAGGAAAGTGTTTACTAGGGTTCATGTTGATAATCATTCCAGGAAGAAATTACTCCTGGGTTAATCTACAGATACATTTCCTGCAACAGGAGGAGCATGATAAGAAATGTTTGTGTGAACTTTCCACAGTGGGATATTGACCTACAATCCTCAATCAAAGCATAAAACGCTAATGTGAGTAGTTTAAATACTGATCATAGACTGTAAAATATATATATAAATACAGTGACACCAAGCTAGCTGTGGTTACACATGGCCAGAATACCTTCATGTACATTAGTCATAGGCCAGCAGGCAACAACAGGCAACAAGGGTGTTTGTGTTTGGTTTGTGTTTGTGTTTGCCTCTCACTAAAGTCAGCACTCACCAAAAACTCTGGTTCTTTGCATTATCCTCCAGTGTCTTTTCTTTTTTATATCTCCTCTCTGTATACAAATGATGTAAAGTACATTTCTCCTCCAATCAGCAGCCAATTACAAGAGAATCGCAGAACAGAGTGAAGATGAATCCATCTTTTAATCCCAAATGTGCTCTCCTCAGCTCCTGGTGTTTATTCCTCTAGAAACCCCATTGCTAGTTAGTTAATCTGAAACACTGGCGTCTGTCACTCCACTCTGGTCTATTAGCACAAATAACCGCATAGCAAACCATATTATTTGTCCAATATTTTCATTAAAAGTTATCGAAAAGGCACCGACACCACAAACACAGCAGAGAGGTGATGATCAGTGACTCAAATTAGCAGAGGTGAAGCCTAGCAAACAGTTAGCAGCTTTTCTCGCAAACTCACAAAAGGAGTAAAGTGAGGTTATATAATCACCAGAGTGAAAACATGTCACATTCACCCAACAGCTGCACAGAAAAGGGACTGTTTATGTTCAACCAAGGCTTGACAAAATTAACTGTAGCTGCCAACTCCAAGAGCAGCCTGGTCTCCACCACATATTGAATACTTTCTTTGAACTGTGTTACAATCAGTAGTGTTTGGTAGGACCCAGCATCAGACAACGAGGCAGGGAGTTGAGTGCAAGGAGGTTTATTTATACTGCACAAGGTGTATGCAGGTGAGGGTGGAGAGAAACTCTGGCTGGAGACTCTCACAACACCAGCTTTCTTATTGCATTATTATGCGGCTTAAAGCATTAGTATAATTGAGTTTTAAAAAACAAATCATCCCCCATACAGTTGTCATAAACTGGGAAATTAGCCTGCATCAAGTGGTCATTAGAGGAACTGCAGTTTTAGCACTTCTGCATTGGCTTCATTTGTCAACCCTGGAGGGTGCAGCTAGAGTCAGGGTTCACCTGTGAATACTGCCTGAATGTAGGCTAGGTTACATACAGTATACATATTATACATTGTGACCCTGAACTAGGTCAATGTTTTCTTCTCTTTCCTGCTGCTCCTCACGTTTTAGGTGAAAGTATCACATGAACCACGTTCAAACACCTCCTTGTTTTTCTGTGCTGTCTCTGACAAAGCCGAACGCTGATCTGTGGCCAGCTCACGGGTCTAACGCTCAGATCTGTGCATGTCATCAGTGGGAGACATCTGCTGAGCACACAGAAAAGTGGCAGCAGGAGCAGAGCTCAGTGTTACAGCAGGAGAAGCTTTTTCCCCTCGCAGCACCGGACGCAGGGCATTCAGCCGACTCAGGCCTCACTGTGAGCTTGTGTTTTCACGATTATGATCTTAAGCTGCGTTCATAAACATACCTCCCCAAAGTGTTTTCCCTCCTGCGCCTGGAACTGCTTTCATCTTTGTTTGATGTGTTTTTTTTTTCTCCTTTCTTTTTTCTCTCTCTCTTTTTCTACTCAACCGTGTAGTGGCAAGTGTTTTTAGTGCGCACATTAAAACACATAAATCAAGCTCAGATGAAAACAGCTGTAAACAAAGGTGTAAATGTAAGGAAAACACTTGAGTTCTGTGTCACGTTGGATTAATTGGTTTTAATGTTTTGTACAGCTGTTAGAAGCATCTTGCTTTATAATATGTTTCCTTTGACACCTCCGTTAGTTTAATTGTCTGTGAGAGCTGAAATAGAGTGAAGAGTTTAGAGATAATTGTTTTATCAGTATTTGGAATGTTAAAAAACAAGTTTGAAAATACATATTGCAAATAGCAGGGGACCTAATCTCGATCCTTGTGGGACGCCTTCATCAGCCATTAACAGACTGGATTTTAAACCATGGTCAACAACCAGAACGATATGATATGAACCAGCTGCGCTAACCCTGCCTCCTAGAAATTATGTTTATATGCTACTAAATTGTTTTCCCAATTACATGGTGATGAAAAACGTAATCGCTGGCTGGATAATGTTCAGAAGAAACGAGCGGCAACATTTATTCACCACACTGGAGCCACAGTGAGGTGGTGGGGGTGGATGGCAGGCAGACAAAGTTCAGGACTGTGGCATGATGCATCAAAAACACTGTGGTTTAGACAAGGGAAAGATGTCTGTTTCAGCTAAAGCTTTTCTAACAAACTATCTTAATATCAAAAGCCTTGGGCAGATTTATAAAGGGACTGTGGTGTGTAATCATCAGCTCCTTTAGCATTTTTTCTTCACTCTCTACTATGTAACTGAGAAGTGCTGTATTTGTTTGTCTTCAGTTCTTATTCACTTTTGGGTGAAAAGAGAGAAGAAACTCAGGTTAAACCAAACTAGTGCTTTTATTTATTTCATCTTTGTATTTGTCTGATCCATGGACGTCCCACTTCATATGCACCACCCACCCAAACACTGTCGCAGAGTACACACCTTCATGGCAATGGCACTCCCAAATGGCAGCGCCCCCCCGGCAGGACAAGTCCCATGGATGCCAGATCAGATTTGGACCTGGGGATTAGGTGGTCAGGTCAAGTGCGTGTCAAGTGGCATCCATAAACGTCCCTCCCAGCAGGACAATGCACCGTGCAAGAACGCAGGATCAGGAATGGCCCAAGGAACATGAAAAAGATCTCAAGGCATCGACATGGAGATCTCGATCCGGTTGAGTATCAATGGGACCGTCCTGAACAAGTCATATCCATGGCTCTGACCAAGTATGGACACAGGATGGCTGCAGATTCTTTGAGCTCTGTGGGTTGTGAGCAGGAGCCTCCATGGATCTGACTTGTTCCTGCAAGTCCAGCGGATGCTCAATCAGATAAAGACCTGAGCAATCAGGTTGCCAGATCAAGTGCGTGTCAAGTGGCATCCACTTGAATGCACCCCCCAGCAGGACAATGCACCTTGCATTGATCCAAAAATTGTTCAGGAACGGCCCGAGGAACTTGACAAAGAGATCAAGGCATCAACATGGACTCTAAATTCCCCAGATCTCAATCCGTTTGATCATTCGTTGGACAGATCCATGGAGACCCCACCGTTGATCGGATTGGGCTCTGACCACGTATGGACACAGGACCTCTGGGGTGTCTGGCACCAGGGCGATGGTGGCACATCCTTTGAGTCCTGTGAGTTGAGGGGGGCCTCCATTGCTCAAACTTGTCCATGCAAGTCCCACAGATGCTTGATCAGATTTGTGCCTGGAGATTTAGGTGGCTGGGTCAAGCACATGTCAAGTAGCATCCACATGATTGCCAGGACCAGGCTTCCGAACAGAACATTGCATTGTAACAAGATGATCAATGTTATTCATTCACCTGTTAGTCCCTTAAATGTGGCTGATCGGTGAATGGGTTTAATCAAACTCAACACAAAAATTCATTAGAGGATTTTACTTTCTATGCTGAGCTCCACTGCAGAGGGAGGTTGACTCTCCAGAGTAGTAAAGTTTAAATGTGTGAAAACATGTCACATTCACCCAACAGCTGCACAGAAAAGGGACTGTTTATGGTCAACCAAGGCTTGACAAAATCAACTGTAGCAGCCATCCAGTCTGGTCTCCACCACATATTGAATACTTTCTTTGAACTGTGTTACAATCAGTAGTGTTTGCTAGGACCCAGAAGCAGACAACAAGGCAGGGAGTTGAGTGCAAGGAGGTTTATTTATACTACACAAGGTGTATGCAGGTGAGGGTGGAGAGAAACTCTGGCTGGAGACTCCGTCAGAGAGGAGGGAGGAGGCGGAGAGGTGGCTCACGGTGGCGCTGGTGGATAGCGTTGGCATGTGGAGGCTCAGGTGAGCACAGGGCGAGGCTGTTGGCTGGGAACGCAGGTGATCGCTGAAGGCAGAACAAAGAAAAGTTAGATCTCTGAGTGATAGAACAAAAACACTGAGTAGAAGCTCTATGAAGTGACTTAGCAGGAGCCATGTACAACGTCGAACTGACGGACTCATCTGGCAGGAGGTAGCATGAAGACCAGGGCTTTTCAGCAGGTGCTGATTGCCAACCTGCTGCAGGTGTGTGTGTCAGCAGCTCAGGTGAGGGAAAAAACCCAGCCCAGTCTCTCAGTGCACCTCTGCAAGCACAACAGAAAACAAAAACACAGAAACTTAACAAACTGTGACCTTTCTATCCCCACACGTCTACATCCACGTCATGTTTGCTACCACCCTGACCTCAAATTACGCCAACACTCAAGATTCACACTCTTGTTTAGTGCTGCTGTGACCAAAGTAAACAGCACGCAGCGTCCTCTACGAGTCCTCCGAGTCCCGCTATGTCTCACAAGACGCAGAGACAAGACGCAAGGCGGGATGCTTTTGGGAAACCCAGACCCGGAGCAGACCACCGCAGGCTGTGAACCGAGGCCAAGGCCAGACCCCGGGCTGCCAGATGTGGGGGTGTGGATCAGCGGCTGTGGCCGTGCCTGTGGCTGGCTGCACTAGCTGACCTGGGCCTGTCCGTGTGTGTGTATATATACCTATAATGACATATACAGGCGTATTTCTTGCATTGTGTTGAGAGAGAGGAGGCAGCTGCTTATTATATATGTGTTTTCTAAAGGGCACACACACAGTATGACACAAGTGAGTCTTGGCGGATGAGAGAATGTTTTTAGAGCGTATAGACGAGCATGCACATTAAGTGTATATGTGTGCGTCTGTGTGTACACAGTGCGCTGTAAGTCTAGCAGCTCCCCCTCGGACTGCCAGACAGTGTTGTTGCAGCTGCGACCAGCCCTCCTCCTCCTCTTCCTCCCCTGACTCACACTTCAGGTGCTTTCCAGCCTCAGCTCTCCTCCTTCACTTCCCTCTCTCTTCTTCTTCTTCTTCTTCTTCTCCTGCTCACATCCTCCTTCTCTTTTTTTCCCGATTTAGTCTGCTCGGCCCGTCCACTGCTGTTCTGCCCACATTCTTTGAATTCATGCCAACAAAGAGAATGACTGACAATCCCACTTGGCTAGACAGGCTACTGACCCCCTCATTAACCCCCCGCTCCCATTGGCCGTTGCCGCGACAACGGTCAGATTGAGTAGGCTTACCTACTTCCTGCTTGGTAAGCCAAACAGTAATTTGAGGGTGTGTTTTGTAGGTATGACCTTGGGTACATGCATGGGTGTGTGCGCATGCATAGTCACATTTGTCTCTATGGTATGTTTTCTGTGAATGAGCGCCGGCTTAACGACCATCTTTTAGCTATTACATGCTTTCCTCAACATAAATAACTTTTTGTTTTATCTGAGCAGTGATATGGAGAGCTGCTTTTACATGCCTGCTTACTGGAATGCCATTTCTTTTTTCTTGAGTAAAGATAATTAACAACGGTTTCTTTAAATACAAATAAATACCCATGGAAGAAAAAGCAGACCTGATAAGAAATACTTTGTTGCAACTTTAGCACTTTTTATGGAAAACCCCTTGGAAATACTCTATTTTGAGCCTAAACCCAGCAGTGTCATTTCTTTGCATACCCGCTTATTTAACCCTTAATTAACCAGGAATGTTGACAAAGTGCATGCCTCTGAGAGAAAAGCCCTGATATGCAAGCCCACATGTTTTCTGCCCTTAGGGCAAACCTTTACCTGGAAGCTTTTTAACTGAACTTTGAACTTCTGATAAAAAGGGATTAACTTAAGCCTTGTTTTAATCAAGAACGGTCCAGATAAGAGCGCTGCCTGAAATAGAGAGTGCATTATGAAAAATGTGCTTTATGTTTTTCCCAAGAAGGTTTTGAAGTGCTTGATAAAATAGTGGGACGTAGCAGGTCTGGTTTTATGTTCTGGGAACTAGTCCATGTCCTCCTGTAGGGGTGCAACCCTTTCAGAATAGTGATACTGGACAGAAAAACTCAAGTTTGCTCACAAGGATGATATTTTCTAGAAGAGTTTTTGAAAATGTTTCTCAAATATCAAACATTAAATGGAAACCATGGAATGGTTATGGTTGGCTGTGAAATAAAAACAAATGCTACGCCAAAAAACTAACTGGATGAAGACCAAAACACTGTATATTAATACCTGTCAGTGTCCCTTGTTGAACCAAAGGTCAGTGTCAATTGCTTTAGGGAAGTGGTTATTTTGACCTAAACCATGTTCTTCTCTGAAACCAAGCAAAGCGGTTTCAGTGGCTAAATCTTAGCCAACTGCAACCGCCACCTAATATGTTTCCCTGCAAGCTTTATTTTGAAAGTCTAACCGGACGTTGCATATTGACTATTGCTAACTGACCACAGAATGAGACTTTTCACACCTAGACGAGGCGAAGCGCAACACTCGTGTGATATGGTTCACTTTGCTCCTGATGTGAGCGTTTCTTTTATTTTCAGGGCGTGAACTGCAAAGTACAGGAAAACAGCACTATAGATTTGAACTAATTGCCCTTCTGTGTATTTGCAACACGTTCAATCGTCTTCCTGTCCTTTTAGGATTGTGTCCCAAAATCATGTTGGGTTCAGTTAAAGGAATAGTTCGCCCAAAAATGAAAATTAAGTTATTATTTACTCATCCCCATGCCAATCGAAAGTCAGATTAAGATTTGTAGTCCACGAAAAATTCTGGAGCTGTGCAGCAAAAGTGCATTGCAGCAAAAACTTAAGCAGCTGTGAACATAAAAAACAGCTGAAAAAGGCATGAAATGGCTGGTCCGGCATAGGAGGCGAGGAGGCAAGGAGGCGATTTACACCCTTTTAAAGCAAACCTCCATTGTAGCTTGTAAGCTTAAAACTTTAGCGCTCACCAGGCTGAAGTGGGTGCACAAGCTCCAACTGTTTGGGAGAAAGACTTCTATCAAGTAGTTGAGATTCAGCATTCAGTTAACACCAGCAGAAAAGAAGGGGACAGAGTTAAGAGGGAGATTGAGGCAAAGTCTTCTCATCTGTAATCTTTAGTCACATAGAGAATGGAAGAATTTTCCTCAATAACTTCCAGAGTGCACATTTTTTCCAGCCGCTCACCAGCCCGCTACACCTCTGACCTCTCGCCTGCCATAAACCACATGGTACTGATCGACCAACCCAGAAGAATTTTAAAAACAGCCATTTTTAAAAGCAGGCAAAGAAAGAAAAAAAAAAGCTGCCGTGTGATGGAAAAAATTCATTCCAACTGGGACAAAATGCAGAGGGCAGTTGGGTGGCAGCGACGGCACCGCAGCGCTGCAACCGCACAAACCTGCCCAACCCATGGCTGCACACATTCATATGGACACACTTATACACACACATGCAATTAGTTTGAAGCCAATGTGATGCCAAACAATTTCCATCTTAAGACTTTTTCCCTATTTTTGTAAGTATAAACACACATTCTTCTTTAAAGACATAAACAAATGCCTTTTCATGTGGGCTCTTGCTTCAGTAATGAGATTACTGAAAACAAAGCCAACGCCGAAATACCATAAAACCCAATTAAGTGGATCACATAAAGAACAACAATGTCTTGAAACGAAATTCTTGAAACAAGATTAGTATTGGAACTAGGTGCAGTTATCTCACCCCATCATCACTTTTTCACACGCGTTAACAAAAACAAGTTCTGAGCACACAATATTAGATTAAGTGACTTGTTAAGATGTCAAGTTTAATGTGTCTCTCTCTTTTTTTCCGTCCGTCTTTCCACTTATTCTGCAGCAGGTACGAGCCAGATTCCCAGGCTCTCTCTCCAGGCCTCAGGCTGTTTTTCCAGCCTTACGTGGACCCATTAAAGCCCTTGACCTAGGTCTGGTGGTGAGGCTGACCTGCTGGTGACCAGAGCCGGTGGTGAGGAGCTCCAGGGAGGCCTAGCACCGCGTTTGCCCAGCTTGGGTGGGGCTCAGCTAGGGGAAGAAGTGAATGATGGGTGGGTGGGGGTGGGTGGATTTTGCAGCATCTTGCAGGAAAAAAAATCCAAAAAGACAAGTTTTCAGAAAGAAGGGAGTTGTGGTGAGTATATAGACCAGCATCAGGAACCTGCTGCTTCAGGTTCAGTGTGTCCTTAATAGCCCAATGGCCCCACAAGCTGTCGTCTATTTCTTTACACTGACATTCTGACAAACAACTTGTGTTTCATGGGGGGTAACCAGAGGGTAGGTTTAGTCATGTAGAGTGATCCTCAGCCTGGGAAAACAGTCCTACAGTGTCTCATGTGGCTCTAGAGAAGCTTTGTCAAGTCTTAAAAACAAGCCTGATGATGCCATAGTGATGTCATCAGGGTTATTTATACATACCATATAACATAATGCTCCCTGTTCGTAATATGTGAACATTTATCAGGGAGGATATTTTAACAAAACAAACAATAAGATGCTATGGAAGTGCATCATGGGAAATGTAGAATCCAGTGTCTTTGGAGCTTGTCATATAATATGCACAAAAACTCAGGATATCTGCACCTCTGCTTTGATTTTGATTATTGTATAATCTGTGTCTTATGGGTGTCCAACTGTTTGGAAGTAAATTACTAAATTGCTGGAATAACTTCTTCTTATTCTGTGTTAAAGGAACATTATGTAGAAATTGGCATTTTGTGGGATTTGGCGCCCCCCACAGTTTGCAACTGAGTACACCACTGATGTAAACATAATTTGTTGTAGGTGTCAATTACAAACAAAACTCTGACTGTACATCGCAGATAGCAGAATTGTTGCGACCCAGATCTGGCCCACATCAGACACGTTCATCATCATCATGTGGGCTACATGATGTTGATGCCTCTTGGGCGGTCCGCTCCTGTTTGGCAGATCTGTGACAGAGACACAATTCACCCTGTTACAAGACACCGTACCATCAAAAATGATTTTCAAGCTGTTGTTTTAAGGTAAAAAAGTCACATAATGTTGCTTTAATTGTTCTGTTATTGTTGGTAAATCTCAAAGTCTCTCTCTTTTCTCTTCCTGTAAAATGTTCATATATTTTTAGTGACTCATCCTGCAGTCAGTGGCATATACATGTAATTAAATGTGATTTGGCAGGACTAGCTAGCCCTTCCCATAATGTAAAATCACACCTGACTGTTAGCTGTTGAGCCATAGTAGCTTACAGAGCAATATAATGGTTTGGAGTAGTGTGTTTAGATGCCAGTTGGCAATAACTGTGTTTACATTTCCAAAAAAAAAAGCATGTTCATGGTCTCATTTATTCATTTTTTATTGCAACACAACGCCCATATATTCCATTTCACTCACCAGTATGTCACATTACAGACGCTAAAGACACTCTGACTGCTGTTTAACATCAACTTAATGGTTTGACATCTATAACACTTGATTAAAGGCAGGATGACTCGGCGGTTTGTAAACACAACATTGAAAGTTGGCGTCCTCCTCGGTGATATCAGATGGATGTATGTTTACGATCTGGCACCTGGTTGCTGGATTTTTATAGCGTCCCGCCTTCCCACCCTGAACGCTGTTGTTGGCTGCGAGCTGCACAAGCACTGCCCAGAGGCTGATGCCCAGAAATGTCAACAAAGATGGAAAATACAGGCAGAGGGCACGCTCTCTACAGAGTCAGACACGGCCGAGAAAGAAAGAAAGATCATGGTTACATTTATAAAAAGAAAAATCCATCTCTGTGGAACAATCTGTAGCAATTTACCTGTAATAATCACCTTTTATTGGTCGTGTTCAGCCCAACGCAGACGTTCCACAGAGCCCCTTTAATGTCAGTATCACTGTAGCTAGTTTCCATCGCCAGAAAACAGACAGAAATACTACCTTTTTCTGGGAGCATGGACACAGAATCATAATTTTGGACGGCAGAATATACTAAATATGACCTTTAGAGGAATTTGATACCGTGAGTATAAAATCCAGCCAACAATAAACTGGAGGTGCGTAACATTTCTACTGGACAACACCAGCTTATGTCCAGTAAACGTTGGCCTGACCGATTTTTAAAAATAACAAGGGGGAAGAGAAATGAGCGCGGGCCAAACAGCTGAGAGCGTGTCCCACACACTGATGAGCAACATGTGACGGAAAGTTTGTTTGAGGAGCAGCCGTTTCTCTTCAGCACATCTGGAGGGCTTCACACACACACACATCCACGGACACACTCTCTTTTGACAAGCTGTGAGATGTTGGATTGGATGGTGTTTACGCGGCTCGGTCGATCAGCCTCGATCATTAAAGTGTCAGGGAGGCACGAGCCTCGGAGAGCGCTCCACAAGTTAATACATCCTCGTGTGGAATATGCAAAACTGTGTCACTGGCTCGGGGCCGGTCGGTTGAACGGCATCTAATATCGTTAGGCTATGGTGGTTGAGTCAAATTTGGTTGGCAGCCGGAGCTGTTTGTTCGTGGTTTTGGCGTCTGGTTTGGAGAGAGGAGACAGAGAATAAGTGCAGACACAAACAGACAAAAGGAAATAGGCCACGAGGAATCAGAACAAGCCTTCTCCTGATACAGAGAAACAACTCAGTTTGACCTTTCTGCATTCAAAAAGTGCCGGTTTATAAATCTCTGACTTAAGCAAACAAGTATAGGAAGTGTATCCTACAAGGGTTTAAACTCACTTGCCCTTCACTGTATGCGTGGCCTCGCACGTCAGGCTTACAATCTGGAAGGGCCTTGTTCATGCTAACACACAGCGGGACATTTCATTCAGGTTTCACAGCCCACTAACTGCAGGATAAACACATACTGACATATGCTGGCAAATGTACTTTCAGATCCGGTATGTGTGTGTCTGTGTGTGTGTGTGTGTGTGTAAATCTGCCTGGAAGTATTTGCATGTCTTGATGAGCACAGATCTGGTCCCATGGTGTATTGGTACACACTCTGAAGCTGGTTTACAGATGCTGGGTGGGTTTAACATGATTTATAATGCTCCAGGGATAAACGTAAGCTTCAGTGTTGTGTACATATTTAATAGATATCAGTGTTGGGGAGTAGTGAGCTACGTGATTAAACTATTAGTGTTAACTGTATTTTTCAGTGGCTTGCTGGTCATTCATCACATGTACATTGGCAATATACAACAGGGTGGTGGTTGAGTGCCCTCTTGGATGTCCCTATGGTAGATAAAACATGATAAAGTGCCCTCTAGGTGCCATTTTGCGTGCTGGTGCCCCTTCAGTTTTTTTCGCCCCTGCCCCTCAAACACCCTGAGTCCGCCACTGATCTGGACTATCATAGTGACAAAGTAGAAAGAACCCGGAACCAACCATCAGAATTTTTACAAAGACATAAACCCAACAAACATCTTAAATGATTGATTCAAAATCATAATATTGATTTTATGTAAAGAGATACTTTTATTCTGCACTTTTCTACTTATATATATTTTCTAATTATTTGTCTACATAAAATGTTCTCAATGTGACCTGTTGGTGTCACAGTAGACCAGTGAAAGCAAATAAATGTTCTGAACATCAATTCCACAGAGTCCCAGAAGAGTCTTCCAAAGAAGTAATAAAAAAAGTAATGCACCTTTACCCTTGGAAGAGGAAATAGTTTCATCAGCCCGCTGGAGTTTTGCATGTCCTTGACACGAACCCTTCCTTATGTTCCAGCCTGGGGTGATCCTGTGGCCTCATGGATCATTTCAATCACAGTGCAATATTACAGATAATCTGTACATGAGCAGCCTTGTGTAAAAACAGACGTATCAAATACGCACACAAACTCAAATCAAATAAAAATGGTGGCATGTAGAAGGTTATCAAGTGCTCTTTTCTAGCTTTAAGGCACAGCACAGTTTAATAAAAACAACTGATATGGGTACAAGCAGTGGAAGCAGCTCATTTCATGGACAGGCTGATAAAGACATGACATTCAATTTAGATTTGTGGAAAAGGAACAAAGGTCAGTTGTGACGCACGGAGATACAAAAACATAGAAATGGTGTTTATACCCACCAGGCATTTTTAAGCTCTCTGTCAGCATCTCTTGGCTGTGTTGTTTCCAACTTTTTGGCAAAAGCTGCTGTGATTTATTTCCTCTCAAGTGTCAGCTCCTTTGTTTCCGTGTGTGACTGGCTTTCAGTGGAAGATTTTGAAAACAAAGGATTATATTTCCAAAGACAGGACGTATTTTCTTCAGAGAAGCGACTGTGTTCTTAAAAGAATACATTACTGAAACAAGCTGGAAATGGAAAATGAGACAATGTATTTCTTATCCTGCTTTTCCTTTTTTTATAACTGCATATTTTTAAGACATAACACTTACAGAACAAGTATAAAATGACATTTAGTGAAAATATCATGTGAGTCATGAGACTTTCAACATAAAGGTTGCTGATAAACATTTCACATATTACAACATATTCTGACTTTTGCACTGTTATTCATTTTGTCATATGATCGTGGTTTGGTTAGGTTTAGGCACAAAAAAATACTGTCAGGAAGAGATCATACTTTGGGTTAAAATAACTACGTTCAGTGATGTAAGTTATGTAAGGTAAGTTATATATGTGATGTAAGTCACATAATGCAAGTGATGTGAGTATGTCACTTGCGGTACTATATCACTCTATGTTTTGGGAAATACAGTATATGGTAATGTTTTTACACTATAGGAAAAATGGCAATAATTACATACATATTTGATAAATTCAATAACACATGTATGCAAGTAAATTATTAAAGGTTGTAATGATGATATTTCTATGTAGACAAATAATTTAAAAAAATAATACATCTACAGAGATTCATTCTGATTTATTATTATCATTATTGTGAATTAATAATTAAAAAATGTTAGGTCCATAATAATTGTTTTGTTTTTCTCTATCAGTATCATGTTTCTCAATGTCAGAAGTTGCCAGTTTGCGGAAATAAAACATAGAAATGGCACCCAGCATACTGTACTGCCCTCACGTTGGCCAGCTAGCATTATTGATTTATATGTTAGCGAGCTAGCATTATTGACATATAAGTTAGCTAGCGTTAGCAATGTTTACGTTAGCAAGCAAGCATTGCAATGTTAAGGTTAGCTAGTGATAGCAGCGTTAACGTTAGCTTGCTAGTGTTAGTAATGTTTGGTATTGAAGCAAACAGGCAACCACTTGAGGGGGCGGATGATTCTGACATGAATGCAATGGCACATTTAGCGGCTCAATGTTATCAGTAACACCTTTAAATAAATATATTTTAAT
This sequence comes from Pagrus pagrus, assembly GCF_965226575.1. NCBI lineage: Eukaryota > Metazoa > Chordata > Actinopteri > Spariformes > Sparidae > Pagrus > Pagrus pagrus. Next base: position 14,632,584 of record NC_140206.1, on the reverse strand, counting down.
ACATATAAAGATGACACAAACTTAAGCCTACATCAACTCTGCATATTCATGTAATATGTCATTACAAAGTGAAAATATCAAGTTTAATTGACACAAACAATGAAAATGTTAATATATTAGCTCTACCTACTGTATATGGAAAATGTATTTCTGTTGCATAAGGGAATTTTTGTAAAAGAAGACATCACATGGTTGGGAATTTCTTAATGGAAGATGATGATTCAGGTCACATTTCCTCCCACATATATTTCCCCCAGACATGTGGTGTTTAGTCAGCGACCGCAGGACAGTGTGGTCGACCCACAGTCCAGCACACGACCCACAGACAGAACAGGACGCTGCCACGCTAAAAACAACTGCTGTCACATGTAAAAAATGTGATATTTCTTCACCCAGCGACCTCGTCTGCACTGCCTCTGCTCTGCTCAAGGGTCTCTCACTTCAGGTACCTCATGGAAAGTTTTGCTGTAAATTAATACACTCAATGGTTGCCAAATTAACACGAGGGATTGGCTGCTGTCAGTGTCGGATTACCTGTTGATCGCTGTTGGAGCCTCGTGTGCCCGGGAGCATTATTCTGTGTCAGGATATATGGGATACTGCAGTGGAATGTGTCTGCACCTGAGAGACTCTGTGGACAACATGCCATAAAATGTATATTACAGCAGCAGGATATGACATATATATACAGTATATATAAGGTTCAGTCAGTTTATGTCCTTATGGATGCATGTGGAACAGTTTAATTTTTTCCTCTACTTCCTATCATGCAGCCCAATGAAAAATCCCCATTAAAAGCTCTGCCAACTGTGCAATCATCCATCCCCTGTATCCTGCTGGATATCAGATCCTCAGTGGGGTAATAGATCAAAATAAAACCGAACCCCAGACAAACACACACACACACAGCATTGTCCTACTGACCCACTCTGGTGCGAGTGCAGTCTGGGGAATGTGACGGCGCAGCAGATCCGAGCCGACAGTCCCTCGTAGCAGAGCCCCGGCTCCAAGCTGCGAGGCCACGGTGAAAGACAGGGGCCAGACTCCCGCTGCAGGACTCTGACCAGGTTTAAAACCACAGCTCCGGTAACATGAAAGACACATGTAATAACCTTGCATCACGTTATTTTTTTCTCGGCTGCAGATTTCCTGAGGTCAGGTAAGTGAGTCCAGCTTGAAGAATGTTTCTCCCGTGGCAGTATTTTAATCAAATCAAACCACTTCCATGCTTCCATACAGTACGGCTGAGTTATTATTCACAAAAATCATGCGATGTGTCCATCTAAAGCTGTGGCAGACATGTGTTTTTCATCAGCTGGGATGTATATGCACGTGAAGGCATTCCTGACTTTGTCTTCGTTCCAACTGGAAACTCCCACGTGGGCTGGTTCAGCAGAGCGCTGTGTGAACCGGGCCGCCCGGCCGAAAGATGGATAATATCAGACATGGCATAATTATTTGCGTAGACAAAGACACAAACAAATGCCTCCGAGACGACAGAGTGCAGACCTGGGGATTAAAGAAGGAACAATGTGTTTGTCTCTTCAGCCTGGTTCTCATTTGCGCTCACACACACACACACACACACACACACACACTGCCTCACATGTGTTTTTGCGATTATATGGTGCCCCAGGTAGTGTAATGTGCGATGGGGCTGTCATGTGAATCCACAGGTTGATTTCTAAAGAGACGGCTCAGTTACACTCGCTTGCTGATGCGGTCAGGTTGGGAAAAATAAGCGAGCAGATACAATAAAATGAGTTTGAACAGGAAAAGTATTTTCAGTGTGACAGGAGTAGAAACCTTCAGGAGCTTTGGAGGTCCAGTGGACGGACAAGAGTTGTAATCCTTCCTGTCAGAATCCGCCTATTTATCTACGAAAATCAAAAAACAGTGGTTGCGTCAGGGTTCCTCTAACTGACATGTCGCAGGTTTGTTGAAAACGTCTCCGCCCACAGACACTAATGAGCTGAGACAAATACAAACACCCCAGAAAAACATCTGCTAACAGTAGATCTGTTGCTTCTCTCATGTCTCTGGTATCCTTTGGTGTAAAGCGATCTCAGCCCGGCTGGGTGGATCAACTGGAGCAGCTTTCTAACATCACTTTGTAAGATTTGTTGGTATTGAGGTTCAATCGGTTTGAAATGGTTCACTGACACCACTGTTTAAAACCACAAACACGCATGAATCGTCTTTCTCTTTGTTCAGTCGGGGCAGTGGAACCAGCTGTAAGCTCAACGTATCCATCAACTTTAAATTCAACACGTAAGCAAACCTCGGATCAATAGTAGGTGCCCATCTGCCTCGAAATTGAAGCCTGGCTCTTTAGCTGCTAAAAGCTCTACAGTATTAGCTAGGTAGCAAAGTTGCTAACATTGTTTGACATTTGACAGGTAGCATACAGCCGGTTCATCAGAGCTTTTTTGGTGAAAACAGCCAACCTGCTGTTGCTGGAAACTTGGTTGCTGAGAGTTGTGAGATTGAACCAAAATGGTAAAGTTGCAGGATGTAAAACCAAAAAACAATGAGCTGTCATAAAACCTGGAAATCAGTTAGCATGTCTGCACTTTTGGTTCCCTCGTCTCATAGTCAGTGGGCTTTTTGAATGGGTTTTTGGTTAAATGCCTGATGATTACTACAGGTTTATGGTATTTACGCAATTTGTTCTAAGACATAATGTCCCACAATTAAATTATAAAGCGCTTACGTGTCTTAAAAATGACAGTTGCTAACAAGTGGCTAAACATTAATGGTACATCGTCATCACGCCGGCCACATCTACTCACTAGACTGTCTTTACAGGCCAACTTTAAGTATTCTCACTTTCACTTTACAACTTGTAGACATTTATAGAAAATATGTATAGTAATTGTGTAGTTAAACCTGTGTTTGCCACAGAGTTTAGCCTATACCTTTAGGTTAGCCTACAAAAACATGTCATCCCAACACAACTGCAGTGTCGAGTGGTAAGTACAGAGTTATGGAGATATCCGGCTGTAGGAATGTCTGCCTTCTCTCGAATATGAGACTAACAAAACAATCTAAATGGATAAACAGCACTACAGTTAAAAGGAAAAATGTTGTCGGGGTGAAATGTTCCTTTAAGTACGCTTGACTTGGTCAAACATGCACTTCGTGAGAGAGATGCTTCTGAGTTTAAAAAATGCTTCCATTTCAATTTCTGGCAGATACTTTGAAAATACATAAAAGCCAAGTGGGCAAGAAGAGGCCAGGCTGTTTCCTGGAAACAGTTTGCACCGCCACATACCAAATTTAAAAGTACTGGTAGAAAACATTTATTAGTTTATGCCCCAGTCAAGTTGAGAAACCCTGCCTCGGCTCGCAGTAACTGACAGGAACGAAACCTGGGAGAAAAAAAAAAGGGTGACGACCTTTGCAGCGAAGAAAAATGCTCACATCCTCACGCTGCTCTTTTCCATTTGTTTTACAGCTTCTCATTAATGGCTGTTGAGAAGAGCCGGGGATCGCTCCAAAACCAATAGTTTTTCCGAGGTGTCCTTCAAGACGGGTCTTTCCGCGGAACGGAAGGACGAGAGAGGACGGATTGGTGAAAACACACACACACACACACACACACACATAAATCATCTTTACGTTTCAATTTATGTGTTTTTAACATGTTCTAAGACAGATTACTTGAACCTCGGTGTTGAAAGAGACATATTTCACCCTTTGGCTCAAACACACGCTGGATTTATTTGCATACATGTATAAACACCTTGTGAGTGCACGCACATAAACACCACCCGCCACAGCGTCGCAGTCATATTTTCCCCTCGGCATACTTTCCATACTTTTTCTGATGACACAAACCAGCTCAAAGGTGTGTGTTGTTGTTGTTTTTTCATCCCGAGCTATTAGTCTCTCAAATGTCATTACCCACGCACGCACACGAACTAGTGTGTGTAATTACTGACAACACTGTAAGAGGAAAACACACTCCGGATTATTTCTGACACGTCGGAACAACTTGGGAATTCAAATCAGTGTCTTTCTTAATCTGTTGTAGCACTTGGTGTCACTTCTTTGCTGATTTAAGAGACTTCGTAAGAAAGCAGCAATACTTTTTCTCTCTTTACAAATCTTTCAGGAATTTATTCATCCTTTCTGTGGTGGCCAAAGAGTCTCGTAATCCCACTCATGTCCTGTCCAAGACATCAGTCACCGCTGTGGAAAAGCTTTTAGTCAACCTGGAAAAGTAAACAAGGCAATTAGGTGGAAAAAAGAAAGAGGGGAAGACAGAATTCCCAGAAAGCTTTGCATCAAAACAGGCTCTGGCCCGGCTCTGACCTGCGAGCAGTCAGACGATGTCTGTCTGGTGTGTGTTTGTATGTAGGCTTGTTTTCGTGTGTGCACGTGTGAGTGAGTCTGCGGGGGAACTGGTGACGGGCTGCAGACAGTTAGATCTCAGCTGGGGTCAGAGGGGCTGTTTCTCATGGTCCGTACTCCTTACAGTCATCTGAAGCACCTGGGCCTCATGCGGCTGACTGTGTGTCCTTTAAGGTAATGCCTCCTTTACTTGGGGAAAGAACTGCTTTATCTGACATGTTGTTCAACAAACCAGCACAATGTGGTCCTGAGAGAGAAGGTGGTTTGGAAGGTTAGGAGTACAAAGTGCTCTTTTAACCACGACCTGGGTATTTCCCTCACCGTGACCACGTAGTTTTGTTTTCTTGAATTGAACCAAGTTTTACACAAAGATCAGAAAACACTTGCATGAATAATTTTTGTATAGCTCAGACATGATGAATTGGAAGCAAACAACTTTTTGTTTGTCTGTCTGTCTGTCTGCTTTTATTTTTTAAGCACCCTGACGCTGTTCCTATACTGTACCCTCGCGAGGCAGCTGGATCCATGCGATCACGTGATCTGGTAAATTGGTCTCGCCGGGCTTCAAGCTATATAATGGCGGCTGGTATGGCAAATTTTCTGATGAGGACATATTAAAAATTCATATACACAAATACAGTCGACTCAGAATAAAAAAGCAACGTCCTCCGGTGTGTGTAGGGGTTACGGGGTTACATAGTGTAAGCATGTATTCGATGCTCCTACCTAAGCTCACATTCAAAAAGCCGCCATGTCATGCGAGCACTACGCTCCAGCGACATGTGGGAGTCCGGACAATAATCTCTGCAAGTGAAATTTCCTCCTCCGTCCCCTGAGGGTTCATATGAAACCTTCCAGGTCTAAAGAGTCACTTCTTACCTCTTAGCCCGTCACAGCTGCAGCACTTGGACTCTGTCCAACTTTGCCCTCACACTTGACAAATTGATACGCCGAAGCCGAATCAAAACAAAGAATCTGGATGTAGGGCACGGATTGTGGTTCCTGCGTGCATCTGATAAATGACTCCCCACAGGAACGTACCTCGAAGCCTTTTTCTGACCACATCAACCGCTTTTGCCTTTCGTTTCTGCTTTTGCAGCACTATTTCCCAACACGAGGGGCAATAACACGGACTGAAGCATGCAGCTGATTGGGCATGACTGGCCTGTCATCTGTAGTAATCACAACCTTCTGGATGAAAAGGATGGTAAAGAAAGGGCAACCAGGGTTTATTCTTCTTTAATATTCACCGCACTATAGCGTATTCAGACGACAGCCCCCCTTCCTGTCCTCTGGCCCACTTGGCACTCGAACAGTAAAACATGATCCTGAGACAGCTTAGCTTTTAAAATGTTTAAATGATGGCCTGAGAAGTGTGACGAAGGAAGTGTGAGAGAAAAAGAAAGAAAAGCGGGAGCAGGGAGTTTAGATCACATGCACGATCATAAGACAGAAACTCTGTGTGACTTTAACGGGCAGTTTTTGGTGGCCTGGTGCCAGATGTTTGATGTTATAGTGCAAGGTTTCCAAGTACAAAAAGCAAACTGAGCCAGGTCTCTGTTCCCCTGCACCGACTGATGTTTTGACCTGATGAACTGACTGACTGTCTGAGCAGCTGCTGCAGGCAGAAAAAGTCCCTGTTTCACCACAGACAAGACTAGAAGTCAGAAACAATACAAAGTAAACCACCTACTTTTTTTCCAAACACACATACAATGTATGCAGCATTTAGACACACACACACACACACACACACACACACACACCACCAGGGACTCTCCCTGCTCTGTCACAATCAGCAGAGCACCCTGTGACCTCCAACTAAGGTAACAGCCGTAATTATTAACATTACTGTCATCTGAGCCTTCAACCTTACACTTCAGAGCTGTTTCTTCACTTTGTCAGCGCTGACAGCTTGTGTCCATTACATCTGTCTGACTCCAAGATGGAGAGGTGGATGTCGAGCGACCTAAAAACTTCCGTGACCTCTCTATCCTTCTTTCTCCTAATTTTCTTTCCGTCACGCAACTCACATTTTCTATCGTTTGTCTGCCTGATGCGGCTACGCTGCTCCTGCTTTGATTTAAGAGCAAAGGACACAAATGAGGGATAAAGATTCAAGGTTAACAGTCATTTTACAAACCAGGTTGCAAAATGAAATGGAGTTCAAGTTCCTTTACGTTGGATAGAAGAAACAAAACACAGCTATTCTATGGAGATGAGTGTGGAAGGATGAATTGAGGAGTCTCATAGCGTGAGGAAAGAAGCTGCTCTGTAGTCTGGTGGTACGGCAGTGGATACTTCTGTATCTGTTGTCAGATGTCAGCAGGGTAAACAGACTGTGGCTCATGCTAGACTCTTAAAACTAGGAAGCATAAAAATGACTAAAATGTAACTAAAACTGAGTATATTCATCTGAAGACTAAGACTAAATCTAAAATAGCTGCTAAAATGTGCGCTGATGTGAAGACTGAGTGGAGGGCAGTGGATATGGCATCCTCTGTGAATCTGTTGAAAGCATACTGGTGAGGGTCCAGGCTGGCAGGGATGGAGAACCAGTTTCTCGGCACACTTTTATCAGGAAGGGGGTGAGAGCCACAGGGTGGTCTTCGTTATTGTCTTCCAGCAGATGGGGACAGACAAAAATACCCCTAAAAAGACAAAAAGCAGGGATGATGTGTTTATTCACTGCATTGTGGAGTCAGTTTCACAGAATTTGGCACAAACTGAGATGAACATTGCACAAAAAAGTCTTATCTTAGTGCTTTGTTGTCAACACACACAGACTGCAACGTGTCCCTGTCCACGTGTGCCATCATATCAACAATCGATAATATTTTCAGTCTGTGTAAATTAAATTTACAGAAAACTAATCGGTGTAATTGCTGTGTTTTGTAAACCTGCACACATTTCAGTGGGTACCTACTCATGTTGGGTAAACATGTGCACATCTTAATACTTTTTAAAAGCATAACAAACTTGTTTTTCACTAAACCTGTGAACATATCAGTGCTTAGTACCAACTTGTTTTACGTAAATCTGGGCACAATCGATCCAACTCATCCTGGAATTTGCATGATCTTCATCAGGAACGGCAACTGATCAGATATGAGTGGTGATTATGTTAGCGTCAGCTAAACAGATCCTTTCTGCAGATACGATTGTCTCCAGGACACACACGTGTCTGTGTGTATACAAAAACAAATCAATAGATTTTTAGTACATTTTTATTAACAACAATGTTCAATTAACGATTTAGGTCAGGAGATAAGAGGCAGGCTGCTACTTGAGCTCATAGATGCTGTTCCATCAGACAAAGACATCTCTCTTCTCTGAAGTGCTGGAAGAGCTTTTTCAGTAAGATGTTTTCTACTCTATATTTCATATCTTGGTTCCAGTGTTTGTAGGATTTGGCGAAAACCTTAACCAAACAAACCCAGTGATGGACTTAGTAATACTGGTTGCCCTCAGGGATGAGGAAGGAACTGAAACGCCGGTCTCTGACAGAAAGTTTAAGGCCCGCTAATCCAGGGTCATTGAGTGAAGTGTCATCCCCCCAGCACTAGCGGCTCCCATCAGGTCTCGGTGAGCATGTTGACTGATCGACTTGCCAGACGGCCTCTTAGCATGCAGCTGGAAACACAGAGAGACTCTCTCGCAAGCCGGTGGCAGGAAAAACACAGCGACGCCGCTCTCCTGCTAGGAGCACATGGGGTTTATAGAAAGGAGAGCAGCGCAGCGGTGAAAGATTTGTAGGAGATGAGACATAATGTGACACGGAAAGGTGAAGGGGAACTGTGGCAGCAGGTTAAGAATGATAGGGAGACGAGAGAGAGGATGTAAAGGGATCGTCCTGACGGATGAATGGAGGGATTTGAGGAGGAAAGAGGAGCAGCGCAATGACGGATACGTGTTTGATGGAATAAAAGGTGTTGGCAAAGCGAGAGAAAGGCACGTGAAAGCAAAACACTGAGTCTCACGAGATATGTAAGACAAAGAGGAGGAATTCTTCTGCTCTCAGTCAGGTGTGTGGCCTCGACTCCTAATAGAAAGTAATGGATTCCTTGCTCAGATGCAGGCCTCCTTCAGTCCATGTTCAGTTATTTGTCAGTCCGCCTACATTCACCTGTTTCCTGCCTTGGTGGCGTCACGGACGATACCGTACCATAACGTACACTTAAACGGATACATATAGTTTTTGGGTGGAACTTGTTTTAGCTGGCTAAAATCAGCTTGCTGATGGTTTGGGTTTAAAGCAGTACAAAGCCCTGCTTCCTGCCAGTACTACACGCTGCTTCTCCACAGAGGCCAAGAGCTGATAAGCAGGTAATACACTGACTAGGTACCTCATATGTCAAAAGAATCATATGTCGCACTACCTAACGTCGCTAACACTAGCTAGCTAACGTTAATGTCATTAAGGCTGGCTAGCTAACATTGTGGTGCTAACGCTAGCTATTTAACGTTAATATTCTAACACCAACTAGCTGGCTAATCTTTCTAATGCTAGCTAGCCAACATTAACATCACTAATGCTAGCTAGGTCATTTTGGGGCAGAGTGTAGCCATGTTCAATCTTTGGATTTATTTATTTAGTTTTTTTTTAATGCACATTTTTTCCTTATTTTCTGTTAACCAAAGTTACAGTTACTTGACGTCCCTCCTTTATAGGATCAATATGTTGAACTTAATGAGTCTACTTTGTCTTATCTGCTTTTATAGGGTAAAACAGCCCATCAGCACGTAATGTTTTTGACATGTCGAATAAGTAAGACATCTGTGATTTATTAGTCTCATTATCTCTGTGCAGGTACATAATCACCACACATGATCTACTTTTTTATCAGTGTAGATGCATACACAACATATTTTCAGTGATGTTGTGATCTACCTGTTGTGCACTTAATCCGCTTCAACCCATAAAGAATGTCATAGCGCCGTCAGCCGTGTCGTAAATAAGTGGATGTATCGGGGTTGTGAAACAAAGCTGTAGCCCGAGGCAGATCCGGCAGAGCCACGTGCTGCCGTATCCTCGGTTCAGAACATAAAGCAAATTCCTCAGAGAATTTTACTCATATAGGGTCTTTATCAAGTTACAGCAGGCTCTAAGGTTGCAGGCGTTCAAATTAAGAAAAAAATTGGATCTCGAGGAATTCTGCGGTGGACACATTTTTCGACTGTCACGCAGAAAGAGAGGGGGATGATTTGTTTTGACGTTTATTGAGAACCGCCAGGGGTGGAAAAGAGGTGACTCCTGGGCTGTATTTCTGTCAACCTGCTGGAAAACGTCCGCCCACTTTCTAGTAAAGGTTGACAGGTCAACTGCACAGGCCTCAGGAACGGCTGTCAGGGCTGTGCTCCAGTCTGGGTGCAGATGCCTCTCAGGCATGGTGGGGATTATACAGCAAGAATATGTTTTAGGTCTTCAATAAATCACATTCTTAAAGGACAATTAAAAACACTGTGTCCAAATCTTCCCATATTAGATCCATGATGTGTTCTGGTCAGAGAAACCCAATGTAAACCTAACTTTTGTTCCTTTACAAGAAAATTACACAGGGTACTGAAACATTTCCCCAACAGGACACGTTTAACTAAGTAGCATAAGTTAATCCATACTAGCTCAAGGTTGCTTAAAGGTGCAATATGTAAGAATTGCCGTCTCAAAACAAATATGGCGCAGCATATCACTAGAATAACCGCTAACTGTGGGAACTGTTAACTAGTTAGCTCAGTTAGCCGTGCAGCTTGCAGTCCAGACTGGGGGTTGGAAGTGTTGATGTTTACATCGCTAGCACAGGACCATTGGAAAGGCCAGGGCTAGGGCTAGCTTGTTAGCATGCTAACTTCGGTAGATATCTTTGCAAAACGTAAGTAGACTGATAATGTTGGTCAATGTTTTGTTTTTCTAAAATTCCTACATATTGTTCCTTTATGAAGAGATCAAAAATGTCATACTGATGTCTTGAAGCATCCGTCTCTTTGAGCTCATTCCCTTACATTCCTAGACAGTATCTGTTTTGTAGCACTGTGATGAGGAGGAGGAGGAGGAGGAGGAGGAGGCCAGACGTGGCACCTTACAAAACCTCACTGGGGTGAAATCACCAGACTGATTTCACACCCGTTTATCAGCCAACTAGAGCAATGCCCAGTCTCTGAACTTTGCTCAGTCAGCAGTCGGAGTCGGGATCAAGCCTCAGTCTGGAATAATCCGATACTCATTAACATCGACTAATGGAATGGAAAATACGATGAGTGTGCGGTGAGCCAGAGTGGCAATGTTTATTCTTGAAACCGTAGTAGGCTGCTTTAATTGCAATTTGGGAAAAGTTGAAAAGTTTCCTTTGTAGCTGCATAACTGAAGAAAAAAAGGTGTACGTATGAGAACATAACAGCTCTGGACTCATGTATGTCTTTCTTCCAACCTCCCACCTGCTCCCACATAGCATTCACACACTCACACACGCATATACTTCCCTTCCTGGACCCCATGTTCTTTGATCCAGAGTCTGTCTGCTGGTATGACTTGGCACATCTGGCGCTCTGCCCCTGCTGCCCTCCGCTGTGTTTTCCCTGCATGAGGATGGATGGAGGGAGTGTGAGAGGAAGGGGAAGAAGGGAGGGTTGTCAGTTTGCACCTGCAGCGCTCGGGACCTGTCTGGAGGCCAAACTGTGGATCGCAATGTGGGGAATTTACCTGGAAATAGTTTTCTTCACCTCCCGTATTTCACTGTGTTTCTCTGGAGATCGGGCTCACTTCACTCCTCACGTTGGCATTTTGTGTATATGTGTCTGACACACACACACACACACTCTCTCTCTCTCAGTTCGACTTCAAATCCGCCGCCCTCTCCCAGGACTGCCATAAAACCCCCAAAACACTTCAAAGTGGCCTTGCTTCCCAGAGTCCCTTGCTGCTCTGACATCACTTACTGCCTGTTTTCACAGCTGCTGCTCCCGATGCCAACGCAGCCCACTCCTCACACTGCTGCTCTCTTCCGCTTCACTGTGTGTGTGTGTGTGTGTGTGTGTGAGCTGAGGTGTGTGTGGAGGGATGTTTATGTCTGAGGGTCATGTCTCGGCACTGCAGCAGATCGACTCCACATACCTTTCACAATAAGACGTGTTTCGCCATCGTCCACATCCCATATCGGACACACAAATTACGAGGTGTAGTGTGTGTGTGTGTGTGTGCGTGTGTGGCAGGAGGGTAGTGGCTTTCATGAGCTCTGAGGTTGTAATCTCTGTCCCAAGAAGCAGAAGTCGGTGGCCTGTGGTGTCACATCTCCACTTCCTCTTTCTTTGTAATATATTGCAAAACACAATAGTCATAGTCATAGATTAAATCACAATGCGGCCTTTATATTGATGTTCACCTCCTCCAGGCAACTGAAATGTCATTCACTTCCCCTAAGATTCTGTTAAATGACAGTTAGCTTCTGACCCAACTTGTACTTCAGTCAAAACTTCAGGCAAAATCCAATAAACAACACAACGATGAGCGGATGTGCTCGTTGAGGTGAGTAAATTAGCGTTCAGCTCTCGTGAGCCGCCCTGACAATGCTGACCGTTCAGGTGCACCAAGATTTCAACATCACCTGAATTGGGGGGACGACTGTCTGGTGTAGCTGTTGCATTTGCCAGTGGGTTTTGGAATAGTGGACAAAAGGTGATAAAGTGCCCTTTAGGGTGCCCTTTTCATTTTTTTGCCCCTGCCCCTCAAACATCCTGGGTCCGCCACTGGCACTGGGCCTTTCAGACAGGTCGCAGTGGTTGTGTCATATCGTGTCTGAAAGGCCCACACATCTTTGAATTTCTTTTTGAGGACTGGCTCGTTGGTCTGTGGTAGCCAACAACCAGATAGCCAACAGGGAAGCGAGCGGATGACAACACTCTGGTGTACAGTTTTGAAAGTTTGACCAAAGAGACATCATGGGCGGCTTTCTGCTGTCATCCACTCAAAAGCTTGGTTGAAACTACAGTGTTGAAAAGCAAAGGAAACACTGAAACACTGCTATTAAAATGTGCTATAAATGAAGCTTAGTTTTAATAAAGGGGCTCTAAGAGTGTAAAAGTGACGTCTTTCTGGGCATTTTCCCTCTTTTGTCACCAGCAATTTGTCAAATGTCTTAAAATGTATGAGAACAATCTAACCACCAGACTTTTATCCACTCAGGGAGGGATAAAGACATGAAAATAGCACACTATGCAAGGCATTTATTAGCCATTACACTCCTCCTCCCTCCCCACTGTCTGATGTCAGCTTTTGGGTCATCCTGTCCTGGCATGGTGGGGATTCCCATTATGTCACTGCTCCCCTGGGAGGGGAAGGAGGGAGAGACTCTGGCGTCACCCGGCTCCCCAACAGATAATGGACACCCAGAGCCGGCTGTCACAGGGGGGAGACGGTGGCATGAGGAACAGTTGTCAGTTTGGACCGCTCCAGTATTCCAGAACTACGTCACCGTGATGAACTGTGAGGCACGGCATTATGCTGAGGGCCCCCGAGTGGTGTGCTCGGTGGAGTGGCGTCTCTCGACAGTCATCACAGAGCACAAAGATGAGCCTTCATGACTCTTTCACCATTGTGGGCGAGAAACAAAAAGTGATACTATGAGGCGCTCTCTGCGGGCGACAGTGACCGAGAGGAGGCTGTGGTTAATAGTGATAAATGATGAGTGAGGTCAAAAATGAAGGAGCAAAGGAAGTGAACTTGTAACATATCCTCTTCTTTCTTCCCTTGCGTCCGTCTTCCTCACACCTCCATTACTGTATTTGTAAGTGACAGTACGTTAAGAGCTCCCCCTAAAGGCCAGCTGTGGAAAAAAGGCCTTTTTCCTCTCAGATAATGTGATAAACAAACTTTGTGCAAGGTACTTTTTGAACAGCCCTGCCTCATAATAAATGAACCATATGCATAAACCATCAGTTCGGCATGCCCTGGAGGGAAAGAAGCGGTGTTGTTTTGCCCCTGTCACTCACTTCTGAAGACAAACTTGGCCGGCAGGCAGAGACGTGACGCTCAATCAGACCGAGCTGCAGCGTCGGGTGAAAGGAAATATTTGGAATCAATCACGAATCAGGTTGCTCTGATGCACGCAAATTGCTTCCTGCCCGCGGAGTGCGCTGGCACGCTAAACCGGTGGAAAATGCGCGCCGAAGTCTGCAGAGTGTAAGTCTGTCAGTAGGCCAGTGAGGCAACAGCCACAGGAAGTCCAGCGAGTTCAGTCAGATTAAACCTCTCTGTCTCTTCTGTTTGCATGACTCCACACAGAGATTAAGAATCTGTGTTCGCATCCAGAATGATTTCTTCTTCCCTCTCCTCCGTCCAAGACAACAGATTTGTTAGTGCAACCATGATGCAGAAGGCACTCAGTGAACTCCATCCTTCTTTAAATAAATTGCACCGAGAGCCTGTGTGTCTCGCTAACCGCATACCCTTCACATGATGTAGCTGTCAGCAGGATTCTTTTTTGTGGGGAGCTTGTTAGCTTTGTCTAATGCTAGGCTCATCAGCAGGCTTAGTCATCCGCTGAACCGTACTGACACAGGGCTGCACAGAAACCACCCTTTTGCTGTGATAGATGTGCATGGAAGATGTCCACTTGTGGCATTTAGAGATTGTGCACAGTGGAAGAAGTGCATGATATTGTTGCTCGCATTGCTTAACGCTTGTGTAAACCAGACTCAAGTTGCATCATGCATCAAACTGTTGTTTTTTTTTTTTTTTGCCGTTACATAAAGTTTAACCCGCTTTCCAAGACGAGGATACGCCTGTGAGTGATTGGTGAACGCGCTGTTTTTGTTTGCCACATGAGGATTCATGTCTGTAAGAAGAAACATGAGAGAATGGGCTGGAAATGGAATCGGCTGCCAAGATGTCCTCATGTGACTCAAACAGCGGGTCACACCAGGACAGAAACAGACACATGCTCCGTGTGCTAATTTGTTATGTGCCATAGTCTAATTGTTACTAAAGTGAACCCGTTTCTTGTCAGGAAGACAAATAATCATAACTCACATCTGCGCAGAACCCTGTCGAGGCTCCGTTTGACTTCTGACTTTGGTTAAATCGGCATCAAACGGAGGATGAATACCACTTAAATGCAGTCACATTTGGAAGAAGTGTTCAGAGGTTCCAGAGAGTCGAGTTCAGAGCAAAAGCAGACATCTCGGAAGATAGGAGGAGAGGAAGAGGCGCCGATTAGAAGGAAGCCTCTCAGGCTCTGAGAGGATGGAAGGAAGGAAGGAAGGAAGGCCACAGAGTAACAGCCCGACTGATGATGACCAGGAATGATAGACATGAGAGGAATTAACCAAAGAAAAGAAAAAGAAAAAAGGCCCTTGAGCAAATCAAAAGAAGATTTGTGGTAGTTTAAACTGGCAGTAGACAACTTATTTGCTTCCACTTCTCATTCTGACGTAAATACTGATGGCACAGTAGAGAAATGGCACCATCCCCTTTAAGCCTCTCTTTCATGATGCTATTTGATGCTTGAATTTTCCAGAAAAATAAAGGTTCCATTACGGCACAAAGAAGGAGAGTCTGCCAAAACAGGAAGAGGCATTGTTTTCCCTGGTCACTATCTCCAGGTAACGGTAGAACAACAGGAATAACTTGCAACTCCACACTGCAAAACAAAAACAACCCCACTGACGGAGGAGGCAAAGAAGGTGATGAGGGATTTATGGACGAGCGTTGATCAATGGAGAGCGAAACGGTTTCTGCCTATTTATTCAAACAACCAGCTGTATAACTACGTTTCATAACATTGAGTTTGAGTTTTCAGGTGAAATTGGGATTCTTGCGGTTGTTTTTTGCGTTGGACAGCAGTCAGGCTGCTAGCGCTAGCCATGTTGCAGCAGCCGTAATACCACAGGGAAGCGCCAGGAGGAGGGAGAGTTGAAAAGTTGTCTATTTCAACTTTTATCAATGGAGAAAAGGAGTCTGAAAGTTAGTAACCAGAAATCTGTCTTAAATTAATCATGCCTAAATAGCAGGCTTATTTGAGACGAACCTGGAAAGTGGATGAGATCAGGTGCGGCAGCAGTCGGCACAGAAAGCTGAGGTCAAGTCGAACTTCACGACTGTACAGATGTCATTTTAAGAATCCTCACATAACACGTACCAGAGGTTTTGCGGTGCTAAATACTTAAATAATTAGATCAGTGCAATGTTAATATACAATAGACAACAACTGTGATTCATTGTTGGCAGTGTACGATCTGTTGTATGGATGTAATTAGTCTCATGTGCTACACAGCACGTATTCTGCTAACAGAATGAACCTTCAAAATCAGACAAATTTAATCAACATCTCGCCAAATTCAACAAAAATAAAATGTTTCTGTTACACGTCATATTGTTGAGTCACACTAAAACCAATCAGCTGTTTGACCAGATGAGAGCCAGGCGCTTCCCATCATGCCCTGCGTGCATGGTGTCAGAGCAAATTATGACCCGGGCGCAGACAAATCTCAGAGGCATGCGTTAAGCAGCGATCAGCCAGTGATCGATTCTGCACAGGTCTGGCTCATCCCAACATGCTTATTTCTCCCTGATTGCACTGACAGTGAGTTTACTGACAGCTGGAGCTGCTTAGCACTGGCTCAGATCATTCAGTTGAGTCACACCAGGCTTGATTGCACGATGTCTGCAGTGTTGTCTGCTCTGCAAATTGAAATCCTTTTTTACAAATGGCCTGAACTCTACATACTGAGAGTGTCAGGCCTGATCTCCATGTGAGTTTGTATAAAATTAAATTAAGTTGCTCCATTTTCTGTTGGCTTGATCTGGTAGAGGTGGAATTTGGCCTTTTATAGCAGCTCCATAGCAGTTTTATTGATCTATATTATCTTATAATGTATTCAAAGCTGCTATGCTGAAGGAATGTGTGACAGAATAACACAAGTATTCTTTCTTTTTCAATATAGCTGTCAATATATTGCTGTTTAATTGCAGTAAGTACACTACATTAGTAAGTATTGCAATTTATTATTCTTTTCAAATGTACACAGAAAAACAGCTGTTTGTAAATCTACTAAAATATACCTATAAAGAAGTGAAATTAAAGTACACTTTAAGAAAGCATACTGGCAGTGTATATAGTATATTTTCTATAAGCTCACAAAATTACTACAGGTACTGTAGTATTGCATCATTTTTAAAAGTATACATGTGTAGAATTTATGATATACTTACAACAAAGTACACCTTTTAGAAGTACGCTAAAATACCACTTGAAGCATTATTTAATTAGTATATTTGATTTTAGTACATTTGAAGTACACTTTTAAAAGCACATTTTAAATATACTTGAAGTTAAGCACGAAAAGTTAAAGTATGCTTGTGACAAGGTTTTATATATCTAAATTATATTTTTAATACAATAAAGTATATTTTTTTCACAAGGGTAAAGATGGTATTTGAAGTAAGATAAACAAACTAACACCTTTTAGTCTGTTATGGCTACAATATGTGTATGTAAACTCTTTAAAGGCTGTGAATATATTCATTATA
Organism: Pagrus pagrus; assembly: GCF_965226575.1. Classification (NCBI taxonomy): domain Eukaryota; kingdom Metazoa; phylum Chordata; class Actinopteri; order Spariformes; family Sparidae; genus Pagrus; species Pagrus pagrus. The sequence goes on along the minus strand of NC_140206.1, from coordinate 14,615,708 downwards.
ATTCTAATGCAGGGAATAAAATGAAAACCCCTCCTGTTAAAAACTATTTCCTTCCTTCAATCATCCTGCAAAGTATCACTTTTACCTCCAGGCAGAGAGCTCCCCCTGCTGGTCAGCCACCAAACATCCACCATCAGCTACAGGCAGCATCTCTTTGCTCAGTCTGCCTCCTGCAGGCCGGTAGAGGAACAGCAACACCCTGCTGTGTCAGGGTGAAATGAGCGCCACTGTGCAGGTGGGCAAACACCAGGAGGCACAAAGGAGCTCGCTGCCTGAAAGTAGGGCAGCCAATAGTGAAAATTTTGTGCAGAGGCCTTGCTTCACTCTGTTTTCACCTTTCACTCTGATGTGTGTTTCTCTTCTCTCATACTCCATCAGGGCAGTTTAGCACAATAAGGAAAGCCAGAGAGAGATGTTTACGGGACAGAGTAGTGGAAGGTGAATGAAGTTTTTTCTTAAAAGATGTATACAAGTTATTAAAAGCCATAATGTTACATGTATATCAACTTTATTATTATTGTTATTATCTGCAAATGCCTGTACATTCTCCACAGTCAGCTTTTAACCCTGAGGCTTCTCTCCCTCCATATCCTCAGGAATGTCTAGCAGTGTGTATCCCAGCTGCAACACGCACACACACACATGCACTCGCTAATGTAATAGAGATGCCATTGTCTTCTCATACAAGCCAGACACATCTTTGGGATGTACATATCATCACGTGGACCGAAGCATTGGTTCGAGCAAATGCTTTTGTGACAAGCCTCCTCTGTTTGTTTTCTTCGATTCCAAACCTTTTTTTTTTTATTTTGGCGGGCGGGCGGCTGCAGCTTTTGCGAATCCCGTGCATTCTTATACACATACATGCAAACACCCACGCTCGCTCCTTCTCACTCATATTCGAATTAGATAAAATTTTAATGACACTTCTGGGAAAGTCGGGCATACTCTCTCTCACACACACACGCACACACACACATCGTGGTGGCAGGTGGATGTTTGGCCTGAATTTGGGTGGGTGAGGCTGTAATGACTTCAGCAGGACAGATTGGAAAACCACACCTAGAGGGGACAGGAGAAGAAGTGCAGAGCCCCAAATGGGAGAAACAGGTGAGTTAATGTGTGTGTGTGTGTGTGTGTGTGTGTGTGTGTGTGTGTGTGTGTGTGTGTGTGTGTGTGTGTGTTAGCGGGATTCTTCTTGTGCAAGGTAATGACTGGCTTAGAGAGAAATGCTGGCTTAAAAGGATGAGTGAGCGCTAATAAAAAAGAGGGAAGAGAGGCTAATAGGGGTAAAAGGAGGGGTCAACAGGAAGTCACGTTTTTATATCTTCACCTCTCCTTCACCCATCACTTCATCAAGCTTTAAAGGGATAGACAAGGCCATGATTTTAGTCTGAAACGTTAAACATTATGAACACATCATGAAGAAGCATCAGTGTTGACGTTGTAAAGCAGTATACGACTGAAATTAGCATGCTAAGTAGCTGAAAAATGCATGCGAGATGCAAGTTTGCGACTTTGTCCAACAAGTAAACAAAGTAAACTCAGAAAATCTCAAGACAGGAAATAATTTTACATCTTTTATTCTTATTGAACAGAAAATATAAATGTAGACAAGCTTAACTGCGTCCTTAACTCATCAAATAAAACTTCAGACCCGACAAAAGCAACATAAAACTCACGAAAACAGTCTCTGTTTTGTCTTTCCACAATCACCTCTGGTTTGGTTTAAACAAATCCTCAGCTCACCAAGTGAGCGGTCACTGCATGCCGTGTCTTCTCGTCCTCAGAGTGGGTCCGGGCCGGCATTCCGAAGGGCCGCCATTCCGAACGTTCACTTTCATGTTTCGGAATGCCGGCCCTTCATTATTTTTGAAAAAAGGTCGCCATTCCGAACCTGTAACCCTAACCTTAACCATAACCCGGTTGGAATGGCGGTCCTTCGGAACGGGTGTCGCCCCCCCCCCAGAGTCATATTCATGGTTAGAGATGCTGTAAATCACCTCTGTAGCTACAGTATCTTGGGTCCAGCTGTGTTGAGTTATACTTGGTGACTTCCCAGTTATCTGAAGTCATGGTGCAGGTAGAGTCCAGTCAGTTGATAGTGCCACTTAACTCCAAGGCTAACTGAGCTACTTGCTAATGGCAGCCAACGATAACAACAGCAAAGAGTACAGTGAGCAGCAATTAGTGGCTATGCTGCTCCACTGAAACAAACCCACAATTCACCAAGTAAGATGTCCCTGCCTGACGTGTATTGTCATCCTCAGAGTCATAGACATGGTCAGAGTTGCTGTAAATCACCTCTGTAGCTTCTGTATCCCCTGTCTTTAAATTGGCTTGTGTTTAGTGGAAGCCCAGTGTCCAGCAGTCTTGAGTCGTCCTTGATGATTCCCCCATTTTGGGAGGTCACGGTGCAGGTAGACTTCAGTCAGCTGATAGCGCCACTTAGCTCCACGACTAATCGAGCTACTCGGTAACAGCCGCTAAAAGATTAAAGAGATCACATAGTAGCGTGAGCAGCAGCTTTAGCAGTTTTGGAGCTACCTTCGAATTCTGGCCATTTCTTACAAATTACAGCTGTAACCTGCTGTAGCTAAAGGTAAAAAGGTTCCTGCTCACAATATATAGGCACGGTTACATGTCCGAATATATACATGCAGCTCACAGCCTATCAAAGCCCTCATTGTCTCCCTCCTTATCACTTCCCTCTCTGCTGTTTTTCCCTTCCTGCACTCTCTTACCTGCCCTTATCTCCTCTCCCTTTCATCTGGGGAGAGGCCTCCGAGCACGAGAGACAAAGAGAACAGAGGAGGAGGAAAGAAGGAGCAGCAACAAGGGGGCATGAGAAGAGAGAGGAGACGAGGAGAAACGGAGAGTCTTATCTGAGATGGTACACACACACACATACGCGCGCACACACACAGGGGCCATTGTTCGGTGGTTTTGCCGCGGGGCCCTGTGATCACGGAGGCTGAGACTGATGAACGTGTGGCCCCTCTTTTCTTCCCCGATCCTCCTTTCATCTCAAAAGAAGCCCTCTTCCTCCTTGTCTTCCTGAGCTCCTCCACTCCCTCATCAACAGGAGATTTCCACCTGAAAAAAACATACATAAGTGGACGCCGGTCCCCGACTGCAGCAGCATAAGTGGGCACATTTATAGAGGGGATGGCTCCAGGGGGAATCAAAAGGCCTTACCTTGACTTTGTTAGGGCCCCCGCTAGATTTTCCTGACAGTAAGTGTGCTTGAATGAGCAGCCAGAAGGGGAGTAGCAAATTGAGTTGTTGTGGTTGCATTTACTGATTCTGCTGGCAAAAGTTGGAAAAGTTCAAGCTCAAAGGTGCTTTAGAAAAGGGTGCAGACAAATTGGGCTGTATGATGAAACACTCTGCCAGGGACATTAGCAAAGCAGGATTATAGAGAAACTGTCTCAGCAAATGCATTACAGCTCTTTGGCTCTAGTGTGTCATTGACATTGATTTCACTTCCTCATTGTTTGGTCTCCCATAAAACCCACTGTGCAGAAGTATTGGGTTGATGATCACTTCCATTCGCCACAAACTGCAATTTGGATGACAGTGACAGTGGACAGAAATGACGAAATTTATTACACCATGTAAGGAAATATATCATGTTATTATACTCCAATGACAGATATCCAAATTGAAAATTGGTGCCACTACTCTTGCAGAATGACTGGTTTCACGATCAAAATTTGATCCATTTTGTCCGTTATTATATGAAAAATGAAGAAGAGCAGCTTGATTAAATCATTTTATTGATGATAACAGATTCAGGAAACTTCATACCCGGTAAGTCAATCTGTTTATGTTTGCTTTACTTAGCAACTTAGCGGAGACCTGCCTCCAACTCCAGATTTTCCCTAAACTGATCCTAGCTGGGGGTTGTAATAGTCCTGGTATGACTGGACCCACCACACAGCTGTGACTGTAAAGCATGCACTCATGCTGATTAACCAGTACCAGCATGACTTCAGTCTAGCAACCTGTTAAATTAGTTGTGTCAGAACACTTACGTCAAGGTTTTACGCATTTATTGGTACTCAAAACAAGACACAGCAGATAGTCATGACGTACGTAATGTAAAATTAAGAGTTGGAAGAGATGGGTGGAGATGGTATCAGCCAGACGTGCACATCCATCCAGAACATCCAGTTCCCTGTAGTGACGTACACAAGTTTAATGTTCATTATTGGGAGAGAGGTCGATTGGCCGTTCTCCGGTCATATTTCATTGAACCGTATTGGACATGTGACTGTAAAAGTACTTCCATGTGTGCCTCAACAAGTGCAACGTGATTGGACCATGTGACAAAAGTCCTGAGTCATTGTCAAGTAATTTTATTTCAGGGACATGGTCTTGGATTCCAGAGAATTTGAAAGCAAACACACTAAACAGTGGCTGCTTATGTGAATTCCACACAATGTCCCAGTTGAAAGTCCACAGGCCAATTGTGGCATCCGACGTTTCAGTGTTTTGACATTCGCTTACCCCGGTTGCCATGAAAACAGCAACACCTCCCTTCTCCGCATTCCCAATCTACCATGATGGACAGGAAGTGGCAAGGGAGGAATGTGCGAAGAGTACTGTAGCAGCGCCGAGATGTCCGACGGGTGGTTCGCCCATCCCATTTCCCAGCAGCTCCTGACCCCTGGACTGTGACATCATGACCTTTCAACTCTTCTCTGACAGGACATGCTTTCATAGCAGGCTGAAAAATGACCTTGAGGTAAGAAGGGAGGGGTTTCAGGTTTTAGACATGAAGGTGGAAAGGTGCTCAGGAGGAAGATGGTGGATCAGGGTTTCTGGATCGAGGCTTTTGAGGTGCAGATTAAGTGATACGCTCTGGATTTAGCTTCTGGAGGTGCAGTAGTTTAGTAGGCTTTGGAGACATGGGTTGAGTGACTTTGGATTTTGCTGACATTACACTTTTAAGCATTTCAAGATGAATTCCTGCAGTGGAAAGGTTCCCAGCATTTGAAGATTTTAACACTATTATTATAGACATTCTTTTGAATTTAAGGGATGCACTCTGAGATGTAGTTAGAGACAAGCCTCTTGTTCTGTTGTTGTGTTTTATGTTGAATTTGTCTCAGGCAGACTCAACAGTAATAGATCAACGAGCAATATTTAAAGAGACCAATTCTTAATCTATCATTTATTTTTATACTGCAACACAGTATGGGCCAGTACATCTTCCACAACCCTGAATAAACTTATCATTTCACCAACTCCTTGTTTTCAGAAACTCAAGTTTCAAGCAAATTGTGAAATTATACACATCTTTCTTGTTACTTACACACATTTTTATGCAATTCCTCAAGATGTTATCGTGTGCATGGTGTCCATTGGCAACTTATCTAACCACACTGGCTAGATATATAACACAAATTTTACAGGATGACTAATAAATGCCTGCATTGCAAAAGAAATCTATAAAATCTGTGAAACCGCAGCATTTTCCACCAAAAAGGCCAAGCGCATCGAACATGAACCAGCGGAGACATTTCACCCTCCATCTCTCCCCCTCTTTGATTGGCAGGAGGAATGTGGCGCAAATCTCGGATCAATGTTTTGGTATGCTTCGCGGGCGAATGCTGGCGTTGCCATGGCGAGGGCTAAGATGGAGACGGGCCCTCTTCCCATCCTCATTGTTTTCAGAGCGCATGGTGGTAGCATTAGTGGTATGGGGTAGCACTGCTGCTTTAACAAGGTACTTGGAAAGTATGTGTGACTGTATGCTGTGTGCACGGGCACACCGTAACCATGGAGACCACTAAATGTTTTGCGTGTGTGTGTGTGTTTTAGGGTTCTGTCTGAGATGATGTAATCAAGACGTTTGACCTCTGACCCCTGACCTAAACAAACTGCAACCTGCTTTAAGGCGACTGAGCCACATGGTACTTACCGGTGAAGCTAGGAAGTCCTGTTTGACCTCTTGACCCCAGATGGGTTGAATACAGATGAACACAGAGCACGACTGTGATGTCATCGCACCAGGTGAAGCTCTGTGAAATGTCAGAGCTGCTTCGCAGACAGCTTCCTATAGTGCTTTGTCACCGAGCCTGTGCTTGAATGTGCGTGTATGCTCGCGTCTGTGTTCGCACGCACAATAGCATGTGAACAAGCATAATTGGACGCAGGGATTAAAAATCACAGAGCCCTGCGCTATCTGAGGTCAAAGAGTAAATCCTGGATTGGCTCCGTCCGAAAGTTCAGCCAAGCAAGTGATGTGCTTCTACATGTTTGTACAATAAAGATAAGCTTAAACTCTGCCACTGACTTAGTGTTCCCATTTAGTGCTGGCACACACAAAGTGGATTAGACTGCAGACATACAGTTTTGAAAGCCTCTCGGAATGTATATAAAATATCTTAATGGTGCTCTGCTGGTATAATAGTAAGTGATGGTTGTAGGAGCATTAGCTAAAGCTGTTGGATGGGACCAGAGGGGTTGTAGCAGAGCATTAGTAGTGGGTGGAGAAGTATAGTGTATACAGTATTTATTCTTCTTTAATGGTACGTTCATTTTCTCCTCAGAATTAACTAATATGCCGAACTAAGCTGGTGAACATGGTAACAGTACATGCTAAACATCAGTATCTTAAAGCAGAGCTATGTTGGCTATGTAAAAGTAGAAATAATGTGCTTCTTTTAACTGAAAAGTTGAATTCATAAGGAATAAAATGCATTGCTCAGGTCAATACACTCAATTATGTTGCTGCTACAGTCTTACATAGTCTAGTTTGACCAGTATCTTATTGTCAAAGCGTGCTAACATTAGCTAATTGAGCCCGTTTTGCACTTTATGACTCTTCTCTAGTTGCGCATCTGTGATACTATGTTTTAGCATTTACCTTTATTCAATAGTTGTCACTTGTTGCCACGGCCTCTTACTGTGAGCCTGTTAGCATACTGACATTAGCATTTCTCCCAAAGCACCACTGCGCCACAGTCTCACAGAACCATTAGCATGGCTATAAACTCTTAGTCTTGTTCAATCAGCAGGTGTGTTTTATCGACAGACTTTCCACTTTTTCTCACGCTGTAGATGAATCTGGTGACTGATTTGTTTTAAATTGACATATTTGACATTTGTTACAACACCATTTATGTTACATAGAGATGTGTATGTGCACGTGTATCCATGTGTATGGCTTTGCACAGTGTACCTGTGCAGCTATATGCGCTAAACATACTGAGCCTACACTCCAGGTCCACCCCTTCCCAGAAATTGCTGTGCATTGACCAGCGGCCCTGTCACACACCAGCGTTTGGACACATACACAAGAAAAGCGGCAGAAAGAGAATGCTGCTTCTTGTATTCTTTTTGAGCCATGTTGACGATTCTCATGACAAAGTGCTAAAGTTGGCGCCGCTCAAACAGCTGCTGTCCAAGGTAAATTTGAAATCTGCCAATTGTGCAGCCGGGAGGGTTTATTTTCAATGAGGCACCTACATATGACTCGGGAGGGGGTTTGTGGTATTTAGACGCGGCATTATTGTGTCAGCAGGGCTCGCACGTGCGCTTGTATCGGTGCACGTCCGGGCATGTTTATGTGGACGTGCATGCATGCAGTTTGTGGGGATATGATGTGTGGTTTAATGAACGAGTGGTAACTGTCCTTCTTCAACAAGAGGTTCCACTTGAAAGCTTACAGTGACAGCAGGGCCTCACAGTCCCCGCTGACCCCTTTCCCCAGCGTTTCCTGGATACCAGGCTACTGTTTGCCTAACACTGCTGCTCCTCGCCCATCAGCTCCTCACCGCTCCCTTCATGCCCCGTGATTGGTTAAATTCCTTCTAGGTTATTAGTACCTGTGTGCAACCTTGCATACCTAAGCGCAGGCTTTTTTGCCTAATTCTTGAGATAAGATCGGGTAATACGTTACTCATCTTAACTTTCACATGTTACAGCGGGCAAGAGAGTGAAATGAGGTAAGAGACAGATTAACAAATGAATGGAAATTAAATTCAAAAGCTGGAGGCATTATTTGCATGGTCACACTCTCCACTGCTGTGTACTATATGCATTCATTTACAAATTCATAGGTGAAAAAGTTATCAATGTAACTGAATTCTTATTGAGGTAATTGAGTGAAGGAGCTACACATGATATAAATACAGATAAATAGGATATTCATGAAAAATGTGTGAACGATCCAGCATTCTACTGAACTTCTCTGGATGACCTTCCTGACACCTTGCAGGGAAGAATCTGCGTCAGCTCTCACAGTGATCGAGACTGCAAATGTACCCATGTTACCCAAGTATGTATGTGTACGCATAGGTGGTATAAAATATTTGCATACAATTTTTGCATACATATGTATCAGTGATGGAGTCCTGAAAAAAGTATTAGTTGCAGCTTGCAACCAACTGAATACCCCTCGACTCCAACTGAATGCAAAAGTTTCTCTGTATCTGATGAATTTGTACATTTTTACACATCATCTTAGAAGGTGACAACACCTTTCACGGCTACAACGTCTGACATCAGCCTATTACAAGACACTGTACCATCAGAATGATTTTTAACCTGTTATTTTAAGGTTAAAACAACGTAATATATTGTATTGTATAACATAACGTTGTTTTAATAAAAGGAATAAATGATGACAGTGAGAAAAAATCCTTAAAAAGGCAAAAAAGCAAAAAAAAAATGTAAAAAATGATATTGCCAGATTCAATTTTATGCATTTAGCTAACCGTGCTCCCAAAGATAAAAAGCTCAGTCTCCCTGTGTGATATGAACAGATGTGGGTGAGTCTGATCAGTGTCTTCAGCAGGTAGCAGTGCCCTGGATGTGCCATCTGTATCTAAACTCTTTCCCATGATCCCTCCTATGAGCTGGCTGGTACACACCTGGCTGCAGGGCTGCTATGTCTGGCCAGTGTGCACATAACCCAGGCCACTGTGGTGTCAAACGGACACGCCCACCTGGACTGCAACGGCTATTTTTACACACACACACACACACGCACACACACACACACTTCAAAAGGAGTCACATCGTCCGCCAAACATTCCACACCAACAAGCGAGCACTTTGAACGTGGCGCCACACAGCCTCCTCGAGTGCTGGGAAGTCTATATGGACATCATCACGACCCTCTGCGCCACCCCGACCACGTCTGAAGCCCACCCTGTCGACCTGCTGTCAAATGCCCCTCAGCGAATCAAAGGGGACGAGAGGGAGCTGGCAGAATCGGGATTTCTCTGGATGTTATGATGATGATAAATCAAGAGCCATAAAATATGCTGTTGATTTGGTGCTGCTCATCATATTTTGGATGAAGTGGAACGCAAGTGTTGATTGTTAACATGTATTATGCTATCATCTATCATCTTTATTTCTGATTAAAACTTCCATATAGGTCCGAGGGTGTTGCATTGTGAGGACTGAGGCGGGCAGGTTTCATGTTACATAATGTTGATTTTTGTATTTCTAACAATTTACTTCTATTGGGTGAAAGATGTGACACAAAACTGACGGTTACATCATTTTCTCAGTTGAACACCACATTACGATGACATGAGTCGGAGACAGAACCAATGAGAGAGTTCAGCTTTTATCAACAACAGACCAAAACATCATTTGAGGATGTGCATTAATGACTCATCCATAATGAGTCGTTCATTTTTGGTTGATTGTGCCCCCCTATCATACAGACTGTGTAACATTTCCTTTAAGTCCACCCCGTTGTTGGCTGCGGTGTTACATGTAATTTGTTTATTTTGGCATGAAGCGTCTCAGCTCTGACAATGATTACTCTAAGTGTGTGTTCTCGTGCGTGCCTTGGCTCTCTATTTTGTTAAGAGCACCAATCAGTGAATTTCCCGTCTATCATCTACAACGTACGCATTTGAGTTATTTCAGATAATGTATATGACGCAGGAGTTTTGGCAGACGGGGGGAAGGTTTAAAGCTGCACTGAAGGTGAACAGGCTGAACACAGAGGTTAGATACTTTACAGGATGGCTGATTCAACAAATTGTCACTTAGACGCATCACTTATCATGCTTTTATTTTGACGTGTCTTGGCATAAGAAGCACAAGAGTAATAATAATAATAATAATAAAATAACTGGCTTTTGCACCATGGGTTACATCATTCACAGAGTTAATGATGGTCTGCTTGGATGGAGACACGTGCTAAAAAAACATAAACGTCAATGTAAAACTCTTCCAATATATGATTTCTGCTTTCATATTTGGTTTATACACAGATGTATTTATATAAGTTTACTTTATATGAACATGTGATGAACTGGCGACCAAAGTCAGTTGGGAATGGCTCCAGACCCTGAAAAGGATAAGCAGTTTCAGAGAATGGATGGAAGGATGGATGACCATGTATATCATATATGTGAATTCCATATACGTACATATATTACATTTCCGTATAGGCCTCATCCATGGAGTCGCCATGTCGCCACCCTCAACTCTCCTCATTTTTGGGTGAACTTATCCTTTAATACAAAGAGCTGTAGGCTGAACTGTGTTGGATTCTCCTTTGAGCCATGGACATCAATCGCTGAGAGTAAGGAAGTGATTAAAGTGTGAACCTCACAGGTTAATTATATGGCGTGGCTTATTATCAAGTAGTTTCTCTGCAGAGAGTCATTATATACCTGGAGCCTCTGTACTTTTTTTTGTGTATGCTACAATATAATAACTATCCATCGACCCAGGATTGTGAAATATGCTTCTTTTGAGAACATGCCAAATCAGTATTTGTTTTGAAGTAGGCTGTCAGAGCCTTCAGAGCAACTTCTAATTTTCTTGCTTTCACAATAACACTAGTGAGCTACAATTAAATTGCATACTATAGTATTAGCATGCACGCTACACAAAGTTATCTCTCAGAGATACAGAGATGGTGCCAATTCTGTCACGCCATGTATAATAAATGATTGGCGTAGTCAGGCATTTCTGACTCCGAGATGCTGGAAATCTATGTTACATCACAGATTAGGAGCTGAGGCTACCTCTGTTTTATTTCCCATTAGTTATAAGCCTTTTGATAAACACAACTTAATGAGAATAACACTCCGGATTCACTTCAATCAGAAGTGAATTCCTGCTGTAAAGACACTCTAACACACATCTCACACCCGCGCAAGTTCGCACAAATGGTACCACATCCTCACATACAGTGTAACTCAAACTGTGGCTATTTACCTGACCGGTGACCCGAGACGGCCGATCTTGTTCTTAGCAGCTTTCCTGCGCAGAACCTGATCTAAGAGAAAAGGAATGGTCGGCGCTAATGTTTGCCTTGAGATGGAAGTGGAGATTGTGAGAATTACGACACATTTCCCCCACATAATCCTACATCTGGATTAAGTCTTCATGCTAGATTAGGCACACTCCACTATAAATAAATACAGTGGGGTATGACAAGGGGCAAATCAACAATGAAAATGTTATACAGCTTCACGGGCCATAGCGATGGATTGAGCCGTGGCTTTGAAAGCGACTGCTGCAATTATTAAGAGGTTAATCGACCTATAGCACAACAAACAGTAAAGGGTAAACACGTTGCATAAGTCTTTATCAGTATAGAAAGAACAATGACAACTAACAGCTGAAGCTTCCATATGGCCAAACCCTCCAGTGTCAGCCCTTTAAAACATGTGCTTCCATTTAGCTTATTATGTTAGGTGTTATAGTTTTTTTATTGTAGTTCTCCATCTAGCTGATTTTTTTAATAAACCTGCGATAACTTATCTCTTGGCAGCAAAAGCATGCTAACACAATACATACTGTCACTGTTTTAAATTGGTTTAGCAATCTTGTTAGCATAAAGTCGTCTGATTTCACATCCAGGAGGTAGCCTTCTTAGTTAGCATAGACGTTAGCATTCATTTGATGCTGTGTTTCTGGTCACCTGTGGTCTATTTTGGTCGATGCTAATTCCAGAGAGAAATATCTCACACACAAAATGCTCCATGATGTTCATTAGATGCTAACATTATCAGTCTCCCGTTTGGTGCCGGGCACGCAACATGTAGTGGGCTTTATAGCTAAAGACAACTCTGAGCTTGAAAACCAAAACAACGGGCTAAAAGACACTACTTAGCTCTGTAGAGCTGAGCATAACTGCGAGGTAAAACAAACACCACTGCTGATGAAAATGTATCTGATGTGACTCAAATGTTCACCTAAAATGTTTCAAACTTTAATTCACGTTACGTTAAGTCTCACTCTGACTCTCCCCCGACCAAATAAAACGCACCATTACCTCGAGTAAACGTGGATTTCTTTGGGTTTGAACATTGCTGGAAACATCTTTCTTTATGTCAGTAAACAACTCAACAATATGGTCCTATTTGTAAGAAAAGTTGATTTTTGAGTCTTATTCCCAAAGCGACAGTACTGGACAAATTGGGAATTAGACTTAAAAATGTACTTTTCTTACAAATAGTATTATACAGTAGTGACCCGGGTTCAATTCAATCCTGTGGCTCTTGCTATATCTCATCCGTCTCTCTCTCAACCCCATTTCCTATCATACTCTGAGCTGTTTTGTCAGAATAAAGGCTAAAAGCCAAATAAATAATCTTACAAAGAAAAGCACATTAGTAAGATGTTTAATGAATTTATTATTTCGATCATGAGCATTATCCACAAAGCTAAAAACGAGCTCTGCATATGGAAATGATTTGGAGTGTACTTTGTGTTTTAATGGTGTTAAAAGTTTATTTTGATCCTGTTATAAATAAGACAAATTTATGCTCTGTGCACCAACCTCTCACATGACCTTCCAGTAATGTTAATCATATTTGATAATCAGAAGCATGAGGACAGTAAGAGAAAGCATTTGACTGTGTGTTCTAACGGCACTTCCTCGTCTCCCTGTCTTTCATAATCTCCCCTATTGGATCACACGGACTCTTTTCCACTCCATTTCAGCTTCAGATTTAACCCCGATAACTGTCCCTGTTTAACGCACCATTGACAGTTAGCGGCACTGAGCTCCTTTAAAAGCACTAACAGCAGGCGGTTGGGATGAGGCCTCCCTGGCACACGGTCTTGCGGTCGTGGGTTTTTAATGTGTGTTTGTGCTCTCGCTGCATTGTCTGAGAGTTAATTGGCACAGTTTGTGCGGAGATGAGCATCGCTTGATGTTCTCGTCTTTGTGTTACTCATTTGTCCCCTCTGTGTCGCGTCTTTTTGCGGCCGCTTTTCCTGTCATCCCGGCGGATATTCCCAAAATCGGAAGATTCATCCGATTATTCCTCCGGGGACTGCTCGGCTTGCACAATCAGCAAAAGGCACGCAAAACAAACAACTTGACAATAAAAAGATGATGTCTGCAATCTTATTTCTTACCCTCAAAAACAGGAAACTCCTTGCTTTAATTATCAGCTCCAACAGAGGAAAGAAAACACCATTATAAATCTATCCAGCAGTTTGCCATCGAGTGCCGAGTGACCGACTGCACCCTCACAAACTCACAACTCTGACGTCACTTAATGTCTGCGTAATCATTTACATGCGCGTGAGATTATGACCAACCGTGTGACAAATCAGACATGAGAGCTGCGGTCGGCCTTCGGTTACCTGACCGCAGTCAGCCACCCCGGCTGCATATCTGGCGGCGAGCGGCGCATTGTTTTCCCCCGGTCTGACTCCAACATGTGGTTGTGTTCATGTGTCAGTGTGTTTTGGCGCTGAGGATTGACGTCCGCCTGTTGTTTTGTCTCGGATGCTGCATGTCAGGCGTGTTCCTGGACACGTTAGACGTGATCGCGTGTGCTCAGGTCGACCTTTGCGCAACTCCACATGCGCTTGAACGTCGGCCTGCTGTCTGACCTTGTTCCTGCCCTGAGATTCTCCAAACAGCTTCTCTGCCTCTCCACTCTTTATTTAGTCGACTTCCCTCACCCCTTCCGAGCCCCTCTTTTCTTTCGCTCGACTGTGAGTACAGCTTGATCTTGTTCTGGTTTTGCAGTAATCACGTTATCACTCCCAGGCATCCCACAGCCTCCTCCGCCGTCCTCCAGCCAAACAATCCTTCCATGTCAGAGAAGTGACTGAGCCGTCAGGCCTACATGTGTGTGTGCGTGGGGAGATTATGAAATGCAGGAGAGGCTACACATGTACTGTTTGTGGAGTGGAGAGAGATGTAATCAGTTACTGGAGGGGAACAGACTGGAGTTACCCTCTTTCTGCCTCTTCAGCTGTACATATGCTTCACATAAACCTCAGCTGATTCATCGCTCTCTCGCTCTCTCAATGCGTCAATCCCAACACACAAACATGTTTTGATTTCAGGGATCTTCTCTCCATATCTGCGTGCCCAAAAAGGACGCGTCCGGCCCGTGCTGCACCCGGGGAACACTGCCTTTTTAAGCGTCCGAGGGAACACCGGAGAATGTGGCTCTGCTTTATAGACATGCCACATTACTCTAAATGCAAAGAGGCCATTAAAGGAGCAGTATATAGTTTTCATTGGCTGATTCTTTGAAGCCTAAACGATTTCATACTGTTTGACTTTGTTTATATGTGGCGGACCCTGCCACCTTTCTAGCTTCAAACAGCGTTCTGTGGTTTCCTCTGAGAACAGCTTGTTTATTCACTTATTGAAACAATAAATATTTCTGAGTTTGTATTATTACCTCATTATTGAATTTTTTCTACAAAACTACATAATGGCCCTTTAAAGTGATCGTTTGCGGTTATTTAATTAAATGATTAAAGTGTTAAAGTAGCAAAAATAAGAAGGGAAGCTGATTTATAGTCGCAGTTCTGCTCCACGTTTCAGTCATAACACTAAAAGAGAATTCCTAAGCAGCCGTTTAGGCGCAGATTTAAAGCTCCCATAGTATTCATATTTCACCAATTCGCCTTGAAATAGACGTCACCTCGGGATAAGAATAATGGGTTTCATGAAGTCTCTTAAGTGCAGCTAAGTTTGTATTTCTTGGACGGAGTCGTGGAGGGATAAGTGGTGCAACAGGCTCAACTCTGGACCCCGAAATGGCAGAAATCGCCCCCAAAACACACACCTTCACCTTCACCCACCTACTTACTTTAAATGATGCAAATCGGCTACGTGGAGAGACTCCAGGAGACAGGAGAAGTCAGACAGTTAGACAGTCAATACAGCTGTAGGTCCAGATGTAAAGGCTTAATTGGATGTAAGTGAAACTCCATGTAAAAGTGAAGGGTTGTATGCGCCGACCGCTTTCGATTCTTCAAAATGATTGAATGTAAATCATTGTGAAAACGTTTAGAACCCACATCGAGGTCACGTTAGCAGCCAGGTAGACTCGTGAGCGAGTAAAGTTGCTTCTCAGGTATTGTCTTCAACTTTGTTCATGCACATTGACAAAGAATAAAGTGGTGGAAAGATAATTGAGAAAGAAGTTACTCACAGTTAATTGTTTTAAATATGTCGGTAGTCAGCATCTCACTATCAACGGACGTGAACAGTCCCTCACATTAACAAATTACAGGAAAATTGGAAAATCTGATTTGGAAAGATAAAAAAGTTCAGTCATGACCTGAAGCCAGCATCGAAGAGATCATGAAGCATTCGCTGAGTCTTTAACTTCTTCAATCATCAGAAAAAAATGTACTGGATTCAAAATGTGATTAAGATTTGTTAAAAAGAACAGATTTGAATGTCCTCTGATGACTTACATGACATAACATCAGTAAACTTATGAGTGAGAAATACATGGACATACACACGATAAATGTAGTTTCCATATTTTGTCACATAGATATCAAAATGTAGATCACTGGCTGCTGCTGTATGTGTGTTCCTGCGTGTCCGCCATATTGGGGCAGTCAAGGTTCACATGTTAGCACATTTCAGACAATGTGTATTGAGACTGGCTGACTACACTACAAAATCAACTGTAGCTCAAGTTAATTCTAAACAGATTTTCATTGAATTTGGCTTGTTTTAAATGTAAGAAATTGAACATAACACTGGTTAAAGTTACTGCAGACACATCTAACCAGCTGCATCACACATCCAAACCTGATCATATCACGTACCTCATCAGACTGCATCCAGTAGACTATAAAACTGTTATATAACAGGTCTTAATCAATTATAAATTAAACAATGTTTTCTCCAGAGCTGTTGATGGGGGTAGCTAACGAGTGAGCCATCGCACACACAGTATCGATTAGTGACGGCAATTCCAGCTCAGATCATTTGGCTCAGCTCGGCACAAAGAATCCGCTCCCAAAAGACTCTTGACAAACAACTTCTGGCTTTTATTACAATATTATTTATCACAATATTTCTGACTTATGATGAGTCTCTCCAAACGTGTCCAAAGTCGGATGTTTCTGGAACTTATTTAGCGTTGACCGTAAAAAGCAACGACAGGATCATCTTGCAATGAGTAATGCAGTCAGCAAACTGACTCAGTGATATCGAGCATACATTAGCTACCCTAAGCTAACGGTCATACCTGACCAAATAAAGCTGCTGAGAGTACTGAATTGATCCAGGGTGCGTTTCTTTCTCTTTCTTATACGTTAAACTTTTAAAAGTAAGAGTTATTTTCTCCGTCAGAAGTCCCACTTAAAGCCCCCGTCATATGTAACTGTTTAAATGTGATCATTGTTCTTAGCTATGCTATATTTGGCGTAATTAATTCTAAGCTTTTCCATTTCCATTCTCTGTATATTCTTCCACAGTCATGAATGGTCGTACACAGTCCGCTCACTAATGGCAGCATTAATTTTATATTCCACTTCACACCCACTACCCTAACTGGCTTTCACGTTCAGGCCCCTTATAGCGGAAAGTGGCCACTGACCAGTGACTGTGGGGTCTGCAGTGGAGGGGGAGGAAAAGGAAATGGAATGAATATTTCCCGTACACACTGCAGGCCATACAGGTGTGACGCACCTGTTTTGTCCTCCGAGACAACATTCCTCCCTGGAGCCCGCGATCCTGCTGACGCACCAAAAAAATGTTATTCCAAAGTGGGGTGGACGCTCGCTGTGTGTATACTGGGGGGGTGGAGGGCAGGACGGGTTGAGGTGGTAGGTAAGGGTCTGGGGCTTTCCCGTCTTTAAGGAATCCTATTACCAAGGCAACGAGGGAAAACACCAACACATGCTGTCGAACCTGTGGAGCGGGCCGGGTAGTGCTACCAAACCAGAGCCCCCAAATCCCCACTGAGACCCTACATCCTCCCTGAACATCGGTTTGTAGACATTATTGGATAATTGATGTCCATATGGTGACCTCCAGGAGCCTGACTCACTGCGAGGGCCCGTGGACCAACGGCCATCAGGAGGATGGTGGGTATACCTGCTTGTGGTCTCAGTTACCCTGGCGACGCAGTCCGAGGGGGCCCGCGGTGTTTGCATTGCACACGGCTGTGTGACTTGGAGGGGCTGGTGAGAGCGGGGAAGGCGGGGGGATGGAGATGGGTACTAATGTCAACATCTTCCACACAAGCTGCTCCTTCTTCGACCCAAGGCCCGGAGATAAAGACGGGGAGGCAGCCTGCAGCGGTGCCAAGGTGTAGCTAATGTGCCTTAAATCGGCGAGTTTTGCACAGAAGGTAGCTTCTGTGCGTAGACAAACATTTGCTGGTGATGCTCATGCACGCCCGGGGAAATAATGGACGGCCTCTTGCAGGCTCGTCAATAAGAAGTCAAATATTTGTTCAGAAAATTCATTTTTAAAAAGCTCCTAGCCCACTGACACAGATTTGGAGAAAAGCAGTGACAAATGCACAACGTCAAAAAGCCCTGGAAATCACCGTTATTTTCTCTTCAGTATTTGACAAGAGGCACGCTCTCACACACACACACAATAACCTAGTGGTATACCGGGAATCGGTAGAGCTGAGCTCATCACTTTGCAGAAACTTCATCCAATAAAACAATTTATGGTTTTCTGCTGATGTACAGCTGGCAGGCCGATCGCTAATGGGTTTAAAATGTGCCGTCTCTGGCCGGGAGAGGCCGAGAGAGTGGAGGGGCGAGGGGGAGGAGGAGGAGGAGGAGGCAGGAGCTGGTGAGGAGTGAGAGAGTGTGAGGGAATTCTGATTTATGATCACACCTCCGTCTCCAAATTTCAGCAGAGCTTTTAGCTCCTCTCAAGCCCTCAAAGTGGTGCGATGTTGCAATGTGTCCAGAAATCTTGACATCATTGCTTTTCTTTGTGAAACCGAGGCCAGAGCTTCTGAAGCTCGAGCTCGGCCCGTGCCAGCGCGATGAGCGGCGAGCCAAACACCAGCTGACTTATGGAAGCCTTTGATGTCAGTCTAGCAAAGCACTCGCACATAATACCGGCGGACTTGTTTCTAATGGAGAGTGATAACTGACGCTATAGGCCACCCAAAGCTGGACACACCGGCAGTATGGAACGTGTTTTAAACGCATGTGATGCTTTATTATCTGTGTAATTTGCTTTAATTCTTTCAACTTTAAGCAAATGTTTAATCACAGTGTCAATCTGTCAAGTGTCAAACCAACTTTCTCTAGACGAATGGTCTGAAAGTATACCTAAGTGGTCTGTTGGCTCTCCACAAGTACATCTAGTGTTTAAATAAACATATTTAATGTCTAAATCAGTATATAACATTGAATTACCTTATCCACTACATGACAAGCTTGTACCACAACACACTCTACACTAATTAATGCAAACAAATGAATGTACTTGTGATAGACAATGCACAAATTTACCCTTTCTTGCGTCTTGGCTATCTTTATGGGTAGCTGCTGCTACGTTGGCAGCGCTCTACGACAATGGAGCGCCTTGTGACTCATCGCAGACGGCTCTGTTTACGTTTTAACACTCATGGCCTGTGACCGAAAACAAAGATTGCTGGGAAATGAGGCGAATGGGAGAGGTTCTGGGTAGGTGGATGAGGTTTTGCAGTGTAGGTTGAGGGTTGCCATTGTGTCTACTGTCAGCGTCCTGCAGTTTAAGCTTTTCCATGGAGAGTTTGTCGGTGCCGATTGGAAATATGTCATCAGATCGGGGAAGGGAAGCAGTTTTTTTGCCAGATGCTACTTCAGATGGGCCTCATTAACAATGTTATCTGATGGTGCCCACTTTAGATCTCCAGAACTGTCTTTGAACTGCCCCTGGTGCCATGAAACAATGATACGGATAGGTGGCGGCCATTTGTCATTCTTGACCTGGACAGTGGCGAATGGATCATTGGGCAGCAGCGCCTGTCTTATCATGTTCTCAGAGATTGAGATGCAGTGCCCCATTGACCAAAGTGGTGTGTGTGTGTGTGTGTGTGTGTGTAAGCAGGGGTATGCATGTGTGGCCACTAACCCATTAACCCTGTGTTTACCAGGAAGTAGTCCAGATGGATTACCCATTGGCCACATCATCATGACCTTTTAGCCTCTGTGAGATGGCATCATCATGTTGTTGCCTCGTTAACATAGAACAACAATGGATCTACTATTTTATCCCTTCTGTTTTGTATACCATCTGTGTAAGTTTGACCCACAAATACAATTCTTTCAATGTTTTAGCTTAAAAGTTAAGGTTTCAGCCTTGACTTGTCAGAAATGGTGACTTATTATGTTGATGACACCACCTCTTAATGCCTCAGGAAGTTTATTCAATAACCCCAAATCTGTTTTACTAGTTACAGTTTTAGTAGAATGACCTTGAATGCCACAGACGTTATTACCTATCCTGCTAAAGCAGTTCATCCGAGCCTTGCAATACTATACTCGCTGCAGGAAATGCACTTTTCAGACTGCTATAAAGGAAAGGCTGGCCGTGTTCTATAGTTTTCTTTACTGCCATCCCATGGAAAGACTGAAACCAAAAAATCCATCATACTGAACTAATAAGTGTTGCCTGTATAGCGAAGCCTGACACACTGCGGCTCGTTTCTCTCTACCTAACACGTTAATGAGCCACTGTGCTGTGCTGGGTGACACGTTCCCTCATTACCATGAACACACACACTGTAGTTTGCTTTGACTCAGTCCTACAAACGCAATCCTGCTGCCGGAAATACTCGCTAGCACAACAACTGTGTGCAATAAATGTGCGACTTTCTCCAATATGTGCATCTCTCTTGCACATGAGGAACAATGGACAAACTTTGATTGTTTAAATCTCATAACTGGCAATCGAGTTTTGTTGACACACACAATAACACCAGCTTTATCTGCCCTCAAAGTGGCGATTTTAAACATGAATCTAAATTCAGAAGACAAATGTCATTTCAAATCTAACTTATGAACCCCATAGTAATTATAATTACTAAGCCTTTTAATACATGTGATACTGTTCGTTTAGCTGTTTCTTAATATAGAGACATTTACTGTTAAAGCAGTGAATCATATGAGAAGACTGATAACCTTCTAATCAGGGTGACAATAAGATTCCAGGCAGTCACAGCTTCCAGCACATCGTCTCCTGTAAAACCTAACTTTATCCAAACAAACATGGTTAAATGTGAGCTTGAGAACTGCTGGTGAGCACCTCTGGCCAGAGTCGAGCTTGCTCTTTCCCCATTTTTCAGTCTTTTTGCGAAGCTAAGCTAAACGGCTGCCCAAATGTCAAAATGGTTTGTGTGTGAGAAACAACACCCCAGCCCTGTTTTTCTGCTGTGAAGCAACATAAATCCGACCCAGTGGTACATAGCGCCACAGACAGCATAAAGACTGTTTGCCTTCCAAGTGATGTTCCTCATTTATGTCTCCCAATTAATGTGGGCATGCTCTATAGAAGTTCACATGCTCCACATAGTTTCAGTGCATCTCGATGCCAGCACAAATCCGAACCATCCCTCGGTGGTTGCTGTCGGCTTATATCTTTAAGAGTCCACGTTCCCCCCGCAGTCAGCCGTGTTCTGGGTGCAGGAGGGTGCCGGGGTCTGTAGCCTCCTCTGTGTCTGTGTGCCATTAACATGTCGCCACTCTGCCCCACAAAGCCGCTAATAGCAGGGTCCTGAAGGAGGCTGCTTTCCACAGGGGGAATCTGTGGCCACTACAAGGTCACTCTTGGGTTTGGATGGAAAACAGAGAGGTCTGCATGAAACGTATGAAGCCGGAGCTCGTGTTCTTCGGTATATCCCGGAAGGAGAGGGTATGAAAAGTTTACACCGCAGGTAGAGGCTTAGTCGTCCACGATAAGGGATACTTTATGTGCGTACGTGAAATTTGTGTTTCTGCTTGGATTACAGAGCGTGGAGAAGGCCTCACATCTGGCAGGCTGGCTGTCTGCCTGCCAGTGGTGATGGGCTCCAGTTGTGGCACCAGGCAACTGTTGTCAAGGGGAGGGGCCAACTGGAGCAGGACCAGCTGGTAATGTATCATCTCTCCATCCTGAGTGGAAGGGAACCAAGAGAGCATGTGCAGGAGCTCTGACGAAAAGGTTCTATCGCAGCTGTCGATATCAAAGTGGGACTGCAAACAAAGTGCAGCTTTTGTTCCCACAGAACAAAGGCTTTTAAATCAGGATACCACAAGAAGACAGCGATTACTCTTTTTTTTGAGTGTCCACAGCCTTTATTGCCCAGTGTCTCAAGGGAACTCCAAGTTCATACATCCCCTCTCTTTGTGAGGACTTGTCCCCTAAAATGCTAATTATGGAAATGTAAAGCCTGAGATATGAGGCTGCTGATGTGTCGGTGAGCCTGAGTGGCTGCGGTTGTTATCTAGACTTAAGCTCTGGAAACAACAAAAGAACACTGTGCTCCGCCGTCTGGCACCGGAGACCTACCTGGACGGGGGAAGGAAGGGGGAGGGAAGGAGCGAGGGAGAACAAAAAAGCAAAGACAAGCGGGATGGTAAGGAATAAAGAAAAATAAAAAGAAAGAAGGGAGAGCAACCTGGCAAAATAAAAAAGGAGAGAAGAAGAGAAAGAGGAGAGCTGGGTTCAAATGGAGTCAGCACATGCTAGGAGATAGCAGACGGCCTGGCTGTGAGAGATTATTGTCAGGTTAAAAGAACCGTAAAAATGAAAGAAACGGGTCCAGAGGAGCTCATGGGTTCACAGCTGGGTTTACCTGGAGAGGAGGAATCGATATGGAGGAGAAAGTACTCTCGCAGGCCTCATCGAGGAGCCATGTATCATTTGGAGTCTTTGTTTCCTTTTCCTCTGGAAAGATATATATCTTCTGTCAAGTGTTCCATGAGTTGGCTCTCCAACTAGGACACACTGTGATGCACGCATGCACATACGCTCATAAACACAACGATGTGTGCACACAGCTCCAGCCAAGATACATAATCATATCTACACTGTATAGACTTTGTGCTGCGCCGGACCTGTGGAGGGCTGATGAGAGGGGAGAGGAGGGAGGGGAAGAGTCGATGTGTGAGTAGAGAACAGCAGGTTTACAGAGCTGTCACATGCACACAGTTCAGATGTTTGTAGTCCACAACTGCACGTCAGACACTAAGATAGATGCTAGCGATGTGATTCGCTATGTCATTTCTCAACATTAACATGAACATAACACAGATTTCTGAGAAGGATCCTCTTTGTTTGGTCATTAAATATTTGCAAAACTACCTAAAATTGCAATCAGTAGAGCTCATGCCTCCACCAAGACACGACAGTCCCCTATAATTCAATCCAGCCAAATCCAATATCAAACTCGATAGCCCTTCATGACCCTAAATTTTAAACTACTTAATCATCATTTAATCAGATCTGTAACAGCAAACTGGTCAACAACATAATGAAGATGGAATCGTAAGCTCAATTAGAGTGGTGGCGGTTGCAGGTTTCCATACTATTTGTCATTATAAAGCCGCCAGAAAAGGACTACCCTCTATGAAAACATATTTAATCCACTTTATATCTATTTTTACTCATAGATACCACCCACCTAAATAAGCCTGACTTTTTTTCCATGCATTATTCCCTCAGAAATGAGGGAAAATGTCTAAAAAAAAGTCCTGGATCCTCACCAAGTTAATGGGGCCTATTTTGACTCGTCCAAGTTTCATGGAAATCTGTTGAGTAGTTTTTGTGTAATCCTGCTGACAAACCAACCAACAAACACAAATGGTTGAAGATATAACTTCCTTAGCGAGGCTACCTATCACCATCATGTACAGAACCCTCATGTATTTGCATTGTCTATTACTACCAGTGTGGTTTTCCTCGTAGGCCGTGACCTTGGTCGTAAAAACCACTGCGTTTTTCTCACCCACAATGCACTAGAGAGAATCGCGCCGTTGCAGGCTATCGCAATTGACCACATGGTATACGACGATTCACTCCTCATTTATCATTTCACAGACATTTCATGGCTTTCCAGAGCAATTCGGCCTCCAAGACCATATTCATTTCTAACTCTGACATACAGTTCTGATGTATATTGGACACATACGCACACACCCATAGTTGCACACACCCTGCACGTGATTGGACACACATACACACATGATTACAGATCATACAGGCTGAGAAGCATAAACACGATTTAGCGCTCCATGCGAACATATACTGAAGTGAAAGCGTTCCACCATCTGACCAAACCCAAAACCTAATTTGTACCGTAAGCTGTGTTTACATGCACACAGAGGCAACATGAAATGTAGGTCAGACCAGAAAGGCCAAAGTGGTGGTGAGTGAGTCTAGAAAGGCTACATGTGCTGTCCAATCCACTCGCTCACTCTGCAGGACTGACTTTTATCTCAGATTGAAGGGAAATTTTTGAAACAGACATTCGATCTGTTGATTGATCTCATCTCCTTTATTATTCCAGCGCAACTGTTTCCATGGATGACTCAAAATTTCCCTTTGTGCTGTTTGCCCTCAATAGTGAATACATTGCATTTTGTCAAGTACCTGACACAAAAACATTGAAGAATGAGGACTGACGAATTGGAGACAGCGTCTAAATCCAGCCCGTCCTCATCAGAAAGATGACACAAAGGTTAATTGTGAAAGCAGCTTATTACCACT
The DNA here is from genome assembly GCF_965226575.1 of Pagrus pagrus. NCBI lineage: Eukaryota > Metazoa > Chordata > Actinopteri > Spariformes > Sparidae > Pagrus > Pagrus pagrus. The sequence goes on along the minus strand of NC_140206.1, from coordinate 14,591,788 downwards.
CATATATATGTTTGTACACGCTCTTTTAGACGGTTAATGTAGTGGTAGTTTCAAGGTTAACCACTGACTATAAGATATTGACTTAGCCTCCGGGTCTGAAAAGTGAAGCCAACACGGTGCCTTAAACCAGCATTCTTTCTAATGGCCTCCACTGGTTGCAAGAAGAAGTCCAGTTGTATGTAAGCCTATGAGAAAATGACCCTATCTCTCTTGATTCATTATTTCAGTAAACTGTTTCCGAAAGAGTTCATGGCGTCAATCTTTAGTTTCAAGCCGTCTACAACACAAGATGGTGTTGATTATGCATATAAAGGTCCCATTGAGAGTAAAACAGATGATAAAGCAGGGTATGCTCGAGAGCGTGGCTACCTTGTGATTGAAAAGTCGCTACATTGCTGTGTTCTCAGTTTATCCTCTCCTACATGCTCTCATCCAAATATATCATTTCTGGTTCCAAAAAACCAAGATAGCGATGGCTGTAGTACCAAACTTGATGCTTCAAGATGGTAGACCGTAAACCAATGGCTGACATAACGGTAGGTTTAACAATCATTTATCAATAATTGGTGGTACACACTGAAATTGGTTTGTACATGGGCATAAATCTAAAGTGTCAATACGCCACTGACTCTATCAATCGTCAAATCATTTAGCATACTGTACCTATTGGGATATCTCTCTAGTTCTTGTTTTCCTCCAAAGACACACAGGCCACTCGGCAGGTGTTTGGCAAACTACATTTACAGCGTCCTATATAAAAAGAAAACGCTTCAGATGATTACTTTAACCGTTCGCAAATCCCGTTAAGATCTCTTTTGTTCCCCATGCCAGCGACAAGAAGCCGATCCAGCCCAGTGTGGGCTGATGGAGACAGTTCATATGGAGACACCGAGGCCAAGAGGTACAAACATCAAGCTGCTGAAATCACTGCGGCACACATGCAGGTCAATACTGAACATTGTGTGCTCCTGCCTCCGGAGGCTAATACGCTGTTTCAATCTTTTCACTCTCTCTCCTCCGTCTCCACACACACGTACTCACACTGCTGCTGTTATGTAACTCACGCTGTCACTGATAGCTGGAGAGGGGCTAAGGCAGTTTTAGCCTTATGTAACATGTAAGTGCAGAGAAGGACCACTTCTTAAAAGTGTCTCCAGCACCTCGTATTTCTCACTTTGAAGTCTCTCTGAACTGTAAACACTTACACAGAGTATGTGGATACAGTTTTACACATCTGTCGTGGGCAAAGTGTTCAGGGCGGATATGAGTCTGGAATCATTTTCTGTGAATTGTAACGTCTGGGAGAAATCTCACCGTAAATACAGTTTGATTTTAGACGTAAGAACAGAACATCTTGAATCAGATTTATTCAATTTTCTTTCATTAATTAATCTCAACAAAAAAAATCAACACATCTAGGTGTATGGGAGTGTATCAGCATTGTTAGAGTGCTGATCTGTGGTGCACCCAGAGGAAAATCAGTTGCACGCCACCTTTCTTTGGCTTCTTGTTTCAGTGATTTTAGGCACAGTGACATTGTTCTTGGACCTTTAGTTGTAACATTAAGGTAATTCTCTGCATTAGATGCTCTGTTGAATCTGTCGAACGCTGCTCTCTGAGGCCTGCATGTCCGATAAATCTGTTTTTACTCTCAACTCGTCCAGTGCAGCAGCTTGGTCAGTGGCCATAAGCTTCGAACTATGACGCTCTACTTTCCACTCCAGCGTCAGTTTAACTCATGCAGGGCTCCACAGACAGGTTAGCAATGATAAATGTGCAGTGATAGGTTAGACTTTCAAAATAAAAAAAACATTTAATACATTTTAATGATTGACTTTTGGACTGTTGTGGTTTGGTTAGGTTTAGTCACTAAAATTACTTGGATAGGTTTAAGTACCAAAGATACCTGGTTAAGTTTAGGCTACACAACTACTTGTTTAGGTTTAGGTGCCAAAGCTACTTGGATAAGTTTAGGCTACAAAGCTATTTGGTTAGGTTTAGGAAGAGATCATGGTTTGTCTGTTAGTTACGTAACTTAAACAACAAGTTAGTCAGAGATTTATTCATGTTATGTCTCATTCAATGACTTCCTTCCTCAATAGCAACAGGCAACCAGATTAATGCACCGTCACCTTGAGTAGAGTTTTGTATTTTTCTGTGTTAGGGTTCAAACAGAAATGTCAAATGAGATATCTTAAAGAGCTGACACTATTCCAAGGTTGTGTGATGTCCCTCCTCTGTTATTGCCTATCTCCCAGAAGTTATAGTGACCGGCGAGCTAATAAACGCACCGTTACCTTGAATAAAATTAAAGATTTCTCAGAGTTTGAACATTGTGTGAAACATAAGTTGATAACCTAAGTACACAACTCAACAAAGGTCTTGTCAATTTTACACATTTTAATGTTACATACAGGTATTTGGCTATGTTATTTGGTAGCACTGAAGTTATTTTAACTTCAGGAACAAAGACCACACCTCATTCTTATCCAATTTCCTGTGTCTAACCCCCTATTCCTATTATTTTCTTTTTATTAGTTTTCACACATCTCCTCTGAACCCCTCTCCCCCTCCCTCTCCTCCTTCATACTCATTACATTACAGAAACCGCAAGGGGTTTCTCCCATTTTCTCCACCCTGACTCCTTGGGTTCCAATCTACGACACCTCCCACTCTACGCTCGTCATCAATCCCCACATGCGTGGCCTTCAATAAATTAGATGAGAATTACGGGAAAATAGTAGGATCTCAATTTGTGGTATTCAAACTGATGTACGTACAGTGGTGATTAAACGCACACACGCATAGAAATCAAAGAGTTCAAATGATGCTGCGAGCAGCAGCTGGATAAGTATTCCCAAAGCCTGGCTTGTGTTTTTCCTCTGCAAATGTCTCTTTCTGGATTTTGTCCTCATACACTCTGCCTCTACCACACACACACACACTCACCGGATCTCACCATCACCACCTCTGGCAGACCCACGGGGTCAGCAGTGGACATACGACTCCGCTGGGCGTCCCAGTCCACCTGTAATATCAAACACTGCTGCTGCTCAGACTCAGACGTTGAGTGAGATATCAATCCCATCCCGGCAGTTTCGTGGCTTTAAATCATTTCCTGGCTGGAATGAGGCTCGGTGTTGCTCCAGGATCAGCTGCACCTGCAGACCCGTGTATGTGTGACAAAGAATGACCACACAAAATTGCGACACCCGAAAAGAAAATTCTGCTTCAGCTGCAGTTTTACATCAGTGTTGTTGCATAGATTAACTGGAGGTATTTCATTTCACACGTGTGATCGCAATGAAAATACAGCGAAACACAAAAGGGAGTGGGACTGTGGGTTGAGCGTTGGCGAATAAACGCAAATGGCATGGTGTGATTTTGTGTGTATGTGTGTGTCTGCGTGTGTGTTACAAAGCAGCTCATAATTCACAGAAAACAATCACTTGTGCTAATGAATATCACTTTATTGTGCAATGAAAAGTGTGTCTACATGTGTGTGCGACTGGTGCTGGTTATACCCTGCTGGCCCACAGCGCTCTGGCGCCAGTGTCAACATGTGCTTTGTAAGCAAGTGTTGAATTTGGAAACGGGCATTGTTACTTTCAGCAGGGATTTGATTATGATGTGGTGTACATATGAATGAGGAGAGAAACTGTGTAAAGGCCAGTTAAAGCTTTATATCATTCCCCCATATGCTTCTTATTACAACCTTGTTTTATATTTTGTGGTTTTGTGGGAAGGGAGGCGCAGCTGAGTTGACTCCTCGGCTTGTTTTTAATGGAGTGTTGTTGGCTCACATATCAATTAACACAGATCTGACGCCGTTACAGTGTGGCTCGGATGATCAGGAAGTCGGTTGATGGCAATTGATATTGGCATCGTGTGATGTGTTGAGAGAGATGTTAGTTAAAGAGTAGCACCATCTTTTTATAGACCTGTAATTGACTCCATAATTCATCCTAGACACCCATTACAGTCTGACTTTAGCTTTTGAAAGTCATCTGTAGTTCACACTGTCATGCTAATGTTTAGTAAGCTATCTATCTAGCGAGAAGGCAGCTGGTATTAGTTAAAAAGCTAATGTGTGTGCTAATTGGATTCGTTTGAAAAGGAACATTTGTGTTCATGTTCATGAATCCTAAACATGAAATTTCGTCAGTATTTCACAGAATTAGTTGTTATCATATATCCCAAATCACAATCTTTCCCTCAACCCTGGTGAATCCTGCAGATTGAATATCAAGACTGTTTCACAAACTGAAAATATAGTGAATATATACTGCAATATGTAAGACAAGGCCACCACGACTTTGAACTTGCTTGCTTCTGCTAACTGTATTCTTTTTATACATCCATGACTGTAGCTACTGTTAGCTTGTTAGCTCATTTAGCCGCGCAGCTAGCAACGAGGAGCACAGGAACTTTGGGATGATGGGAGTAAGGGGTTTTCAGGCCCGGGGCTAGGTTGTTAGCATGCTAACTTCAGTAGATGTCAATACACAGACGTATAAGACTATAACTAGAAGACTAAACTGCTGTTTTAAACCAAATTTCTTACGTATTACAGATTTAAGGGAAGTGCTTTTGTTGCCTCATCTTGACCGCAGACTGGGTGCGCACCCTGGATTCTGGTAAGACAGTCCTGGACTTTGCACGTCATCTGTTGTACATCTGTTGTTTGTTTTGCGTCAACAGAGATTAAATTTTGCATCAATTTTGGTTTTGGCAGTTAGCGTACAAGAAGAATTAATGCAAATTACTTGTAAAATGCGCACACCAATTGATGTCGCATCCATCAAACCGTGACCGCAGAAAACTGAGTGACTACTGATTTCAAAGCAAAACATGTTTCCAGATATTTAATAGCCATTGTTCTCTCAGATGCTCCTGGAGCTGTTGCACCACTGTCCACCACTTAATTGATTCAATATGCGGGCAGCTCCTCTTCTGCTCCATTCTGCATTACAGTCTGGACAATAGTGTCCACCACACCACAAATGTTTGGAGTGCTGAGTTTAGTGTCATTTTCCAGCGAAATACCTCAGAAGAGAACATTAGGCATGAGTTAATAATTAGAGCCATTGTTCTGATTTCTTTCTAACCTGATGATAATGGAGCTCATTGATATACGTCTTTTTTTCATCAACAAGGTCAGATGGTTCATCGTTCGTTTCGCCGCAACACTAAAAAGGAATGTAATTATGTTTATTTCCTGTGTATTGTACGGAGACACACATGAAATCAATCTTTTAATACCTCACTAAGTAAAGACTTCTAAAGAATGTGTTCTTCTCTGTTTTTATTGAAACAGACAACCACAAAAAAGAGAACCACGGTATCTGTAGTGCTGACAGCAAGAAGACAGCATTTGCGTAGGAATGACATTGCGGTCTCCCCACTTGGCCGCTACAAAGCCCTTTATGACGCCTGTATCGAGCAGCCAAAGAGCCGATCGAAACGAAGCGCTCCCGCTTATGCATGCGTAGAAATTCATCTCAGCATCCCATATGGCGGACGACTTCAAAGCTCCTCTTTTGAAGTCTGCCCTGACAGGTCTGGAGGCTCGCGAGCCTTAAAGAGGCCGTCACTGTTGCATAAAGAACACACAGCATGTACAGTATAGACTCGCTGCATAAATCTCGACCGTGTGCCGCCTGACCTGAGAAACACTCCGGTTCTGATGTCATAACAGCGCTGCGTTAAAGGCCTGGATGGAGCGAGCAGGGGGGAGTAAAAAGTTCAGGAGTTAAGCTTTATGTAAGTTTGATATTCCACTGCGTGTTCCTGCAAATCCTCGCTCCCAAGAAATACAATATGCGACCTGAAAATATAAACCTTCTCCTTTAATACGAGCGCGCCTGCTGGTGCCCTACGTCTGGATACCTGGACCTGTCAGAAACAGTGAATGTCACGCGGTGTTTGACTATTGGACCGGAGCACGGCGCCAAAAAAGAGCCAAAACACTGCGATATAAAGTGTCAGAGGAGCTGGTGTTTTCCCCGTCCTCGAGGTAACGAAGGATCCCAAGACAATCACACATCCCTGAAACGATAATACCACCATTGTACTATAAGTCTATTATTAACACTCACGTTGTTCTGTCTCTTTGCCCGTTTCTTCAGCCGGACAAAGACATATTGTTATCAATCCTCCTGCCCCGGGAAGGAGGCTTAATGAACACGTTTCCAGCCGTCGCTGTGGTGACCGAAACAAACCGGGTTGGTAGGGAAACAAGACAGTAGTCATTACAGATCGGTGTGTTTACGCGCCTCGGGCCTCTTGAGCAAGGATTTCCCCGCGGTGTCAGGCTGCGGCAACGCGCACATGCACAGACACGGCGTGGTTCGACGTTAACCTCGCCTGCACTTTAATCATCGGGCTGATACATCAACACTTGAAGCATTCACGCACTGAAAACACCAGCTTTCGCCACATGCTCAAACACACACACACACACACACTGAGTGATGTAGTGAGCAGATGCAGAATCAGCTGTACTGTCTGTGTGTTATTTCACCTTACTCAGCATGGCTCCAGGCTTTCTTTACCTGAGTCTCCATCACAGTTGACACTGTAACACACTCTCCGAGAGCCTCCTTCATTATGACTCACGATCAGACCTGTGCATGCATGTGTGTGTGTGTGTGTGTGTGTGTGTGTACAGCTTGTGTGTAGTTCAGCAGCAGAAAGTGCACACGCTTACAAAAAAAAGCATGCAGACGTTTGACAGGCAGCGTACATGATGTGATAGATGATGTGCAGACTGACTTCGCCCGAGGCGGCTAAAAACAGCAACACCGCTATTCCTATAGGAGCCTACAGTGGGTCTGCGGTGCATAATGGTGAGATTACTGCCCACATTCAGAGCGAACGAGTCAGAAAAATGTGTTGATCAGAAATGCATGTCTGTATGTCCCATAGCCAGCTGCTAGAGAACAGATTCACATCACATTATTGGACTAAAAACCAGGTATACAGTACATGTATAGGCATGAAATTGATTACAACCCCTTGAAAAGTCAAGTTGTCAAACAAAAAACATACAAAGAAGTGGTTTATATTCAGATAAGTGTAAGATAATAGGTAATAAGACCCTTACAAGTCCTCATAAAATGGTTATTAACATTAATAAGTGTTGATAATAGCATCATAAACACATGTATTGATAGATTATAAGACATTTTTAAACACTAAACAGTTCATAGAAGAAGTTGTTGTCGCTTTTGATCCGCTTGCCTAAAAAAAGTAAAGTTAACTGCTAGTAAATGTATGATAAAGTATGTATTAATCTTAATAAAGCATAAAAAAGCTTGGTAAAGGTTTAACAGTGACAAATTAAGTAAGGTTAAACTCAATACATGTGTCTGTAATGTGTGTCTCATGAGGCTTTTACTCTCATAATAATCAATGTATAACAAATGTATTTATTAGGCAATTATTAACACCTATATAATCTAATATTAATACACAAGTGCTTTTAAGAGCATTATAACCTATTAACTAACACTTATTACATGGACTTTTACATATAACTTTCATATACAGTGCCAAAAAAAGATACACACAACACAAAAAGATTGAAAATTATTTTAAAAAGAGAATTATGACAACTCTGCACACTGTGTATGCACCACCGACTCCTGTCTGCAAACCACTGCTGTGCTGTAGAGCTGTTTCTCCCCAACAGAGGATCGTTCAATGAAACCAGATGGTAGCACAGAGATAATAATCTGTGAAAGCGTCTTCCATTGAAGGGTTAGAACAATCAAGATGGCTTCAATCATGAATCAAATTTGGCCAGAGTTTAGCACGAAGCAACTGGAATTAGAATGAATGTATTTTATCCAAACTTTGCCTTGATAAATCATGTTGTGACCAGTACTTAAGTATTAAAAATGTCGTGTTAATGTCATTTCGTTACTGTAAAATACAAGAATAAGTCAAATGTAATTGGATGTATGTATAGCATATCATTGGTAAATGAAGGTATGCAGTAGCCTTAATAAACTTCTGCCATCTAAATGCATTGAATAAAAAAAAAATAGTATTTATAGTATTTTTTACTACATATAATTATATAAAATCAAAATAATTAACATAGGGAAACATCTTTTCAAGGCCCTTTCTTACTCACGTCAGCTGCTTGTGTGACGTGTGATGTGTGTCTGTCTGTGCATCAGTGCGTGCATGCTTGCACCTATGCATATGTAAATACATGCAATCTGTTCATCTTCAGTACGGCCTCTTTTGGAACACCTGATAGGATCCTCTGTTAGTTTAAGATGGCTTATCTATATGAAAACCTGCTCGCACACACGCACGGATGGCTCGTTTCTCCCATGATTGCACATGCAGCTTTCACTTAAGGTAGAACAGCGTGAACAAAGGCAGGAAGATGATAGGGTTAAGAAGGGAACGGGGGATAAAGAGGGGAAGTGGGGACAGAAAGGAGGATCCATTGGGGCCACAGAACTGAGCATCAGGCAGGCTTGACGGACAGGATCGAATGTTCACTGATGGGAATAGAGATATGGATGTACGCATAATGTCTAGACTCATACCCACGTACACACCCGAGGTTGGATGGGAAAGTTCTCACTGTGCTTAAACAGACATTATGTAAGAGGGCCTCAAGTCATACCTGCACACAATCTCTATAAATGGGCTCCTCTTACATGACGCTATCCCTCTTTACGGTTTTCTTGTTCTTCTTGTCCTTGAACAGAGAGGTCGTCTCATACCACTGTCATTTGGACCTCAGAAATGGAGTTGGTCACTGTATACTTTTGAGATGTTCACCATAAAGAGCTGAACTCAACCCTTTGTTCCACTAGTGTCTGTAACAAAGTCACTGAGCATTTATTTCTTTGGTCCTTTAAAAGAAATGAAGTGTGCTCCTGGTGGTTAAGGCTACTGTAGCTCTTCACACGTGGCAGATATATCTACACAGTTAGACGAAACGCACATACACAAACATCGACCACCTTAATCCTCATCACATCACTGCTTACTGAATACAAAAGCCGCGGAGCAAAGTAGGCCGCAGTGGTTTGCTGTGGGCGACAGGAAGGAAAGAAGATAAGACAAGTGTTTGGTGCGGTGCAGAGGTGAGAGTCTGGTTCAGGAAGCAGAAGACGATAAAACGATGATATCTGTGCACCAGGCGAGATATCTGTTGCTTTTCAGGATTTCAGAAGTGTTTTCTCTATGATGCACACCTCAGATTTGCTTTGTTTGCCTCACGTGTACATATTTGTGTGTCTGAGCAGTAAAATAGTGAGGGATAACACACTTCTAGCATCATGCTACAACTTGCTGGGTGGGCCATGTATATTTATCATCGACCATATTCACACGGCGGCCATTTTACCCTGAAGCCACGCTTAAGGTGGGAAGCTTGAACGCTGGGATGATGTTATGCTGCTGCTAACAGCTAACGTTAGCTCATGGGTTCCTAAATATGTAGCTTGAAATATGACCTAATGTCCCTCCAGATTCTCACTATCCAACATCTTTTCTGTTGATCCATCAGGAAGCAGTGAAACGTCCGATTTCCTGTTTACACCACTAGCTAACGTTAGCATTCAACCACTTTATAGCTAACATTAATGTTCGATTAAATCCATCGTGTCCATTGAGTGTTGATGTTTTAGAATTCATTTCCACCTTTCCTGCCACGTAACACTATCAAACAGGAACGTTAGCCAGGATGTGGTTGAATGCTAACATTAGCAGCTGTCTAATGAAAGCTAATGGTTATCAAATATGTTGTGTTATCTTGAGTTATGGCTCGGCGTGCCTCTAGATTTTTACTATCCATTGTCTTTTCAGTTGCCGATGAGTCAGGAACAGGACCTGGAACACAGTAATCTGAGCGTTGTGTCAGAGGAAACTGGCCGCCGTGTGAAGATGGTCGATTGTAAGCCAATAAATGAGTCTAAAGTGTTTGGGTTTATGATCGATGTGGCAAATTTGCAATTATTACTATAAAATGGTCCATTACATAAGTTTCTAAAACTGCTTATTTGTTATTTTTCTTTGCTAAGTTGCTAAATTATGACTTTAAAGAGTTGGCCAATAAGGACAGCACTCACTCAACACTGAGAAGGAAAACCCAACATGCAGGAAATTATGAGGCAAATTTAAATGAGGTGTAAAAAGTGTCAGAAGTGGAAGTTTTGTAGAAACCGCAGTAGAATTTATAGTTATAATGCTTCCTTCAGGAACACGTAACTATGAGAACTCAGCTGACCATAAATAAACGAGCAATCAAAATCACAACCTGAGAACACAGACACCTCATTCAGCAAGTGGCTGTAAGAATTACGTTTGTGTCATTGTTAAATGAGTGCGTGATGATCTACGTATGAATAACCAGTTTCCATTTTCAGTCTTCGAAAGCGTCACTGATGTTCTTCATTTGTGTCTCTCTGAATACAACTTGTGACTAATAACTTAACACATAAGTTACATAATCTTTTCAGTCTCCTGCTACAAAACTATAAACCCTCTCCTGACCAAGAGCACTTGAATGTAGGAAAAATAGTGTGTTCTTTACTCGGAAGTCGGATGTTACAGGGAGCACTTAAACGCAGCTCGAACCCGACATTTACTACAAATACACACTGATTTATACACTGTGGATGTCCTGAGGTGGGGGTAATGTCCTCCTAAAGCCAGTAACAGTTGTAGGTTGCCATCATGGCTATATAAGGAGAAGCTGTAAAAGCCTGTGCCGTGCTGGCAGGTTAATTGTATGTTATGTTGAAGTTTAAAGTGCTTCTTTCGTGGTCGCCTTCTCAGAAATGGAATTCAGCCCCATCTTTTAAGATATTTTTACAAGTTTAAACAATAATACTGGTTATGTGTTTTAGATTACTGGTACGGTTCTAATTAGATCTAATCCAGAGCTCGGGAAGCAGGTTCTGGTTTAGGCTGTTTTTTTTCTTTTACATTGAACCCCCTTTTAAAGCCTCTCTGCCTTGTGCCTGAGTATAGGTACACGACGCACCATTGTTTTCTCAGCTTTAACACATTACAATCTATGGTATGATTTATGGTTGCGTGGCCTTCAGCGCCGACACACGTCCACATGCACACACACTATAAATACATATTCAACCTCTCATTCCCGATTTAAACGATCCTGCCTCATTTTGAAAATGAGGAAATGCAACATTGTTGTAATAGTATATTATAAACAGGGCTACATTCCACCTATACTGTATAATAATAATGGATTTAATTCATCGCTGTAGAGGAATTCTCCAACGAGCTCTGTGCACTGGAGGACCAAATGTGATCCAGCTTTAGGTCATATATAGCTGTCAGATTTGGCAAGGTTCTGATGGTTCCAACCTGGGCCAATTTGGGCTGAGAATCAGCTCGAGCTAGCAGAATTCAGGCCAGCTCGGGTCCATATTAGGCCTATGGATGGGATGCAAGTCATTCATCACCAGTCTGGCATGGGACTGTTGAACAGAAAGATTTTAGACCTGTAGAGGCATAAACCTGGGTCCTGTGTAGGAACACTGACACACTTTTTTCTAATCTAAGCGGTTGTGATGCCAGAAAACACGATCCATGCATCACAAAGTGGGAGGTTATATATGTCATCTCTCCACAGAGAGGAGGAACAACGACAGGGAGGCAGCACATTGACACTGAAATGATTCTATTATCGATAAATTCCTGACCTTGGAAATACTTTTGGGTTGGGTTTGATAATCCAAATGTAACGTCCAATTATGAGCTTCTGGCCGTATCACAAGGTCTCCATCAGCATTCTTGACCTTGGAAATCGTAGAAAAAGGCGAGTATGTAGACATTGAATGAGGTTTGTTATCTAAAACTAAGCAAACTCTTTCCACTGATTTTGTTTTATGGACACAATCTGTGAAAGAAGATGGTGAGTCAGTTCAGACAACCTCAACCTTGTCTGTCAATCTTTCAATATGCAACCAATGAGATGACCATGGCGGACGAAATTGTCTCATTCACCCAAGCCCTTCTTGATGATCAGGTTCTGACTCGACAATTTGTAATTTCTACTCCTCGGATGTCTCTATCAGACAAGTGTTGTTTGGGTCGGGCCAGGCGGAGTGGGAGGGACAATAGCCACCACTTCGAGGCGAGAGTCGGGTGCAGAACCAGACCTTCTGAAGGAATAAACACCAAGGGCTGGTGCAGAATAGCGCATTATAAGTATCATTGCTAGTTGTCATTTTCACGCCCAGCACCCACATTGTGTGAATAGCAGATGCACTTGTGCCCACCTGTGCACCCCTGGGCGTGTTGGTCTTAAAGTGAGTTGCGGTCAGGAGGATTGATGGTGCATTGCTATCTTTAGGCACCAGAACATGACTGCACCATTGACTTTTTGTTGGTCTGTGGTGCAGTGTGTGTCCTGCTATTTAAAGGGTGCATCATTCAGATATTAAACTGTGCATACACTCTGATTTTCTGTACAGAGAGGCTGCTAACGGTTATTTTAAACATTTCCATGTACTCAGTAATGTCACTGTAACAAATATCATGGCACATTTAAGCTGCAGAGCTAAAAGCTGTAGTTGTAAACTTGACAGGACAGAGGAAACAGAATCAAACTAACTATAAACTTTAACTTAACTATGACCTCACTAATGATCACAAATGATGGCTGCTGATGAATATCTAATCTATTTGACTCAGGCTCAAATGTTCATAGATAAGGTTTTTGTTTAATTCATTAAAATAAACATTTTATTGACAGATATATCAGTATTGGTGTATATTGTCCGATATGCGCCAATACGAAACATTTCTTTTAGAGATTATGATGCAGAAAAAAGTGTCATTTAAGATAATAAAGTTTATTGTTATACTGTAAAAACATTCTGCATCAGTTAAATATCTTTACCTCCACCAGGGAGGTTATGTTCTCACCCATGTCAATTTGTTTGTTGGTTTGTTACCGGGATTAAACAAAAACAAGTGAACAGATTTCCACAAATCTTGGACAAAGTATGGGTCTCAACCCAGAATAGACCCTATCAACGTTTGGTGCCGATCCAGACAAAGGGACAGATCCAGGATAGTCTTATTAGCTGCCTTCCTTCCTCACTTTATGACTCTAGGAGGTCATTGCAACAGGCCGTGCACTGGATTTGAGCATTGCTGGAAACACTTGGGATAATGTAAGTACACAAATCAACAAAATATATAACAAGTCTGGTCATTTTTATGCTTATTCTTAAAATATCTTTTATTGCTGCTGCCTTTTTTGTGTTCAAAATACATAATTCAAAACGGTCCTTTCTTGGACGGCAAAGACAGTTTTCGGCATGGCTCATATCAATGATGTAAACACATGTTAAACTTTGTCTCTGCACTTAACTCTGCACCCCACCTTGCAGTTAACACATCTAAAACCTGCTTATCATTTATCATTCGATCATTTATTTGTTGCCATGTGTTTGGCCACAACAAAACAAGCGTTTCACATGCATTAACCCTGAGCTAACCTCTTCACTCGAAAAAGGCTGATAAATGCCGTCTCCCATTCAACGCCGGTTGTTAGTTTTGGATTTCATGCTCGTTTCACAAGTTCTGTGTGAAATGAGCCGCCACATGTGCCGCTATGTCTGCTGCCAAAAGCGCTCCATCCATCACCAATACACCCATCCGTCCATGCATGTGAAAAACAATGCACAATAGAGCCTGTGTGTAAGTGTCATGCCACGCCCTCTCTCCCGCTAAAATGCCACGATGAGACAGGTACCTAATGCCCCTATTGTTTCCCCACTCAGACACACACATATAGACACGCATGCACACCTTAAAGGATATGTAAGTCCCCGAGGTATTTCCTCGATCTAAGCTGCGAGGTGACGAGCTGTCAGACGCCGGTGATTTAAGCGATGATTACAGGTACAGAGAAAAGGAGGGATGCGCGCCTTTTTTTCTTCTGCTCGGCAGTCTTGTGTGGTCCAACACACACCCACGAAACACCATCACAATGAGGCTATTGTCTCTCGTGGACAAGTCCGAGACGGTAGGAATGAATGAGGAGAGGAGGGTGAGAAAGAAGAAGGTGAAGGAAATGAATGAGGATAAAAGGAGAAAGGAGCAGAAAATGACGCAAGCGGGGGGAAATAAAAGAGCAGATATGAGGAGAAAGGGAAGGGTTAGGGGTGCAGAAAGAGGTGGGATTATGACAGAGAGGACAGTTTATTTAACAGCTGCTCTCAAACGCTTTGTATAGATTGCTCCGACTGAGTGTACATTTGGCTTGGAGACAGCGCCAATACATAATGTCATTCTGTAAATAAAGATTATGCTGTACAACAAGTTGTTTGAGCCGTGCGGTGTGTTTGGTTAGCAGACGTGTTCCAACCGCCGTAGAAAAATTAAAAATGATTGCTGCGGTTTTGATATGCCAACTTTTTGACTTTTGATGCAAACATTGCGCGAGCCTGTGGGTTTTCCTTTCTTTCTGTTAGCTTTATTTCCATTTTACACCCACTGGTAACCGCCGCATGAAAGCCAAAACTATGTGGGTTAACAAAGACTGCAGGTTTTTTTTGCCACTTAAGCGCTTAGCTGCATCACTGCGGCACCTATAATCACGCTAAAGAGCAGCCGCTTTCTGAAACGCTTTTTAATATAAAAGAGGCTGCTTTAGAAGATCCATTTCCTTTGGCATCAGCGCAGACCCGCCAACCAAGAAGAATCAAATGTGGTTATATAGTCTTATACATTCAAAGCTAATCATGAACACCATGATGTGATGAGAGCAGCCTGTAATTAACACTTCAAATGTCAAGAAATTCCATTCATATATCATTCAGTGAGGGAGTAATACTTCTTAATGACTGCGTCTCGTTGCACCGCTCAAGGGTCTTAAAGCCAAACCAGTGCAAACAAAGCAATTGCCTTCTAAACAGGAAGAGATAATGTTTTATGGCACGGTTTGATTACCATGAATGAAGGCAGGGGATCCCCGAAAACCGTGATTAAAAAGCGCTCATCTTTCAGTAAGAATTAATAGAAATAGGTCGACCTCATCTGGCTGCGTTCTCACAACTATCACAGTCTCATGAGTTGCTACCAGACACCCTCAACTCTATGTATGGCTGCATTGCACGTCTTTGATTACATTTGCATCTGGTACACAGGCTAAAAGTTTGCTGCTGGCGGTAAGGGATTACTTTCACAATGCACAATGACCACCAATTAAACAAACATTTTTTTACTTACCTAGAGCAGTGTCATGCTGATAGTTTGGTTTTGAGATGTCTTGACTACAAGATTTATGCCTCCACCCCGATACGATGGAGAATATATCTTCTGTTAGAACTGTTTTCTACCAAACAAAAAGGTCCACGTGAGACAGTGAGGCTTGACTGTGAAAACAATTGGCTATAAAATGCTAAAATGGATCGCCAAATATACTTGGGCGGCTGTAGATGAACCTGGGCAGCCCAAGTAAACTGTATGTGTGGGAGACACTGCAAGTTATCTGTCATAAGTGATATCCTATTCAAATTAAACACATTAAACCAAAATGATTCGCATCAGTTGGTTCTAAAGTAGTTTAGTCTAAGTACACCGTAAGCCAAACTCGTGCCTTCTCAAAACTGTAAGTATGCTTCAGAGCGAGCCAATTCAGGTTTCTGATGCCCATGCAGGCCATAGATAGGGAAGACAACATTGATAAATTAATATTTTGACATATTGGGCAATACAGTTATTTGTGTTTTTTGCCAAGAGATGAGAAAATCAACACTACTGTGCAAGCTCATATTCTTTTTGTATTACTTTTAGCAGGAACAGAGTAATATAAGGCCTTACTGATAAGATTTAGGTAATAGCATTACATTTGAAATAAATGTATAATGATAAATCAAATGCTAAATGTTTTTTCTGATTATTTATCCATTTTGACTTTTTGTTGTTAACATGATTGTTAGCAGTAAGCTGGCAATCCCATGATGCCTTGAGTTGTGCCCATGACTTGTCGACCAATCAGAGGCTGTGTTTCTGATTACGAGCTGTCTTTCAGAAGTTGTTACTAGCTTGTCTAGCTCTGTCCAAAGACAAAATTCTAAACCTCATGAATTATATTGTTTTGTGGCAAATAAACACAAGATATAATGTATAATGTGTGTATGTTAAAGCATCGTTGTCTGTTTTGCAGTTAGCAACCCCCTGCCTCCTCTCTACCTTATCACATAGCGCACGAGCAGCGACTTTTTGGAGTTCTTTGTCCTAATTGGATAAGGTGGGCAGGGATACCAGAACATTTTTACTCTTTCACTGCATGAGCACGTGGAGGAGATACATGGGTTCCTGACTGGACACTCTATAACAGTGATGACTGTTGGAATATAGAGCTATTTAACACTTGTTTTAATAAAACTATATCACTTACAGCAGCTTTAAGCTAGGTAACTGACTGAGAGTGGTATTGCCTTGTCCTGTACATACTGTAATTTAAGTCTACTATGAATAGCCACTGTATTCAGACATCAGAGACACTCAGCACCCAATTTGGAGAAAACTGGGATTTCTAGAATTATCCTTTTAAAGCAAGCATCTGAGTCAGAGGGTAACATTCATACACATTATATATACATATCTAGAGTTTATGGCTCAATTTTGGTCATTTTGTCGACTAAGGAATTTGTTCCTGGTGATTATGCAACTGCAGCAGTTCATTTTTTAAACATAGGACATGTTTTTGACTAAAAATCAGACTGCTCTCACAGCACTGAGCCAAATGGACTGTAGACACGTAGAGTGCTACACAACGCCAAACTGCATGCTCACACCTGAGAGCGAAAGCCGCACACACGCACACATTAACACACAAACAGACACAAACACAGACATAGACATAAATACACAGACACACACGCATAGTCTCGTACACTCCTGCGGGCGCACGAAAAAGCCATAAAACAGACAGACCGAATAACACAGACACACACGTTAACACACACATTCATAAACACAGACAGATATTCACACACGGAGACAACTATGATACACCGAGCCCTCAAGGTGTTATTTTTTCTGCCACATGGTTGATACAAATGTTAGCTTTAGCCGTTTTAATGTGGCCGTACGGTAACTGTCTAGTCGAGGTATTTTCATTGTGATGGTCAGCTGCGGGCAACAACCACAGTGCTGTGCTGCAAGACCGGCGTTAAGCTGTTCAGAGGGTTGACGCTTGCTAAAGGAGAGGCCTCCGCAGCCGACAGACAGGCCAGTTTAGACATGCACCACTCGCAGGTATAAATCAAGCTTAAGTAAACTTTCAGTCAAGAAGAGAATGAGTTAAAGATTTTGGGTGAAAGGAGGCATTACACGTCTGTGTGCAAGCAAGTAGGACACACGAACCCTCAGTCAGACCTGACCTACTTCATAATGTTTTCAATTAGCTGGAATAAGATATTTGAATGTCACTCAATACGTTGAGTTATTCGAGGTTTAGTTTATCCAGTCACCTGTCAGTGGCAGATTACAGGCCTGATTTGTGAAGCAGTTCGTTCAGTATAATTTAGCTATTTTGAGCGAGCTAAAAGCAAAAGTGTTATTGACCCGATGCGTGTAATATAAAACATTCGGGGAAATATGGGAGAATACAGTCAACACTGTTTGATTCAATGCAAACTTTCCTGGCTATTTCCCTGCTTTTTAGGCCTGACTGCATTCACACCGCACGTTCAGCGTGCCAGGGTTCACTTGGAAGAGAAACACTGGCGCTCTGACAGGCTGGACCGATTCGATGTGAGAAATAGAAAAATGCATGACCAAATAAGTAGATTTGACCCTACGGGATAGTGGAAAAAAAAAAAAAAAAAGAAAAGGAGTGAGTTAAAGGATTGGCCCACTAATTTTACATGGAAAAAGTCAGTTTACTAGTCATTGGGAGTACTTGTTGACCTGTGAACACAGTGGTGGACTCACCCTAAAGGGCATGCTATCACATTTATTCACACTGTATCATGTTTTATCTACCATTGGGGCATCCAAGAGGGCACTTTTCAGCATCTTAGCATTGTCATTGTGATCATGTTAGCATGCTCGTTGTAGCATTTAGATGAAAGCCACACCTGAGTACAGCTTGACAGAGCCACTAGCTTTTAGTAGGAGGTAAGATTGAAGACCGCCCTGCGTTGAAACAATGCAAGAGGCTGTGTTGGTAGGAGGCGTGTTGCTTCAGATGGTGTTGAGACATGAAATGCAAAATCGGAAGTCCAGATGAAGTAATACATCCATAAATTTGGAAGCTTGTCAGATGCCAAAACCCTGCACAGCTTTATAAAATATAATACCTGCTATGATAAGAATGGAAAGTACCAACAGCTGCAGTGATCTTATCTTCTGTCCTGAAGATTGAGAGGTAAATGTTACGTAAACGATGTTCTGCATCTATGTTAGTTATCTAGAAAGTATTTCATTGGCCACTGGCCCGCATGGCTTCACACAGTGCTGAAGTTGATTCATCACCAACTGTTACAACCCACCGTGCTCCACATATATTGTTTTTTCAGGCTAAATGAGGTCAGCCAGGGCCATTATTTGGCCCAAAATACGTTAGAATCTGACTGTCTGACTCTGGTATTTTAAGCCAAATACAGCCTACTATGTAAATTATGATTCATATCTCAATGAAAACTGGTTTTGTGTATAAATTATGCCAAAACTACTTGTGTAGCTACATTTATATTAGAGCCCGACCGTCATTTTAGATAATAAAGTTTGTGTTATACTGTAAAAAAATTCTGCCTCAGTTCATCAGTTTAACCTCATATCCTTACCTCTGCCAGGGAGGTTATGTTTTCACCCATGTGTGTTTGTTTGTTGGTTTGTTACCAGGATTAAACAAAAACAAGTGAACGGATTTCCACAAATCTTGTATAGAGGATGGATCTCGACCCAGAATAGACCCTACTGACTTTTGGTACGTATCCAGGAATTCTTTCCCACTTTTTTGAACGTTGTGAGATAGGGTGTTTCCCCACATGGATCTTGCTGAAAAATCTGGTGCGTATAGGTGGCTGGCATCTATGAGTAAGTACCACCACGACGAGTGTAGCATTATTTCACATAAAAGTTTGTAATTACGTGCTTTTATTGCTTTGAATAAATGTTATTTTTAGTGTTTAGTGTAACTTTGTATATCTTTATCAACCTATCACTATTCTTCCACCACGCAATGGAGATCAGGATTCCATCTGCTTTGTTTCGTTGTCCTGGTGGTTGGCTGTTACAGATCTGGTGATCTTAAATTATGGTTGAGCAGATTAGAGTGGTTTAAAATTAAGAGTGATAGAGGACTTTGATATTGGATTAGGCTTGATTGAATTAAAGGGGACTGTTGGGTAATGGAGGAGGTACTATTCTAGTTGTCAAAAGCAAAGTGTGTATATCGGTCAATATAAGTATTGGTTCGCCTTTATATTACATATAAATACATGAGACAATACATACAGTAATGCATGTCATTACAATTACAATTGTGAGATGCAAATATGCCAAGCTAAAGCTATAATTTACATTGTATTTAGTTATTTTAGAGTAAGTATATTTCCCTTATTCCCATGGGCCATTAGCCACTAAAATCCTGACGTCCAAAACTGAAACCTTATGGTGGATTATGCCCATTAGTCACTGAACATTAAAAGCTATCATGTAACCACAATGAGTGAGTCCTCAGCATGAGCTTCTGGAGAGGATCAGCAAAGGCATACAGAGAAGAAGAGAAGAAGAAAAGAACAGGGCTGTCTGATGTTCTTCTGCTGACGTGAATTTACAAACCCAGTGAAGCCCTGACCTGTAACACCTGACACAGTCACACACACATGCACACAGGCATCCATACATACACAGAAGACCTTAGTAACTGTTGCTGTTTGGCTTTCTCTCAGTCCACACAGAGCCCACCAGCCCACCACCACCACCTCCAGGCAACCTTTGCTCCAGTGATACCTCACGGTGAACATTTACACACAAATAAATCTACATCATTCTGCATATAATAGTTGTAAATGAGAAGAGACAGGAAGAGGCAGCCTGATGTAAAGAAATTACATCTTCATCATTCACATCTGCTTTTTAATCAATTCTACACACTTCACCACTTGCACTTTCTCTGAGCATGTGTGCATACCATGCATGCATTTGTGTGTGTGTGTGTGTGTGTGTGTGTGTGTGTGTGTGTGTGTGTGTGTGTGTGTGTGTGTGTGTGTGTGGCTGCAGGCAGGCCCGGACCCTGATGAAATCGCATTAATCCTCGGGGCCGATAAAGCCCTGTTGGTGGCAGTCCGGGAGGCCCCCAGGCGCGCGCCGCCCGGCGAGGCCAGGACCGAGCAGGGACCAGGAGCTGTAAGCTGCTTTCTCTGTGTCAGCCGCACCAAGACACAGCCAGGCAAGAGAGGACATGTACACACACAAAGGACGGAAAACAAACAGCATGGAGGCACTGCAAGAAGACAGGCGGGGAGACGTTTCTAGAAACTCCATGACATTCTGTATTCTTTTCTTCCACTGTATGACCCCTCCACAGTGATACCTGCTCAACACTGCAGTTTTCTTACTGAAGAAAAAGTTACTCAAAGCTCTTGAGCCACCTTAAAAACAGGACCCTCCTCTTGGCTCCAGTGGCTGTCTGGAGTTGATTTTCCCCTGGTGCAACACTGACACCAGCAGGCAGAAATTAAGAACTGCATGCAAAAATCTCTTAAGGTGGACCGGTGTTGATCATCGACTCAGTTTTGAGCGCTTGAATGAAAAAACTACTGTTGTTGCCGGTGCTGCCGGTTGTCGCTCGACACAGAACGAAATAAAATATGGATTTCATTTGATAAATCATTCAGTTTTATCTTTAACAGTGCCTTTTTAAAGAAAGTGAAGGTGCTGTTCACTGTTTCACCAAAAGAGGGAAAACATCCCCGGGGGTGGTCAGGAGAGGTCAGACGCTCCGTGGCAATGGCCTCAAGGCTTCTCACACACACACACAAACACACACAGAGTCAGACAGCCATATGTGATGAATGCTGTTTGAGATATCTGCCTTCGGCCAAAGTAAAGTGTGTATCGGCACACAGGATAACCCCAAACATACACCACCCACACAGGGTGAGTTGTGAGGAACTGCTGGGTCAGCTGCTCGCCGATTGGTCAGTCAGGTGACACACTTTTTGTGCAAGAGAAGGTCAAGTTCAGGACTCTGGCAATTCGGAGTGAGAATAAAATATGTGAATTAATTAATCCAGTATTGGCTGTTGCAGTAAGATCACAAAGAGAGGGAAAAGGCAAAAAACTTGGAAAGGGAAAAATGTGCATAGGAAGAGATCTGCTGCATTGGCGGCCATATGTGGCAAAGTTGATGTTTAGCATTGCAGTGATCAAAAAATACACTAAGGCTAACACTGGTCAAGCATGCTCCCAACTTGTCTTTCCAGCTGCAACTAAGCCGTAGTGCCTCTTCGCGTGTTTCTGCCGGGATGAAAGACCTTCAAGATCAAGCACATCAAACTAATAACCTGAGGGACCTGCGGGTGAGAGACACAGAGAGGTAAAGACGGAGAGAGAGCAGATTAGATAAAGCAGAGAAGATTGGAGACACAATAGCCAGATGAGAGAAACATGAGATAACAGGACCGGCGAGACACACCGCAGGACCACCGCTCTGACAGGAGAGGGGACCTGCAGGGGAGTCTGGGGCTCGCACACACACACACACACACACACACACACACACACTAAGATAATCTGATGTCAAGGCAGTACAACACACACAGTCCCTACACAGATAGGGAAGAAAAGAAACAGATTTAAGAACAACTGGTCAAAGTGGGCCCATGAATCTCCTCAATCTGTAAACTGTGACGATTAGACACTAATGTAACCTCTGTTCACGCTACTGTTAGCTCACGTTAAAGCCAGTTTGAGTATTCAGTATTCAGTGACGTTTTCAGAAACGAAAAATAAACCAAAATGACCCTTTAAGATTAGAATGAGGCAGATTGAACTGTAGTTAGTGAAGGTCCTCACAAGTATAGGAACACAGGCTGTGTGTCTGTTGTCCTTTACTGCATATTTCTCTGTCATTATGCACAGTTAATGGGTAATTGAAGGGAATTGTTGTTTTTCGCGTCTCTACTCTTTAGATCAAGTGGGATCAAACCAAAACAACTTAATTCAGCCACTTCTACGCCAACAACGATGCATTGCCTTCGTCTTCTTTCATACTTGACACGGATTAGTGTACTCTGGCGATGAAAAAATGCCTTCTTTTTCTTTCAGACACGGACTTAATGAAAACAGATTGCAGGAGTGGAAATATGAAGCGTGTGCCAAGATTTAGAATCTCCAGAAAAAAGTGATTGCACTGAAATTGCGATTACAGGGACTCATTGAGAAAGGCTGGGGAATATGTTTGTGTTCTTTATCTCAGTTTCAGTTGATTAGTCATCGTGGAGATTAAAACAACAAGCAGGCTGAATGTTAAACTGATGTAGGGAACATTTGTTCCCATTATTTCAAGCTGTTATCACTCGGAGAGGATGTCTGATTCATGTTCAGCAGCTTTACGACCGAGCGTCACCTCAGCACAACGTCAGTCCTCGTCAAATCAGGACGTCCCTTCCCACTTATCGGAAAACTCACATGATTCACCAATCACACCGCTCGCTCAAAGCTTGGGAGATTTTGTGTTGCGATCAACCAACGTCAGCGTCTTGCTAACGTCACAACAAATCTGGGATATTGAGTGTATTTTGGAATGGAGGGCTGGAGCTGCGGCCAAGTTAAAGCTAAGATAAACACGGATGAGAATGGCCATGTTTCGAGAAAAGGAATAGACTAGAACTTGAAGCCCCTGACCTCTTCTTGTTGATGTTTGGGTTTGGATGTTGGCCAGACTTTGGAACCCAGTAGTTTGTTGATTATTATTATTCGTCATAGTATCCTTTGGGAGTTTCAGGAACTCTGATTCTCAGTTCTCTTCACAGCTGCATGGCACATTCAAGCATTTGACTCAATCCCAATGTCAGTTTTCATCTCATGTTCGTGGAATAATTACTGCAGATGAAGCAGTAGACCACAGTGAACTTTCAAAATAAAAGTCCCATTCGCTGGAGTTGAGACTGCACTCACCAGAAAAACAAATTGGTGTTTCAGTACAACGTCAAAAGCCAAGGCTCAGCGCCAGTTCAGGAAGTAGTTTGACCTTTATGTAGCAAAATAAGGGTGTTCAGGGTTGTGGATGGGTTTGTAGTGCATCTGAGATTCTGACTGCCCCTGCAGAGGCCATTTTAGAAAGTAAACTCTGTCTTAGTGCCGTATTGTACCGCCAGACAACTGGGCAGGATCTTCCTTCAGGCTGTGAGGATTCATCCTCATTCGATCAATTTTATGATTTATCCAATCCGGATAAGTCGGAAACTGAGTCGGTGTCAGGCAGTGGGAAAAACTATCATAATTATACAAATATAGCCAATCGGTAACACTTTACAATAAGATACATTAAAATATGAGTAGTTACTGAGGAGAGAGTAAGCAGTGAACCAGTAACGACTTGATAGTAAATGATCATTAATGAGTAATTCCTGAATGAGGTGGTTCGAGGACAATATAGTAGATGCTGTGTTACTGGCAGACAGACTGGGTGATACTACAATAATGAGTCATTACGTAATGATTTGTTCATATATATTTGAATCGACATACTGACTACTTTCTTCATTAGTTGTTCCTGATTAACTATCAACCACCTGAAGATTGGCAAAAAGTAGTGAAACATAATACTGAGTAGTTACCCAGTAACTCCTTAAATACAACTTATGTCTCTTTATACTTGAAGATATACAAAAAGAGTAACTAATGTTTAAGTAATTAGTATTTAATGTGTCTATTGGGTAACTACTCAGTATGATGTCTCACTTTACTCTAAGGTACAAACACAGACACACAGAATTCCTTATTACTAGTTGCTTAATCATTAGTTACTCTTTTTGTGTACCTTAGAGTAAAGTGAGATATCATACTGAGGAGTTAATCATTAGTTACTCTTTTGGTGTATCGTCAAGTAAAATGAGACATAAGTAGGTAGTATTTAAGGAGTTACTGGGTAACTACTTAGTATTATGTTTCATTTTGCTTGAAGGTACACAAAAGAGCAACTAATGATTAAGTAATTAGTAACTCATCATACCAGTAAATGGCCAACATAAATATAAATATCAGAGTGGTATAAATGTGTATCTATCTTCTTGGATAAATCAATGAATATCCATCTTACTGTCACATATTCATGAATACAGTCAGGTTTGCTTGTAAACACATGGACACAATGTTGGTCCTCACCCTCCTTTATGCCCTTTTTGTCTTCCTCTTCATCTCCATCCTTGTGATCACCAGCCTCCAGATGGGGGGATTTGTTTGCCACAGGGGTAAACAACCAGTGCCTGGGTGGCTCCTGGACTCTGCCTTCCCTTTTCTCTGTGTCCTCGCAGTCCTTTGAGGACGGAATGGCGAAGCCGCAGACTTCTTAACCCTTATTTCACCACGCAAGCAAAACTGACCAAGACACATTGTTATTTTCAACAACAGCCTGGAGTAATTTAGAAGAAAAGGAAACACGGATGTTCCCAGCTGGTGTAAGCATTCAAAAAGCCTCTGGGATCAGAAGCTTGGCTCTTTTCCTCAAGGGAACCATTGTGATTTATTCCATAACATAAAACAATGTGTTATTGAATACATCAATTCCATTTATTCGTCTTCTCTTTTTCGTGTTTTGTTTACAAAGGCTTGCACTTGTACACTCTTCTTGTACACTGCCAAGCCATCACATGGACTTACTAGGGTGTTTTAATGGGAGAGGAGCATAACAGTTTATGTTGGCCGGACTCTTCTTCATCTACTCACTTCCTCCTCGTGTCGCATTATTTTTGTTTCTGTCAGCTCTCAGTCGTCCATCTCCCTCGCGTTCCCCGGTTCTTTGCCCTCACGTTTTGTCCCCATCTCAACTCTGAATCGGTTTACGACCGTTCTTTTACTGCTCTTTCTCAACCACCCAATTGTCCTTGTTTAGTCTTTTTTGGTCAACCTTCGTCTTAACCCGCTCCCATTTCTCTTACACGACAGAAATGTGACAGGAAGGATTAATCACCTTTGCCCACTGAGCCACAATGTCCCTTTTTGACCACCCAAGTCCATTATCGCCCAATGCAGGTCACTGCCCCATCAACAAAACCAGCTGGGAGGAAGTCCTATCTAAAGTGACTCTTGTCTTGACTGTTAACACTGTCTCTTGAGGCTTAATGCACACACTTTTAAGAGCCTGAAAGACAGTCGGATGTGGAGCAGAAAGCTTGTAAAAGTGAAGGACGTTGCGCAATGAGGTCCAGTGGGGTGAAATCTTGCGTAAAACCCTCTCAAGTTCTATATGATTGCTGGTGAAACTGTGCAGAGGAAGGTCCACTACGTACAGAAAGGAAGTGAAACATGAAGTTGGCTTGCATGAGAAAAAAAAAAAAAAGACAGGATAGAGAGAGCAAGTCTGTGTGCGCTACCTTCCACGCATAAATTCATTCACGTGCACGTAGTCGCTCATTGTGTTCTTGACTATGTGCCGAGTGTGTTCTCTCGTCGTGTCCTCTCCCCTGTGTCCATTATGCTGATAAGGCCCTGCATTGAAGTGCTGCCAGCCCACAGATAAAGAGCCACAGAGAAAGTTTCTGTGAACATGCCGCTCCTGCAGACCCCTGCCACCCCGCTGGTGCCAGGCTCCCATCAACATCCCCCCCCCCTCCTGAAAACCTCCCCGTCCCTCCAGTCTGCATTTCTCGTATCCTCACTTCTCATCTACTCTCCTCTCTGTTTTCCTTTCTTCTGCTTGTGCCGTCCATGCCAGGCTCTTTCCTTTGAGCTGAGAAGGACAAACGCTGACACTTTTCAAGGCTGAATATTTCTCAGGAACACGAAGTTACTGTAGCTGTAAAAAAAAAAACAAGTTTTAAAAAGTTTAAAGTTCCTTTTGTTTAGCACAATATATAGTAACTTCCATCAAGAGTTCACTTTAAGAATCAGCCATGAATGAATGAATTTTTTTCTTGTCAGTAGCCATTCGCATGTGCAGTTAGCTAGGCTAGCTAGGAAGTTTGACGTGCCAATGGTAAGTTTTTGGTATTATACAAGAATTGGTTTTGTTATTGTGAAGGCTCATTTACGCTCAACATTCGATACATGCTTTCCATACTCTGCGTTCATTTTGCACCTATTTGTACACATTTTGTTAAAGTTTACGATCGCGGACATCCATGCCAACGACATGGACGCATGGAAGTTTGTGGGCACTGATGGTTATATCGTTATTGACATATCTATTTTCGTACGAAAAGGGGCCATAAATAGGTATTTGTAGGTCGGGTCAGGTGGCTTCCCAAAGCGTCAGTATTTGACGAGTTGGGAATGAGACTCAAAGTGAAGTGATTTGTAGTCTGGAGGTTAGCGCTGCCTATGAAAACAATAACACGTAAACAACGTCTTTGTTTTATGTGAGAAATAAAGTGTTGCCATCACAAAATGGGGAATTTCTTGGCATGACTAACAGGGACTAAAATAACATTTAAATGGAAGTCTTTAAAATAAACTCTTCTTCTTTCTTCTCCCTCCTGTCAACACAGTTTATCGCATTGTTACGTCCTCGTCAGCGCACCAATTAGTACTCTGTCGGCTACTTACTGTCCACAGACGAGCTCTGATCGCCGACCACGCATGGGTAAACCCTCACAAACGCTTTACACATCACGAGTTTTGCTGTCTTGTGCGCACACACACACTCACTCTCACTCAGCCGTGCTCACACAGGCCGATACTACACTATTAGGCACATGCACACAAGATGATGCAAATGCATTTAGTCAAGCAATAAACATTTATCCTCCACACACACACACACACACACACACACACACACACACACACACACACACTCTGTCCTGAGCTATCTGAGTCTGATGTTTGTGTGTAAGAGACGGTAGGTGCTTTGAAGTCCAACCAGCAGGGTTGCAGCCACACTTTGAGGGCGCAGCAGGGAGGCTGGCGTGCCACGCTGGTCCTCCTCCGTGCCTTTTTCCTCAAAGGACCCCCTGCACCCTGCATGCCCTCTGGAGCAGTTTACCAAGGCCTGCCAACAATAAACCTTATTAAAGCACTTAAGGAGGCACCAGAAGTGGACTAAATGTCACATACACAGCAGGAGAACCTGTTGTTCCCCTAGCCTCCATGACTCAAACAATATGAATCCAAACTTTTATCTTTATCTTGGAACTATCCCCTGCTGCACAGGAGGTGATGTGGGTGATGGTTGGCTATACAAAGTTAGTGACTTCCAGACCTGAGACCACATTTTCTGTCCTGTCTCCAGCTTCTGTTTATTTTCACCAAAAACACCGAACTCTGAATGATGAATCTCGGCGTCTGGATGAGTGTAGCTTCCAGCACTACCTGAGGCTGACCAGTTGGCTATGCGAAGTGTATGTGAGTCGGAGTTCTTACGGAGAGAGAGCAAAGATGTAAACGTGCATAAATAAATGTGTCGTATCTGTAATCGCAAGCAAGAAACTGGACAGAAATGGTCAGTGTGTTCTCTGAGGCAAAGAAGGGTGATTGTCTTTATACCTGCTTTAACATCGCTGATAGGGAAGTGGAGCAGTGCTGTAGCTGTGTTCTGCTGTTCAAGGCTTTGCCTCATACACCAAAGTGTTAATTTCTTGTTTGCTTCCAAAGCTGTAACACTCCATAAGTGTGTGTCAGCAGGAATAACCCAAAAATAACACCCGCTGTGTCTTATGATAAAAAACACACTTATTCTTGCTAAAGAAAACAACCTTATTTACGATTGAATGACAGCTCATGTACCCCCACAGAGGATTTTAATATGTCTCATGATTGCAGTTAAGCCGGAGACACAGTGCATTACAGGACAATATTTCTGCAGACTGGACCTCTTACTGTACTTTCATGGTTGCTTAGACTTGTGAAAACAAGCAGAAGAGTTGTCGAAGTATAAACAAGCAGGCGTGCAGGGTTCCAACTACCTCTTATCCCCTTTTATATACAGAATTACTGCTGGCAGGAATCAGTGAAGAATGTTTTGGCTGTCTTAACACCTTCATAGCATTTTGGCATTGTTCGTTACCATCCACACTTTGGTATTATGAATAGAAATGCTGTCGGGCGACATCTTTTTCATCCCGAGTGGGAACACAAATTTCACGTGCTCCTTCCTGGGTGATATCCGAAGCAGAAAAAAATAAAGCCAGGCAAAGACGAGGACGGTGACCCAGTTAGGGCCCTGCCAGCACAGAGTTTATGGTTTGCCCTGCTTTTATTTGTGTGGGATCCCTCGGACCAACAGAGACATGAGCAGACAGAGAGAAGATTCATAAAAGGGGGCTGGTGGAAGAAATGAGGATCACCATCGTCTGTGTTTGTCAACAAAGTTTCCCCTCCAGCTGTGATGGGACCCTGGCTGGATTTTTCCACGATTGTGCACCGCAGCAGCACTTGTGGTGACCTGATTCTTCACCGTCCATCCGCTTCACCTTAAAAAAAATAAATTCACGTTCTACTAATTTGCTTCGTCACATGAGGAAATGTTTTAGTTGTCGACTGGAAATATTTTTTGTGCTGAACAGAAATCATGAAAAGGAGGTCAATTATGAATTAAAGCAGTGGAAAGCTGTGTCCCACATGTTGTTCGACTGAGGTTAAAACATTTTGTTAAGGTTATTAAATATTGTGGTTTCGGTTAAATATGAAACAGCCAAAGCCATGACCTTTCTCCGAATATGTTAGGAAAACATGGAATATGCAGCCCACTGTCCCAGAAATCACACCTTTATTAGACGATACTGCACTTCAAGATTCATTTCCACAATGGAGGGCCGTGCAGCACATCCACCATTCACCTCCAAGGTTTACATTTATGTAGCACAATTAAATACATATCTACAATATAATAAGTGTTTTACTTTCACACACCTGTACAGACAAGATAATGTCTATTCAGTGGTTTATTTTGTTTTATTTCTCTATGATTCGCTAGCTTTGCACCTATATTGTATGGCATTATATTTTGTGAAGCACCCTGTAACTTTGGTTTTGAAAGGCGCTATAGAAATAAAGTTCATTATTATTATTTCCTAAGCCTAACCTCACATTGACTGTATTTTATTAGCCCCTACCACAGTTTCCTTTAACCTTTAACAAGATATTTGTTAATGAGAATTTTAAAAAACCTTGGCATTTAATACCATCCAGGGTTTTGCAGAATCATCCGATATCAATGGTCTTGTCTGCTGATTGGTTTTAATTCTGCCAACAATGAATAATTTGGATGTACCTCAAGAAATGCCGTCCTCTTTTCATCCATCCATCTGTTGTCTTAATGTGCAGATCCTGTGCAGGTTTGCAGAGGGCTGGACTATATATCCCAGGTCGCAGTAGGCAAGAAGCAGAGTACAGCCTGGACTGGTCCCTAGTCTATCACAGCTCCAAGGATGTGGTCACAAAAGCCTTGCACTCAAAATCATTGACTTGCACCCATTGTGAGGATGAAAGGATTTTAAACAAAGGGGTCAGAGACCAGAAACATTCTGTGGGAACCATGCTGCCTCTTCAAGTCTGGCAGTGTAATATTGGACAAAAAACATTGCCAGAATAAATACTTTGCAATCGTTCTGCGGGGAACTGACATGCAAGTCCGCTGGAGCCGAATGAAGCTCGCGTTAAGCTGCATCTGTTCCAAGTGCAGATACAGAATGTAGTTGGGTGAACAGATCATCCCTAACAGAAAGGCATGCACACTTACACCACCAATTTAAGGTCTTTGGAAGGAACCCAGACAGACACAGGGACATAAAGGCCTAAGGATGTCTGAACTTAGCACCTTTCTGCTGCTTCCTTGTTATTTTGGTCGTAGATTGCACTGAGGAGTGTGATTACTTCAGTTCTTATTTTTCCGATCTTGCACAGGCGTACAGTCATTCCGTGAAATCTATGAATCTGTGTCAGAGAAAAGATATATGCGGAAAACTGGGCACACCAAAAAAATTCCACCACTTCATCATCAAGTAACTCCTGGAATGTGTTGAGAGTAATGGATTGATGATGTTAGGAGTGTCTGTGGGTGTTTTTTTCCTCGTTAAAGTCATGTTGGTTAAGAGAAAGGGGAGGGCACCGTGGAGAATTTACTCTTCAGAAAAGTGGTTTGTCATTTTTGTGGTCTGCTGCACTCAATTTTGTGTGTCTTGTTTGAGCTCCTCTTGCCAGCCACAAAGCTCTGAGATGTCCAAGACCACAAAATGTAGCCTCTGTACTCCGTCTTGAGGTTGAAGCTGGTGGCAGACTCCTGATGAAAATGTTGGCAAACTAAAATCAATCGATATTCTATGAAAATAACACGACTTGATGCCTTTTTTGAAACCATTTAGAGGCTACCAACTAAACCACACTGTTTCCCTGTGTACCAGGATTGGAATGGTTTGGATGGAAAAATCTTCTAAACTCTTCCAGTTAATCAAATTAGACAAATACAAATAACTTACCCTTTTTATTTAGATTAACTAAGTACAGCAAAGCCACCGTGATTGCGGGAAATTGCTTTTTTTTGAAGGGAGGCTTATTTTTCCATGACCACTGAGTGTCTTCTCTCCAAAAGGTGGATTGCATTGAGACCTGTGCTCAGAACGCTTCCAAAAGCAGAAGTATCCATGTACATTACATCTGATACTCATACGCTCGGCGACCGTGAAAGGAGCAGAGTGCGGATGCCTGTTATGATATGTGCTTGGAGAAGGCTTGGGTCAAATACTTTGAGTCTTGGCATTTGTTTTAACCTAAATGGAGCTCAGGAACGGTGGAAGCTGCTGTATTCAGATGATTCAAAGAGAGTCAGGTGGTCTGCCAGTGACAGAAAAATATTACTTACTGTCTCGACTTTGTCTTTTTTGACCACCACTTTTATTTAATCTGGAGTAATTAAAAAAATACTTCTGCAGGAATGACAGGTTGATGTTAAGCAAAATGTATGCATCCATCTTTAACAAACAACAAGGAGGGTGCTGCAGTAGAAAGAAATGACATCACAGTTGGTTATGTTTGTTCCACTGTGACATCACAGTTGGACTTTGCCAAGTGTTCAACCACATACAAAATGTTTACACCTGTTCCAAATGGCCCCACTCAAAATGCAATAAATCATATGGAAGGGGGTCACATTGCACACGTCCGATTTACATGTCAATCTACGTTTCAACCCTCACCTATTATCATGAGCTCTTGGCAGTGACCGGAAGAATGAGATTGCGGATACAAGCGGACAAAATGAGTTGCCTCCACAGGGTGTCTTGCCTCAGCGTAAGAGATAGGGTGCATAGTCCAGGCATTCAGAGGGAGTATCGCAAGGAACCAGCTGAGGCAGTTCAGTCATCTGATACAGATGCCTCCCTTGGTGCCTTCCTTTGAAGGTTATCTTTGGCGTGACCCCAGCGTGGACCCAAAACTCGCTATATTTCATAGCTCATCTTGTCTGAGAATGTCTCAGGATGCCCCAAGAGATACTGGAGAGGGACATCTGGAGTACCCTACTTTGCCGGCTGCCAACCTGATCAATGAAAATAGATGGATAGAGCGATGGATGGACTTTTGGATGGTTTCTCCTTTCAAGGAACTTCAGGAAGTAGCAGTGTGAAGAATTAAAAAGGTGAACTTGAGGAGACAAACCCTGCCTTCATTCTCATCTCTGCACACCTCATCAACTGCTATGTGACGTGGGCGTAATTGTTGGATTGTCTGTTTAGAAAAGTTGTGTGGGGGAGAAAGACGCTGATAGACAATCCATTAAGTACTTGGTCTGAGGCATACTGTTAAAGTAGAGTCTTCCTTGACTTCAATTCATTGATGTGGAACTGGATGTGAACTGCAACAGGGAGCAGGTTGAGTCAGCCGATGCAGACAAGTGGAGTTGTGTTATAAATCTTCGAGGCTGCTGCCCATCGGCTTGAACACCAGACATGCAGCAGTATTATCTGCACCCTTCATTATTTATTATCTCTCATTCCTGTCAGTTCCGAACTAATATTCCCTTTATCATCAGCTAACTTGTTAGGGATGTATATGTGAAACCATTTGTCTGACAGTGCGATGGGTAGTGTTCAGGTTCTGCTTGTCTTTCTGTCTGTATCAGTGTGTGTAAAGAAGGTAAGCATATGTAGCTCCATAAATGGTATCCATCAGATGAGAACGCAGTCTGTTTGTGGTGATGAAACAGGATGAATGTCGGATCTACAAGCTAAAAGAAGCAAGTCTGAAGCAGTTTAACCTAGTCTAGTGCATATGGCAGCTATCTGGCCTAATTGCCAGGGATTTCCATTGCTTCTTAGCAGTTTAATCATCTCTCACCGATTTTTGTGGGCCATCTGGAAATGATATGCTCTCAATTAACTCTCCTCTTCCCAGTTCAAGGTTTTAGGACTTTGTTCCACTTTGAAGTTGCTTCCAGGCCTACAGCAGACTGAGGCTTTACTTCAGCCTCACCTAGGCTATGATGCGAGAATGCTGTCGTAGAGGCTGCTGCTGCTACCGCGCATTACTTATTTGCTGGCCTAATTTGTCATTGTCTTTTTGTTTCGTTAACCTGGTCCTGATTACCCCCAAGAATGGAAAAGGGCAAATGACTGAATAACTGTTGGATGCAATTTGAAAGGATGTTTCTCATAGTACAGGTTGAGGTGTCAAGGCCTGAGATTTGTTTGTTTGTTTGTTTAGGTAAAATTTTCAATTTCTCTTTTTTAATATCGCTGTCCTTATTCTCTGCCTTGGTTGATGCACAAAAACCACTTGGTTGGGGTTGGGAAAACATCATGGTTTGGCATAAAATACCTGTTTTGGTTGCCACAAAAACAGCTGAAGATGGTCCACTTTCCCATGAAAAATGCGGTTTTGGTTGCTGCCAAAACAGTTGGAGATGGCATGACTTCCCATGAAAAACATCAAGTTTTGGTCTCCACCAAGATGACTGGAGATGGTTGGACTTCCCCTGAAAAATAGCCAGTTTTGGTTGCCTCAGAATCAGCTGGAGATGGTCTGACTTCCCAAGAAAAAGAGCCAAAATAGGTTTCGGTCAGCACTACAGCAGCTGCAAAGGTTCCTACAGACTCGAACTGCTGTGGCCTGTTAGCAGCCTTGTTGCTTGTAGTAATGCTATCGGCTTCCCCTCCACTAATATGCATATATTGTGAACGTGATATGCCACATCTGGTACAAATGTCAACTCTGGATGTATCCATGTTTTCCAGAAACTTTAACTGCAAACATTATATCCTGCGACTGGGCTGTAGGTTTTGAGTCCCCCGTCTTCCCAAAAGATTTGCTTTGTGTTTTCATGGGTGTGATCTCTTCAACAGTATTTCTGCAACACCTTTAGAGCCCGAAACAGTGGGGAACTTTTTATATCACTATCGTGCCGGCATGTTTAATTCTGCCTGGCGTAAAAGTCTTTGACAAACGCAAAAGGTAGCAATTTTTCACTTTTGAAATTAGGGCATTTGGACGAAACTAATATGCCTTGAGTGTAAACAAAGGTGAAAAATGAGCCTACTCCAATCTACCACCCTGGTATAATTAAGTGAGACCAAACAGCAGAACGCTCATAAAAATTAATTAACTTCATGAGGATGGAAAAAGTGATGGATGTTTTGCTTCGTTGCGTTTTAGGTCTGCAGATCTTCGCCAAGGCTATAATTTGCATCCTTGCAGAGATGTTTATTTAGCAGCAGATGTTTTATTGAAATTCGGAGCGATGCAAAGCTTCAATCCATGCAGGCTTCTTAACGCTTCGAATCAGTCGTCCCAGCGGCCCTGTTTCCCCTGTAAATAGATGAGTGAATGCATATGATGGCTTTGTTTTTGTCTGTGCGCCAATGTGTACACCTTTGAAACACATGTGTGGGATGGGGGGAGCAGGGAAAACCAGACTTCTGGGTATGAAGTCACATGGCAAGTAGCTAGCTAGGTGATGGCAGGCGGCCAGTTTTCCACCTTATGATGAGAACCATGTATCTGGTGCAACACGTGCGGAGGAAGGTATGGTGTCAGAGAATACCAGCCCTTTTGCATCATCCCGGCAACTGGACCGACACATCAGCTGTCCCTGATCTTCCTTACCTCTATCTCTATTATCTCTCTGATCCATCATCTTTTTCTTTTCTTCCTACCTTTTTTCTTTCCACCCTCCCTTCCTCTTCTGATGCACACACACACACACACACACACACACACACACACACACACACACACACACACTCACTGTACATCGTCTGGTGGCCTCCTATGCATGTGTGTGTCCATATGTGAAGCTGAAAGCAGGTCACGGGGATTCTGGGTAGGCTTTGTTTTTTCGTCGAGGTGAGCATGTCACAACAGGATTGAATACTTCCGTGGTCCTTGACACTCCATAGGGCCCCCTGTTCCCCTCAGCTCTCTGTTTACATAAAGGGCCTCCCACCCTCCTTTCCACGGGCCCCCAAGCACTTACAGCTGAGATGCAGGCGGGAGTGATTATTTGGACGGGGATACGTGCACGTGTGCAGCCCTCCCCTCAAAATCCCCCGAAGTTTTACGCTTGCAAACTCACCAGCTCAGCAGTGTGAATCCCCAGTCCACCCATCGCAACCTCAGGGCCCTTTTCTTGCTGTTCAGATGCAACAAACAAGTTATTGTTTATTTACTACAGGCTTTATTGCAACATAAAGCACTAATGAAGCTGTTGGTCAACTTGCTGAAGTCTGAGGGGATTACCTGAGTGAGTTATAAATGTAAAGAAAACAACCCCAGTGGGTTGAAAGCCCCACAACTCCACGAGGTGCCATATTCTCAGCCTTTTTCATGTTATTTATAGGACCTACAGCAGTTTAAATCACTCAAGAGAAATCAGCTTCAACATGTGGCTCTTGGTAGCTGAGACAAAATAAAATAAGCCTCCAAAATCAGCAGTTTTGTTCCAAGACAAAACAGGCCCCAATATATTTCACACTTTATTAGGAAGAAAAAACTCGACATATTGAAAGCATACACGTTATTTTGGCAGTGACTCGTGCTACTGCATGTGCAGCATATTCCATCTGATATAATGTTTTTATTGTTTCTGCTTCTCATTGAAACATGACTGCAGCTGGATTCAGCATTTGTTGGTCCATGAATAATACTTTTGATAAGATTTGGGTAGATGTAGGACGTAGAATATGGATAAGGATATGGAATTACCCGATGTTGGTCTATTAAATTATTGGTCCAATACATATTGTTGTCTTCATTGTTAAACAGCCACCATCCATCACGAGTGAACAGTACAACAATAATAAAAGAAAAAAAAAAACACTCTTCCTCTCTGACATATCATCTGGTGGATATAATGCCATTGAAACACCGTAGCCTTGAATAAAATGACAGAATACTCTGGGTTCGAACATTGGCTTCGATTTCATACGGCAAGCAAATAGAGTAATTGCAAACTGCAGCTAACTGTAGCTGCCGTTAACGAGTTAACTCAGATAGCCTTGCAGCTAGTGGTCCAGACTGGGGTCTTGGAGTGGTATTATGAAAAGGGATGGGCCAAGGCTAGTTGGTTAGCATGCTAACTTCAGCAGATATCTCAGACATAGACATCTTTGATATAATGTCAAATATCTTATTTCTTCACATTATGTTGATAATTTAAGTGCATTTTTGAACGTTTTCAACAAAAATTCACGTGCTGAAATGTTTCATAGTATGCCTTGAAATTCCCACCAGTGTCTGACTGTTATCAAGTAGGATGTCGTATAATGACACTTAATGCAGTGCTTAATATACTATATAGCGCTTAAGCTCCTAAAATCACTTTGAAATATTAGGGGAGGCATAGACCGCTGGATTCTATCCAGGACTTCAGAGTTTCCCAAAAGGTTTTTAAGCTAAAGAGGAAATCTTCTCTCAGCGTGCTCCATCATCAAGACTGTTGTGATCCTGTCTTAAACCTGTCTGGAACTTCAGTGAGAATATAAAGGCTGGTCTGATCCAGTCTCAACTTGGATAAACCGCCAAGATCTGGACTTGGATGGGCTGAGAAGTGGTGCATAGAATCTTTAGATGCTTCAGTCTCTGTGATTACCCATCCTTATTGTTATTGTACCATTAGGATTGAAAACGGCTAAATTGTGTGATTTTTAAACTTCAAATTATGACCTTAAAAGATACACTTATTTGCTTTCTTGCCAAGAGTTAGATGAGAAGATTGAAACCACTCTAATGTTTTAGTGCTAACTACGAAGCTACAGCCAGGAGACGGTTAGCTTAGCTGAGCATGACGACTGGAGGGGGAAACAGCTAATCTGTCTCCGTCCAAAGGTTAAAAAAAATCTAACCACCAGCACCCTGAAAGCTCATGAGATACGTGTTTGTTTGTGATCTCAAGAGGTGCTGGTATGTAGGTTTTATTTAACATTTGAGCAGAGCCAAGCTAGCTGTTTCCAACTGCCTCCAGCCCCAGTGCTACTGTAAGCTTAGCTAACACTCTCTAGCTTCATATTTAACGTACATACATGGTGTGGTATCAAACTTCTCATCTAACTCTTCAAATGAAAGTGATTGATGTTATTGAACATACAAGACAGCATGATTTGTTTGTATTTAGCTTACTCTTTGTACGTGAACAGTTAAAAACTGGGAATAAATTGTCTCATTTCCATGTTACATTACAATCTGCAGACACATGGCCAATAATAAAGTGATTAATACAAGTCAATTGTAAAAGATTGCAACAGCCGATGCTGAATGCTGATTGCACAATGTAATGGTTCCATTGCTATTTTGTCTGCCACCAGGCACAAAATCGGGAAAATGAAGACTGAGTGACGACCCAGTCAAGCTGGCAGCCTGGCACCATTACAAACTAAATGAATGGTTAAACTCACGTTTTGTCCTGTATGAGGAAAACGCCAAGAATAATACCACTTGGAAACGCTAGGGGGGGAAAACTTGTCTGTTTTCACTTTAAGTTGTAACTGAGCAGTTGTTTTCACTTTATAGAGTTTTCTCAGTTTCTGTTTGGTGAAATAGATATTTTACAGAAAGTAGACCAAATATGTATTTTTTCCATCAGTTAAATTTGTTATTTTAAGATTCATGCATGTAGGCACATTCCCACTAAACCTGATTATTTGTTGTGGGGAAATAGAGGGCTCAAGTCCCACACCGCAAATAGTAAACAGTTGTGGAGAAAGTTTCTCACACATCCTGAACGTGCACTACTCTGACTCAGACGGAGTAGCCCGATACCCACTTTGTTGAAAGCCTTAGCGTAATGAGGAACGGCTCCTATAGTCATGACTCACTGTGTTTGTCCTGTTTTTTTGGAAGTCTGATCTCAAGGCAATTCCATAATTTATCACACAGTCAGACAGAATCTAAGCCTTTAAAAGCCTTTTGTGATACTCTATTGAGCATCACGAGGGTAACTTGTCTTTGTGAATGCCCCTAAGTCTGCTCATAGAGAGGTCAAAGGTCAGCAGCATTTCATTTCTGTGTTAAAAATGATTTAGAGTCTTGCAAAAGGACACTTTGGACCATAGAGTATCAAACCTGGAACGTTAAACCGACTTTCATGACCGTTAACATGCAATAAATGAAATAAACGTTAACTAAAACCACATCGTGAACCAGAATTCTTCATCAGAATCACAAAGTTTTATAAATATCTAAAGGAAGCTGCTCTTTCGCGAGCGACCACGAATACGACTGGGTGTCATTAAACAGAGATGGCGAACAGAGTATGTCCACCTGAGCCTGTGGAAAGCCAACACGTTCCACAGATTCCTGCCTGGTCCAAAAAAATAGAGAGAAAAAGAAGAGAAAAAAGATCATTTGTGGATAATTGCAACCACATTTTCAAGACGCACTCCAGTTCTTGGATGACCAACGGGATGCCTGATCAGACAAAGGAAGAGTGATGGGTCAAACGAAGGTAAAGTAACTCCGTTCTATCATTAATTTTAATAAGCTTCTGCTTTAATCTTTTTGAGTTTTATTACTCCCTGCGGAACAATGGCCCACATCCCTCCCTCTGATCTTCCATTCCCTCTGTCTTCTGCTCTAATCTTTATCTCTCTGTCATTTGTTAGGTGGATGAAGAAATGCATCATTAGGCTGTAGAAGTAAGCGCACTCTACTAGCCATCTGGCTTCAATGAAACAGTCTGGACTAGTGGCCTGACATGTCAGGAGTCCAATGGGTTTGAAGCTTGTTCATGAACTGCAGAAAAGGCCAGTCAGCAAAAATGTCTGATCCGTAACTCACATTGTCATGTCTTCATTCCTGAAGGGATAATAACAGTTCAGGAACAGTGAACGCTGTCCTGGAATAATGAATCTGTCAGGTTTTTGTTGATTGAATTGGCAACAAATTCGTGACATTGTTTTTGTGATTAGGAAAGCTGGATCACGAATGCTTCATCATGCTTTTTTTTTTTTTAAAAGACTCCTCTCATTTCGTAGCAGACATCCCTCTACAGCAGAGATCCTGAAATGGCAGCTGTTTCATTGACAGTTTATATGAGAAGATATGAGCTTCTATGCCCACCATAGAGCCTACAACAGCCAATGAGTGATGGTGTAAACCAGTGACCCGGACTCTCTTCTTTCTCCTTGATGCATGAATGATTGATGCATCATGTAGCCAATGAGATTTCCAACCCATGGAGTTCATTTCAGGTTTTAAAGCTGTATTGTGCAAGTTTATGTAGTTTTATGCATTTTGCTCTCTGAATAGGATGTTTATCCACCTAAGCATTTGTTTTTATTTAATTTAAATAATTGAGTTAATTTTGTAAAAAAGACCAAAATTAGTTTTTGCCCACGTTACTCTCAAGCAGGGGTACTTTGACGTCACAAAATGGCATTCATTTTGCCAGGCACTTGAATATTTCCAGAGAAAAATGCGTTAAGTGTGCATTTTTAGTGATATTGTAATCTAATCTTGAACTTGTACCATGTAAGACTATATGATGTGGACCCATTGTGTTTTCCTATTTGCTAATAGGGGCAGTTACAGGGCATCCGCAGGCTGATTTTTGCATTAAAATTTGTGGGCCAGAAAAATAAATAATTCAGTGTGTTCAAAGCATTTACAGAGCTTCTAACACCTTATGGTGAGAAAAATCATATTATAGCCTTTCAAAAGAGTCCAAAACCATGCCTTTACCCAAAATTTCCATAATTTTACATACATTTCCAGGAATAAGAGGTTAAATCATCCTTTCTGCACAGTCAGGACACACTATGACCTAACGTCAAATGGCAGCCAGTTTGTTGGAAATTTGTCCTGATTCTAAAATAAGACTGGAGTCACCATTTGAGAGTTAAAATCAGGCTTAAATCTGTGCATTGTCAGCCAATCCTTAATTGATTCTAATCACTGGTGTATGAGATAATGTGAACAAAAGGAAGACAGACAAATTGGGGCCAATCCATTTTCCATTTGCATGCACTCAAACACAGGTCTGGTGCATGCAAACATATAAAGTGTGAATACATAGGAAGAAGATGTATGTACAAAAAGTCAATGTACAGACACGTGAGCACACAAACAGGATCCAGGTGCTTTTGAAGTTGTTGTCAGGTTTTCAGTGTCGGTCGTGGATTCAGTCGTCACACACATGCAGAGGCTCAGAGGTCCTTGAGCAAATACCTCGCAAAACCGACTACTCCTCCACAGTCCATGTGGATGCAATTCTTGGGTATTTAGAGCGGAAAGTCTCCACAGGGCTACTAAAGAGAAGTCGAAATTAAAACACTGCACAGTACAACTCCCGTGCTAATTAGCAGTTAGAAGTCCCTCGTGTCTACTGTTTGACAGCGGATAGTAAACAGAGACGTCCTTTGTTGTGCGCCCAGATTGATCTGCGCTTATTGTCCGTCAGCTGAGATGTGAGGGTGTCTCCGGACATGTGGGAATTCACATTTGTCCTCTTTCGGCGCTTCAAAGCGCTTCCATTCATTCCGTGTGTCACTGGCAGAGTGCAGTGAAGCGTAAATGAGGTTATATTCAGAAGATCAAACCCATCGCGGAGACAAAGGGTAGGGGAAAAAAGCTGTGGCACGTTGTTGTGTCTAGGACGCCTGCTTTGTTGATGAGCTGCACTCAAATGAACGTGAACTCTGGAGGACCCCGCTTTGATCCTGCTTTCTGCAGGCAGTCACCTGTCTGCGACCTCTTGACCTTTTCTCACAAACAGCTGTTTAGTTGTCAAAGCCCAGTCAATTTCTGCCATTTCACTTAATCTATACCAGGCCTCACCCTTGATCCCAAAGTACACAGGGTAGTCTGAGAAAATACAGGGCAGATTGCCTGCTTTGTCCCATTTACAAGAAGCCGAGAAAGGCATCCGTCCGTCGGCCCTGCCATCGGCCCCATATATCAACTCTCAGCCAAGGCGGCTAGTTCACTCCAACCCCTCTGTGCCTCGACTTTGGCCTTGTGCTGCCATGTCCCTAACTCTGTTTGTATCCTATCCATTCATGCCTGACTCACCTCTTTCATCTCATCTGTCTCTTTCTCTCTCTTTCCGTCCTCTCGATGGCGAATCTGGGTCTCCGGGTGGAGCTCGCCACCCTTCTCTCTCCGCTCCTCTCATCTCCTTTTCTTTCCATCCATCCATCCCAAAGGAATTCATCTTTGTGTTATTTTCCTCGCAAACAGATTCCGGCAGAGTCATTAAAAACCTTGGTAAATATTTTCCGCTCTATAAAAAGAAATTAAGTTTGGAGCTACAGTGTAGGAAGTAGTGTTTGAGACAAGGGAAAGGAACACAGTAAACTGGGACAAATAGCAAGACACATAAACCCCTTTTCCACCCAATTAGCTCAGGTTCTTGAACTAGTTCCGCTAAAAAGATTCTTGGAATCGTGGTGCTACTTGGCGAACCAGCCAGCGTATCCACCGAGCAGCGACCTCTAGAATATGACACCCACTTTGGTCCACACTTATCTGAACCAGAACCTGTTATTGTTATGGTTCTAGCTTACCCCTTTTCAACCAAGGCAGTTCAGGTGCTGGTTCGGAGCCAGTGCCTTCTCTGGAACCAGTTCTTTGCATTTCGACAGCCAAAGAACTGGCGCTCGGACAGGAAAACGGGTTCCAGAGTGGCACCAACAATTTGCTGAGCTAGATCTAAAATGCTTACATCAGGGGCTTGGGGCAGGGTTATCGTTACATGACCAACTAAAAACTGCTTGCGACCACCAATTTTAAATACCAGAGCTAATGTAGCATCTTCTGACTTACCAACTCTGAACCAGCACTTGGTTCACTTTGGTCGAAAGGGACTTTTTGGGTTCCTTACTAATGAATCTTTGGCTGAGATGCTCAGAACAGTTGAAAATAAGGTGTGCTAACTGGAACAGCACTGGCACCATGTTGGTGGAAAGGCCTCCAAGTCAAGATGATGCTTTTCTAGTGAGTACCTCCTTCTCATTTGATGTTTGGCTGGAGACAGAGGTACCTGCCACGAATGAATGGGCCATACAGAGCAGTCCTTGTTCCTGTAAGTCTGTGCATCAGCTTTTTTTCCCCCTATTTAAACCCATATTCCTGTCAGGGGCCTCCCATATGTGCTGTGCAATGTGTGCTTTGTCAAGGAGGAAAGAGAGACTGCAAGAAAAAGATAGATCTTTAGGGAAGGTGCAAGCTCTCTCTTTTCACTGTCTTGACTCCCTTAATGCTGAGTCTGCACATTCTCCCCCCCTTCAGATTGTAATGGAAAGTTCTGGAGAGGCTGTAATGGAAGAATAACTTTCACAAATCTCAGTCCAGCTGCTAATTAAAAGGAATGCAGTCGAGGCAGAGCAGCTGCATTGTTTCTGACACTGATTTAAAGCAAAGAGTGGCTACTGTTACTTTAGCAATTAAGATAACCTAAAACTTTTCAACAACAGAGTCAGTGAAGTGATTAATCCAAACGACTAGATGATGTTGCCCTCGTTTTTCAAGTACTCGCAGTGTATCACATTCTTCCGCATCGTCCAATGTGTATTATACCTGCTGCCTTTGTGTTTAAATCGTGACTTTAGAGGATTGTCTTTTGGAGCAGCGGAGGGATTTCTCTGCCAACCTCCACTTTCAGTCCAGAAACTCCGCATTCCACCGTCTGTGCAACCCTGCTGATCGTCCAGCTTCCAGCGCTCAGAAAAAACGTGAGCAAAAGAAGCTCTTTCTATTGATTTTTCTTTAGTTTGGAAAGCCAATTCCTTTCCCGGCATCCCTCTCGTGTCAAGATGTTGGCTCTCAGGTTTACATCAAGGTGCCCAGCCAAAAGGTACGAGTCAATTTGTCTGTCAGTCAAGATAATAATAACTGCAAAAGCTAATATTGCTCCATATATGGAGTGATTCAAGGCTGTGCTGTACATCCTCACAGTTCTCTGGAAATGTTGAGACATTTAAGATGATTTCAGGAAGCTCTCAACTTACTAACTATGTGACACTAACTTGTTGAGGTTTTAAATGAGGCCTCATTTTGGGTTGAAATTGCTGCTCAAGTGGCAATACTTCAATGGTTTCACAAGGTTTATAGTAATACTGTCAGTGTACAGCATTACATTTCTGATCCAAACTGGATCGTAATTCATGAAATGACGAGCCCTGTGTCAACAGACCGAGCCGTCCAAGAACGGGAAAGCTTCCAGTTCCAACAACACCTCCTGATTATTGATCTTTGTCTAACCTCTGACCTGAGCTTTGAGGAAAATTAAAGGCTCCAGTCACCACTCAGTGCAAGTGGTCAAGTCCCCAAAGGATTAGATATGATGTTAATATGATCAAGGTTGACAGAAAGTAGCCACTTGAAACTGAACAATGAAACTTTATTTGTAGGCCAATAGGAAAAAGAGAATTTATTCCATGGCCACGTCTGATTTGCTGGTAGGGTCCCCTTATAGATGCAAAATGTAAATGTTTTAGTTGAAAACATTTTTAAAAATCCTTGAAATCATCAACAGAATGTGAACAAATACCAGTTTTGATGTAATGATGTCTGTGTTGTGTTGCAGAGATATCTACTGAAGTTATCATGCTAACCAGCTAGCCCTGGCCCATCCTGGTCCAAAGCCCCTGTGCTGACTGTAAAAACACCAATGCTCCCCTGGTCCCTGAGCTCTTAGTCTGAACAGCTGGCTGTACGGGTACCTGGGCGAACCAGCTAAGGGCAGCTACAGCTAGCAGCAGTTAGCGGTTACTCCTGCCCCGTTTGTTTTAAGTATAAATGTTACAGGTGGCCATTTTTCACAAATTGCAGCTTTAAAAAAACAAATTGAAAATAAAAAAAATGTGCAAAAATTATATTATTATTGTTATTATTAACTTAAATGTAATGCCATAATTTTGAAAACTACAGCTGCTATATTGTGCAGAATGAGATCTAATGGAGATGTGTGCGTAGCTGGGTCTGAACTGGTTTCCCTCCCAGCCCTACTGGAGGAGTTGAAACCGGCGGGCCCATATGACTCCAGTTATCTCAGATTCTTGGTTCATGAAAGGAGAACTTTTGTTTCACATTCTTGAACATGATGGGTTTCTTTCAACCGGCACTCAAAGTAAATACACAGAAGGAAGTGTGTTTCGAACTTAATGCCCGCCGCTCTCTCGCAAAGAAAACGCTGATCAGGTTCTTATTGCGGGCATCTGTGTATGTACGTGTAGGCTTGTGCACGTCTGCACGTGACTGCAATGTGACTTGTGCACGATAGAATGTTGAAATAACTCAGGTCCAGGAGAAGATTGCTGTTGGACTCACAATTTAAAGCTCTAGTATTGGGTAGCTTATGATATGGCCACAGACTCTCAGGGGGCCGAAAGGCCTACTGTTTCCACACATCGAAATTGGCTGGCTTTAATTTAATTAGGTGTAAATTAGTTTTTATGCACCACTAAATCACATCATGAAGTGAAATAATAGGGAACTTGAGATAGCATAACACCTGCATTATTACATATGCTTGAGGAGCCATCTTGTAGATTTCGCAAGACAAAGACTCATCAGGACTCAAGGTGGAATATGTAAGAACGGGCAACCTTCATGAATTCTAACTCAAAATAAGCACATCACCAGAGTTACCGCTAACTGTAGATGCCGTAGCTGTGCAGCTAGCGGTCCGGACTGGGAGCTCCAGGAGCATTTTTGGACCAGGATGGACCGGAGCTAGCTGGTTAGCATGCTTACTTCAGCAGATATTTCTGCAAAACACCACAAATATAATGACAAGACTGTTATTTCCCTTACATTTAGCATATTTTGTTGCATGTTTTGAATTAAAATGCAGATATATTGTTACCGTTTTCAATATGTAACAAATATCTGAAGTGGTAACTTTTATTTGGTGTTCTAGCATTCAATTAAACTTGTTCCTGGCAGACCGAGCTGTTCAGCTGGGCACAATTTGCAGTGTATGTGGTCACTAGGCGACTGAGGGTGTTTCTCAGCATATCCACCCCCGGAAAGTGTGAAACAATAACTGGAAGAGTCCTCCTGCCCTCTGTTATTGACCAGGGAGT
Source organism: Pagrus pagrus (assembly GCF_965226575.1). Taxonomy (NCBI): domain Eukaryota; kingdom Metazoa; phylum Chordata; class Actinopteri; order Spariformes; family Sparidae; genus Pagrus; species Pagrus pagrus. The sequence continues at coordinate 14,547,143 of NC_140206.1, read as the reverse complement.
TGAATCACACCATGTGGCTCAACATTAGTCAGCCACCCCGTCGCTTCCCCTTTTGTTTCCTGATGAGCCACGGTGTCGTTAACAGGCTTCATCGAAAAAACCCCTTTCCTCTTCCTCGTTGTGGTTTCCACCCTCACCCATTGGAAAGCGAGGGTGGTGTGCAGGTGTGATGACCTCTACACTGGCGTCAGTGATGATATCAGAGGGGAGGTTGTGCTTGGGCAATCATGGCAAATCAGGAATACCGGTTCCAGGTTCTGACTTATGCCAAGTTTAGGAATGATTCTGACATCAGTAGAAACAAATATATCATCGGGGAAGTTAGCAATTTGGTCATTTTAAGAGGGATTTCCCTCTCTCTCTGTTTGGTCACAATGGATACCAGACTTGGCTGTTTTTGGGGCAATGATCGCTTTTCTTGTGAATTGAAAGGGGATATGAATCTTGAGGTTAAATAAAAGATGAATAAGATTTTGTTTTGCTGCATTTAAGGCACTTAACTGAAAGTTATGAAAAGCAGTCTGCTTGTTCAGGTTTGTTTCTCATAAACTCTGCAAAATATGGCTTTGATGCTCGCAGTAGCTCGTAATTACTTCAAGAAATCTTGGAGTATCCTCTATAAAACTCTCTCTCTCTCCACTTTATCTCCCTGTCTCTCGCTCCATTTGTCTCTAAAGGGTAGAGTGGTTAAGTGACTCCATTAGCATTCTGACTTTCCCTGGGAAATAGTCTCATAAACAGCTGGGAGCCGCAGCGGGCACCAGGCACACAATGCACCACGTGTGTGAAACCGTGACTTCATATGCCATCACAAACGAAAGGCTTACTACTCTCTTACACAAACCCACACACGCACACACTAATGAGCCTGATACCGAGTCACCTTTCAGAATTCGGAAACAGGTCACGTATGAGTGCTCGACTTAATGTTAGTTTTTTCATTATAGACAACCCAGGGTGCATAGCGGGGCAGTTTGCATCACTGGTGACGTAGTTCGGGCGTGATGCATGCGAGGCTGGGCTTGAGTCACAAAAAAAACAGGCATCTTAAAAACACAGTGACATTTGGCTGGCTAAATACCCACGTCATTAAAGTAATGATCTACTTGAGAAGCCGCTGGGTGCCTGTTAACAACCTTTCGTTGTTCCGTGCCATGGGGCAGGATTTGTGTGAAGATTTGCACAAAAACCTAGAAAGGAAGTGATTTGGTGGAGTGATTTAAGAGAATTTAGACCTTTCCTCCCTGTCGTCACAGCCAGTGATGGAAATATCTGTCAGCGGTGACATCAATCTGTCTCAGCATTGTTTCCTCATCTCTAGATATACGTGCATTGCCACTGTTCGGTGCCACTGCAGGAAGTAATTAAGGAAGCGGAGGTGGAGTAGTGGATGGATGTGGAGCACACCCAGTTACGGTTCGCATCCCTTCACAGATCTGTGATAAATGTCCATTGTATTTTAACCACAATTCATTTTTTTCTTGACCTTCACCAGATATTCAATGGAAAATTTTTGGTTAATCTCTACCTGGTGATTTAACTTCCACAACTCTATATTTATGGACAAGCTGCACAAGCATATATGTTCATGTTCATGATACAAGTACGTCGGTAAATACCCCACGTTTTAATTATAAAACATTTGCATGTCTTAATAAATATGGCTGCCATCTGAACCAGTGATCTTGCAGTCCAGTGCATGGACATGAGCTCTATGATCAAATCACTTGGCCACTGGAGAACACTAGTTTTGAATTCTGGCAGTTTCATTTACACTTCAAAAATCATAGAAGTGGTGTTCATTTGTAAAGATTGCCTTGCTGAGCAGCCACACAGCTTCTTCTCTGCAATCATCCAAAATCCAGTAGAAAAAACAACTCATAGGCTTTTTGTCAAGGGAACCAGAAAGATGCTAAGTTTGCAATGTTTCTTGTAAAGGATGAGTAAGCAGATGGTAGCCTTTTGGTATTTAGCAATAAGTTTAAATGGAATTACTGACAGTGTTAAAAGCAGTTTGTTGAAAGGCACAAAGACATATAGGGAGGACTCAGCATTTGCTTATGATAGGGGTGGACGCACCACATTTCTGGTGATAGGCTGCCCCCATTTTTTTGGCGTATGAATACAACAACTGCCCAGTTGTTGGGTTTCAAGGGGTTCCCAAATAAACCCAGTTTCCTCACTAGAATGACACAGGGCAGCCAAGAAAACACAATAGGGCCTAAACTGACCAGAGTGTCTGGCTGGCAATCTACAGGGATGAGGTTATCAGTGAGTCAGGGACAGACTCAGAATGACTGTGAGAGCCACCTGTGTGCCATTCCCCACCTCTTCTAAGCCTTCACAAAAGGGTGTCATCACACCATGATTGGCTGGGAGGGGAACGCCCCAAGCTGCTTCCACTCCTCAATCAGGAGTCAGTCTCCCACCCTGCACACAGGTGATCTGCATCCCCTGCAATCAGTCAAGAGGGATTTGGGAAAATCAGCCCAAAATACAGAAAGATAGCAAGTCTCAAACAATGGGACTGCTACAATATGTAGGAATTGGCCACTTATTGATTTCATGCAAATAGGGGCAGCTAATCACCAGAGTAAGTGCTCACTCCTGCTGATTGTAGCTGCCGTTAGCTAGTTAGCTCAGTTATATCAGTCAGCTGTGCACCTAGCATTCCAGACTGCGAGCTCTGAGTGGTCTTATGAAAAAGGACAAGTCAGGGCTAGCTGGTTAGCATGCTAACTTCAGTAGGTATCTCGTCAACACAATGCATAAACTCATATGAAATATGTGTTTGTTAAATATTATGTCAAGGGTGTGCCTTATATGAAACATGTATATACAGTCAGTCACTGTAACCATAATAACTTGCCAATCACAGATGAACATTTAATGTGTTTCTTCGAAAACCACCTGGACAGAACAACCTGAGCAACACGATATTTGGGGTTAGATGGAAGTTAAAGACTTCTGGAGCCAAGTGTTCATTCTGACAGAGTTTAAGTGGGCAGGAGTGGTGACAGCTTGCCCTTTGACTTGGCATCACAGGTGATGGATGGTTTGGCCAGGGTCAACAGCAAACACTCTCGAAGGCCATCTGAGACATGGCTGCTTCTTATGTAATGGGCTCTTTTCGAGGAAGTGGCTCCTGTGTGGCCTCGTGGCCTGAGGACAGCAGATCCTCCCGCTGATAAAGGATAGTGCTTGTAAGGGCAGCGCATGATTTAAATGTCCAACCAAAAATATATATAATTTAATGAAACAAATAAGTGTTGCGTAATGTCTGCTGGAGGGTGTTAACCTCAAGGACCATACCCATCAAATATAGACAGCAACAGGTGGTAAGAGCTTTAAGACTGACATGGACATGAAGTGAACCTGAGGTAGCTGCTTGGCTCATCTTCTGACACGTGAAGCTCCAGAGTCTTTTTCCCAAGTGTCTGATGGTTGCTCTGCGAGTTTCACATTCCTCTGCTCTCCCTCCACGCCTCAGGCCGTAAAGGTGGTTACATAACCGGTGCTACATCTGCATATCTCTGGACCGTATTTACCTGAAGCAGCTTGACCCCTACCTGAGTCTGGGCAGCGACAGCAGCGAGTGAAAACACATCGGTAGTCGGAGCCTCTCAAACAAATATACGCTGCACTGCTTTTTGAAAAACAGCGCTCCTGATGCTTTTAGACACATTTTATTTCATTAATAAAACTAATATGAATGTATCTGTGCACTGTGCAGAGGGATGTTTGTTCAGCTTTTCAGCGTTCGCCCAGACTCGAGCCTGCTGAGGCCTTAACGCAACACTGGTTCAGTTAATCAGGGGCCAGCAGCTCCCACTGACAGTTACACTCAGTTTGGGTTTATTACCTTCACACATACCAGGAGGAGGGAAGTGACCTCCGGTAGTCTGCTGGGTACCGTAACACTGAACGCTGTATGAATTTCTGCCTCTTTGTTCCAGTAGATTGTCATTTATCCGTGCACTATTCAGTCTTTAACAGCAGTCTTTTGAATAAAAGTCCTCTGCTTGTTTAACCTATAAAGACTTTTCACTCGTTATTTTCTCCATTTCAGCTGTTATAATTAATAAGCTTGCCTAACAGCACTCATTAATACTGGCCTTAATGAGCTGCATTGATTTTGGACCTATATTGTCCAACTCAAATTGTCAACAGAGTGAAGAAATAAGAGTTCTGATGTTATGTCTATGACGTCTATGTATTGTGTCGTGGATATATCCGTTGAAGTTAGCATGCTAAATGTCCTGGCCCACCCTGTCTCATAGCAACGCTCCAATAGCTGCACCACCAACTGAGCTAACTAGCTAACAGCAGCTACAGCTGGCAGCAGTTAGCAGCTACTTTGGTGATATGCTGGCCTCTATTTGTTTGGAGTATGAATTTGTGAGGGGGCCTGTTCTTACATAAAGCACCTTTAAGGAGGTTTAATCACAGTAAGTTACACAATCTTTAAAAGTATTATTTATTATTATTTCATTGGTATTGTTGCCAATTGTAATATCTTTTCTTGCAGAACTTTCAGATGCTCCATATCCCCCCAAATCTGCACAACTGAAGGTAAAAGGTTATGTAAGTCAATAAACCATAACAATTTATAAAAGTATTGAAATTGTGTCATCAATTACAAAAATACAAACAAATTTAAGCCTAAACAAACTAAATAAACAAACTCTCAAACTTTTCACGACTGAACAAACTGAATAAACAAACTGACCTTAAAAGGACAACACACTTTCATACTGTTTTACTTTGTTTATATGTGGCGGACCCTGCCACTTTTCTAGCCTCAAACAGTGCTGGGGCCTTATTTTCCTCTGAGAACAGCTTGTTTATTCACTTATGGATGAGATAAATATATTTGAGTTTGTATCATTATTAGTTTGAACTGCTTCTCCAAAATGACATAGTGCCCCTTTAAAATGCTTCATATCCCTAAAATCTGTACACTCTAAGCTAAAAGGCTGTTTCAGTTAATGAACCATAATGACAAAAATCAACATGGTTGTCTGCCCCTTTAGCTGTTATGGTTTTATCATAATTTAATATAAGTATAGTGAAAATTCAGCTTGTATTTTTTTTCACTTGTTTTCAAATTTACAAGGCTTAAATCGTCTGACTTAATATGATAGATATGTTTTGCAGGGCGAGATATAGCACTGGGCAGAACTCCCCATTCTCTCTCATGCTTCAAATTATGTGAGGTATTTGGAAAAAGGAACTAAAATGTGTCCCCAGTGGATCCAGAGTGCGCGAGGGTATAAACTCTCGCTTAGGAAAAACACTGAGGATATGCCATTAAAGTCGGGGAGGAAGCACAACAGATGGGAGAGACAGCCTTACAAGTTATTACCGAGAGGGAGAGACGGAGTTAACTGACTCCGTAACTCACTCGGCTCGCTTGTCTCTTCCCGTAATGGATGCCTCCTCGTGAGCGGCGGCGATGATCCTCCCCTCCGACTTCGGCCCACACGTTAGCCATCAAAACACGGCGGGTCCCGCGGAACGCATGCTCAGATAATTACTGTGTAAATCATGCCAATCAATTACCCAAGTAAGGGAGGTAAGAAAAACAGTCAGAGAGAGTCTGATGAGGCCCTCGCTGGAAAACAGGTCCGGTGGCACACACACACACACACACACACACACATCCAGGGATTTTTCACACTGGCACACACATGCAAAAATACAAAAATATGGGCTCGTCCATCCAGACACATGCGTGGCTCACGGCAGAGCCCACGTGCGGACACGAGAGACCATCACTCACCCTCCGCTCGGAATGTCAGAAAGGCGTACAAGCACGTTAAAACGTCTCATTTTGATGGCGTTATGAATGGGGGTCGAGCTCGAAGACACAAGGTTAAGTGACTCGGCCGGTTCACACACAGTGCGAGCCTGCGTCATTTCGTGTGTTTGTCAGTGCCTTCAAGAGCATGTGTGATGTTTATGTGTGTGTACAGCGTGTGTGTGTGTCAGCGCGAGACGGCTACGCAAGCGAGCGCGGATGTGACATCAGCGCGCTCGCACGGGTCGGGCTTTTTCGTTTCGCTACCGTCCCCTGCTGGAAAATCGGGCGCAGACGTTAGAACGCTTCCCTCCGTCTGTGTGTAAACAGAGTTATGTAATTGTACCACTGCTGATGATAAACGGGGCGAAGTAGCGGTGGGAATCTCCCCACAGTTTACGTCAGCACCGAGCGAGAAACCCCAGTACCAGACCTCCGGGTCTAAATCACTTCATGAGTGTGTGACAGAGACAAAGAGAGGAATGAAAGCAGGAATGAGAGATGGAGCGGCTGTGAGGGCCAAACAGGACAACAAGGTATGAAAACAGATTGAGATAGAACAAGAATAAATGAGACGGTGCTGACGTCTGCCCGGCCGAGAGAGTACGAGCGCAACTGACGTCAGCGACAAAAGCGAGGAAGGCTTTTCCACCGCTCACTTTCTTACCATTAATTTCCCTCCTCTGCTCCAGAGCTCTGCGGTGTACCTTGCTTGTCTGTACATTCTGCAGGCGTCACACAATATCAGAGATGCTCACCGGAGCTTACAGATAGTTGGCCCGCCGTCGGGTTGTTACACACACTCGGCACATCTCCTCCCGCGCTGTCCAAACCACATATTTAATCTTGGCAAAGGGAGGTCTTTCCAGGAAGAAGAATGATGACCTGAGTTATGGCTCTCTCCTGATGCAGAGCGTGACCTTTTTAACTCTGCAACTTTCAACAATCAATAAATTACGGCGAAAATAAAGCGGTGCAGGATTTCCTGCTGTGCTGCGGACATCTGAATCTGCAGGAGGGAGATGACACGAAAATCTGCTGCATCCTCGTAAGGTCTTACACTCGCATGCGATGCTTATGCATGCACATGTATGTACAAGCCCTGCAAAATGCAAATGGCCTCTAGATATAAAAGTTCAAATAAATCTACAGATCATGATAATGATTAATGGATTTCTCAGATAAGTTGTTCACTGCTGGAAAGATGGCCCTTGCAGAAACTGGGCTGTCAATGAAGTAAAAAGGTGCAGATATTTTAGAAAACGGTGCCACATGACTGGAGAAAACAGAGAAACAGGGCTGTGGTAAGGTTAGGTAGAAAACCTACAAAAACCAGAATGCACTGCAACGCACCGGACCAACTAACGCTCCCGCTGATTGGTGACACACTGCGACTGGTTTTGACCTGGAGTCCATTTTGAAACAGGAAACAGTTGGCAAACCTCCCCCTTCTCCTATGAGGGAGATGATTAGCTGAATTAAAGAGTGATTGATAGTTTGTTAGGGTGGCTTTGATTGACAGACGGTTGGTTGTAAGCCTCTGATTGGCTGAATCAAAAAATGATTGACAGTTGCCCCAACCGTTTAAAGTCTCGCGTCTGCAGAGCTACGTTATGTCAGCCTCCGTCTTCACAATACAGGAACAATATGGCGGCCAATTCCAGTTCACAATCATTCTCTATTGCTACTAAACAGCCTGCTGAAATAGTTATATAACAGTAACATATATAAGCACTGCCTTGTTTTGAGTGCAGGCAAAATAGAGAGTTCCCGTTGAGTTCATCCATAGGTCCTTAAACACTGACACTTTTGGGTTGTTGGCTCAGGGTGCAAACCCAAAGCATTGTATTTGGAAACCTGGGGACGAGACTCAACAATAAGCTTGCTGAAGAATGGCTTTGAAAGCCGAGGTGCCAAACATTCCCTGATTCCAACATATTTCCTTGTTTTCTATCTCTTAGGACTGGACTGTTCGTCAGAAAGTATTTTTTTGAAAATGTCACCAAAAAAAAGGACAGTAATTATTAGTTTCAGCTCCAGCATCAACTGGTCTACAACCTCTTATTTTTCTTTTTGTTCCTAGAACAATGGCAAGTTTAGATAAAGAACTTGTTTACCACCCTTAACATTGATTAAAATATATAATAGCTGCCAGCAATCATCCCTGCCTCATGTAGTAATCACATTTCTGTAATTAAACTGAATACGACCGGCTGCCTTCAGTGACCAGAGCGGATTCCAACTCTGCACACAATCTCCCTTCCTCTCAGAATAACACTCCAAATGAAATTTCCCCACCACACGCAACCGGGCCCGGCAGCAGTCATTGTTGAGGGCGAGCTCACAATCCTGGAAAGCCGCGGAAAGTGCCGACGAGGCCCTGACACCCAGCCCAAGAATGCAAGGTGCAAGAGCAGCAATTTCCCCCCCTCCGCCGGCTGTCTTAACACGCCACACACAGAGGCCATCATTACAGCCAGAGCACACTCCCACTGAGAGGAGAGTGCAGGTAGAGCTGCAGCATGTGGGAGGAAATGAAGAACATGGTGGAAAAAATATATATAACAGCATGTAGGATGTATGAATGTGCATCATTTGTGGCCGATGCTCATGAGTTGGATAGAATATGGACAAGTCCACTAGAGTATGTATCCAATCTGATTCATAACTCCATATTGTTGTGTTTGTCCAGGTGCGTAGCAGCAGTCTACGGGACTTTAGGGGGGCGTTGAAGGGGTTTATGGGGGGTCTCCTTTCTAAGATAACACCAAAACACAATTAACCCCCCGTGACACATGAGAAGCACTTCCTGAGCCTCGGCTATACCAGCAGTTTCTCCTGCCAGCCAGTAAGGGCTTCTATTGTAAAAGTTGTGTTTACTTTGGCCTGCGCTCACCTTTTTGCCATTACCCCCCCTCCCCAAACTGCACACGTGCACACAGACATGTACATTTCGCAGTTGAAATCCAACCCTTGTTGCAAATTACCTTTGTCACAGAAAAAAAAAAGCCTCCCCCCCCGCCGCCGCCCCTCCCACGTGCTTTCGGTAAAGCGGCCCAATGTTATTTTGCTGAATTTCACTGGCAATTTTTCGGTGCGTGCCCCCCGCACATTCCTGGCAAAGTGCTCTAAAATAAACGGCGGGCCACTAAATTTCAACGAGCCGAGATGGAGCGGGCACGAGAGAAAACAAGCACACGCCAGCGAGAAAATGGGCAACTGGTAGAACACAGGGCTCGGCTGTTTGTTGTCACAGATGGCCACGCTCTTAGCGGGCCTCGGTTGATTTTCATTGCGGGGGAGCGGGGTGTAAAAAGAATAAAAGAATCGATTGTGAGGCGCGAGAGGCAGGGTGAGAGATCTGCTGAAGACACGGGAGGATTTATTGTGTTTGCATTAACGGTAGAAGCTGTACATGCAATATGGTTTGGGCCTGGGAAGGGCTTTGGGGTGACGTGTGGCAGCTAGAATGCAAAAAGAATGCATTCTAGCTGCTGAGCACCAAACGGCAGATGCAGTTAGCGACTAGCTAGTTAACATTTAGCAGCTTAAGCCATATATGGATCAGGATGTGTTGTTAACAAAAAAAGTGCTAAAAAAGAGTGAATGTCAGAAATGACATTCATCAGATGGCCAAAAACACGATTCTCCATATCTGCTAGGTGTGTGTTAGCAACTGTATGCTAACAAGTTTGCCAGAAAACCTTCATAAGATGTCACTGATGTGTTCACAGCCTGTTTCTGCTGCACACTAGTCAAAACAAATCAAATACTGCAAGTTTAAATGTGACATATTATACTTTTTCATTTATTTTCCTTCCCTTCAGTGTTTTACTTTGGTTCGTGTGCATGTAAAAAAAAATAAGTCCACACCAACAGAAGCTCCTCTCTCCCACAGAAAACACTGCTCCTGAAGTGCCTCGTGGTCAATTCCATGACCATGTGAAACATTTGCATAATGTATGCCTAGCGGCGTGTTTGGCGCATAAGAATTAATGTAGCACAGCTGCTCTGGCTCAGCTGTGTGTGAGCTGACCAATCAGAGCAGGGAGCAGACTGACAGAGGCACAATTTCCTGTGTATTGAGGAATTATTACCAACATTTATTTCGGCTTTGCACCCAATAGTGGTTTGGATAATCTGGCTAAACTATTGGTTTGTCTGACCAGTTGTTTTTTCGCGGTGTCAGAATCTGTCGAAGCGATGTGGTGATGTTTCTCAGCAGTTACTATCAGAATCATAGCTGAAAGAACCGATGGGCAAAATTAAAACAATAAAATTAAATTGTAACCATCCTTTAGTCTTTACATTTTACCTTGTGAACAACTGGATAGCTCTCTCTCTTCTCTGTCAATAAGGTGAAGAAGCACTGCTGTGGGTCAGGCAGGTGTTTATCCCAGCACTGCATCACACTGACAAACTGTTCCACTCTGCCCTGCTGTTTGAACCTCAGTGTTTTATGACCGGCACACATCAAGGCCGCAGTGTTGAAAGCAGAGAGCTGCAAGTTTACAGTGAAGAAAGTGATGATCCAACCCATCCTTGGACCATTATTAGATGTGGTTGAACCTCATCTTTTACTCAGGACTACAGTTTAAACACCATATTCTGCGGACCTACTAACACACAAAACCCTCCATTTGTGGTCGTCTCTGCTGCACAATCTGTAATCAAAGATTTGTGCTGCGGAAGTCATAAACACACACGAACACGCGCGCGTGTGCATTAATCTGGCGTGTGTGCGAGTGTACAATGTTGTAAGTGGATGTTGGCGTGCACATTCATGCATCTGTATTTATGCATGTGTTTTGCAAGAGGGACAGAGATGGGTGGGAGGAAACAGGCAAACAGCTGGCCACAGCCTCACACCCTCCGTGAAAGCATCGCGGCCACATCTCAGCAGAAACAGCTGGAGTTGTCACCGCTCTGATACACCACCTTCAGCATACAGCGCGTGGGAGAGGAGCGCAAATGAACCAAGTGAAGGGAGTCAAATTGAATTTATGTAGAAAGCATTTTTACACAGAAAAACGCTTGGTGTGGGAAACAAAAAGACACAGAATTTCAGTTGTGTACAAGAGAAAAACAAGGATAACGGCTGAGAAAACTTGAGAAAAGTGAATGAGAGCAGTGGAAAAGTATAAAGGAAGTCAGGTGGAAAGCTTACGAAGAGCAACATCTGTCAATCAGGAGGACAGAGAGTAAGAAACGCAGGCGAGCTAACCCTGAAATGTGAGAGAAAGAAAACAGAGCAGGAAAAAGAGAGGCTAAAGGATGACTCTCCGTGTAGATACGAGGACGAGCACGAGCTCTGAGAGGGGGGAAAACCGGAGAGCGGCTTCCAGACTGAAGTTCAAGCTCCTCTCCCCTTCGCTCTGTGGTTGCAATTTCCCCTTCTTTTTTGTAACCCTAACCCAGGCAGCCCGTATGAAAACACTCTATCTGTGGGCTTGGAACGCACTTTGACGTCAAAAGGGTTTTCCCATGGGGCCTCGGGGACCCTTCTCAACAGCGCCTGCCCACGTCAGCGGAGGCAAGCGCGCCAAATCGCTCTCGTCCAATTGCCAAATTACTCTCACACTCGGGTCGTCCCTCCGTGCCTGTTGTGCTCCTGTGGGATGGAGATTACACGGCGAGGCACGAGTTCAGTGATGCAGGCCTGTGCGACTGCTGCGTCCAAGTCAAACAGTGACCTTGTTGTGGTGGCGATCAGCTGTGAGGTCTGTGTTCTGTTACAGAACGGAGCGCAGAAGAGATCTTTAATGCTGCTGTGACTAAACACGCAGAGTGATAATAGTGGTTTTTATTAGGTGGTAAGCACCCTCGCTGCTGTGGGGTTTTTCCACTGCACTACTCAGAGGTTTGTCTCGAAATTAAAGGTGCAATATGTGAGAAATTGCCATCTCTTTGAATTCATACTCCAATAAAAATAGGCCCAAGTATATCACCAAAGTTACTGCTAACTGCTGCTAACTGGAGCTGCTGTTAGCTCAGTTAGCCGTGCAGTAAGCGGACGTGGAATCGGAGCTCGGAGTGGTTTCACAGGAAAGGACAGGCTGGGGCTAGCTGGTTAGCATGCTAACTGCAGTTAATACCTCTGCAACAAAGTACACACATGCCTTTGAAATAACGTCAAAACAATTATTTATTCACATTGTGTTGATAATTACAGTTATTATTATAGCAACCAATTATTGGTCGCTTGCCTTCAGTGGCAACCACTTTTTAAACTATAGGGACAGCAAACATCCACCCAAAACTACATCATTCCGTAGTGTTTGTTGCATTGGTCATATTTAATTATTGTTGTTACAATAGGGACTGGATCCAGTTATCTGGTTTAGAGATGATGGTTGGTCGTGGGGTGAAAAGTTCGATAAACATCACAACCGAATGTGCAAATTGATTAAACGGACAAAGAACCAGACGGACCTGCAGAAAAAAAACACAAAGGAAACTTTTGAAGTTTTGGCAGGCGAAAGATCCCGGCATCTTGGAGCTGGGTGGAAAATTACACTGCGAAGCATGAACAGCACACAGCTCGATAAGTGACGCATCAAGACCCATAGTTTAAGGTGGCGCATGATACAGAACCACAGGGCCAGAAAGAGATCTGCTCAGTAAAATGGTTACCATCTTTTGTTTGGTCGCCCTGTTGTGAATGCAACAACATCACAGTGACAGACACAGTAATTAGTGAGGTGTCATTGGAGCTGCACTGTTTAAACAAGTGATTGGCCATTAAGTGTGCATGGCAGCAGTATAATGTCAAATTCTTGAGTCTCTCTGACATTAAGTGCACCGCTCACTCTAACACGCGTGCATAATGTTGGTTTAACAAAGCATAACTCGCATTAAAATGGACATTTTGCTCCCCAAAGCACTCCTCTCTACACAACACGTGTCACATTCACTGATTCATACACACCCACGATATTTCTATGCTCAGTCATTCACACACACGTTCAAATCAATGAGCCAGCCATAGAGAGCAGCTTAGGGTTTAGTATCTTGGCCAAGGATACTTCAACAGGCAGCTGCGGGATCCGGAGATCGACCGCTGACCTTCTGATGAGTAGTCGACCCACTCCACCTCCTCAGCCGCAGCTGCCCCATTAGTCTAAACATACTTATAAACAATATTTTCTTGATTTATTTGATTTTTGGACATATTTTAGCTCCTGCTCTTACTAATGAAGCCACCCTTTAGCTTATCCAGCCTCAGTCTTCTGGACCTAACCTGAACCCTAACCCTGGCAAACTCATGAGCAAACTCACAATTTTTGTTGCAAAATGAAACTTTTTATGTTAAAATATTGCAGTTTTAACTTTGCATATATTATTTTATGATATTTCTGGCAATTTATTTCACATTTCTGAACTGTCAGCGATGCTTTCAGCCTCAGTTCAGCTGTCAGCACTCTCAAGTTTCTAGTTTTTTTAGTGACCCACAGCAGATGTAGGTTCTGAGGTCGTGAGACTCATTTTTCACAACTGACTTTGACCTCGCCGTGCTCCGAGCAGTCATATGTTGCTGTTAGCAAGTTTACCTCCGAGCACAAAGCGCAGAGGCGAAGTGAACCCGGTGTCAGGCTGCAGACGAGAAACAGGCCGGGACAACATCTGAGGACGAGGATCAAACGCTTCAGGTTCAAGTCCAGCGCTGCTGTTAACTCACCGATACATAATCTCGTGTTCTGGAGCAGCGACACGGCAGAAGCCTATAAAAGGTGGCAGAAGTTCTACAGGTAACACCTGTTGAAAAGTCGGCAACCCTTGCAAGAAAGGCAACAACATCAGCAAAACAACAACAACAACTGCGGCCCGGCCGACCCATCCCTCTCATCTCTGGTTCATTCTGTCTCCTTGAAAAGCGTGTTGGTCCATGCTAGCGAGGGTGGGAGGACCGGCTCCGCTCTGTAATCATGCCTTCTCTGTCCTAACAGACAGCTGTGTAACCAGGTGAGTCGCACGGCTTTCATCCTAATGACAACCCCTGGCTGACTGCTGTCAACGGGGCTAAAGGGGCTTAAGGCCAACTGCAGGGAGGATTAGGAACAGGACTGGGAACAGCAATAGGTTTTCCATGCAGCTCTCGGCTTCGTTACGTAACAAAATCTGCCTTTTTGGAAAGCGGGGCGGGCGCTGGTGGGATAATTCATTGCCTCGGTGTCGTCGAACGCACGGAGCGAGAGGCGATGCGGTCCGTGACGTCGAGGTGTTTTTCGGCGAGCCCGAGCAACAGCTGGACACCGAACCAGGTGCACGTTAGGAAAACACACCGGTGAGGAGACTGACATTGAAAAACACACACGCTCGAATGTCAATATACGACCAGAATCCAGCCACATGTGGTCCGATCAGCGCTCGACACGTCCACACAGTGCACTTTCACACACAGGGATAGAGTTAATCAACATGTGTGAGTGGGTGCACAAGTGTTAAACTGTTCACTTCATATTGACAGGGCTTACAGGTGGAGCGCAACACAGGAAATTTCTTACAGCCAATAAAGTTATGAATCCCCTCAGGGAGACTAAATGTTCCCTGCTACATTTGGGCAGACGAGGGCTGTAATGATTCTCAGTAGAGTTTGAAATGACACACATACAGGTGCTATGCATTGTGAGGAAATGTAGTTTTGAATTGAGTCATCACATCATGTGAAGTGCGACGACTTCTTTTACAGAATATTATACTCAATGAAATGAGAAGTTGAGTTTTGGTATGAATAACAGATTGCATCAGTCAGATGAGATCAGAGAAACCACAACCACCACCAAGTTCCTTTTACACAAGAACTTTGGCTAAGTTCTTGTAAAAGATTTGGGAGTTTGCTGAAAAATGGCGCATGTTTACCCCCTTTCACACCGGACAAGAAACCATCAAACACCCACTGACATCTGGCTTTTGTCTTCAGTTGAAAGCGGTACACGCTGCATTAAGTCCAGGGTTGAATGACTCTGCAGTAGTCATGGGTATTTCTTCAGCTCCAGTGATGGAAACATGACATGCAGGTGGACGCGCTGACTTTGCCCTTGTTTTTTTTCCAACGTGACGCTATGACCGACGTTGGCGCGTTCGCAGTTTTCCATCCGTTTTCATTCGAGCAGTGCTCGAACATTGTTCAGTTGTGAATGACCTACAAAGAGAGGCTAAAGTGAGAGATATTTAAAAAATAACCACTGTAAAGTCACCGTCCTCCACACTGACCGGCTGTGTTCAAAGAAAATCATTCGCCTTGCTTTGACTTTTTTTTTCTTGCATCAATCGTCTGTTACAGACACTGTTCGGGGGTTACAGCTCGCATATCTTGACATTGACATTGTCCGTGTGTCAGCTTAGCCGTCCTCCTCCTCCACACACACACACACACACACACACACACACACTCCCTCCTCTTTTCTGTCCAAATTCTCGGAAGAGGCACAGGGGAGCTGTGGACAGAGCATAGGCCTCTTTTTTTCTGTCAAGCCCCCCACACCAACACCCCACCATTCCACCCTTATTCTCTTTGTTTCAGCTAACTTGCTGACCATCGTAAATGTCTTGTTTCTGGCTAATTCTGATGTGAGAAAGTAGTCGAGCTCTACCACTCTATCTGACACAGCGGACACATGTGAAGAGCTGGAAACACCACGTCACTTCGGTCAGAGGCTTGTAGATTTCGACTATTTCTGACGTTCAATTCATTCCAGGGGTTTGGTGTGGTTTTCCTACATTCCCCAGAATGCATTTCACCAACCGTGAGGGGAACAAGCCCGGACTTGCTTTCAAGTCATCGTTCAGAGTTGACCGTAAACAGACTACACATAGTCAGATGACAGTGATTACATTATTTCGCTCACTCCCTTTAACCAGAACGCACCTGTCATCAGTCTTGTGACCGCACTGCATTCTGGTTAAGTCAGGCTGCTGTCACTTACAGTGACTGACAAAGGCAAAGGTGCTGAAACTTAAGAAAACAGAAGCAAATTAGGGGAAACATTCAATTACAACACAGTGCAGGATTTGGGAAACACACACAAAAATGTGCAAATGTATGATTTCCTAATTTGCTATTTAGAACAATGCACTCTTCTTTGTGTGAATGTAGAGTGCAGGACTTCCATCCACTGTGCAAAAATGAAGCCCAAACACCCCGTATAAGGGCGCTGCCATATTGCACTGGTGATGTCATTTAGGGCCAGAGTCTGGCCATTAGTGATGGAGCGGTGGAGCCGTGGCATTGAGGCCCCGCCCATATACCAGCCTAACTCGATCGGGTTTCAGCTGTCAATCAGGACATGTCACCCCCTTTTATAAGCATCAAGTAATTGAAAACAAACTTATCAGAAAAATTTACACTGAGCGACTTAAAATGACAGAAACCATCTGTGGCTTCACTTTTGGGAAACTGTCATGAGGTCCATCTTTATATACAGTCAGTGGCACGCAACAGCTGCCACCTGCTGATGGATCCGCTGGAGATGCATCCTAAGACCAACTGCCCGAGCAGTGAAATGTACCGTTTTTTAAATCAGCTCTGCAGGCACAAAAATACAAACAGTGAAAGTTGGCCGAGCGGCTCCATATTCCAGCACTTAAAGCATCATTTTAACGGCGTTTGCGTCAGCCAAACACTCACTCTCTGAATTCTGTGTTTAGTTCAATTGAGGATTTTCAAGCTTCACCGGTGTTTTCAAATATGCACACTGTAATCTAGATATTAGTTGCTTCACTCTGGCGTTTTGGCATAAACAGCGGGGCCCTGCTCTCGAAGGAGCCGTCTGAGTGAGCAGAAGTCAGAGTGTGTAACGTGAGAGCAGCTGCAGACACCTCCACAGCTCAGGCAGAGGGGATGAAACCACACTGCCCCCTAGAGCCAGAGAGGAGAACTTCTGGACAGAAAAACAGCACAGTGAAGCATTTTGATGAGGTTTTATTATTTATAAGTGGTGCGTTTGTCCTGATTCATAGACATAAAGACACAATATCATTGTGCGTTCTGACCCTGTGCAGGGATAGATCTCCATCTGAGCAATCTCCATGTGTTTGCCATGTTTCATGTCAAAAGAAGGCTTTTTTGTTTTAATTAAGTAAAGATATATGAACTCTCTCAAACCTGCTGACTTTTATTAAGATGCTAACCCTCGTGGACGTTCACAACATCCTCTGTCAAGCTGAGAAAAGCCATCAAAGCATCAAGCAGCACATTTTGATGACTCCTCACCACTGCAGTCATGTTTTACAAGCTGTGCTGCGTCAGGACGCTCAGCAGTTTTTCACAGGCCTCATTTTCATTCTGTCTTTGACTGTAGCTTGTCACTGCGGTCCCCACAGAGCCAGCTTTTATTAACTTATTTCAACTTGAATGCCCTCTGTTAAATATTTTGTCATTCCTGACTTTGTAATGTCTTTTTCTCCTAAAAACCAGTTCAGACTTTTGATGCAGCCACTGCTGAAGGCATAATTCTCTTCTTGCATAATTACGTCTCGCTGAAGGATGTGGCGGTTTCCAGCGCGAAGGCCGCGACAAAGCGACCGCCAGACTGGGGTTTATGATGCTTAGACTTGCTAATTAACTGACTTGCAGTTGCCTGTTCGACATCTCACCATTCAGCCACATGTGGATATCAGCTCAGTGGTGAGCTGAGGCTTCACTTTTCAGACTCCGCATAAACTAGTTTTTTTGTGCTGTTGTGTAAGGACATATTTTTCCCTGACATCAATTTATTAAGGTGAAGTAGGAATAATCAAATCATCGGCAAACCCATAAAAGCTTAGTTACTTCATCTTAATGGCTAGAGCTAACACAAGCGGGAATAGTCAGTAGCCATTCCAGCAGAAGTTGAAGTGAGCCAGTGATCGCACTCGGATGGCAGTACATTTCTGTCAGTTACATTTTTTAATTAAAGGAATAGTTTGACAATCACGCTTATTAACTTTATCTCAGTTAGAAAGTCTATACCAGTCCATACCGGCCAACACTCATACAAGTCTCCCTCCTCTCCATTTTTAAATCTTTCTCCAACTGTGCTCCCAATTTGTAATTTCTCCCGTTAAAGGTGCAATATGTGAAAATTGGCCATCAGTCAAATTCATTCTCCAAACAAATATGGGGCAGTATATCACCAGCGTAACCGCAAACTGCTGCTAACTGTAGCTGCTTCTGGCTAGTTAGCTTAGTTAACTGTAAAGCTAGCAATCGGACTATCACCTCTTGAGGTTAGGTGGCTAGAGGCTAGCTGGTTAGCATGCTAACTTCATTAGATATCTTTGCAACAAAACTGTTATTTCTTTACATTATGTTGATTATTTTAAGTTCATTTTTGAATGTTTTAAATTTAAATTCTTACGTTTTGCACCTTTAATCTTCCAATGTGTGTCAGTGTCAATATAAGGTATGTGTCCTTGTACCTGGCAACCCAAACAAAAGGTTTACTATTAAGTAAATATGAAGACACAACCCAGTGCAGATGAAACAGATAAGATAGTACTGCTGTCAGTCTTTATGCTAAACTAAGCTAACCTGCTGCTAGCTGTAGCATCATTTTTACTGTGCACACAATAGTGGTATCAATCTTCTCATCCAGCTCTCGGCAACAACACAAATAAGCATGTTTCCAAAGACAAAATGTAGGGCGGTTGACTAAATAAATATAACCTTATTTAATCAGTCAATCAATAATCTGCTGTAGTTTAAATCCTCAATATATCTGAAGAAAAGCCACCCACAGCTCATTTCAGATGAAGCAAATACAAAAGTTTCAACAGTGGCCTCCAAATAATGACAGCATTTTGACTGAATGCAGCGAGACGCCACGTTCACCAATTAGCATTACCACAGTAACCATTATTAACTACCATGAAAGCTCAAAACATGTTTTATACTCCTAATAAATGGTACACATCGCTGCTGAAACACACTCGATTCCGTGCAAATGACTCAATTGTTTCATTCAACACTTGACGCCGACAGGCAATATAAAGCATAGATGCATAAAATCTTTTATAGCTGGCCATTAGCTGTAAGCACGTTAGCTGTTACAATGCTGCAATAAAGCATGTTTCATTTCACTGCAAATTGATGGAGTGCTTCATTGTTGAAGTAGTTTGTTGCCACTTTTGGCAGCTTGATTTTGCACTGAGATGAACTTTTTAAAAGGCTGTTACTGACGGGAGGACTTGAACTGAGTGATGGCATCAGTTAGCTGGGATATGAAGAAAACCACAGAGGCTCTTGCTGCTGAAAGGTAACCTCTCTGACGTCACAGGCGCGTACAGAGAAAGGAAAATCAGGCTTTGTGATCATTTTCGCGGTGAGTCAGACATCCAAATGACAAGGATCAGGTTTTCTGAGGGATGGGAGATCATCCAAAACTTCAGAGATAATATGGCCCATTCAAGCTCAAAATCTTTATTTTGAAGATGGAGCGCCAGTGACAGAAGCGCTGTCTGTTTCTAATTTGTCACTCATCTGTCATCAACTCTTTAGACGGTAAGGATCAGATCCTTCTGCTTCACGTGCTCGCCAGACCCAGTTTTATCATCGGCTCACGTTTGTGCTCCTTCCCCCTTGCTCAGTAGCCAGTCTATCCCTCTAAGCCTCTCATTCTGCTTTTCTCCCTCTCCACCTCTTCCCATGGGGTGAGTGGGTAGGATGTGACTGTTAGAGTCATAACAAGCCGGTGGAAACGAGTCAGACATGGGAGCCAGCAGAGGAGCCCTGCTGCTTCGCCCACCTTCTGATGACTTTACAATGTGACAAAACCGCTCGTCCTTGTTTCACTAAAGGCGACGTGTGTGCCAACATGCTGAGGAGCGCCCAACAAGAAAAGATGAAAAATGATAACAATTTGGCAGGGGGTTGGAAAAAGAGGATTGAGTTGTGGCGAGCTGAATGTCTGCATCCATAGATCTTTTGTTCCCACACACTGAGGAGCACCAACAGGTCCAGGAAGCCTAATAGCGCTTCAAGCTTCCTTCCTCGGGGAAAACCAACCAGCCCACTGACGAGCTCAGCAGGAGTCTTCAGATCCAACGTCCACTTATCTTTCTTTATGTATGTGGCCATTGGTTGGCTTGCTCGAGCTACGTGGCCATCTGTCAGTTACACTCTAAAAACAGACCAAAGCCAAGCCAGTGGCTTCCCAAGGTTGTACGTGAGGATGGAATATAAGTTACATTTCCGCATGAAAAGCACTAAAAAACGACTAGTGTTATATATTTATCCCGCATGTTTCCAACAATGTTCAAACTCTGAGAAATCTGTAATTTTACTCAGGGTGACTGTGTATTTGGTCGCCTCTCGCTATACGCTGATCAGCAAAAAGATTAAAACCACTGACAGGTGAAGAAAATAACACTGATCCTCTCGTCACAATGCAATGTTCTACTGGGAAACCTTGCGACCTGGCATGCACAACCCACCAAATATCGTCGCAGACCAAGTACACTCCCTCATGGCAACAGCAGTCACAGACAGCAGTGCTTTTCCCATCATCACAGTGCACCACACCACAAAAACTGCTCCGGAACAGCTTGAGGAACGTGACAAAGAGCTAAAGACATCGAAACTCCCCAGATCTCCATCGTATCCAGCACCTGTGGGATGTCCCAAAACAAGTCAGATCCATGGAAGGCCCCACCATGGGTTGTCCGTGGCACTGTGCCATCAAGGCGTTGACACAGGACTTTCGGGCGTTCGGTGGTGTCTGGCACCATAGCTTTGGCGGTGGATCCTTTCTGTCCTGTGAGTTGTGAGGTGGAGACTCCATGAATCTTCTGGCACGTCCCACGGATGCTCAGTCGGTTTGGGATCAGGGGAATTTGGAGACCAGGTCAGCGTCTTCAGTGCTTTGTCATGTTCCTTGGGCCATTTCCTGAGCAGTTTTTGTGGTGTGGTGGAGGGGCATGGTCACTGGGAGTGCCACTGCCACGAGAAAGTGTTTGGGTGGGTGATGCGTGTCAGGTGCCATCCACATGAATGCCAGGACTCAGAGTTTCCCAACAGAACATTGCATTGTAACAAGATGACCAGTGTTATTCACTTCACCTGTTAGTGGTTTTAATGTTGTGGTTGCATGCTAACCTCAAATAGTAACATTTGCTAACTAGCACTATACAAAAAGTACAGTGGCGGGTCAATATGATGTCTGTAGTTTTGCAGGCATTTCTTTATGAGCCAAGTATTTGACAGGTAAGTTTTCTAACAGAAAGTGGCACTAGATTAAATGTTAAGGATCACGAATCTTGAAGAGAACATGAACATCTGTCCAACATTTCATGACGGTCCATCCAATAGTAGTCGAGGCATTTCATTAAAAAACAAAAATATCTACCCAGCACTTATGCTACAGTAAAATGCAGTCATTAGGGTTCATCGTCTGGGAACCATGAATGTCTGAACCAAATGTTGTGTTAATCCATCATGTAGATGTGGAGATATTTCACTGGATAACTGAAAACCTTGAACTGCTGGTGGTGCTAATTGAAAATTAAAGGATCACCAAAGTCATTGTGATTCATCCTCTTGAGAACCTGCATGTCAGCACCAGATGTCATAGCAATCCATCCAATATTTTTCAAGATATTACACCCTGGATTAAAGTCACGGAAAGGTCGACAGTTCTTCTGAGGGCACGATAAAAAAAAGACCTTTTCAACAACTTTTGAAAATAAAAAAAGAAAATGTAAATATTCCCAAGTCTCCAGAACAAGCACTAATAAACTGAGGCATTTTTTGCACAGCCTAAACTGTTTCCGAGATATAAATAATGTTCTTTCTACGAATACATTTGTCTGCCCACTCACATTGTGTGGGCAGACAATGGGGAGGTAGACCAAAACACTGTGGCAACAAAATGCAGATGCTGCGTCTACACTGACGGAAATGAAACAAGCAGAAGAAACAGGCTTTACAGCAACTTTTCCACTACTGGCCAAATTTTTGTGATACTTTTTAAAATTTCTGGCATTTCAACTTTCCATGAAGATATTCAAAAAAGGCATAAACACAGCTGGGTTAAAATACACTTTGAGGACGTTTAATGCCATTAAACTCTTAAATAAATACAGTGAAGTGCACACACAGTGCAACAGGAGCCTCTCCGATGAGAGTCGACTCGCACTCGGCCCACTGCAGGGGTCCTGCTGTGGTCAAGCCAACTGCAGGAATGCAGACTGGTATCCCAAGGGCAGTGGGTTAAGAATCTCTCTGTCTGCTTCTCTTTTTTTTCTCGTCCACCCAAAACAGTCCAGGGCCGTGGAATGGTGTTAAAACAACAGGGCTCTCTTAAATTAGCCCAGTGCGAAAGTCCAATTCAGCGTTTCCTTCACGGTTCAGCAAAGAGCTCTCCCTCCCTCCCTTCTTCCCTCCCTCTCCCATGCCGGGGTCTTCTGCAGGCCACAGCTATGTAAACCCGATCCAAACAGCCAGGTGATGGAGATGGAGGTCTGACTTAGCTTGACTTGGATGGCAACTGGCCAGCTAACCCGCTTTCTGTGCGTCCAGTTGTTTAGCTCTTGTGCCTCGTCCTCACTTGTGTAAACAGGGAGCATGATGCAACCGTGCAACTGCGAATGAAACCGGGAATAACTTCTAGGTGTGTCTGTCACTGATTTAGATGTAGTTAAACTAAATAAAACTTTCGATCTGCAGCCAGTTCAGTTGCGTAGTTCAGTTGCCATAAAACTGAGCAGATGCTAGGATGTCTGTTGTTATGATTGTATTTATCCAGACTTTATGAACCCAATGCCCCATCCTTGGAGCAACACTAAGCATATTGTCAACTCATCAAAGACAGAAAAACCGCTGGAGCGGGCGATCATCTCCAGATCTGCGATCCTCTGCTCTTGCGAGTCTCCTGCCGTCCGTGCCATACTAATGAAGATTGATTCATCTGTGTGTCGTGACTGGGCTGAAACAGGACGCTGATCTGGCTGATTTGCTTTACATCAAGGCTCGGTCCAAAAGTGTGTGTCTGTGCATGCTTTCCTGCTGTGTCTCTCTCTGTCTCTCACACAGTTGGATACAGACTTGGACTCCTCCGACTTTTTTTCCCAAGCCAAACTGCCTTTGTGGCTTCTCTATTGGAATCAGTCACCCACAGGCTTCTGACCTGCTGACCATGAGCCTCGTCGAGGTATCCGTCATGCCCAATAGGGACAGGATGAGGTTGCGACCTTGACATCCAGAGCCAAAGAGGGCAGATGTAGGGATCCACCTCCCTTCAACACAGACTTTTCCCAGAGTTCCTCTGAGATTCTTGATTCCACTTGGACTCCTTCTCTTTCCGGTCCCATCACTCTCCCTATCTCGCCATCTCCAGCTCAATACCTCCACAGTCCATATGTTAACAGATACATCGAAATACACAGAGTGGTGTCGTTTTCCAAGTGCGACCTGCAATTTCAGATGTGCACGTGAAGGTAATGCAAGTGGGACGGCGAATCAATCTCCACAACCTGACCTTGTCTCCGACTCTGACACAGAACTCTCATATTGCCAAGGCTCATTACAGGCTAAAGTAGAAGCAGCAGATCAAGGGAGCTCCCCAGCAGGTTAATTTCCTCGACTAACCAAATCTCCTACATCAAATGGATCACCTTTCACTCCACCTAAGCTCTGGAGCTCTGAAGTCCGCGACTGAAACTCGGACGACCTCCAACTTTTACTTTGAAGTCGTAGAAATCAAAGTAAATGTCATTTGAGCGACAGTACCTTAAAAAAGGCATTTGTGGGGAAGATAAGCTTATCAAATGGACTGCAATTTCCTTATGTAGGATAGACTCCACTCTAATCTTGAAAGGGCAAAAAAATTCTGAATGACCCCCCTGTCCCATTTGAAATTGCAGTATTTCTCCATCACCACTGCCGATTTTGCTGAGTCACACTGCTGTGCCCATATTTCCTGCGAGCAGCCACAGCTATTGTGATGGACTTCCTGACCTCACTTCCATAGAATTTTTTTGCCCTCTCAATAAAGTTTTACCTCCCGGTCGCCGACACACGCCCATGCACTTCCACAACTGCTGGGAATAATCAAGGTCAGCTCGGCCTCCACCTGACGGCCCACATCTGTAAAGCCTTTCACGGCCCCCCTCACCGTCCCGCCTGGGTGTCCCAGAACAACAACCTTCCTGCATCAAAAGCAGAAACATGGATTGGTCATTCACATGTACGATACGGGAGGAAGTTAGGGTGTGTTTAAAGGAAGCATTACATGCAAACTTCCTCCGACGGTGAAGCAAGGTGACATGTTCTCACGCGTCATATCCAGGTTATGACATGAGTTCCTTCCTGATTGTCCAAAACTGGATTACTGTAATACTGGTTAATTAATATAATGGGATGAAAATACAAGACAATAGAATAAAAATAGGACTGAAATAAATAGAATAGAGCTTAATAAGTCAGAGCAGAAGAGTTAAAGTGAGCCAAATTGAACCAAACGGGGCATTCAGCAATTCCCACTGTGGGTGTTGAAAGGCTCTCTGATCTGCAGTTTAGCTCTCAGTCCACAGAAGCAGCGGCAGCAGCAGGCAGAAACCCTGATTCTCCGAAAAAGAGGTCAACCTTCTGTTTGGATAAAAGCTCGCTCCAGCTGATCAATGCTCTTGGAGTAGATGGCAGAAGGCTGGAGATCAAAAGGCTTCCGCTCCAAAAAGTCTGAAATGTGTAACATCTGAGATGTTGCCCCGTCGTCTGAAACCATAAAACTTTTAGACTTTATCAAAAGTGAAAAGTTTGGCAGGCCTTTTTAGGAGCCCGAGAACAGCCAGAAAACTATTTCAAAGGCACGTGAAGAAGTGTTTTTAAGAAATTCCAAAGGTGTGAGTAAGAATGCCCCAATTTGAAAAGCATATTTGGACTGCTTATGCTTAGTATAAATATGGCTCTGAGAAGTGGACATTTCACTCAGTAAGCTTCAGAGTTGTACAAAATAACCATCATGCTGAACTATAAGCTGATCTCATGCCCAGTTTTCAACTCAACGCCCGAGGCATACTGTTCATGTCTTGAACCACAACTTTTTTAACACTTGTGCTTGTAGCTGGCTGTGGGTGAGTGAAGTCACGAATCACAGAGAGCCAAAAGCAACTGATGGCCCTCTGACATCTTGTGAAGCTATTTTCCATTCATTATTTATTTCTTTTATTTTATAAAATGGTGATTTTCAGCGAGACTCCAACAGAGGAGGAATATCTGGTTTTCATTCATGCCAACTGATACAAAAAAAACGATCACAAAATGATCTTGGCATGGACGCAGTTTAAGGAAACAACCCGAAACATTTCTTCATGACACAAACATGTTTACTAAGACTACTTTCAGCCCATCCACAGGCCATGTTCTTAACTGCAGATGTTTCTCGAGACATGTGGTTCTCCACCAACGTTCTGCACTCCTGTGTGGCGCTGAAAGTGAACAACAACCCGCAATGCAATCTAGATACAGGAACCAGGCTTATACGGCGAGATAGGCAGAAATAACTTCCATGTGTGGCTTATCTGCCCTACAACCCAACAATGGAGCCATGAAAACTCCCCTACAGTAGATTTAAATCTTTGTTGACAATAACGAGAACACAGTTGGTAACTGGGCTAATTGCAGTAGGTGGTGATTTGGCATATAACCAATGACTTAAACAATCGCTAAATCACTCCTCGAGCAACACCTAGAGATAACCTCGCCTGTAAACATTTGGTTTCTCTAACTGCACCTCCGCTGTGGCTCTTGAACAACTCAAAAGCAGCCAAGGTGTTGACAAGTCTTCCACCTCACTCAGCAGCCCCTATGCCAGCCCCCCTGCTATTAACATCAGTATACTGGAATTGAGCGGCCAGTCTGGTAAATGATGTCAGAGAAAGTGGCACCACTGGAAAACAACGGCCTCGTAACAGCCGGGAAACTGACGAGGAGTCACCTGTTACTCTACGTAACACAGCTGAGGAATGCACTCATGCCACTGTACCAAGTGTCCAATCAAATTAAGGTCTGAGATAAAGAGTGGCGGTGTTGTGGAGCCGAGTCTGCAGCCTCAGCGTTTCACTAGGTACAACTCACATCCCACAAAGACTTTCTGTTCTGGCAGAGGTTTTTATATTCTGAAAAACTCATAATCGACTGCCAGGGAGTGAGGGCGAAGGAGTCGTCCACGCACGGATCGAGTTCAAGGAGCCTTCTCAAGTGACACAAAATGCAAAACGGGGGAATTACTGGACTTTAAAGTTTGGGTTCGAGGGGTCTCCTGCGTGGTGTAACCCTAAACCTAGAGCTGTGACAGGAAATGCAGTTATAGCTCCACCTTGACAATCAATGGTGCTGTAATTATCCCTGATGCAGCCCAGGAGTCTAGTACCCGGGGGGAGGATGATGATATAGGATACAGATGATGCACATGCTTCCTGAAAAGCATTCATCAGGAACATCCTTTTCTTGACTAGATGTCAGGTCAGAGATCTGAAGTCTGATCCACCCCGATGAGAAGGAAGACGTGGGAAGAACGAAGAAAGATGGAGACAGAAACAGAGTGAAAGGAGAGAGGGAGGTTGCTCCCCCTCGTCAGTTAAAGGCGATGAGAGGAACAGCTGTCGGGAGCTTCCTTTTTGGCTACGTAAATCCACACGCCCCACACACACGCACATCTTTATTCAATTGCTCAGTCAAAAGGCCTGAGTTCTCCTGGGTGGGGTGATGATGGAGGGTAATTACGGTGACACCTCGCTGACACCCCGCAGCTCACCTAACAATCTGGATCTTCCTGCTTTGTGCCATGCCTCCATTACTACTACCACCCTGCACTCCAGCATGGTTACCGCAGGGGTGCCCCACAGTCAAATGGCTTCCTGACCCATTTGTCTGGAGCCAAGGGTGGGGGCACTGCACGGGGAGGATGCACTCGGTGTGTGGACAGTGGAGGCACGGGGAGAGAGGGAGGGGAGGGTGGTTGTATTTTGGCATCGGATCTCGAGGCCCTTTTACTTTTTTTCCCCCCTCCTTCCTGTGGTTTTATGGCCTACTTACCGGTAGCAGACTTTCATCTGGCTACGAGAGGGGATCTCTGGCAGATCTGTTGCAGAGATTTTGACAGGGGCTCCAGGAGGAAAGGGAGCTCCAGCAGGGCTCCTGTGCTGGACCGGATGACCCAGGGGGGCTTGCAAGTTCTGGGGCAATTTAACACCACTGGGTGGCCCATTATGGTGTGAGCCCGGTTGTGCAAAAACTACTGTGGGCCAGATCGTCTGAGGGCAAACATGACTTCAGAATATACAAAAACTGGCTGTAAACATGATGTATTTATGACACATGATTTTGTATGAAAGTGTTCTGCCTAAGCAAGAAACTTGTTTAAAGGTTAAATATGTGAGAGACTTTGTTTAAAAGAATCAAAAAATTATTAAAATTATCAACAGACTGAAGAATTTATAGTTTTGACATTGTGTTATGGCGCCACTCCTTGACACCATTCCCAGCTGGGTCCCCTTTCCTGGGCCCTAAAACCTCCTGGGGGTCCAAAGTTCCTGTACTACAACAACACTCGACCGCTAACGGAACTCACTAGCTAACGGCAGCTTACTCTGTCGATATGCTGCCACCTATTAGCTGCTACCCTGGCTCTGTCCAAATAATGGTTAAAATCCCCTAACCAGCACCTCTAAACCTCACTAATTAACCCTTTATATCTAACTTGTTTAATTGAACTGACCACCTGTTGAATTCAGGGGGAAGCATATCATCAGAGTAATAGCTAACTGCTGCCAACTCTAGCTGCCATTAGCAAGTTAGTTCAGTTAGCCATGCAACTAGTGGTCCAATTAGCTGACTAGAGCCCGCCCAGACTGGTGACTCTGTGGTTGCACTGGTGTTAACACTGCTAGCACAGGAGCTTTGGACTGCCGAGGCTAGCTGGTTAGCATGCTAACTTTCACTGCTACACAACACATTGACGTCTTTGACATATCAAACCTGTTATTTCCTGTTAGTAGCCTGTTAGTTAATTTTTGAATATTTCAAAGTAGAATTCTCACATATTGCACCTTTAAGCTAAGCTAACCATGACTTAGAATTTTAGCATCGTCACTCAGCCAAGTTGCCAACTGCAGCGGACAGCTGAAAAAGCTAGGCAAAAAAACAGTGAACACTCCCTGCCAAGAAACAAACAGCAGAGAGAAGAGTTAGCAACTAGCTATAGGATGTAGCGGCACAATTAGAAGCTAAAGATTTGTACTTACTTACATTTATGATGCTAACATGTTTGCTAACATACCAGTTTTAGAAGTTGATGGCCACAGTAACATTTTTCCTCAGTTGATCCCGTTCTCATGCATTATACTGGACGCTCAGCAGAGTCAGTGAGGGGTATACGACAATTAACATCCACCCTTCTGTAAACTGTTGTCTCTGAGCTTATACAGGGCAGGTCAGTTAAACAGCACACCTGAAACAGATTTAACCAATTAGCTGAGCAGGTAGGAGGCTATTAAAACGTTTCTGTACAAACTGAAAGCACATGATACCACACACGTGGAGCACCGGCGGAGAAAAGCAAATACACTTAATAGCAAATTTGCTTCATTTAGGCAACATTATCCTTAAAATATACAGACTGATGCATGAGTTACAGCTACAACTGGAGGAAAACTACACAAGCGAGACCTGAGAGCCAAGTTGAATCAGATACAACAGGGGAAATTCAAATACGTTAAAGTGCTCTGCAGGTTTAATTCTCATTAACGACGTCCGCGATGGATCTGTTCGCTTAAACCAGCTGCAAAAATGACTCCTATTGTAGTCATCAGTGGAGGATGGGTTTTGTTACAGAGCAGGGCCACCCAGGCTCCAAACTGCAGGCTTATGGTGTTTTGGATGAACTCACATGATCTATAGTACATTGTACAGTAGTATACTATATTTTGACTTGCTTCCAAAGATGACATTATGGAACAAACTCCATCATCAGCTGGTTTATGTTCTCCGTTTACCAATCATAACACAAACTGATTATGGAGGGTCGAGAGAAAAGAAAAAAACACAATCACGAATTGTTCATTTATTCGTGTTTTTCTTGGTTAGTGAGCAGGGTGCTGCCCAAAAAGACAATAAGAGACAATAATGCGCCGTATGTTTTTGATTTTCTGGAGTGAATATAAAAAAGCTCAGACCTGGGAGGTTGTGTGGGAAAACCTCCTGCCCTCTCTGTAGTCCCAGAGCCCGAGGCGAAAGTCAAGCGTGACACATTAAGTACCGTGATCTGGATCACCTGAGAGAATGTGTGTGTGTGTGTGTGTGTGTGTGAGCGAGAGCGAAAACAAGAGAGAGACACGAACTGACACAGGGAGTGGGAAAGAAAGTCGGAGCGAGAGGGCAAAAGTCTGATCCGCTCTCTGTAAATCACGCTGGGATTGTTGTCAAAACATCACCAGGTCTCCATGTGTCTCAAAATCTTTATGTGTGTGTGTGTGTGTGTGTGTGTGTGTGTGTGGGAGAGGCTGAGTACTGTAGGTGGCATATATCTGTTCTTGTAGGTCAGCGAGTGGGTGGGCAGAACGCTCCCAGGCAACCCCACTGTTTTGTTTTCTTTCTGCCGTCCTTCTATCAGTAAAGTGTGCCGTCCTGCAGATGCTCGGCTACTTCACAAACTGTTCTGCTTTCTGACTTTGATTGGCCCCAGCGTCTGGACTGAATAGGGCCCCAGTGTGTTTGTGCGCTGATCCACCGCTACCTTTTCTATAGGCTACTGTATCACAGGAGACATAAATCATAATATATGGTTGCGGGGAAGGTGAGCCAAGATAAGCGATGGAGTAGGCGTGCTGCAATACTGCATGTTGTCAAGTTTTGTTTTTACAGTGTAGAAAGGAAGATATTTACTTGACAGTTAATTGGTCTTTATCTTTCTTGTAGAAATGCACATGTGGAAGCTCCTTAGATTGATGTATTTCAAAGGTCAGTGGTAGATGTTTGAGGAGCAGGGGTGGAAAAAAATAAAATAGGGCCCCAGCAGCATGTGGTGGGGCACCATCTAGAGGGCATCACTATCATGTTTTATCTACCGTAGGAGCATCCAAGAGGGCACTTGATTCCCACTTTTGGTTTTTTATTTTAGGGTCATCATTTATTTTTGTTGGTCACCGAACAGAATTGAATGTTGTGAAAGCCATGCGATTACGTGGCACGACCGGAGACCATTTGGCTACCGAGGCGCTCCGTTTATCTTATTGTTTTTGTTTGTTTCATCATGACTACATTATTTACAGTGGCATGGTACTGGCACTCTAAGAGGCATATGACAATAAAAAAAAAGGGTCTAGTTGGGGTTCATTTTTGCCCTCTTTTGACATGAGGGCAAAAATAAACCATAACGTTTGACAAAAATGTTGAAGGGGGACTACGTTTTTTGAACTCACACTGCACAGATCTAAATAAGAAATCAAAAATCTAAGCAGCAGTGCCCAGTTAGCATCATGGCTCTCGGTGCAGCTCCAAAAACGTTGGATCCTCTATTTCCCAGAATGCAAACCAATAACATACTTTTACTAGAACATCCCTGCCTGGTAAATGTCCATGTCTTCCACACTGCAGGTATTGACATACACTCCCTGACATTTTTTTCTGCAAACCCAAGCCGAGATAACCCTGATGACATCACTGCAATCCTCTTTACCTCGAGTTCCACTTTGAAGCTTTTTCAAAGCTTTCAGTCTCATCTCACAGCCTTTTATCAGGGGATTCATTGTGTCATCAGGGCAGAGACTGTCCTAGTTAAATAAGGGGTTCAATAAAAGGCACTCTGAGCCACAATTTACCTGCCCTGTGTAATTTATCATCGACAAATGCATTTGATTGTTTACTTCTCCTTTTGACAGGTGTTTGTTTGGGAGCTCGCCTGCAGCCAATTGGTTTCTGGTGAGCCTCCGTACCAAACGTTTCAGCATTTCCCCCGCTGGTACACAGAATATAAACATTTAGACTTCATGGGTAATTTTCCTGTCAAAGAGAGATTATGTGTCTGCTCGGCAGTTCCCTCTGGTCTCCTCAGAGAAGTGTGTCACCGAAAATGGATTCAAACAGAGATCAGATCACTTTTGTTTTTCTCAGCAGTGCAAATATTTTGGGAGTAGGGAGATTGGGTTTCACTCTTTTTTTTACTCGTTCTTTCCCTTTTTTTCAAACCGCCCATCGCTCCAAATTGTCGTATTGGAAAAAATCCTACATGTGCAGCCCGAGCCAGGAAAGTTTTCCCCGAGCTGCAGCTCTGTCTGTTTTTATGGTGCGCTGAGAGGCTAATTGGCTTTGCAGACGGCCTTTCCCCACAGTGACCCACGGTGCTAACGGCCTCAGCGCCCATCCAGGCAGTGACAGCTTCACTTTAGCTAGCTTGATTGGCCCAGGGAAAATGAGTGGGGTCAAAATTGCGTGTTTGAGTAGGCAGACAGGTGATGAGTCTCCGCTGTGAGTCACCGCGAGACACTTATATCCAGAAATCTGCCTCGGCGGCTCCTGGAAAACATCGGCTCACGTTTCGACCCGATGCGCTCGCAAATAAAAGACCGAGTGGGATAAGAGTGATGTTTTGTTAAACCCATATGTCTTCCACTTGTCATTTCTGCCTGTATTTGGCTTTCTGCGCTGATAGAAATGGATTAGCACGTTTCAAGTCCCTGACAGATTTTAAGGCAAATCATTTCCAAAACCTCCTACGTGCAATTGAATCACTCCTCGAGAGAGACCTTTACAGTCGAGCGAAGGAACAAGATTTTGATTTTTTTTTACTTTCTTTGTCTTAACTGTCAGACTCCCACATAAATGGCAGTGTACTGACACGGTGATATTCTACAATAATCCTATGTGGGAGGCAAACCTGAGACAAGTAATATTTATCAGCGTTTCTTAGCACTGATGCATCAGATTTTAATTTATCACTGCTACCTCACCACTTACATGATGAAAGAACCAACCTACCTGCCCCTACATGAATTATCATGCCCCAGTCCGAGTGTGACGGCGAGGGGGAGGCACGTGATGAGGCCTGTGACTCCCAACCCGGCAAAACAGTGCACGGGGGAGAGAGTGGGAAACACAGATGGCCTCTGCAAACGAGCTGTGACCTGAGGCCGCAGAGAGGTGGGAGTCCCGTGAGGCGGTGTGGGACGCGGGCCAAACGAGGGCAGGGGGAGGGAATCTGAGACAGATGATGGGTGCATGTGTGTGTGTGTGTGTGTGCATCGGTCTGTAGACTACCAGCTTTACATGGAGAGCCAGCACATGAGACGGAAAAGAGAAAAAGCGAATGTGTGTGTGTATATGTGTTAATCCTCAAAGACACCCTGTCTGCGCTCGGGGCCCTCTTGTCTCCGGCTGCGATCGCGTAAAAGTAGGTCACGTTTTTATTGCGTTTAATTATGTTTTGTCAAAGCCAGAGGGTTTAGGTTACCGAGGGGGCTTTGGGGATGGATGGTGAGGAGTCCCCCGAGCGCAGGGCCGGCGAAGTGTACACAAACAAAACACGTGCAAGTGCACATAAGAGCAGGCTGAAAACAGGAATGCTGAAATGCTCTACTTGTACACAGGAGATGTACTCGAGCACACTCTGTTTACCTGGGAGAACTCAAGTTTGACGTGAGGTTATGGGACGTTAAATCATCAGTTTTGCAGATCTGTTTAATTCGCATCTGAGGCAAAAACAATCATAAAACAAGATCATAATTTTTTATAGTCTCAGGCCACATTCTGCTGTCTGACCGGTGTTCTGTTTTTTGACAGCCGAAACTATTTACACTATATTTTTGCCAAAAGTCCAATAAAGGACATCTTTTTTCCATCCAAACCCAGCCGGCACCGTCGGGTCCCAACAGGTCTGCACAGGTTCAGTTGGGGTATCAGAGCACTATCCTAAATTAGCTTTATTTGCAGTCTTTTCCGCAGTCTACCACTAACTTTAAGGAATTTACAATCAAATAAAGACTATATCTCGTGAACAAACTCACTAGTTCAGCCTCATTTCATACAGTTTTCAGGCCAACCATATAAAAACTCCTCGGTCATAAACACATCACAGTGGGCCATTATCACGCATGAGTTCAAGTACAGATTTAGAAAATATTATGCTTGTGATGTCCTCAGAAAGGAGTTTGTTTTACAATGAAAACTTGATCATGACCTTCTCCAGCAAACATAACACAGTTTCAGAAAAGAATGTAAACTTATTCCACATTTGGCAAAACCCCCTCGGCTACAGAACCCTCCTGACACTGTTTGTTTGCAGTTATATGGACTAATTTCTTATAATCGGTCCGACCCGTGACTCCCACCAACGTGTCTACATGAGCACTTAATGAACTGATCAGATAAGGTGTTCTGTTGGCACCCTGCACCACATGAAAACATTTGAAAGAGATGGACCTGCATAGAGAACTTGGCACTTGTATTGGGTCTATTACTGGGTTTTTGTACTGAAGCCAAGGACAGATTATGAGACAAAAGGCCCTGAGCCACTGACACATAAAAAGGACCACCAACCTACTGTACAGTACCAAGACACCAAAGCTCAGTCCCATTTCCAATTATTACCTCGCTTTCATGTGCCACTTTACTCCTCGGGACACTTTTTGTGTCTTTGTGTTAACTTTGTGGTTATTTCAGAGATGTTTTACAGAGATCCTTATCCTTTGGGCCTCTGGGCCTGTACCCAGCAGATCTATTCACTAATCCATCCATTACTGAGGCAACAGGATATACAATTTGTTGAACTGTACACAAGCCCTCCGGTTATTCCCCTAAAATAAATAACATGACTTACGATATGGGGGATGAGGGAGATGCTACACTTGGTAACAATAACTTCAACTGGCAAAAGAATCATGAGACAAATGTTGGTTGTCTCCATTATAGACTAAATGAATGAATAAACTTGTGCATTTTCTCCTGTTTTATTCTGCAAAGCCTTTTAAAATCATGACCATTTCACTCTACTTCTTCAGCGAGCATGCTCCTTCCTTATTTCCAAAGTGGTGCTGATCTTCACCCCACGGAAATTTGAAACAAATGCAGTGTGTCTTGTGTTGTTGGTAGTTGCTAGGCTCTGAGGAAAAACGGAAAGAGATCTGATTGTCTCTGAGACGGCGTCGCCAACAACAATAATGCCACTTGGAAACGCTGGGGGGGAGTTGAAAAGAGTCTTTTCACTTTAACAGTCCTTGTACATGAGTACAGCAGTGCTTTGGTCTAATGCTAATATCAGAATGTTAGCATGCTGATGGATATCTTTACCAAATTGTCTTGGTTTTGGTTTGTTACTTCCTGTTTTATTTTGTAGTTAAATCCTCTTTATTTGTTGTCACTTGCTACTTCCTGCTCACCTGTGTTCCCAGTGCTCCTGTGCTCCTCCTGAGTCTTTCCTTCCCTGTCTCGTTAGCACTGCCCTGTTCCCAGTGTCTCTCTACCTGCACCTCATCCCCTTGTTATATTAGTTGGTAATCACTCCTGTGCCCGTTCCCCAGGCCTTGCGTGCTCCCTGTGTTCCTGATTTGTTCCTTGTGGTTTTCTGGTTTGTCCTCAGTGTTGTATTTCTCTTTAGCTGTTTCCCTTGGACTTTCCTTTGCCTGTCTTTTGTTACTTGCTTTTTGGACTTTGGATTTCATTGGACATCAGCTCATTTAAGCCCGCTTTTGGCTTTCCATCATCTGAGTTCTGTATTTGACTTCTCTTTTGTTACACGTGACACAAATCCCATGGCTATCCATCCGACCGTCAACCTAACGGTGGTGCTAGAGGAAAAGGAGATCGAGGGATGCCCAAATTCAGCAGGATTCATCCTTAAGGGTGCAAAGTTGGCAAGATATTTGGTGGTGGACTGACCAGCATACCCACATTTCCATCTCTTTAGCCACTGGTGTGTCTAAATATACATATCATTACTTTTCTACATACATACACCTGCACACACACTTGTACTGCATCCTAAGTGAGCCACCTTCCCTCAACAACACTCCCAAACCCCAAACCCACACTCTAACCAGAACCGTACACCACACCACTAACTGTAAAATAACCTCTTCTCAAAGTTAGAAACCAACCGCAGTGACTTCAACATCCACAAAATATCTTCGAGTTCGTCCAGTTCAGACGAGTCCTCAAATGTACCGCAGTGTGTACACACACACACATACGGGCATATCCAGAGCTCAAATACAGCTGTTTTCTATTCTAATCAACTTTGTCCAACTATACTTGTCAATAAATTAGCTCTGCGACTCCATTATTTCTCATTATCGCCTCCTAGAATTGCCTCATTGTGTGTTAAACAGTAGATTTACCATTGCTTTTCTTGGATTTACCGTCCGTTTTAGTCAAAATCCTCTTTCCAGAACGTCTCAGCTGTGTATTTTATCGACAGATGTGACTCATAACCTTGCCTTCTCGCTCTAATGGATGTGTCAAGATCTTTTGTTTTAACCGTGTTTACCTGAATGCAAAAGGAGAAATGTATTCCTTTCGTGGTTCCACATGCCTCATCATGAAACCGTGCATCAGCGTTACGTTTCATCAGCTAACCTCAAGTCCCCGTCAAACAGAGGACTGGAGTTTCAACAACACGTTGCACCATCTTGCTCCTGATTGAATTAGCGGTCAACAGTCGATGGCTGTCAACAGGACGGTGCGTTCCGACGCAAATCGGCCTCAGTTGTTTGCCTGTGTGTGATCGAGACGGAAAGAGCTCGCAGTGGTTGATTTGGCTCACGTTCGCAGCGGTCACGCGCCGTGGATCCAGCATGTTTATGAGCTGCTGTTCTGTGCTGAGCTCATCACCGCTGACCAAGGGACCCGCATTTACATGGTTACAGAGACACACACACACAAATGCGGACACATCTGTATGAAAATCCCCTGAATTTAAGTGATTAATGTTGCTATATCAACAACAGGGCCATGCAGTATCAGATAACCAGGGGAAGGCAGCGGACCAGTGCTGACTCTGCAGACTCCATCGTGGCAAGAGTTACTCAACCGGTTTTAAAGCAGCTGAAGTTACTAGCTCTGCATTTAATTATCATATGACATATTTTAAATCGGTGAAAATCTTGTCTTGTTGCTCAAAAGTTTTGCATCAGTTAAAAAGAGTCTGTGTCTCCTGGAGGGACACATTTAAAAGTAGGACACAAGAAAGACAGGCAATAGTAAGGTACAAAGATCTCTATACCTCTCATGTAGATTGCTATTACTGTACGTACAGTAAATGTTTTGTCTTGGGTATGGTTAACAATCAATGTTTTGGGGGTTTTCAGGATTTTAATACAGTCGCACCATCGGCACGTCTTCAGGAGGTTCTCGACACTTGGTGAAGTGACTACGACTGTTGCTCTTGACTGATTCAAGCAGTCCTTTGTCCTTTTGCACAGCCAGAGAGACGTCCTCACATGACAAGTCACAGTTCACAGATATTTGAAGTTCATTTTCAGAGTCTGACCACTGAATGGTCACCCAAGAGAAAACCCTGTGTTTGAGCCTGGCACACTGAGGACAAATGAGACGATCCTGAACATGCTGATCAAGTTGGCTTTCCTTACCTTTTGGAAAATTGCCATCCATTTCTCACTGACGGAGATTGATTGCTTTCTGCTTGTCCTCCCTGCTAGCACAAAACTCTTCATGGAGTTGACAGTCTTTCAAACCTTGTATGCAGAACAGGCCTGTTAAGACTTGATTTTAAACTGGGTCTCCAAGCTGATTAAAGATGCTCAAGTGTGTCCTCCAGAAGACGTGTGGTAATAGCAACAGCAGAAACAGTCGATGTCAGCATCTTGGCAACCTGGGGTCTTTTTTAAATCGCCTGAAACTTTGCCTTTTTTCAAACAATGTCCCACAGAAACACACGATAGTCAAATATCAGTGTCACACTAACCTCAAGTGATTCATAATACAAAAACATTTTCCACCGCAACAGCTCTGTTTTTATTATTCACAAGACATATTCGATTCTTAGCAAGTCAAATTACTGGTTATTGTGAAGTTTTGGATTGCGTGTCCTGATGTTATCAGTGACGGGTCTGACACATTTGGCTGTCAGATGGCTGTAACTGCAAAGAATTAAGAGCTCGTGTTGCTAACGGGCCTGATAAACCGCTGGAAGCCACACTGAGAGCACTCCTGATGTGTATCTGTGCGCCTTAACTCTGTTTTTGTTTTCATGAACCCGATGCTGTCGTCCCACTGTGCACTCCAATCAAACCAGGCACCCTAATCGGATTTCGAACATTGTTCGCTGTATGACCAGACAAACTCAAACAATGCTTATGTTATTACATTTGGCCCCAACTCATTTTTCGTCCATTCCAGCTAAGCTCAAAAAATTAGGGCACGTTCATTTTTTGAAAGATTACTTTTTATTAATTCAAAATCTCACACCAAATCTGTTGACACTCTGAGCCCAAACTTTAAGTGGCCGCCAGATTATTGTGTAATTTGAGCAGTTTAAGAGGCCAATTAGCTCATAAGTCAATCGTTCTCGGCATTTTAAACCCAAAACAATGGAAGCGCTCGGTGTGCGGGCCTCATGCATGTATATCACCGGCTATGTATTCGTAGCTCACGTCCACTCACGTGTGCGCGGACGCATGAGAATATGAAAGCGCTGTAGTTTTGTTTGTGCAGACGTGGCCCTGACCACCTCTGAAGCCCCAGAAACTGTCCAGCTGCTTCACACTGATTCACATCTGGGACGAGTCTGGTTGTGGTTAAGATGTGAGCACGTGCACACACACACTCCCACAGACGCACAGTAAATCCCCTTACACATCCATACATACAGAAGGCATTTCCACTTTTCCCTGAAAATGCCTACCTCAGCAACGTCCAATTGTTTTTGTATCGTGGCCTTGTTGTGGCCCGTGACCCCCTTTTTTTCAATCCTGTAAAATATGAACAGATTCCAGGGAAAAGCGGGGAACTTTCCCAGTAGAATGGGGGTGAATAAACACACCCACCAGTCTTTCCTTTCCTCTCTCTTCTTCTCTCCTCTTTTTTCTTCTACCTATACAGCTCCATCAGTGTTTGTCTGCTCCAGCGAGGCTGACCCACTTGGCAGAGGCTCAGCAGTGCGGTTAGAGCAGGATTAACACACACACTCTTCACAGACTGCCATCAGGTACAGTAGCCTCTATAGGATAACTGTGGCATTGTTTGTACACTGAGGTGATTTTGAGCCGGTTCTTAATATTGTTAAGGCTATTTGTCCATACTTAATCACACTGTTCTGAACCTCAAGTAGTAAACACACGCTGCCTTCAGATTTAGTTGGACATATTAATAGGCCTACTGGCTGTGGGCAGTCCGGCCTTTTTTGCTTGACACCCTTTAACACAACGCAAATATTTGCAACCACGCTGAGCTAATTTTTAAAAGCCTATATAGAGGAGAAGACTCAGCTAGAACAGCATTTGAAATTACATTTTTTTTCCTGCAAAATCAATTCCCTTAAACAAGTGAGCAGCTAGTTTGCTAACAGATAGCAAGCTCACTATCCACATGTTTCATGGGGAGGTCACTGGGGAGATGATTATGGATGACACAGGCGAAGTATCATAATAACTGGGGCTTCCAAATTGTCCCGTGACTTCTGCTACTGAGCAACTTCAATGTCGAGAAACTTCTTTCACATGCCACCTGCGTGCAGGAGAGAGTCAACAAAACTTTGCAGGCCAAGGCTCTGTCTTTTTTAGAAAATGCCAGGTACACTGCACAAAATAAAGAATGAGTCTCAGCACGGTCGCTGACCCCTGACCCTGCCTTCTTGACTGGATCGTCAGCCGACTGATGTGGGCAAAACTTCCAAAATAACATCAGTGTGTTGGGAAATGTGTGACTGAAAAATCCTATCGAGCATCGTCTGACGCTGCATTTGCACCTGCTGCTGCACTACCCTCTCCTGCTTCGTCATCTCAGGCTCCCGTAATCCACTTTCTAAGGCTTTCTGTGGTTAACTGTCTGTCTCTGTCCCAGGGCCAGCGTCCACTGCCCAAGCTGACTTTAGATCTGCTGTCGTCCTTGGCGGTGGCATGATGATGTCTTATGTACAAAGGGGATATTCTGTAAAGGTGACGTGGTTTTAGATTATGTTTAAATATTAGCGCATGTCTGTTTCCAAGAAGTGACACTTGTAGGTGACAGCCTGTAGCCAAAACACACATTCAAATATGAACATGGATATCCCATTAGCACAAAGTAGGATTGATGATGAGGGTGAGAAGATGGAGGGGATTTAATATTACATATTTTACCCAACTCGTCCCTTCGACAGGCGCGGAGAAGCCAGTTTACTGAAAGCTCATTAAAAGATTTTTGGGTTATTGAAGGCTGAGTTAAGAGCTGCCATGCAAGATTGCCTAGTGTAGCGTCAAATAAGATTAAAGGTAAGGCTGAGCTTAGAGTCGATTTACAGTAAGCAACACACACACGCACATAAAGTGACTTTACAATGTGCTTTTCATGCGATCGGTCAGAGTTGACGTACCGTGCCTCGCTTAGGGGAGCGTTTGCAGAATTTGCAGGTGTTAACAGCAGCCTTAAGACGAAATGGTAGAAAATCTTCCCCTGTTAGTCTTTGAATTTTAGAATAAATAAAGTCTTAACATTTTTGTAATCTTCTCCAGTGTCAAGGTTTTATTAAAGTGGGTGATGCTGAGGAAAACCACAGTGCAGACAGGCCGACACAAATACGCTCATTTACCCATTCTCTCACACTCATGGTCATACTTCAGCCTCGTCTAGACACACACACATGCAGAAACGCTTGGTTGC
Organism: Pagrus pagrus; assembly: GCF_965226575.1. NCBI lineage: Eukaryota > Metazoa > Chordata > Actinopteri > Spariformes > Sparidae > Pagrus > Pagrus pagrus. The sequence goes on along the minus strand of NC_140206.1, from coordinate 14,507,562 downwards.
ATCGACAGAAACTCTGACACGCGCCGCTAACTAGATACACAAATAATACATGAAGTCAGACATGCACGCAGACACTTAATGCTCAACCGCCGTGCTGCAGCGCTCGCTCGCCCTCTCATCTGAAGCACAGGGCGGCCTGTCAGTGTGTGAAATGAGCTGGAAAAGAGCAAAAACAAGAGGAGAAGAAGCGGTTGAGAGGAATCCGTCGAAATCTCCCCAAACGGGCAAATCACTGCCCGGCGAAACCATCTCGCCACAGCGCGCGGGGGCCGCCAGCAGGCTCGCCTTGCAGGAATGCAAATACGCCTGAATATGATCAATGTGGGCACTTTTGGGTGAAGTCGTCCTCTCGCAGGCCTGACAACTGACTCATAGCTTTCCCCTCTGGCGATGCACAGGGGTTCTGAGTGGGATGTTGGCCTAATTGCGGTGACTTGCCATATGCTTTGAGAGAGGAGAACGATACATCATCATTGGACATATGCACACAAACAGCCATATGCACGTGCAAGCATGCATACTGGGTTTGCTGAGGCCTGTTCTGTGCCAAGCAGTGATAAATCTATCTCTCCTCTATGAGGTGTGTTGCAGGAGAAAGTTTTCTTGCCTGTCACATCAAATCCGCCCTGCAGAAATCTGGCCTCAGAGGAAATACTGCAGTGTGTATATGTGTGTGTGTGTGTGTGTGTGTGGGCTTACAGTTTTGTTTTTATTCTGGTTGGCTGCCAGACGGATGAACTTTTCCTCGCAGAATAACACAACGAGTGCCAGAGAAGTTTCGACAATCCGAAAAAGTATTTGCGAGGAAACTTTTCGGCCATGAATCTGGCGCTCGACTCGGGTCAAAACAACGTAAAAGGCGTGTGAAAGTGTACGTGTGAATGAATGAATGAAGCCATTATGCTTATTATGCTCTATTCTGGGCATTGTGCGCTCGCACAGGAGTCGCAGTCGTCCGCCGCCCGGCCCCCCGTTCCTACTTTAGTTACACTCACACAGCGGGCCTTGTTGACTTTGGTTCGGACTGACGTTGTCGCACAGCGGGGGCGCAGCGCCTCGCTAGCGCTCATTTCGGGGTGGAAAGTCACTGCTGTCTTCCTCTCCGGAGAGAAGCCGAACAGAAATAGGTGATCCCCGCTGCCAGAGACCCAGACCTAGGTTGCCCAAAACCAACCCTTCACTGAGGACACCACTGTTCTTGTGTAAGTCAGCGAGTGCATTTGAAATCTGGTAATTTTCTCATGTCATGCAAGAGAGTCAAGTGTGCTCCACACCATTTACAGGACCTTGGGAGCTCGAAATCTTCTTTTGCTGGGATTTTATGATCATATAATGAACCATAATCTGCTTCCAATTAGTTTGGGTTATCTGTAGCAATTTTGGGGGAGGGGTTGTCAGACTGAGGTTTCTATTAAGAACCATTTCCATCCAAAGCAAATTCTTTGGAAAAAGTTATTCAAGGTTTTTCTTTCTTTTCTTAAAGCACTGGTATTAAAAGATCCTTGAAATTCAAATCACTTACCTTTTTTTCCAAATGGTTTTATACGTAGATGTTAGGTCAAGTGTACAAGCTTAAACCAGATTGATTTAATTTGACCTGACTGAGTAAGTATTTGTTATTATTAAAAGTTCTGATGGTTAATAAAGAGGCAAGATGCAGGTCTGAAGGTAGAACCTTTATAAAAGGGTTGCACCAAGAACCAAAAAAGGCTCTCCAATGGGAACCCTATATGGTTCTTGTAAGAGTGCATGGATACCTGTGCTTTACTCTGCATGTGCTGCCACCGAACAAAGGAAAACTACATTTAAAGACTGCGATGTGAACAGGAAGCAGAACACTGCCATCTCATCAATAAAGCATTTACATTAACGTTAAACATGTGGTTAAGGATCATTCTTCAGTGGAAGCCTCGACTGACTCAGCCTCGCTAAATCCCCACATGCTACGTGTCGCTGATGATTAAGAAACACCCAGAATCTTGTGTCAGACCTGTGATCTAGAATAGTACATCCTTTATGATGGGGCTGAATGTGGCACGGCCCCACATTTCCATCTCTTACAGTAGGTCACATTCACTGCATGCGTAAATTTCACACATGTTTGTAGGTCAGCTATGTGGGCAGAAAAGAGCAAAAAAACCACACGAGGCGGCCACGCGCCAAGCTTGTAGTCGAGCCACTCGGTCCTGACTGGAAACTCCAAATGTGAACTTTCCATGGAGGGTGTACAGAGACGCATTAGTGCTACTACTACTGTGATTCATCCCTCACCTCAAACGGGGTCACGGTTGCTAACAATATTGGACACAACCTCAGTGAAGAAGTGCAGCATGTAGCATTTTTAATGGTAATATATCATTTTCCAATTAACGCTAATACCTTGGTGAAATTTCCATAAACACATGAGATTTGTAGCCGTTTTCATGCCAGCGGTGTGGGTTGTGCTTGTGTTTCCAAATTTCCCATAAACCCTCGGCTCTGGTGACACTGCATGTTTTTGCATGACTTTAAGAGGATTTGCACCTGCTTTGGTTTGGTGCCATGAAGCGACATCTCATTGTGCCGGAGAGCAATGCTGCAGATGTTTTGTAACAGCGGCACGTGATCATTTATGGGAGTTTTATCGTGCGACCGTTGATTTCCACTGCTCCTCAGTGGCCTCGTCCATCATTCAGAGCTCATTTGTTAACACCGTCTTCCACTTAAAGACTAACACCATGCAGTCAAGGAGAAGTCTGACTCATCGAGACGAACCACAAACCTCTGTGACACCATACATGATGTTGAGCAGTTATAATGTTTACCATGCTCGGCACGTTAGCGCGCTAACATCCGCTGATTAGCACAAAACAGAAATACAGCTGAAGCTAATGGGAATGTCATTAGTTTGCTCATGAATTAAGCTATGGGACACAGTGAGGACAAGTTGAAAAGTCAGGGATCATCAAATTTATTGATGTTCGTATGATATCGTCCCTACAGCCACGTCGCTAGCAGCATAAAATGGCCCCAGAGGCCCGTTGTGGTGCTTGAAGGCAGATGTGAGTACCGATGAGATGACCAATCAGATGCACGTCAAGCTGGGGCTTAGTTAGCCATCCTCTCTGTCCACCCAGAGCCTGAATATAGGTTGAAACTACAACTCACATTGTTTTAATCTCTCAGGAATCTGATGGACAAAAAAGTAACCCTAACCTGTGGCACTCAGTAGAGCGCATACCTCTGCCCAACAGTCCCTTTTAATTCAACAGTCCTATATCACTCTACATTTTGAGCCATAACCCATAGCTGCTTAACCACAATATTAAAAAAACCCTATCTTGCAATGTTAAAGAATGTGAGAAACATTTCCCGGAGCAATCTCTTTATCTGGATCCACATCAAAAGTTAATGAGGTCTATTCTGGGCCGAGACACGTCCTCCATCTTGTCACCATTAACACACTAATTGAATTTCGTGCCGTTCTACCTGTTGCACTGTGAGATATCTTGTATGCGTTGTAGAGGAAAGCTCAGGGGGCCGCTCTCAAAGCGCTGAAAGCGAACAACCGGCCGACACTGCCGTCTCGGCGGCGCGAATCTATCCGACAATGAACGCGAAAGAAATCAATGATTAAAAATGTCATTTTCAAAAGAAAACTCCAGACGGATTGAAGACGTCTGCAGCAGCGAGAAAGAGTCCAGACAGCCATTGTATCTTAAATCCTTTGACGTTTCAGTTACTGTGTCACTGGATCATACCTGGATATAGTCTCCATAAAAGGCCTAAGAAGCCCGACAGTAAGATATCCGCGCAGAGAGGGATGAACAGCCAGACGGAGAGGAGGAGGGAGGAAGGCTGGGTGTATTGTTCACTCCAATTAAAGCGCCTAAGCTGATGTGTAACTGTAGACTGTATGGTTCAACTTTATCTTTTTCCGCATCAAGAGTTCCTTCAAGGGCTGTAGGAAAATGAACAGGACAAGACGATCTGACCCAGTTCGCTGCTGAACAGAACAGAACAGAACATCACATCCTGACTGTTTCTGACCTCAAAGCAAACATTCTCCGGTCCTCTCCTCCCTAAAAAAAAAAAGAGAGACCCTCCGCAACAGCGGCAACGCGATCTCTATCTTTGTTTCAAGCAGATGGGCCGCAGCGAAATGCAAAAAATGATTGGAGAAGATTTTAAACCAGCTGTTTTAACTCCTCTGGGTCTTTCAAAAATACGAACAAAAACAGCTGCAGACACACTCGCAATGATTCTTCGTCTTCTTATTATATGACCACAAGCGCGCTCGACAAATCTAACTAGAGATACATTTAGATTTATTTCTGTTCTGACAAAAGCCTGTAACTTCAAAGCGCATCCCCGCCCTGTCTGGTTGAGCTATATCTGTTCCTGTAAAAGATTAAGACCAAAGTGTGAATGAAAAATGGCGTCGAGGCGGTTTATCTGCATGAGATTAACCATATCCCAGCAATTAGACACAGCCGAAACACGTAAAAGCAATTTATTGAGGCTCGGTCGTGTTCTCCAAGGGAGGATTCATCAGGCCTGACAGGAATGCTACAGGGACTGAGGTGATAACAGGCGAAAGAGACGAGGCACGATTAGGAAGAAGCTATTGTTTTTGTTAGTGCTCGGCTGAATGTAGGCCAAGTCCTGGGTTTATGAGACCCCGACACCCCACATACGCACAAACACACTCTGTCGGCATCCTAACGACCCCTCGCCTGACCCGCTCTCTCCTCCCATGGCTCGGCTATAACACAAGGGCTGACGCTTAACAATCTACAGCTGTTTCAGCTTGTGAGCCCAAAAAGATGAGATGGGCTCACATGACCCCCTGACAGCAAACACACACACACACACACACACACACACACATGCATGCACAAGTCTATCAGCATGGAAATATACTGAAATGGATACAGATTCGTGTATAAATATGCACAACCCAGATATTTACTTAAAGGAATTGACCATTTATTGCGAGCAACAGTCAGTGAACGAACCTCTGATGGTGAAACGTGAATAAACTGGTGGCAATCAGCTGTGCAAATTTTTAAAATGAGTAACAGAATCGTGTCAAAGATGTAAATGTATTATGTTGCAGAGATATCCACTGCAGTTAGCATGCTAACCAGCTAAACTGCCCGTCCTAGTGAGTCACTGTAGAGACGGCGTTTGGTGACACGCTACATTTTGTGACCGCAACGATGATTAACTTGCATTTGGATGAGCAAAACTGTCCATGTTAGCAGTGGAAAGCTGCTCAGGCTAGTCATCTCTCTGTGCATCATCTGCCACAGGTGGGTCGGGGCATCTGCACAGGGAAAGGAAGCAACTGGAGAGGAACTTTTGTCTTCGATGTGGAGCTGCGGAGCTCGTCTGTCTGCAGGGCAACGGTAGAGCTCGCTTATCGCATCGATCCACACACCCTTAACTTCCAGCTGAGCCACGAGGGAGTCCAGCCGACTGACAAATCAATAGTAAACATCGGGTTTTGGTTTCTTTCCCTGCTTTTATTGACTCTTACACTGGGGTCACATGTCACCAGCAGCACCTTTACTTTTGTCTTTTATAATTAGAAACAGACCCCTGGCAAAAATGCTCTTCTCATTGTGAAGCAGATGAGACGAAACAGTAAATACTTCATCACCAGCTGTATTTCTTAGCTTTTATTTACCCGAGATGTCAGCTGAAGTTTGATGAGTTCTTTTTTTAATCTTGGATCTGATTCTGGTGATTGATTCTCTGCTCTGTAATTAATACAATGACAGTTGCCGAATTAGCCTAATATCACTCACTCTGACTGCACGACTCCAGTTGTCTAATTGGCAACATCTTGTCATTTCGCAGTAAAGGCAAAACGCTCCGGATCCGGAGCCAGCGTTCTTTTTGAAGAAAACGTGTTTCATCTTTGTTTTGTTTACATCCAGTCTGTCACATTATATGAGATGTTTGACTTTTATGATTGTGGCTTTTCGCAGCGCTTCCCTCTGCGGCAGTCGAGTTGAGGTTGGAGGCCTACAGCGCTGTGGCTCTCGCCCCGGTCGCCCTGTTTTATAGGAGGCTTATTGGATTGTCCTGAAACTAACTGGCCACAGACTGACACCGCGACTGGGCTGTGTGGTCTGCTCCTCACAAGGGCCTGGGTGAAATAGTAACTGTGCCAAATTCTTCGTGTTTGTTTGAATCCGCTTTGAGCAGCAGATGGGTGGAGTTTGCCACATTAAGACAGATGTTAAATGGGGAATGCATTCTTTTCTGAAACATCGTAACTTTCAGGGACTTTTTTACATTTCCTACATGGCGACACCCAAATTTACACAGAAAATGTAACAGCAGGTCTGGTGTGCATTCATATGATGCAACATGCAGGCAAATCCAGGTACATCAAGTATGATTACGGCAGAACGTCATCACCTCTTGCACAGACTGAATCCTGTCAGATCCGTAATTGTGGATCTCATCGTATGAATGGCAGCAACACTTCTGAAACTCATGGTTAGTCTGTCGGATGGTTTGCACCTTTAGATTGCCTTGGCATGGAGGCTTCCACTTCCACTAAAACATGCAAATGGATGTCCCGAGCGTGTAATCTAACACTCAAGCCTGCTCGAAATTTTGGAAAAACGCATCAGGATTGCTTTATGCAGGGTATTTCTTGGTCTCCTGGGAGGATATTCCTCGAGGTTCCCCCCTTTTTTACTACATCTAAAAATATGAATTCTATATGGGGGGATGGGGGATTGCAAGGGGGGCGATCGCCCAAGTGGAGAAAATGTGGTGGAGTGCCCCCGACTTTCGGTTTTCAATCCACAGCTTTCTGCACGCCGGTTCTCCCCGGAGTTCGCTACACACAGTGCCCTATTTTTTTCACCCATGCAACTCAGACATCCTAAATCTGCCATTGGTTTTAGCCTATTAACTACAAAAAAAAAACATGTAGCGTGCATTAGTCCAGACCATCGTCCAAGCAATCACAAGCAGCGGAATCACCAAGAATGCTGCAGACTGAATGACAGCCAAGGCAAACTATTGGATTTCTGTTTCGGGTATTTCACTATTAAAATCAAACAGATGTGCATTAATTGATAGCACTGGATTGTTTTTGTGAATGTCGAGTTATTTTCCTCGAGCTCCAACAAGTGGCTTTTTTGACAGCAAAAACTATGATATGCTTTGTAAATGGACGGCCCTATGTAGACAATCTGTACTGTAGTTAACAGGATACAACTTCAGTGTCATTCTGAGAGAGTCCTACAGCAAAATGGGACTCTAAATAACTCCTCTCTCTGGAAGTTCTGCCTCTAAGTTCGTCTGTACTGAGGGTGCAGCAGTAGCCCTGTGGTGAGGAAGGTGGACTTGTTCAAACACTCGGGTAAAAGAGTGGAAATCTCCAGCGCAGCCGTCCTGGAACTAACGTGGAACCTCCGGCTGCTCCAGTGGAGCTGCACCGTCCAACAGTATAATACTGTGCAGCTCTCAGGTGTGACCCTCCCTGCAGCTTCCCCCACCAGGCTGTTCCTGTAAATACGACTGTGCTGGTCCAGGTTAGAAGAAACGGATAAGTAAACATGCATACAGCTAAATAAACCTTCAATCTCTGCTGGGATTGCATCAGCATCTCGCGAATAATCTGCAAAGCTGCAAACTTTGACGCATGAAACCTCAGCACATGTTGACGAAATCTCCCAGGCCGGAACATCCAGCCTGGTCCAGAAACACGGCAAAAATAAATGCACTGTACTGAGACGAGGATTAGCCGTGGCCCCTTTAGTCTTTCGCTGTGCTCACAAGTGAAAAGAATCAGATGCTGACTTGCCAGTTGCTTTGGTCTTGATAATCACCACTCATAAAGATGCCACTCTGACATCTGAGAAAGGCAATTAAAGGGGAGACGAGGAACTAAACATCCCGGTACCATCAGTCCTTATTAGCATCAGCAGTGGAGAGAGTCTCAGCAGCGAGGCTTTTTGAAAATCCTCCTGGCTCAAGACTCCGTGTGCCTGGTGTGAATTAAAAATGACGGAGGTGCAGCTTGTGTCTTGTAAAAACAGAGAATACGATGACATTGATAGTAGCAGAGCGCTAAGTTTGACAGATCATCACCACAAAAGCATGACGTCGTATCTTCACCTGTCTGAAGCGGCCTGTGTGCAGAGCAAAGCCCATGTGGATGTGATTTGATGTTGTGTTTGTTTGCAGCCTCGCTGCCGCTGGTCCGTGTTTGGTTTGTTATCTGCAGGGACTTTGTTCCAGAAGGTAGCCTATCGAGTGGTTATCAGTGTGTGTGAGGAGCAGGAGCTCATTATGATCAAAAAAGGAGATATTCATGGAAAACTGATGGAGGAAGGAGAGCGGGGAGAGAAGGAAGGGTGGGGTTGTAAAGATGTACAGTGCCCTCCAGTGGTGGCGGATAGATAACCTTTCAACAGACAGCACATCAGTACATGGGTTCATATAGTTGTCCGTCATAAAGAATACTGTTGCAGGGAAGAAGAATGTGCTTTTAAGTGGTTGACACAAATGTATGTCCAGTATGCTTGAATAGTATTAGTAATAAACATACTTTCTCACGCAGCTGTATAGATCTGCCTCCACACCAATACAATGGAAGTGACTGAAATTTAGTTTGGTATGCTCTCAACATTGAAAATAACATTTAAAGCTGTTTTATGTAGATTATTTATTTTATATAAAGTAGTAAACTTACACTGACGCTGCTTCTGGAAAAATTATTCGGTCTTATTGTTTTTATTAACCATGCTAGTGGCAGGGCTGTAGTCTAGACTACTGTAATTGTAATGTGTTGTATCATTTGTGCTAATTGGCTATAAAAAGCAAACGTTAGCATCCAGTCTTCCAGAAATTACACAGCGCTCTCAAAGCTCCCCAAATTACACATAAAATGTTGTGTCCATGGCATTTACTGTACTTTCTGCTAACAATCAAAGATTCAGTGTGCTACCATGAGGTTTCATTTGGCCCACCAGATGTTTCTAGTGAAAAAATAAGGTTAATGTTAATGCTTATTTTGTGAGGTAAAAGAAAATGCTCTTTTAAACATGTACAATACCTGATTATTAATTATTTTTTATAAACTGAGCAAAGCAGGCAGTCATTTCAAATCAGGAAAAAGTACTACAGAACCCAAAGGAGCAATATGTCAGAACTGACCATCTGTCAAGTTCATATTCCAAACAAATCTGGGGCAGCATAGCACCAGAGCAACCGCTAACTGTAGCCGGCATTAGCTAGTGAGCTAACCATGCGGCTAACGGTCACATTAGTTGACTCTGCCAGGAGAGGGCGCTCAGAGTAGCCTGCTGGGGGAGTGTTGGTGTTGTTCACTGTTGGACCATCACCTCTTGCAGTGCAAACAGGCTAATGGCTCGCTGCTTAGCATGCTAACTTCAATAGATATCTCTGCAACACAATACATAACGTCAATACTGTTATTTCTTTGCATTTTTTTAAATAATTTTAGTTAATTGTCTAATGTTTTAAACTAAACTTTTTGCATAATGCACCTTTAAGTAACTTTTAACCTGTTCTTAAGTCATAAAAAGAGGATAGAAAACAGTGTAGATCAGCTTTTAAAAACTGGATCACTAGACTGTGTTTTTGTCACTTACCTGTCGGGGCTTCTGTATAGGACCTTTCCTCATCTTAACAACACAATAGGTGCTTCCATTTAGCCCCTGAGCCTCCATTATGATTCAGTTGGGCTCTCCAAGGGAAATATTTCGGGCATCCCTGATAAAGAGAGTAGTGAGGGAGTAAAGGGATTGATTTCAGACACAGTCATGTATACAGTAAACACTGTTATACAGTATGTCAGCTTGCTAACATTAGCATTACAAGTACAACCAACTCTTCATTGATCAGATCTTAGTGTAGTTGTCACTGTTTTTTTATTGATTACATACATTTTTGTTGATGAAGGTTCTCAGTCATCCAGGTCATGGTAAATCTAAGTGCTGTATCGTAGGCAACTGGACTTGTTTCAGTTTCTTGAAGACGTTTCATCCAAGAGGCTTCTTCAGTTCTAACTAACTGGAGGGGAGTTGCAGACTTTAAACTCTGTGGGAGTGTTCTTACGGGGTCGTTAAGGACACATGTGAGCTCTGAGTTTCAGAGTCGTTAGGGCCACTTGTGGGTCGTTGCCCTAACCGGCCTTAATGTGGGTTGCTGGGGCTAGGTGAGCCCAGGTGTGAAAAACATGGAAATGTACAGTGTAGGGGTAATGAAAACACAATGATTCTTAGTTTCAGGTGATTATACACTTACAAAACATATAATTTAAACATGATATTTTATGTGTGCACTTAAATCCCCCTAAATTCTACATGGTGGACCTCTAATGTCAAAAATGTATTTCTGTTACCGGAGCACATTGCCTAAACTAATAAACTGTGTACAATTTATATGTTACGAGTACCACACAACTAAATTCAACTCGCCTCCAGTGTATTTAAGTGATGGCTCTAGAGAAAACTGTTGAACCAAATGAAATTATCATCATCATCATCATTCCCTTCATAAATAAGTAACAGCAGTCCCATGGTGGTGAAACACAGTCCAGACATGTCTATTAAGTACAAGGCTGTCTCTGTTTTCTGCTCTCCTTGACTTAAAATAACATTTACTTCTAACAATGCAGCTTTTCTGCAGCTTTCCTCTTCCATTTGCTCTATTGACACTAGAGGGAGGCAGACCGTTTCAGTCTGCATGAGTGTTAAATTGCCTTCACAGCTCTGGTTTCCAATAATAAGTGTTCCACCCTGATCCAGCAGACCTCTCAATTATTAGTATTCAACATATTTTATCTTGAACCAGAAGCTGGATGGCGATCAGTGAGTCATGGCGACTTCCAAATAAGATAGAGCAGCATTGTAACATACCTTTGATATCAATATCTCAGACCGGCTGAATGCTTAAGCGCACGTCCTACTTTCCTCTCTGTGGCCGGTGCCAAAAGTGCAGAAAAGCAAACACTTCTAATTGTTTGCACACAGTGTTTGCTCTCAGTCTGAGTGCTGTGCTGCAGGGTTTAAACTGCACAGTAACAACCTTGGCAGATGCAAAACAAGCTACTGTAATCTCTTACACTGGCCACTAGGGGGGAGAAGAGAACAGAGGAAAGTGAGGAGTGAGCTCTCGTCAAAACACAAAGTATAATTTATGTATGTGGTGATTAATCTTATTTATCTTGAGGTTTTTTTTTTTTCAGTATCAGTCTAACTCCTTCCGGTAGCTTTCTGTTGCACTTGCTTCAGAAATTTCAAACTTCTGAACAAAGAAAATTAACATATTGCAGAGGACACCAGACTGGGCGACAGATGTATAAGTTACACTGTGCTTTCAGATTAATGTGTTGAGCAGCTTCGTGTGTCTCTGCTGCGTTTGTAATTGGCATGCAGCGTGCGGTATGTGCTGTCGTGCAATTCTCCACATGCGCATTCCCAGTCGTCCTGTGCACAGTCACATGCAACATGTGACATGAAGAAACTGGGCAGGAAAAAGGAAAGAACAGACCCGGCATCTCATCACGGACATGCCCTTTATCAGCTACTGAGCTCCTGAGAATATGATGCCATTGTGTTTCTTTGCACGGCATTGTGGGTAGTTTTATGTAATCACAATCAAACCTTTGCTCTAGGATGGTAAATCTATCCCGTCTGGCACTGAGCTCAACCATTTCTGGGTGTTTGCATTGCACTTCTCACAGATCGCTTGTCAATCAAACAGTGTGGGCGGGCACTGTGATGTGTTTTTCATTGGATTTTGTGTTGATAAAGTTTTGTCTGGTCAGCTTTGACGTAGTTATATATTAACACACATGCAGGATGGGTATCTTTAACAATAAACCTGTGAAGCGACTAAACCTCCGAGGCATGTCGCCACCTTACCCAGGTCAAAGTTGATATCGGTGAGGGAGAAGCTCAACCTGCTTGTGGGCATGATGGGAAATCTAAGCACACAAAAGCACAGTTAGATTTGCAACCAAAAGGCAAAATCCAGGAGTTGAAAAATGGATCCAACACGTGAGGACCAAAAACTGCAGTTCCTCAAATGGCCACTTGAGGCTGGCTCGAAAAACGAGTCACCCCCATAAGACCTAATGTTAAAATGGACGACTTTAGAGCAGAACTAAACATCTTAACAGCCTGGTACAAACAACAGATTTTCTAAAAGTTATGTGTTTGTGGTTTGGATGCCTTTAAATATCTGACAAATAATGTGGTTTGCTGTGCGGTAGTGTTTTGGAATAAATAAGCAACCCTGTTAGCTGGTGAGCTGCTGAGGAGACCGCCGCTGGCAGAGCCTGGGAGCTTCTGGAGGAATAAACACCGAAAGTCAAGAAGAGCACAGAGTTTGTTTGTTTTTTAAACTTTTGGGATTGAAAACTGGATTTTTCTTCACTCTTCTTCCTCAACCTGTCTGCAGTAATGAACCATGGGTGTGCCAAAATCCATTGTAATGTACTGGAATGCAATGTTCTGGTTTGACTGCTAAATGGAGGGAAAAGAACATCACTTCATGAACGTGTAGAGAGGAGATTGAAAGTTGGAGTATCTGATGTGTCCTCCTTTGGGGATAAAGCTGAACACGTCCTCGGTGCCTGTTGTTGCTCACTATTTTGCCTTTGACGTACATTAAGGTATTTTGGTATATAGCTTTAGCTAGCTTGGTACCTTCGAGCCTCTTTGCCCAGTTGGAGTTGGGCGGGGTCAGGCGCTGCCAAGATGGTGACGCCTGGCACCACTTTGAGCTTCATTCTGGCCCTTCAGAAACCTTTGGGTTTTGACTCTGGCTGCTATTTTACAGTCAATGTTTGTGACGCTGTATTTGATTTGTTTTCTTTAATTTCCATGGCATGTACACAAAGCGCCCAATCCTCAAACATTTCATTTCATTACAAAATTACAGGTTACTTTGCAGCCCAGTCTAAACCGAGATATTCTGCCTTCCCTCCCAAGCTTGACAAACAAAAAGGGTTCCTTCTTGAAGCACGGCACAGGTTTTTCATCATCATCTAGCCAAAAGAAATCAAAATAAATTGAGGACATTTTAGTAAAAAGTACATCCATTACATCCTGTCTCAAGACAGGACAGCAAAGTATATATCAACAGACCATTGATGAGAAACAGTTTACTCTCCTGAATATCACAAAGCGTTCTGCTCTGGAAAATGAATGACGAATCATTCAAACTGAATCAGGATTTCAGCTCATCAGTAGTGTTATATCATGTAATTACTGGGCCTCATCTCTGTGAAAATGTTTACTCTTCTGTATAAATACTTGGAATTGCCTCTGTTCAAACCTGACAAATAGTGTTATAATCTGGTATTGTCTGTTGGAGAATGTTGTCCAAACTAAGCCACTTTAAATTCTACATTGAAATAACCCATTAGTCAGTAATCCCACATTCCCATTGTGACTAACTCAGCTGATGAGTCCTCCTCTTCTGACTGCTTGTGGGCAGTACAATAGGCTCAGATTGCATCTATGTAATCATCCACAGCTACACTGTTTTCAGCACTTTAAATTGGTCGTGTACTTTCTTTTCTTCGCTTTTCATAACATTACAGTGTTTTAATGAGCTTATATAGCTGGTTGGTTTGAAAAAAACAACAACAAAACAATCGCACAGTATCACGGATGCAAAGCATTTTAAACATGCCCAGCAGGTATACTTATAGTATAGACAGAGGTGTCCCTTCTAAGATGAGATAAGACAAACTTTATTGAAAGTAGACTTGTCACAGCAGCTAAAGGCAGCAACTTTGTAAAGTTTGTAATTTAGATACTTGAAATATACAATTCTGGTCACAGATGTTCAGAATGTCAAAAAACAATTAATAAATACATTTGACAAAGATTACGTCTGGTGTTCTGTCCATTGATAGTCAGTGTGACACAATGATTTTCTGCATCTTTCTTTTACTTTTGTGGACAAACTGGACTATTATCTTTTCCTTCAGGTTTCTGCAGGTCAGTTAGCACTGCTCCCCCAACCATCCGTCTTGTACAGTACGTTTCTGTAAACCACAGATGTTGAAATTTAAAATTTCTTTATATTGCAATTTCTTTTCAATTTTCTGTAGTGACAATGCAGTGCTTATGCTCTGGTTAGGTACAAAAAACACTTAACACAAGTATAAATATGGGACAGATCAAATGTTGCATTCTCTCTAATGGCCAGCAGGAGGCAACTCCAAGTCAGAAAAGACTATGTAAGCCTATGAGAAAATGACCCTACTTCTCACTTAATTTATTACCTCATGAAACATTTTTCTCATGGGTTTATGGTCTCACTCGCTAGTTTCGAGTCTCGAAATAGACAATAAAGCGTGGTATCTTTAGGGCATAGCTACCTTGTGAGCGACAAGTAGCTAGCATACTGTGTCGTCGGGTTCTCTGTCAGATCAATGCGAATTCTCCCCAGCTCCATCCTCTCATCCAAATATGGTCACTTCTGTCTCCACAAAACAAAATGGCGATGGTCATAATGAGAAAGTCAAGGCTTTGGGGTTTACATTTGGATGCAACACACAGTAAGCTAGTTAAAGGTCATATTGCTAACATTTTTATTTAAACAAAACTTTTTTGTTGTTGTTGTTGACCGTAGCTAGTGTTAGCAACATTAACGTTAGCTAGCGTTAGCAACATCAACATTTGAGACGCCTGAATGTTATCAATGACACCTTTAAGTTAGTTGTAAACTAGTTGTGAGCTAAGTGTAAGCTTGTTATTGAACGTAACTTTGTGCCGAAGATCCTATTTCTAATCTGACATCTGTGGTGCTAGTCTCATTTCAATACGTTTCTCTACATCTAAAATCAATCATACAAAAACATTCTCCATGCGTATTTGTTCCTGTATCCTTTTAAGCAGAACAGAATTTGAAAAAAAAAACCCCGACAACTGGCATCAGCTCAGAGACAGAGCGTTTGTACATGAAATGAAATCACATCAGTTTGAAAGTCGAGGTCTCAGAAAATCATTTCACTGTGACTATTGCAGCAGAGGCCAACTTTTCTTCTCAGGCTCGCTGACCACCCACACATCAGCTGAGTTCCCCCGGTCGCTCAGCTCTATAGGACAAGGATGGACTCCTGATGACTTCTATTATGTTGTCTGCATTGCACTTGCAAGGTTACCTCTATAACTGATTGAATTAGAGCGTGCATTTTGCCCACGGATGGTTAAATTCAGACTGCGCTCGTCCTCGGAACAAATCAATATTTTCTCCAACCTACTAAACCAGCCTTATATGTGACTGAGTAAAAAAGAACTCTTCCGACATGTCAGCCTCACAGCTTCCTTTTAATTCAGTCGGTTAAACTGCAGTTCACTTGATAATACAAACTTCAATGTTTATAAGTGTGAACCTTCTTAAAGAAAATCCCCCTCCTGAACTGCTGAATTAAAGGGAATTGACCCCGGCCCTGCATGGTACTGCTGTTATCTTGTGATAAGCCCTGATACCAACACTGTGTTTCCCTTCCTCAGCCTGTGTGGAGGTGTGAGAGGGGGGCCGTTAAACCCCTCTCTATTTGCTTTCCCCTCAAAGGGACTATGTGAGGAATGCCGGGAATTTAACTGATCCCCGAGTGTCCCGGTATGGCTCCCAGCGCTCCTGCCCGCTCACGTTCTGGGAACAGCCGAGCTACCTGAAACTGGACACCGGTCGACCACCCCGCCGTGGGAAACCAGGCAGAACGAAAATACATTCAAGGAAATGTCTCCGGCACATTTCGAGCCTTACTTGTGCAGCGCTCGAGATCACAGGGGCATTTGCAGCGACTCAGCAGCACAAATATCACCCGGCTCACCTTGGAATTCACTCAAGACTCTATATTGAATAAAGCATAACTTGGAATTTGTTTCCTGGCATCTTCACCTGAGAAACACAATATGTGGGCTCTAAAAGCACAGCACAATAAGCTATAGCATGTGTTTCTCGGCCGTATATTTAGCCTGTGGCGAGAGTTTTTTTGGTTTTCAAAGATGGAAAAACATCAAACCTGCACTGTAAAGAGTCATTCAATGGTGCTGTCTATATTTCTTTAATTTAAAAAGTATATTTCTTTCAATAAATCAATTACCTTTCCTTTTTGTGTTTATTTAAGTTTCACATGAAAAGTGTGTACATTTTGGTAGCTTAATATTTCCGATCATAGCGAGCTCCACCGTTACCACTGTGGGCGTGTCCTGACGTTTTACTTTCCACATACACCCGTAAATGAAATGTTTAAAAAGCAATTTCTTATATTGTTTAATTATTTGCATTGTTTTCAGGTAGATTATACCTGAATGAGCATGGCTGTACTATCTAGGTTAATGCAAAAGTATTGTTCTGCCATTATGCTTTGCTAGCTACACAAGGCCTTACCGAGTGCGGTCTTAAATTAAGATAATCTCAGAGAACGAACGCAAGTCTTTTAATAGTTGTAATTTTTGACCTGCATGCTCTTTCTACTTATTTTGCTGGCTTTTATAAACAACAAACGTCATCCTCGTGTCGCCCTTGTTTACCGGTCGGACATTGAAATGGACATTTTTCTTGTGGCTGCACATTTAAACTGGAAGGTGGACACGTTACCATTATGTTTTAATTGAGTGGGGCATGAGTGTGGCACCCAGTCACGTGGTTCATGTCGCTCTCAGGGGTTCTGTTGACGGGAAACAAGGGGACAACTCTCAAATACCTTTTATTTGTAGATTTTATGTTTATTGTAATGTTTGTAATCATCTGATGGGCATCATAAATCATTAAACTTGATGTTAATGGTGCTGAGATTGGTACAGTGAATCACGCACAACACCGTGAATTGTCACCACCAAAAGTTCTCCGTTGATACAGCCATTGTTGGATGTGTGTCTGAGGGGAATGAACAGGAATATATTTGTTAACTGGTATGAATGCAACCACCTGCATACAAACACCAGTAAATCAAAGGAGATGGTGATCAACTTCCAGAGGAAGAGACCAATGAACATCCAGGGTTTGGACATAGAGATGGTGGCAAAATACAAATACATGGGTGTTCACCTTAATAACACAATAAACTGGACTGGACTGACAACCCTGTACAAGAAGGGCCAAAGTCGCCTCCATCTGCTGAGGAGACTGAGGTCCTTTAGGGCGCAGAGGACATTACTTGGAACAGTTTATGACACTGTGATGGCATCAGCGCTCTTTTATGCAGTGGTCTGCTGGGGAGGTAGCAGCACGGACAGGGACAGGAAGAGACTGAACAAACTGGTCAGGAGGGCCAGCTCTGTCCTGGACTGTCTGCTGGATTCCATAGAGGTGGTGGGTGAGAGGAGGATGTTAGCCAAGCTGACGTCAGTCATGGACAACACCTCTCACCCCCTGAACCAGACTGTGGAAGCCTCGAGCAGCTCTTTCTGCAGCAGCCTCTTACATCAACTGAGTAAGAAGGAGCGCTACTGCAGATCATTTATCCCCACAGCCATCAGACTGTTGAACTCAAGCACTACATGACCAATCACTTTCCACTCATTTGTTTGTTTTTGTAAATATCTTATTTTCTATTCAACTGTATGCATATTTGTCAAAAAGAGACAAAGAAGAAGAGGTAAGACGAAGAAGAATTGCTTCAGACGTGTTCTCTCTTGGTTGAGGAAGACTTTCAGCTGCCGTGTTTGCCCCATTGATTAGGGATGTGTGAAGTAATGTTCTGTGTAGGGTTTTTGGGCATGGTTTTCAGGGCTTTTGGGGAGTTTGCAATCAAAATTGTCATTGTTTGCTCATTCTCCCTGTGTCTGCGTGGTTTTCCCCGGGCGCTCCGGTTTTAAATATGTTTTAAAAAATAAATAAATATGCAGCTCATTCAGGGACAGATCTGATTGCAGACAATCACACATGTCAATATTTGCTTGGAAAAGCCCCCATATTGCCTGAATGCCCCATAACAGAAATACAGCACAGTCCCTCCCATCAGGTGAGATTACTTCCTTTGAGTTAGAAGGGAGACATTTCTTTGAAGATGTCAAGACAGAAATAGGAAAATGACCCTGTTTGTGCGTGCGTTTAGTTCGCAGATGAACCACAGTGACTCGCCAAGCGATGAAGCTTTGGCTTCTCCAAGTGACAACTTTGTCGACGAGCTGGTCTACTGCACTTCATCTCCCTCAACCCCACTACCAGTTGTGATCCTGGTTCACCTGAGCACACTGCCGCCAGAAGATTAGTGCAGTTAGGTGAGATGTCTTCCTCTGGTCACGACAATCATTTCTCAGATGATAAAATGGTTTACTTAGCAGGAATAACAGCAGATCTGAGAGTGTTTACCTGTGTGTTGAGTTTACATGATTCTTTAAGATGTCATGACAAGATGTCAAGATCAGAAGAGTACAGTTAGTGAGCCTCCTGCCGCTCTCCTGAAGGATGAAGGCAGCCTTCACATCCAGCCAGATGACTGCACTCAATCTCCAGAAATTCTGCCATCAGGTGTGATCCTGGTTCGGCCTGTTGCCGCCGAGAACACAACGCTGCTGGAAGATCAGGATTGTACAGTTAGTGAGCCTCCTGCCGCTCCTCTGAAGAATGAAGACAGCCTAAAGCTTGCTCATTGTCCTTGTGTCTGCGTGGGTTTCCTCCCACACTCAATCAGTCAATAAACAATTCAATTGGATTTTAGGAACCTGTCCCATGACTTCCATTAGGCTAAGTAATACCACTAGTATTCAGTATTTCCTCAGTGTTGATTTCAGGTTTAGTAAGTGAAGCGGAACTACTCAGTACCTTTATATTAATGATGGATCAAATCATGTGAAATGTATCCGTCATAGAGACAAGCCGACAGAAAAACAACAGCTTTTTTCAGCAAATAGATATCTGAAAAAAACACACACTGCCTGCTCTGCACCAAACAGCAGACAGACAGTTAGAGACTAGCTGATTACAATTACAATGGAACAGAGCTTATTTATTCATTCTCTATTTATTTTCTATTTTCTTTAAAAAAAAAGAGCCCTCAGCAGCATAGATAAGAAAATTCTCATGCAAGTACCCGGGAGTTTACCTGAACAATAAACTGGACTGGACTGATCGCACTGCAGCAACCTATAAAAAAGGTCAGAGCAGACTCCATCTGCTGAGGAAGCTCAGGTCCTCTGGAGTACAGGGGGCACTCCTGATGACTTTCTATGACTCTGTGGTGACATCAGCCATTTTCTATGGAGCAGTCTGCTGGAGCAGCAGCATCTTGGCAGCAGGCTGGAAGAGACTTGATAAACTTATCAAGAAGGCCAGCTCCATCCTGGGATGCCCTCTTGACCCAGTGCAGGTGGAGTCCCACCCCCTGCAGGTCACTATCACAGCACTGGGCAGCTCCTTCAGCAATAGACTGATACACCCCAAGTGTGTGAAGGAGAGGTATCATCCTTCCTGCTGCTGTCAGACTCTACAACCAGCACTGCTCCCAGTAGGCCTCACTGTGCACTGTGCAATAAAAACTCTATACATAACTCATTTCTCATTTTGGTTTGCACGAACTGGGCAATTTTCATACACATATTTATTAATAACAATACACTTTATAATTACACTGTTTATATTTGTACGTGTATATACAAGTCTATTTCTATTTCTTACCTTTTTATTACATTGTTTATTTTTTCCTATTATTATTGTTAATTTCAACTGTCCTCTGGCTGCTGGGACAGACAAATTTCCCCGTTTGCGGGACTAATAAAGGAATTCTGATTCAGATTCAGATGTTTGCAGCAGCAACAATAAGAGGGAAAAGGTTTACAGCCATATAGTCTGTACTAGTTAACCAGTATAGGAGGGCATTGATTTTGAGTCAATTGGTCCAATGACCTAGAAGATATTGAAAAAGATGCTGAGTATACATGAATTGATTTGTCATAAAAATATTGATAAAAAATAACAGAAAACCCAAAATAAAGAGGTGTGTCTCATTCAACCAGTATAGGAAGACAGTTGGGCACTGATTTTAAGTCAACTGGTCACATGATCTAGAAGCTATTTAAAAAAAACTGCTGAGTCTACATGGAGACTATTGATTCAAATATGAAATTTTCATTAAAAATATTAATAAAAAACAGAAAAAAACACCAAAATCCAAAATAAAGAGGTGTGTCTCAATCAACCAGTATCAGAAGACATTTCGGCGTTGATTTCGAGTCAATGAGTCACATTGGATGGAAGGTATTGGAAAAACTACTGAGTCATGCAGAGCAACAACAAGACATGAACAAAATGACTCTGGGGAAAGTGGACACCCTTTAGCTGCTGACTTCAATAAAAACATTGAAAAGGAAACAATTACAAGTAAACGTCGAGGCTGCACGCTGGTTAGAAGTGGCAAATTTTCCTTGATTAGCTGCATAATAGCCTGACAAAAAAAAACTGTTTGAAGATGTGGCAGCAATCACTGTAAATTGCAGAGCTAAAGCTGCCTCGAATGAGTTATAATCAAATATATTTTAGAACATTCCGCTTCAAGAACATTCATCAAAAGAACAGCATAAGTCCCGTATATGATGTTGCATATAGCACGTACAAGTATGTATGGATTATATACACAGATAGCATTAGAGGGTCTCCTGACAACAGGGAGTGGATGATGACAATCCAAACCCAAAACAAAGAAGTCAGGCGTGTTTTTTCTTCACATTCTGTAGATTCAGTAGGGAATTTTTTACTGTATAAAACTAAACATCTTACATATTGTACCTTTAAACTTGAATGTAAACCTCACGGTGCTGTGAGAGGAGAAGCGAGAGGAGCAGCAAGAATTGGCAGGATTCATCCTCTGGTATCCCTGAATGTACAAAGTTTTGTATCAATTTATCCAGTAGATATTGAGATATCTCTCAGTATCAGTGAAATATTTGACCTGCTGGTGGCACCACCAGGAGTCAGTCTGTACAAAATCTCATGGCAGTCACGTCTGGGCCAAAATAGTGGACCCACTGATGCTAGCATGGCTAAATGGAAACACTGAAAAACATGCAGGCTCCATATACACTTATATATCGAAATAGCTGTATTTGTATAGCTATACACATATACATTATCCATTCACCACCTCTTCTAAGCCTTCACAAAAGGGTGTCATCACACCATGATTGGCTGGGAGGGGAACGCCCCAAGCTGCTTCCACTCCTCAATCAGGAGTCAGTCTCCCACCCTGCACACGGGTGATCTGAATCCCCTGCAATCAGTCCAACACAAGGAAAGAGCCTTAAACAATGGGACTATACAGACCTATACATTTGTTTTAAAATATCAACATATGAATTCATTTTATCCCACATTTTTTTCAGTTCTGTCGCTTTAAGTTCTTCTTCTTCTCTCGACTCACAGCCGGTGTTCTCAGTGTGTTCACCTCAGCTCACATCCTTGAAACCTGCTCATTTCTTCCACCTCTCTCTCTGTCGCACAGTTTTCTCAATCATTATCGCCTCCTGCTGCAGCAGGTTTCCTCCAGAAAACGTACTCTACGTCCGTCTCAACCTGTCAAAAGTATCAGTACGCGAAATTAGATTATCACGTTACCTCAGCCTATACATTTGGCAAATACACCATTCATATTATGTCCTTCACACACACACACACTCAGCCTCCACCTCGTCTTTGACCTCCTCACCAACCTCCTCATCGGGTCACATTCAGAGAGGGATCGGTAGGGGGGCCCTGGAGGGGGGGGGTCAGTTGGTTCTGGAGCGGCAATGCAGCAAAGGATTGTGGGAAACCGTGGAGAGGCCAATGAGAGCCCTCCAGACGGATTGCTGCCGGGCATCGCCACCCACCTATGACTGCCTCTCCAGCCGTTGCCGTGGCAACAGCAGTGCTTGATGGGAGAAGATCCTACTTTTCGAAAAGAGAAGTGTGTGTGCGTGCGATGCGTGTGTGTGTGTTTATGCGTGTTTATTTAAATCTTGAAAGCCAAACTCCTCAGAGTTGACCTTGGTACTCAACAAAGAGGAAGAGGCACACAGCATGACCCTTCATTTAGATAAAGTTAGAGGAAAAAATTCAATACTGGCGTCAACACTCTATTGATTTTTTTTCTCCCTTTGGCTCAGATTTTTCAAATAATGCTGGAAACAGGACTGAAACTGATGGATTGAGGATTTCGGCATTCAACAGTACAATGTGTAAAACCTTACAGCCGGTGTGTGTGTGTGTGTGTGAGTGCACGTTTGAATCCGAAAGTTAAGCAAAATCGACTCTCAGAATGCAAAAAGAAAAAGATAAGCGTGTGCTTGTTGATGCATTATTGGATTTTTCTCTCGCACTGTACGGGCGTGTGTGTGTGATAAGAGAGGAGGGATGGAGTGTATGTTCTGCTATGCTTCTATGTGTTTAGGAGAGGTAAAGAGGAGAGATCGGCGTGGGCTGAGCTGTTCATGTTTATTCATAGCGGTGCTGATCTTTTCACAGGTTTGGCGATCATTTGCTGTTTTCTCTCCCATCCATCCCTCCCTGTCTCTTCCTCTCTCGCTGTCTTTTTTATTATCATCGCATCCTTTTATTTCCCTCTCTAGTTCAGCGAAGTCAAACCCTCTCTGACTCTGCTGTTTTCACTCTCGCACGCACACACACATACAGGTGTGGGTAGCTCAATAGGAGGGAGAGTTTTAGAGAGCCCGCACACACACACACACACACACACACACACACACGGACGTGAGTCGTGACTAGTGTGGAGTTGACTTTGCAAGACAACTAATGCACTCTGTAATGCACACTGTATAGATGGCTGTGATAGGCCTGTGATAAATTAGATAGAAATACATAAGTAGACATGACAGCCGCCTGCACGAGACGCTCTGATTCTGACATTTTGTACTAAAGATGTTGATGGTCAGTTTTCTTTCACGTCACAAACACAGCTTTAGTCAAGGCCTACTTCCTGTTTCAACCATCTGTCCATTACATTTAGCTGCCGATTGAATCCATGCATCCAGTATGCTAACTATTTAAACTATTTATTCACTAGATCTACTGTTAGCTATTTCAACCAATTATCCAGTAGCCTACGTTAGGCTAACTATTCAACCCTTTAGGCTGCCCATTATGTTATCCAAACTATGTTCAACCTTTTATCTATTACTTTTAGCTATTTTAACCATTACCAACCCCCTTAGCTATTCCCACCATAATCCCATTACATACAGCTATTTCCACCATTTATCCATTATGTTTAGCTATCTATTTCCACCATTTATCAATTTCTATTGCTATAAGAACACTTTTTCTATTACATGTAGTTATTTCCACCATTTATCCATTAGGTTTAGCTAACTATTTCAACTATTTATCCATTCTTTTAGATACTTCAACCATTTATCAATTCAGCTACATTTAGCTTACGATTTCAGCAATTCATCCATTACATTTAGCCATTTTAACCAGTTATCCATCCACTGAGCTATACCAACCATATATCCATTACGTTTAGCTAACTATTTCAACTATTTATCCGTCCTTTAAGATATTTCAACCATTTAAATTCAGCTATTTCAACCATTTATCCATTATATTTAGCAAACATGTTCAACTATTCATCCATGCCTTTAGGTATTTCATTCATTTATGCTTAACTTCTTAAGGCCTAACCATTACCTTAAACTAACGGTTTCAAAGTCCCAATGCATGGTGTTCAGGTGTTACAGCTGACTGAATACGACAATATATTTTCTTATATATATATATCTTAATCATTTCTTCTTTATTTACAAATTAGTTTAGCTACTCCACAAGCTTTCCATCTACCACCTGGCAACTGCAGAGCTTCCCCTGGGTTACTATGTACCACTAATTGGGAATGACTGATTTAGTCTGCAACAGCTGTATGGGCTACCTCCTCATACCAGTGTAACAAATTATCATAGTGTTCAGAAGTGAGTGAAAGCCAATTATTGCCTAAAAGGGAAGGAAAGGAATAATAAAATCACAAATCTAAGACACAGTCAGATGGTTTGCAGGATTCTGCACAATGATCACAATGAATAGAGCGATCATTTTTACATGAATGCGTGCGTTTTATGGAAAGTGTTTCACCGAGCCAGACTTACTCAAGTACTTTGTCAGTGTTGATCCTGCAGACTCGGTCGGCGTTCCGACATTTGGCCAACTTTGTGACTTTTTCATCTCTGGTCATTTACATGACAAAGTCGAGGATTCATTCATCTGACACTGCAGACTCTCCCTGTTTGTTAGGTAATGTGCCACAGCATAAACGCCCCGGCATCAAACCTGATCTGAAAACAGTCGAGCAGCCTTTTCTTCTTCATCACCTGCCACCTCCTCCTCCTCCTCCTCCTCCTTCTCCTCCTCTTCACCACTTCCACCCACGCTCCGCTTTTGTTGACTCTTGTCCTAAGTGAGTGTGTACTTGCGTGCGTGTGTTTGTGTGCGAGTCTATTAAATCCCCCCCTTATTTTACATAGTCTTTGACACGTTTTGCGAGGAATGTGTCGCAGTATCCATAGTTTTTTTTTTTTGCTCTTCCAGTCAGGGAGCTGGGAGCTGCCCAGGTAGTGGAGGCGATTTCGCTGCCACGTTACATTTAGCTGGCAGGAGGGAAATAGAGAAAAATGTTAAATATCGTCCTTAAAGAAGCAAGAAATAGCCGCTTAGATTTGGTTCACCCAACATTTCTAAATATATGCGATTTAGATGCAAATACACACCAGGAGTGGGTGTATCTCTCCTCACCCCGTCTGAGGAAACAAAAGAGGTGTTGGCAAGGTTTGAAAGTTTGAACTGTAATCCATTACATGTTGCTGATTGGCCTATTAGAAAAGGGGGTGAACAAAATAATGCATTCATCCATATAATCTGTTAGTTACTTTTAGTTTGCAGTTCCTTCTGAAATCCTCGGATGTGTCGGGGAAAATGAAACACAATGTAACTTCCAGCCCAGTTTAAGCAGGATTGTTATAATTATTAATAACTGGGATTAACTGATTTTTCTCGCATTGTGAATTCTCTGTGTATGCCAACAAAGGATTGCTTTTTTTTTATTGGAATTTAATTTCCCTATCTGCAATGCGTTGGCAGCTTTTTTTCCTCAGCAATTGCAGCAGACTCCATGCAGGAATTAACCAACCAATTTTCTGTAAAGCACAAACACACTCTTCTCATCAGCGAGATTCACACTTGACTGTTGCCATGGCTCTACGAATCTGCCAATGTCTATCCGTCAAGGCCACTGTGTTTGACAAAGATATTGTCTGGAACGATGATTCACTTTGCACTCAATAGCCAGGATGTGTGTGTGTGTGTGTGTTGTGTGTGTGTGTGTGTGTGTGCGTGTCGCCGCTTGTGTGTGAGTGTGCCAGAATGCAGACTGTTCGAATTTGTGTTTGTCCACCCTCTCAAGAGAAACAAGCATATGAAAGTTCAACACAATGTCCTTCTCGACAAGCCGGAGCTCCAATAAAAGAGGATTAACTGAGGATTTGGCCTTCAAAGTTCTGCCATTTCCGAGTGTTCAACAAGGTTACCACTCGATATAACCCGTCGAACAAAACATATATCTTGAAAAAACTCGGGTGAGCATAACAGTGCAGCAGTATGCGAGTCTGGGCTCTACGAAAGTCCCTACAAGCAAACAATTTTTCGGATGACGGCTATTTTGAAGAAAGCCCAAAAACAACAGGTGCCGCTCGTTGTTTTTCCACCAGAAATCAGATGACTTTGTGACGGATTCATGACATTCTCTGGTTTTGTAAGCTTGAAAAATCTCACTGGCAGATATGAAATGTAGCGTTCCTCGTCTTTGTTGTAACGGAGGCAATGTGGCTGTTCTTTGCCAGAAGACGCCCACACACCCCATGTGTTCTTGTTCGCTTCTCTTCTACATGAGATGCGCGCACACACGGACACACAGAGAAATTGCTTCAATATACATAAAAATTCATGCTCCGAGATGAATCAGTCTCCATAGTGAGACGTGATGATGTTAAAGAATACAGTAAATTGAGTGTAAGAGCATCTAATGCATCCTGTTTTCTATCAAAGTGAGATATTTCCTGATATTCTCATTTATGGAAAAAGATGACTAGTAGCAGAGAGAGTGCACGAAGAACCTATTATTTTATTATTGATTTATTTGAACTTATATTTTGACTTTTGTAACCTCTGATGTGAGGCGTTAAAGCTGTACAATGTGCTCCTTTCAACCAGATGTGGCTTTTAACACGGTCAAAATATAGGTTCAAATAAATCATATATAATCACCAAATCATCAAATCATGAAATAATAGGTTCTCGTGTAAAAATTATAACCACAGGGTCGTTAAGTTAAATATCTTAGCCTGTTCTGTGTACAGTGCTGTGTATTGATTAGTCCACGGTGCTGTCCGTGCTGCTCAAGTAGCCGACTGATTTGTATTCGTGCCTTTTTCTCAGTCAGTCCCATCCCTCAGATTTGTCCAGAATCTATAATATATACTTATATACTTATTCCTATACCATATAGTACCCTTTATGCTTTATAAGGTGCGATCGGTCTCTTGATGAAATATGAAAAGTAGCAACATGTGGTCGCAGAAGAGCGAGAGCATCATAGAGACACACTTTCCTGTTCCTGTAACATCCCCATAATATTTCTGTAATTATTCAGTGGCCGTCCCTGAGAGTCGTATTTATATGTGACAATGCCACATCTCGCAAATTACAGTATCAGCTTGCTTCAACCGAAGTGCTTATGGGAGTATTAAACAGCACCTGAAACCCCGTCCCACGTTTTAACACTGAAATTAGGAGGGCTGCCTCAGGCAGTTTCTGTAACTTTCCAAAACTGACAAGTTCTCCTTTTTCATTCTTCACACGACTACTTCTGTCACTTTATGTGCGCGCAACCAACTGCCATGCCAACACTGTAAATGCCTTTGGGGACTGTTAGAAAAATGTGTCGTCATCCCCATTTGTAAAGATTATCACATCCTGCTCCTCCAGCTGATGGTAGCCATTCACCACACCTTCCAGTGTGGCCCTTTGTACAGCAATACTTAAAGGTCCCATACGCTCAGTTTTAAGTTCATACTTTTATTTTGGATTTCTACTCCAAATTGTTCACATTTCGCCGGTTCAAACGTTATTTCTTTCTGCTGTCCAATCTCCTCTGATTGGTCACCTCTCACAGACCTGAGCAGGCCCCGCCCACTGTGTTTCCTCATTAGCTCTGCTGGTGTTTTTGCAACTGGCGGTGACTGTATAGTTGTGACATCACAACCTTAAAGAAGTCCTGATGGCTCATTTTAAAGGCACAATTTATGAATATTGGCTATTTGCATTTCTCTGTGGATTGAGGGTTTTAATAATTTCATTTTATAGATATCGCACCTAGACCGGCTTTATAATCAAAAAAAGAAAGGAAATCTCACTTTCTACAATACGGGACCTTTAAAGATGACCATTACGGACTTATTTCTTTATTTTTACATATTATTATAAAGCATAAATAAAAGAAAAAAAGAAAAAAGATGGACTCTTATGTAAAATTATATCTTACATGAACATAACCCATTGTTTTTCAGAGTTCTCTGTACAATACTAACGTTAGCAAACTGGCTAGCTAACCTTCGCTTTCTTTTCCCAGATCTTGAATGTTAAGAAGGGACAGACCACTTAGATTGCTAACTGACTGTAAATACTTTCCAGCTCCACACAGTGTATCTAGAATGGTTGAAAGGGAGAAATGGCACACATAGAAGATGTTATTAAACGGGTAAGTAGCTGAACAGACCCTGGTTGAAAGAGGATCACACTTTAATGGACGAGAGCCTTCCTATCTTAAACCCATGAATGTCAGGTCACGATCAAACACATCCATCGCGGCGCTGAAACAAACTCTCCACTCGCTCTGCATAAGAGCTTGTTTTTCATCAACAATCGTTCATGTGCATGTGGAGTGTTTTTTCAGAGCAGTTCAGACAGTTTGCTAAGTGCCTCAGTCCTCTAACTATCATCGCTGCCAATCTAAATTGTTTGCCGCTTTTCAATTAGCCCAACTCATTTGTGCACTTCAGCATTTTTATTTTCATTTTAGGCACTTAAATCCAATTAAAAGCTGTGTTTTCCTACATGTTTCTCAGCACACATGTTCATTCGCTGAGGCTTGCTTGCCTGAGGTTGGATGACAAATTCCAATATATTTGTGCAAAGTCTAAACATGTTCTATTCCAGTTTTGGTTAACAACTGTGTCGCATGTTTAGCTCTGGTTTATGAAATGTTTGATGCTCCATGGGGCAGTAAAATTAAAAAACTACCACTTCCTGTGCTTTGGGAGATTTACTCTTGTTGATTTGATTAAATCTTAAGAACAATACATGAGACACACTTCACAATCACACCATATAACAGTAGATGATGCTGCTTTATAAGTGAACATATTATAAGGATGATATATTTATTTAATATCTATATTCCCCAACTAACACTGCATCCAACCGATTTATGATTTAAGATGACGATCCATGCCTCCGAACAACACATCATGTTATGGCAAAGAAAAACCATTGCTTTTGAAATGCTGCTCCGCTGTGATTTCGTTCTCAAAGATACAGTCTCTCTCCGTTCAGATGCATTGTTGGAAACAAGAGGCACGGCCTTGAGAAAAGATAACACAAATCAAAACTGTGAGACAGACAAACATCAGTGGTTTTTGTTTGTAGGAGAAAGAAAAATTCTATCAATGACGAGCGGTGATTAGGTGGAAGATGGAGCAGATGTATTCTTGTGGTTTGAAACTGCTGCCCAAAAAAGAAATTTAATTGATTATGGACTCAAGGATTTTGTAACTGTGCATGTTGCAGACAGATTCTTCTTCTTTGGTGAACCGTATGTTTTTATTCTGCGTCTATGAAACAAGAAGAAGAATCTTCAGCCACGCTAACAGTGACTGTGATGTTGTAAGCACAGTGCTACTCTGAGCTAAATGCTAATGTCAGAATGGCAACCTGCTCCCAGTGACAATGCTAACATCAATCGCCAAAAAAAATGTTTGCATTGTACATTTCTACAAACCACTGATATGTTGAAACTTTACACTTCTTTATGTTGCAACTTAAAAGTGTTATTAATGATATTTAGCCGCTAAATGTGTCAGTCCGTCTTCGCCCTTCATTGCGTTCACGTTACGACACCGCAGCTGTTCAAATCATCTGCACCCTCAAGTGGTCGCAAGTTTGTTGCACGTATTCTCACGTTTCTAACGCAAGCTAGCAAACATTAACTTTGCTAATGCTAGCTAGCTAACATTAATATTGCTAATGCTAGGTAGCTAACGTCAGGGCAGTAACTTTGTTTGAAGCTGGAACCAACTATCAGGATTCTTACCCAGAGGTAAACAAAACAATAATTTTGGACCCAACAACAGTTTTTTAAGTATGTTTTTAAGGAAAACAAATTATTATTTCTGCACCTTTCTACAAGCTCTGTAGTTGTATATTTTCTAAAAACAAGTTTTTGTCTCTGTAATAATGTTATCAAAAAGACCTTTAATGTTTCTTCAGGTAAAATGTTGTGTTGTGACAATGCTGTGCTTATGGTCTGGTTAGGTTTAGGCACAAAAACACAAGGTTAGGGTTAGGAAAGATCTTTTTTTGGCTAACCTGGTTTGGTGCCACAACATGGTACTTGTCCTGATGTCCCATTAAAAATATCTGGTTTTGTTGCTACTGACACGACTGGAAAATGTTCCAATAACTTGTTAAAAAATATCCAGTGGTTTCACACATCATGCTGTCTCCTACAGTGGTCTCTTCCCCAAAAAAACTAAATTAGAGAACATTTAAGACACTATTTTGAATAAAAGCCATATTAAATGGGAATGTAAGAATTCTAGAGAATATGTGTCCATGTCCGTCTCTCTTGTGCGCATCTATACTCCAGCTGTAGCTTTCGCTTCATCCTCAGATCTTAAGTGATTCATACTCCCAATGTGAAAAACAACAGCCTCGCATGCTTTGTCTTGGGAGACAAACACTAGCATGTAATATCTGTGATCTGTCATTGATTTTAACAGTTCAATTTAAAAAAACACAGGTGATGGTGAAAAGCTGGAGACGGACGAAAAGATCTGACAGCTTTTTGGGGCGTACTTAGACATATTCCTCTGCAGAGAACAACCACATTTGATTGATTTTATTTATTTACCCGAGAGCACATGTTTGAGACTGCTTCCTCCAAGGTCACTGATCATTTATTCAGCGTGACTCATTTGCCTAAAGCACAAATTCCTTGAAAGTATGAACTCATGTTAAAATAAATGTTGCCGCTCTCGCACATCGCACCCCCACAATCCTGCTGTCGGTTTGCCCACACACACACACACACACACACGCAGACATACGCACACCAGGCGTGCATGCACGTGGAAACGCATGCACTCCCTGTACACGCGAGGCTCACACACCTACACAAACACACACATGCAGACTTGTGTGTGGAAGTTGTTCATGCATGTCTAGTAGAGTTGAGCTATGTGGAGAGGATCTTTGATCTCAGCCAGGCAGCCAACCAGCTTCTCTACTATTTGCATTTAGTCTCCTGGGTCTGTTGGCTTCTTGGCCCCTCACCAGCTTCAGATGCAGGTTACAGAGGTAGCCAGAGGGAGATTCCCACACATTCCTGTTTGTGAGAGTGTGTGTGTGTGTTTAAGGTGTGTGTTTTTTGTGCATGCACGAGCCTGTGTTGTTGCAGGCTAAGAATATAACCGTGCTTCTGTGTGTGTGTGTGTGCAAAAGAGAGAGAGAGAGAATAAAGAAGAGGCCAAGCGAGAGTACCTGGGCCAGCACCACATCAAAGTGCATGACAGAGAGAAAGAGTGAGCGAGAGAGAAAGCGAGAGAGGGAAAACGAGCTCGGGATACGCAGAGCGAGAGAGTAAGATAGGAACAGAGTGGACAAACAGCGCGAGAGGAGAGGAACACGGAGAGGGAGAAAGCGAGCGAGGCCTCTCCAGGAGGTCACTGAGTTTCTGGATCTCCGCTCCTTTTGTCCCACAGCACATTCCATAGCAACAATCTGACCAGTCAGCCAGGGAGCCGCAAAAATGAAAAGAAATATAGTGAGGGGAAAAAAAAACAACAACTCCCAGCCCACCTCAGAGTGGTATAGAAACGCTCGCAGGAGAGCGACGGATTGGTTTAAGCCTCTTCTTCGCAAAGGCCACAAAACAAATTATTCAGATTTCATTAGACGTTGCGTCAGTGGCATTTAGATTTCTGTTTCTTAGAATGATTTGTAACTCGTAGTTCCTTATAAAGATTGTTCTCACCTGGTATAAGCTGTTCACTACTAGTAGAAGTCATAGAGTTCTTATGATAGCGAATCCGAAGCAAAAACACAATCAAAACAACCGAACGCGCCACGTCATAGGGCGGAACATGTGTACAGTATATAATGAGTTATATCACCGACTGATATCTTCTCTGCTGCTGCTCTGATTGACGTTGATTAGATGGATTTATTACTTTTGTGGTCATTGAGAGCTTCATTGAATGCTCTGATTTCAATCTCTAACAAGCTCTTAGCTATGCAACTGTAAACCACTAATGCATTTAAATAGCAGTTCAGCTTCAACTAATACCATTTTGAATATTGTATGACTGGCATGATTACCCGTATATTAAAGCTGCTGCAGGCACTTTATCACAACGCTGAAGTGATTTCACAAAAGACTCAGCAAGACAGCACAGTCACCTTGTTTCATCATGTGATCCACTTAAAGGTTCTGTTTGTAAAAAAAGATTTTTTGAGGCTCATTCCCAGCAAATACTGCCACTTACCACGTCACATACTGACGCAACTGAGACTTAGAAATGAGTTGTCTTACAGATTGGACCTTTAAATTCAGAGATTGCTAGCCTATACATGATTGGCACCATGGTAGCAGTGTGGCCTTAAGGGTGGCAATGTTGGTGTGTCACCAGTTTGGTCCAGACTGAATTACCATGGTGGTCTCAGGATGTTTGAGGGGCAGGGGCGGAAAAAATGAAAAGGGCACCTAAAAGGGCACTGGAAGGGCCCCCAAGAGAGAACTTAACCACCTTTTGTCCACTGGATCATGCTTTATCTACCATAGGGGCGTCTAAGAGGGTACTTTAGCAGCGTTTTCTCGGGCATGGGGGGAACACCCCCCCTCGGTCCAACCCTGAGACCACCAGTGTTTAAAACTATTGGATTGCCAAGAAATTTTATACAGACATTAATGATCATTAATGGTCCATTTAAAACCAAATACCTGCAAAGCTAATGCTAATTAATTTTGCTAATTAGCAACAGTTAGCAAGCTAACATGCTAAACTAAGAAGGTGACCATTGTAAACATTTTACCAGCAGTTTAGCATCATCATTGTGAGCATATTAGCATGATATTAGCATTTAGCTTGAAGCACCTAAGAGCTTAAGTATAGAGAGACAGAGTTGCTAGCATGGCAGCAGTCTTGTTATGGAGACTGTTGCTGTTGCAACCAAAAGTTTGTATTTTGTTCCCCAGATTGAAAGGTACCGTGCAGAGTTGTTGACCCCTAGCGGTACGATGGAGCAACGTTTTGATGAGCTGGCATCACTCGCAGATGGAGGCACTAATGCGATACACAGCTGACTGCAGTAAGGCAAGTTTCTAGCGGAAGCATAATAGGCTAAATCACATCATCACACAGCTTTGGATATATTCTGCTTCCTGTGTTGTTACCACCGGAAGCTCAACTCACTAATTGTGGACGTAACTGAAATGAGTCCAAATGAAATTGTGTAACATGGCCGTGTCTCCAGTGCCCAAAATGAAATGCATAATAAATCTGATTTGTTGTTTAGTGAAGTGGCCCTTTAAACTGGTATTTTCAGCTATGCAAATCAGCGCTGCCTAAACACAGGGATTCTAGAAATTACCTATTGCTCACTGATTTCAGCGCTCTTAATGCATTTCCCTGCGCACCAAAGTCAGGGAGTTCGCTCTTGTTCCCATCGGTAATTTGAAATGTAATTACCCATCATTTTAGAGTGCTTCAGGAGCCTGACACCTACATCTCCCTCTCTGCCTCTCTTTCTTTCTTCCCTCTCTCTCTCTGCCTGTTTTTGTATGCTAGTGGAGGATTGTATATTTTCCACCCCCACACATTTTTTGAGCACTACCCCTACCATTACCTATGTAAATGACTCGGGCTCAGACAGGCGGTTTACAGAGCCACCTCTCCTACACCACGACTAAATGAGTGCTTTTACATGCTCACAGGATACCAGATCATATCTCTGCTTGAGGTTATGTTTGGGAAAATCTGTTTATGTGCATCTTCACGTCTACATGTCTATATATATGTCCACGTATGTGTAAATGAGCACGTAACAGACATGTAATATCTCCACTTGGTTAAACAGAAATGAACAGGAAACGGTGTTATGATGGAGTTGCGTGTGCACATATTAGCATGTAGCAGCTGTCATTTTGAAGTTATGAATGAGCTTTTTTTGCCATTTTCAAACTACAGATGCTTCCACATTCAGACTCGTAAAATAAAATGATTTAGTGTTTCCTAAGATAAATATGCATGAAAATACATTTGGTTACACGCTTTTGAACATCATCAACGGAGTGTGGGGAAGCAACAGTGTTGACGCTATGTCAAAGATGTCTACTGAAGTTAGCATGCTAACCAGCTAGCCCTTGCCCGTCCTGTCTCGTAATACCACGAGGTGATATTCTGACAGCCCTCGTGGTTTCAGCTGGGAGATGTGTGCAAGAAGTAGAAGTAAACAAGATAAACACACAAGATGTCAAGACAGGAAGTATTTTTACACATATTTACCTCACTAAATCGTAAAAAATTTGGGTTTGTCCGTCCACTATGACAATCCGAGCAAGGTTGAGCTCAGCACTGTTGCCCGCGGTCCCGCCGTGATCCAAGGGCAGACCCCCATCAGCTAAGGCCACTTAGCTCCACAGCTAACTGAGCCAAGGACAGCTACAGCAAACAGTTCAGTGAGCAGCAGTTAGCAATTATGCTGCCCCCTGTAGTTCTGGAGCTACCTTTGAATTCTGCCCATTTTTTATACACATGAAACTGTCTGTTGTTATAGTCTGTTAATATAGATTGATTACAAAGAAAGTGTTGTTGAGGATATTAAAACAGATACTGTCTAATACAAACAGATTGTAACTAAAACGCATTAGTAAATTACCTGTTATTAAAATAGGACGTCGGTATGGTTACATCCAGTAGGTAAATTGTTCATTTCGTAAGACATCGTCACCTGTGGCTAACAAACTCTTCAGTCCATATATCATAAAGTGCACGAACCTCAGTTTAATAAAGCATTAATGAGTCAGGCAGACTAGACTAACATATTAAGTATTTTTTTCCATCCCCTTCTTCCCTGCACTCTCTCTGCTACTTGGGGATGGAGCAGGGGGATCAGAGGTTGACAAGGGGGATGCATTTAGTCAATGGCATCCCCCATCGTGCCCCTCAGACAGAATACTGGTTACATATCAATTGATGGCTCTACATTATTAACAACACGGTCTCCAAGAATTCTGCAAATCTGCCCCTCAGTTTATATGAAACCTTGTCAACTGTCAAACTTTCTCAAAGATACATAAGTTTGTGCAGCTCAAGGTTGTGTGTTGGAGAACTGCACCTTCTTCTGCTTCTCCAGCCTGTCCACCTTTCAACCATACCATATTTTATTATGCATTATTCCCAGCCTGCCTTGCAAAACAGCACTAAAACTCACAAGCTCAGTGTTGGAGATGAGATATATTAGTTTGGAAAACATCCACCGAGTATTTCGGAGTCTGCCGGTTTATTAATGAAGCAGGTCGAGCCCTGAAGGCAGAGCAGGTAGAGCTGAGGCCGATATTATTACAAGTGTCGTACAGTATCCTCACTGCAGAAACACCAGACAATTAAATTTCTCCTCTTTCACTTCCAGGTCTAACATCTCATCTCAAAGTGCCTGACTGTGATCTGTATCATGGCAGAAGATGATATACCAGCTTTTTGTGAGGATGACTTGTGGTTTAGTCATTTTTGATTTCCACCCACGAGGGAAGTCAGAAAAACTGCACAATTTCATTCAGTCTGTGTGCGGTCATTTGGTCAATTTTCAGCTTTCTCAAAGAAGGTTAGAGAGACAGACTGAGAGCAAAATGGAGAAGACAAAAATCTGTGTGATTCATCGTCTGAGGAGTTCAGCGAGGCTCTTTGTATCCAGATGTAGCTCAGTGATGAAGCGAATGTTGGTGTAAATGTGTCTGATCTCAGTTCCTCTCCCGTCTGTGCACTGAAATGCGAGCGTGAACGTCTTATTCTTTGGTTTGTCCTGCTCATCAGACCGACACCTGGCGACACCCCATCACCATCCGCAGGAGTGGATTTTTTTTCATCCGTGAGCTCCAGCAGTTTGAAATTGTTTTCAGCTTGAAAAGCCACCCACGCACCGACAACTACCCGCGGACTACATGCAGGCTGTTCAGAATGTCCTTGCTTTTATTTACTTGTTTACATTCACCTGCCTTGTGCACAAAGACGAGCGGAGGAAACGCGACGAAATGCGCGCTGTCAGTCAACCCCCACCTGCCACCTCTCTCTTTGTGCGTCTCATGGTCAAATGTACTTATTAGCATTGTAAGACAGATGTGCTCTAATTAAACAAAATCCAAATCAGCGTTATCTCCGATAGCGAAATGAATCAACTGTGCCACTGAATTAGAGTTAATCAGCTGCTTCTGATTCTGATAAATGGACTGAACCACTGATAACCTGCACCACATGCCATAGATTTCAGTTTAGCATTCTGTTGCTATGCAGAAACAGGAAGCAGCTGTCCTGATTATCCCATGTGTGAGAGTTAAACTCATAGATAGCCCCAGAATGTTAAAGAGATAAACTGGAAGCATCACAGACTCAAATATTTCCATTGCCTTTACATTTTTTGGTTTTTAGCTTGTGTGTGTGCACATGTTCTAGTTTTTACAGTGTAGTGTGGACTCCAGTCACATGACATGGAGTCAGACTCAGGTCATAAGTTAAATGAGTGAATACTCAGTTGGATGACTCAACTTTGGCTTCAGAGACGGATCAGATATTCAGGACAGCCATTTAGTTTTTTTTTATGTATATAGAATTAATATATATATGTCATGTGTTAGCATAGAGTATATTTAATGACATTCATTCAGCATTTATGGGCTGTGTTTATGTGATGTAGCACCACCTTTTTATCTGAAGGTGTTGATGATATTAAAATTACATCACGTGTCAAATTTGTCATAATTTCCTGGTGGATTTGGCGACACCTGTGGTGACCGCTGGTAATGCTACGAAATCTTAAAGGTGCCGTTAATAACATAGACGATTGTTGAGTCTCTATCCAGGTATTCTAACACCAACACTGACCTGACCACCAACCCAAAGCTTCAGTATTTGACGACCAGGGAATAAGACGTGATGATCAACTATCTTTCTCCAGAATCACTTTTCACACCTTTAAGAAATCCCAGATTTCCATTAAAAGCAACACGTTTATTGCTAATCTGAAATAGCAACTCATGCATGTGTTTACATTGCATGATGAAAATACACTTCTTTATAAAGTGTTATAGCTCTACTTACATGTGCTGTAGCAAATATGTTTAATTGTTTTAATTGGAATGAATTTGAAAGGCAGACTCCACCACTAATAGTGCTAAACTACCATATAGAGCGGTAACTAATGAATTTAAATTCATTTATTGGCCATAAATTGCATAAAAATGTGGGTTTAATATGATATTTGTTTTTACCGCTTATAAGTTTAAGGGTTGTGAGTGACCCCGGTAAAAAATCACAAAGACAATGCTGAATCGGCTGATCCTAA
The DNA here is from genome assembly GCF_965226575.1 of Pagrus pagrus. Classification (NCBI taxonomy): domain Eukaryota; kingdom Metazoa; phylum Chordata; class Actinopteri; order Spariformes; family Sparidae; genus Pagrus; species Pagrus pagrus. The sequence continues at coordinate 14,470,683 of NC_140206.1, read as the reverse complement.
GTCCCGCCCCCCTTAGTTACTGTTGCTAGGTTGAAAAGCTAGCGTCTGTGAGTCTGGCAACATAGCTTCAGCAAGTCGACAGCAAAGACTACCGTATGCGATGGAGGGATATATCCACGGTGTTGAGTTTTCTGACCACAGCAATACGCCGCTCAAACAAGAGAAGCCACAGACCTCAGTCCATGGTGCTGACCCTTTCACGTTAGCTAGCACTTTGCTGTCATTGGCTAACCTGAGATGTGACTGTACACAATGTGTCTGTGAAGATCTTGGCATCAATGCATCATGTTGATAACTTGTTTTTCTTTGCCATATAGACAAACCAAGCACCTAGCACACGTAAGTTTGACAGGACACAGGAAAGTTGACCGAGGTACATCCCCCGTACGAAGCTTGCGCATCATTTCAATGCTGCTCAGTGGGCACAACTTGGGAACCGTCAATTGAAAACTTTTATCCAAAATAGAGATGTGTTTTAAAAGCCATTATATGACAACATGCAGGATGCAGGACACAAACCCCAGCCTACAGACTCTTCGTAATCGTAACTGTCCACAGAAACCTCGGAGTTGCCAGTTAAGGTAATCCAGACATAAATGTTTCCTTCAAAACACATTTGCTGAAACAAATTAGTCATGTAGAGGTAATTTGTAGATGACAGGGTTGCGATTGAAGGCGTGAGTGTCGAGATCCTTTGCGGTGCCTTTTTTTTTCGGAGGTGGCATCATCCAGCCTCCGTACTTTTCTGAACATCTCCCCGTCATCACGGTGGCACAGTTCTGTGGGTTGCGACCACTTTGCACAGGTGGATATCGATGAGACTGTAATTACATTAAAAGCAGCTCTGAGCTCGTTCTCTCGTTTCATTTTCGCCTCAGTTTTTTGTTGCTGAGCAAGGATGGAGGTAGAATTAAAAACCTAACCATTATAATTGTGCTGGTGCCTGGCATCTGTCACCTGTCAATCAGCCCTCCCTGCCTGTTCTGCCACGGTGCCAATCACTGCTGCTGCCCACCTCTTATATTTTTCCGCCGCCACACGAATCGTCTCCGATTCTTCACCCAAGTTTACTTATTTGCCTTTAATAGTAATAACCACACATTTTAAAGGTGAACTGTCGAAATGGTGTTGCTCTTGCGGTCGCTCGGCGGCGGCGTGGCACTCCGGGGCCTCAAACCGGTAATTTATTTGCCGTTATTAGATTCAACCTCTCGTCATGCCACCGTTGAATCGCCTGCATTTATTCTCTTCTGATGGCTTCTCCGCCTCACACAGCAGGCAGTACAGGATGAATTTAGATCACTATTTATAACGCTGTTGCAGTGCAGGTTGCTCGCGATTCTCAAATTCAAAATGAGCTTTAGCTGCTGAACGCAGCGCCGTACCAAACCTGTTTCCCTCATCTGTTATCGCTAATCTCTACAAAGTCGTCTAAAGGGTGTAAAAATGTGGATTTCGGTGTCATTTTGTACAAAAAAAGGAGCATTTCTGTTACGCTTATGGCTCCGCAACAGGAAAATGTGTTCATCAAAGTTGCCGGATGGCCTCTAGGTGCCTATTCTCCTGCTAAGCCACCTTCTTATGCATATAATAGCTGTAACTACTGCCATTACGAGCTACTCTGCGAGAATCGAGATGAGTCACAGGTGTTCAGAGCTCTTCGCTGAGGACGCTTTGCTGCCCTTCTTAAGACGTGCCCCTCAAAAAAAATTAACTTCAGGTGACACCGAAATGTGGGCTTTTTTTTTTTTTTTTTGCTTTTAATGGCCCTACCGTGTGTGTAGGCGTGCACACGCATGCACACAATTGATGCGTAGGGGTGTGGAGTGGTCAACTGATGAAGCACTGTGGAGGCTGAGAGCTCTGGAGAGTGGTGTGTGGGTTGGAAGCCTCCTCTCCTCGCAGTGAAACACACACACACACACACACACACACACACACACACCAAAGCCGGGGGAGGTGGAGGCAGCAGCGCTTGCTTTCACCGGCTGTCCATTGATCAGTGGAGAGGTTGGTAGACTTAAAAGATCAGTGTAGAGACTGGTGGAGAGCAGAGAGAGGGATGGATGGAGAGGAGAGGAGGATGCTGGGGTCCTGTAGGATACAGCAGAGATAGAGGAGAGGAGGAGAAGGGAAGGGAAAGGTAGAAAGAAAAGACAGGAAGCAAAGTGTGTGAGGAGATAGAGACGAGGGTGAGGGGAGACATAGGGAGGCAGATCACGGCGTCTGGGGGTTGCCCTGGGTTTTAACAGTCTGGAGGAAGCCTGCTGGTAAGCACTTGATGTTTCTCTGTCTCTGTCGTGCCATGTATGTGCACATTAAGCCTATTTGTATGCCTGTCTGTGTCTCGTGCTGCCCATGCTTCGCTGTTGAGCCACTGCAGAGAGAGAGAGAGGGGGGATGCCAGGCGTCTGTCTCCACAGTGCAGCAGGCAGCGGCAGGAGGAGTACTTCCAGGCTTCCTTTCCACTGCAGACAAAACCATTCAGTCTGTTATCTGTTCAATTAAAAACAGCAGCGCGCTCCGGGGCTGCCGCCACTGCTGCTGCTGCTGCTGCTGCTGCTGCAGGATTCATTCAGACTGTGTGTATCTGTCAGTGTGTGTGTGTGTGTGTGTGAGGTGTTAGGGTGGGAAAAAAAAAAAAAAATCACACACAGACTTGCTTGCGTTTTCAAGTTGTCGCCTGCGAGGGAGAAGAAGAGTGATACTCCCCAGATGTCGCTTCTCGTGCTTGTTTGTGCGTGTTGTTGGCGTTTTCGGTGTTTTCTATGAGATGTCAGGTGTGGTGTGGTGTGGCGGGAGGGACTGCCGGACTGACCGGTGCTTTGCATTGTTCCATCACATCCACTCATCCCAAATAAATCACCATATGGGATGTTGTACATATTGCTTCTGCTGCAGGCAATTTAAACAAGAAAAAGACCCTCAGACTGGACAAAAGAAATTCCTGTAGTGTTGCTGCAGCAACCAAATCTCAACTTCGATGACCAAACATGTACTTTACGGTATTCATGTACCTCCTGTGAGAATATTTCTCTTTTTTAGAAGCGCAGCACTGAATGTTGAATATAATACTGCTACAGCTGCAGTCAGTGGTGATGCAGTCAGTGTTTTAACCAGGGAGGTGAAGCACTGAACCATCAGATTGACCCTGAGAGACGACCATTCAGAACTCCATCTGAATTTCACACGATTTAAGGAATTCTTTCCATAAAAAAAAAAACGAGAGATTCTTTTCTGCATTTCTGTTTTTGAAACAATAGTGAGAATATGTCCAACAATGTGTTTCCGCCGCCTGTTTCTGATTGGCTGGGCTTTTGCAGAATGGCCAATAAACACGTGCGAGTACAAAATAGTAATATGCACCAATCAGAAACGCATGTTGCTGTAAAAAAAAAAGGTGCTATTCAGCTCAAAATCATGACGTATTTGCAAGTAAACCAAATACAATGCCAAAAAAACCCACCTAAAATAATTTGAAAGTTACATTTAAACGTTTAAAAAAACAACTGAATCCAGCACAAAGGTCTGATTTCCTCCACTTAACTTTCCTGCCCTGATCGATCACATATCCTGCCAATCAATCCCCCAATCTGTACCTTCCATTTCATTGGAAGCTCGGGCGTAAACAGCAGCTAATGACACGCAGTGATCTCCTCTCCATCACTTTAAACCACATCCACTTGTGGCTCGTTACGCTCCTCGCTCTGTCCCCCCCGGAGGTCCCCGGACCCCAGCTTGTGCACCGCCGAGCCAGGCAGCAGCTGAAGAATCCCCCTTATGATATGGAGGCAAACACGCGTTGACGTGTCGCGCTGCGCTTCCGACCTCTAGTATCGGTATGCGTCTTCTGTACACACAGCACACACACACACGCACGCACACACACGCACAGCTCTCTCATGGGGACATGCGGCCAGCAGACGCAGCCACGGTAAGTGGAGCCAGTTTTCTCTTACGGCGCTTTATCTCCCGGAGGGGAATAACAACGTTCTCCAGCCTCGGTGTGTCGGTGTTGTGGTTGTCCGTGTTGGAAAAAGGGAAGTTTAACAGACTTTTTCTCGCTCGTCGGCACCGTTCCGCCGATCGCAGCCTCTCCATGCAGATTGCGCAACGCGGCGCATGATCGGACTGTAAAAAAAAAAACGTGAAAACAATTCGGTATTGTGCTTTTATTCAACACCGTGTTACTGCTAAAGGCTCGTTTGGCCAAAGTCCACCTCATCATCTCAGTTGTGCTTTGCTTTGGCCATGCGGGGCTCCTCCAGGGAGCACATTTCACTCTCCCCGCTTGGTTAAAAATGGGATTTTCACGCACCAAAACTGTCGTCTTTTCCTAACCCACGGCCACATCTACAGCGTTGTTCAACAACCACTTGTGTTTTTCTTTTTCCACAACTTTAATGTTTCGTTACTTTGAGATCCAAGCGTGCTGCTCGGTCCCGTGTGTGTGTGTGTGTGTGTGTGTGTGTGTTGGGGGGGAGGCAATGCGCAAAGTGTGTGGTCTCCAAGCTCTCCACCCCCGCAGAGACGCACGGTTTGCGCGCACGCACACACACAGATGCACACGCACACGATTACGCGCACATGTACGCACGCACGCACACACAAGCTCTGTCTGTCACGGTCGGGCATGGATGTCTCTGGGTCTCAGGAATGCGCCCGGCGTTTTCTCTGTATTTTTCACATTAAGAGCAGTTTGGGAACCGCTCTCAAAGCCACTCTCTGAACCGCTGCCACCAGCGGCAAGCGAGCGGCAGTCACGCGGACGCTTCCGGTTGCGTATTTCACAATAAGGGTCGTTAGACTTGCATAGGGTGACGCAAACCAGGGAAACTGAGATTGTATTGGCAGGCTATTGTCACAAAGCCAATGATGTTGAGAATATTTTGTCATTATTTTTTCAATCAAGAGCATACTGAATTATCTTTGAGGGTTTTTTTTTGTATTATCGATAAATGTGCTGGTAAAAAAATGGCAAACAAATTAAATAAATAGCAGAAAATGCAGGTTAATATTCACCAAATCCAAACAATGTGTTTTCTGATGAACAATCCAGAACCTAGGAATAACGAATATACAGAAACATGACCATAAAACAACAGATCCTCTCTGTAAAGCTGTAGCTGGGTAATATTTGTCACTTTTGTTCGAAAAATCAGGTTAATCGACTGTCACGATAACAAACCGTCAGTTTTCTGTCGATCAACTCGCAACTGACCAACTAATCTCTTCAGGTCTAATATGTCAGCTAATATATGCCATGACATGTTTTAATATAATTTCACCATCAGGCATGTCAAAAGTCAGTAATCTCGTGGCCTACCTGTTCAATATTTAATACATTTTAGGCCACAAAACACATTTGAAGTCTTGTTTCTAGTCTTTAATTTTCACAAGAACTACATGCTTTTACTTTGGATGCAAAAACTTGCACAGTTTCCGGTGTGCTCCTGCTAAACCCCGCCGTATTGACGCTGCAGGGTGGGAGGGTGGTGGTGGTGGTGGTAGCCCCCGCCTGGAGAGGAGCGAGGGGGAAATTCTTGTGTTTTTGGTATGCGATTACCCAGCGGAGAACCCATGACTGAAGGGGAGGAGGAGGAGGAGGAGGAGGAGGGCCGGGGTTGAGTTTAGGATACATTCCTCGCCTTCCTCTTTAAGTTAACCACATTATTGGAGCTGCTGACATGTTGCCTCCTCACATGACACTCATAATCTCCCAGCTGATGCCTCACAACTGGACAAAGTGGTCAGTTGACCCCAGCACTAACGAGGATGATACACAGACAACAGAGGGAAAAAAACTACAAGTCCCAATTATAACAAATACTGATACAAGAGAGAACAAAAACAGCAGCTGACTACCATTATAAACACTAATGTATACAGAACCCAAGACATCTATCTATCTGCTGTTAATTCAGAACAGGCTATGCTTGTCAATCTCTGTTTCAAATTAATTAGGGACTGTATGGAAATTACTAGGGTGGGAAGGGGGGAGGAACCTTTATAAAACAAGAGGTTCGTAATGTTTGGTTCAGGCACTCCCTTCTACATAGAAAACATGTATTTGTTAAAGGCGCAATATGTAAGAATTAGCCACCCGTCGTATTCATACTCGAAGCAAATAAGATGCGACATACCACCAGAGTAATTATTAGCTGCCGTTAGCTGGTTAGCTCAGTTAGCCGTACAGCTAGCGGTCCGGACTGGGAGCTCGGGGACCAGATGTGGGATGGTGTTGACACAGCTAGCACAGAAGCTTTGGAGTGGAACGGGCTGGTGCTAGCTGGTTAGCAGGCCAACTTCTCAGCAACACAATAAATGACGTCATAATGTCAAAACTGTTATTTCTTCACATTATGTTCATGATTTTAGTTCATTTTCAAATGTTTACATCTACATTTTTACACATTGCCCCTTTACATAGGCCTAAATCACACAGGGTATTAGCGATTATACAATGTTAGCAATATTAGCGGAAATTATGTTGAACGTGACAAATGTTGCTTTCCGTTTACCGAGCGTCCCAGCAGCTCTCCATTTAGGCTAGCTCAATACGTTTAGCTTGACTGTAGCTCTGTTAAAGACTTAAATTAAGACTATGCTAGCTAGCGAAAAAAGGTGCTCGTTAGTGAGGGAATGTTCTGTCCTTGCTAACTACAAAGATCCATGTTTAGCCTACTACTTCACAAACATGACACATAGTGACACCTGTTACGGACTCATGAAATGCACGTTTACGATCAATGACTCACATGTGTCAGACATGACAGACTTGGCATGTCTGCGACGTAGCTATTTGGCTTCAACTATTCAAAAAATGTCTTTAAAAGAGCAACTTGCAAAAGAAGAGACTGAAATAAAATAAACGTAAAGATCATGGAAAAATTCAAGACAGCTCCCTAAAAAAGAAAAAAAAACCTCCCACTCTTCTTCCCCCCACGTCCTGTCTATTAATTTGTGTACGGTCCCTTAAAAACCTGAATTTATTTCATTATTTCCATCAAATTCCTTTCACTGCTGACAGCACCCACCTGTAAAGGCTGAGGTGGCGACACACACATATGCACACGCAGTCTTTAGTTTGACGTTAACTTGAGAAATACGCCGACATTACATCTGACATATTAAATGGGGCTTGCCAGATTTGCATAAAACCAGTGGAGCTCTGCCTGTTCTTTGGCGTCTGTCGAAAAAACTGTAATCGCCCACTCGCTAATGACAATTACTATAATGGACTGATTGTTGGATTATGCCACCAAAGTGGTTTCAGCACACATCTGCATAATTGTTCTTAGCATATACGCGCCCGTGGGCTCCCGGCTGCCATTAGCTGTTTTCAGAGAGGAGAGTGATTGAGGGGCTGTTTCGAAAAAGCTTGAAGAACAGCCGCAAATTGTGTGCCAACTGCGTGGGTGTTTTGAGTGTGCGTGTCTGTGGAGTCTGCTGTGTGAAAATGCACTAAATATTGTCTAATTAAAGAGAGTTTTTGCATTCGGATTTGCTGTCGACTAAAGCAAGGGGACGGAGCAGCTGCACGAGGGGGCGAATCCCGGAGCAAAGTTCACTTTCAGGCGCTGAACCCTCGGCTCAGGGGCCGCCGGTGGCTCGCTGCACAAACAGGCGGAAATGAATGGATTTGAAGCGGGGTGTTTGTGGTAAACAGCATCACGCTGAGTCATTTTATTAAAGAAAAAAAAAGAAAAAGTTCAGAAATGAAGATTATACAACGATCAAGTCATCCTCCATGAATGATGCAAGCGAGCCGAGGGCCAATCAGTGACAAGATGCATCACTGCTCCCAGTTTTATCTAAACTGTACCGGCGAGGTTGAACTGTTCATCGATCCATCCTCCCTTTTAGCTCGCCTCGGACTCCTTTTTGTGATACTGAATAAAAGTGGCTTGCTCACATTTTACGTCCTGAAAACACAGAAAATCATCAGTAACATCTTCATGAAATATCAATGCTTCTCACTCCCCAGCTGATACCCCCACTGCTCTACACTGTCCTTTTATGACGTCCCATCCTAACTTCTGCTTACATGCTTTAAATTTTAAACATCTACACGTCTTGTTTAGTCGTACGGCCTTTGTTCAAATTCTGGAAAGCGATATGAAGATGTTTCCTGTTTCCAGCTTTCGTCAAAAATCGAATCAGTGTAAACCACCGTCACATGACCAACAGATGGACGGACACATCCGTGGCACATGGGGGACTGTAGCAGCGTGAGCCAGATCAACAGCTGAACCCAGCTTTCCGGTTACAGTCCCTGTTTAAACATTCAGCGAGGCTGAGCGGAGCAGCGCTGAGCGAAAATCTGTCGGACTGTGTCCTCCAGCGAAAGTGCAAATTTCTCCCCCCATCAAATTCAATCGAGAGAATTGAGTCAGCACCGAGGAAATAATTGTCCCGGCTCTACCTGAAATCTGCACGGAGGGCCGCTGTTACTTCATCTCCTCCTCTTCCTCCTCTCATTGCTCATCTCCTGAAAGCAGGCCAACATCCCACACACACACACACAAAATCATGCTCCCTCTCACTCTCTCCTTTCTCTGAACAGCACTCTGTGCTAATTACTCTCCGTTTCCATAGCAATGGGTAGCACCTCTCTTTTTTTTTTTGTTATCTTGGATAGCCCATCGCAAACACGCCTCGTTCGACTGAGGCGTCAGTTTATTGTTGAGGGGATTTATTTTGCATTCATCCCCAAATTATCAAGAACGTACAAATAAATGAAGCGTTTTTCTTTAAATAAAATATCTTTATTATACGATAGTCACTTATAATCAGTCCCTTATTTAACGCACATTCCAGGGAGTATTTTTGTGAAGAAGTGTATGTTTTTTGCCTCATATGTGAGTTAGTTATGTCCTGTGTTTCCCAGAATGCCTTTCCACAGCCGGAGGGGGAAAGAGCAACAGCAGAGTGAGAGCGAGAGTTTTGCACCACCACTCCTTTTCCTCTGCTGAGGTGGCCTCTTCCTCCGCAATCTAAATTTTAAGCAGTGTTAAAGGACCTAACAAACAAATCTCTCTATCGGCTTCTTATTATGAGATGTGTAAAAACACAATTTTCTGTCAAAGACGGAGCAGTTTGGATGATTTCACACGACAGATTTCTGTATATGTGGGGGTTTTTTTGCACTGGTTTGACGTGGGCGGGCCTTCTTTGGAAAATCACGACGTCCCAGTCCAGCCTGAACCGATCACGATTTTTAGCGACATCCGAATCGACGCGTGATGACCGTTATGGGGTTGCTTGTAAGCTGTCAATCAGATCTGATCACACAACATACGCGATGAAGCAGTTTAGACATTATCGAAATTCGGATGAAGTTTCGTGGTTCGGCCGAACATTTCTGGAGCTCCACAGCAAAACAGAGCTGCAGCATTCTCCTAAACAACTGAAGTAGATGGGGACTTCCAAAAACACCCTAACAAATAGCTCCACACAGCTTGTCCAAGCCTCCAGACGCCCTGAGGACCCAATGAATTTGAAAAGACGTCACGCTCGTGGACGCACTTCGGATGTGGTGTGCGCTAACCTCGTTAGCTCGGCAGCTACACAGCAGATCGCGACTTAAAGGGTTTAAATAACATCTTTTCTAATTAATTTGGGATCTGAGGGCTTCTGGAGACTTGGATCACACCAGATGAGCTGTACAGACCCATTTCATCTTTTTTTTTTTTTTTTCACATTTTAAAACGAGCCCCCATCGACTTCAGTTGTTTAGGAGAATGCTGCCGCGCTGTTTTGCTGTGAAGCTCCTGAAATGTTTTGTCCATCGGCATGGGGGTGAGTAGATAATGACTGAATTGTGTGGACTTGTCCTTTAATCTTTGCTTTAGTCATAAAGACATAGTCTAATGTTACATAAAATACTGAAATAAGTGTTCTTACCTTACAAAGACAACATGGTGATTTATTATTCGCCTCCCTAGCACTAGCGTAGCGAGATTACCATGAATAATCAGCGGTCAGGATTCTTTATTCAACGGGGACATTTCATCAAGTTATCATAAAAGAGTCTATTCAGCTCGCACGAATGAGCGTCCCCCGCCTAACTACATGTCCGTGCTCTGGATGTCACACATTAGGCTCCGTATTAGTGAGTCATTTTGACACGGCCACACGTTTCTATATATAAACATGTAACTCAACACTGAAACGGGTCAGAAACCTTACAGGGGTGGTAATTACAGCGGAAAGAACAGACACCGGAGCGGATCCCAGGCGCGAGTGTTGGCGCTTTTCAGTGGAACCTGGGAGAGAGGGAGAGAGAGCCCGATAGCCTGACAGGACAAGAAAAGGGGAGATTATCACAGCCTGAGTGGCCCTCGCTTCATTACTCATTAAACACACAGGAATGCTGTGTCTCGGTGGTTAAAGGTGCACTATGTACTTTTTTCTTTTTAATCAGTAGAAAAAAGATCTTCATTAAGCCTAAATAAACAAACTCTTTGTTTTCATGACTGAATAAACAGAGTAAACAGACCCTGGAGACCTCATTTTCCTCTGAGAACAGCTTGTTGATTCAATTATGGAAAAATAAAAATGTTCACACAGTGCCCCTTTAAAACTTTGAATGTAAGGGATTGAATTTCAGTTAAAATTGAGCTAATTTAGGATGAGATTTTGAGACAGATTCAGATTTGCAGCTCCAGGTAAATAACTGACAGTGAGCAACGTTACTACAGGTTCAGTTTAAATTACACCACCAATATGCATAAATATTAGCAATAAAGCCACCAAACATTAGTTTGTTCTGTTCCTTTAATGTATATCAATGTGACATAAATTCACTGCTAATTAATGTCAATTAAAAAGTGGGTGCAGCCCTCCTCTTTGAGCAGCGCCATTATTCTCAATGACCCTGGCTTTTATGAATGGGCAGCAGGAAGCTCCGCCATTGGCTGCGAGCGACAGCCAATCGGGGAGGATCGTTTGCAGCAGAGGCGGGAGCGAATGAATGGACGAGTCAGACATTTTTTTTTAGAGGTCAGGGTCTGTGGGGTGTGTGTGTGTGTGTGTGTGCGCGTGTGTAGGTGTGTGTGTTTGCGTGCGAGCCTCACACGCTGACCTACTTGCTTTATTGCAGCCGTCTATACATAGCTGTGGGAAAACGCGGGCAGACAATCAGAACCGGTTTAAAATTAGCAGTCAGGGCCACCTGTCTGTCTTCTCACAAAGGCGGAAACGCCAGAGCGGGGCAGGGGCAGAGATGGAGGGAACAGGAAGGAAGGAGAGGAGGGGGAAGAAGGATGAGGATGGGGGGGAGGAGGGAGGGAGAGCATTGATCACACTGCTGGTTTAACTCCTTCTCTCTTGCTCTTTCTCCCCCCCCCCTTTTTTTTTTTTTTCTTTCCACGCTGCGACACAGGGAGACATTGTTAGGCGGTCTGGATTGGAGGCGAGGGGGGGTAGTCGGTGGTCCGGGCCAAGCAGAGTTCACATACCTCTCTGCTGGATCGCTGCCAGATCTCAGAGGATATAGGTGGAAGATATAGGGAGAGGAGAGTTAAAGGACCGTTTCCAACTTCCTCGTGTGATGTCAGATTTTTGTCAGGAGACGGTTCTGTGTGTTGCGGCAACACTTGAGCGCGCAGGATGTTCGGTAAAAGTGCAAAACTGGCCCTTTATTTTCAGTCTTTTTCAAAACCTGCACCCCCCCACACACTCCCCCTCCTCTCTTTACATATAACGCTACTGTCACTCTATCACAAAAGTCTTAGGTTTCCTGCCTTTGTCGTTTCAGACAGCCAACAGGAAGTCTTCATCTTCTTAACTGATGAAGACTTCCTGCTCTAAAACTCCCATCTTGTTTCCTCGAATCACGATTTTTCAGCCCACACTTGGTTTTGTTCCTGTGTGCCTCCGCCACAGTGAGAGCTGTGGGTAGAGAGTCAAAATGTTCCAGAGAGGCATTACAACAGCAGTAAAAGTACATATCAGCGCTGCGCTTGGACCACCAGATAACTCAGCTCTTATTGCTGTTGCTTTTAAATGCATTCGAACGTTGAGTATAAAATGTTGGATTCTTAATTTCCCGTGGGGGGAAACTCAGCCGTCTCGTTGTCTCGTGTGCAGTTTCACAAAAAAGTGGTTCTCATCCCAGCATCTCTGTGTTTTTCAGGACCCCCCGTCAGACTCGGAACAGCAGATGGGCACGCCGGCGGGAAAGCGGTGGAAAGTCCTCTCCAGCGTCCATCTGCGGCAGTCAAAATGGACGCCGCAACAGCCGGGCTCGGGCGGCCATCTTGGTTTCAGCCCGGGAGCAGAGGGACTGTACGGCAGTTTAGCTCCTTTTGCTACACGCACCTCCACCTGTACCTGAAGCTACAAAATCACCTCCATCTTGCATGTAATTAACATGTTAGCAGTTATTCTAGGACAAAATACTTTTAAAATCCATCTTTAACACAAGTTTTGCCCAAGGTTTATGGTGTACGAGCCCTTTTGATGTAAGTAATGTCTACTTGACGGTGTATCTATAGGTTGTGATTCAATTCAGCTCGTGCAGGGAAACAGACAACAGCATATCGTCACATGGGAACAGACTGATGTGGAGATCTCAATGTACATCCTCACACAGAGGGTTTTAACAGGTTGACTTGCATAAGTGACTTATATGAAAGTCCAGCAGACAACCTCATCATACATGTTGATTGGCGGAGTGTTCACGGACGAAGGTGCAGGTGGGAAAACGTCAATGTCGTCTTTTTTTAAAGGATTTTCATGGCTGTGTATTGCACAATATTCTGAGTCATATCCTCACCTACATCCCATCAGCCGGCGCTGATGACACATCTGATACCCCAGGGAACCGGCTTTTTTGTCACATTCCCTCCGCTTGACGTCGTTATCCTTTCTCATCATTTCCCGTCTTGGCTGAAATGCAGCAGCCATTTTGGCTCCAAATCGGAGCAGCGGACCCACAGGGCGCCCAGCGGTTGCTCAGTAGTCAGTGTAGATCCTGTGGGGCTGGCAGCAGCTACATCTGGCTACTGGGTCTCTGCTGGCGGACATGTTATTCAGGATACATGACGATGACATAAAGGCCGACTGTATGACTGGATTCTATAATACTTTGATTACTTATTACTTTACATAAAGATGAGTGTGTTATTCTCTAATGGGGTTTTCCCTGTGTAGTTCACACCCTCTGCTTGTGATCTTTTGTGCCACGCGGCTTTAAAATGTCAAAGAAATGTCTCAAAAGCGCACCCGCTGTGAAGAGAAAAGCCTTCAGCAGAGTTAATCCTAGACTGCATGGGTAGTTTGGATGACAGATGTTTTATTTTTTAAATAAAAATGATGTTTTTGAGATTCGGGGTAAGTTCTGGACCTGGCATACAGTGTAGGATTCTGTGTGTGTCAGTCTACAGCTACATTGTCTGCTGGGTTTCAGACCTGTACTCACACACATCAATGTCTATCTGAAATATATGCAAGTGTTTCTATTGTTTTTCCCATTTGACTGTAAATGATAAATGAAATGAATATATGAAAGTGTTGTGGTGTGTTTGAGGAACCAAAAAAGCATGGATAATTTGACAACTTTGTGTTTATTGACTCATCATAAAACATTCTTCAAACAATAAAACAATTTTAAATGTCCGTTTTCTGTACAATGCTTGCTAAGCAATTTTATTTATATATAGAAAATGTAAGAGGAGTCGTGTTAAAATGACAAAACTCCTTCAAATTTAATGGCAGGTACTCTGGAAAAAATAACAGCATTCCATCAACAAATATTTTCAAGCAATAAATATGTATTTATAAATAGTGTAAATTTACATCAAGATTAGAAACAAAACGCAACAAAAAAAATAATAATCACAAATTAAACTTTTTTCCATAAGTCTATGTGCAACCCATTCTCTTTGTGACTTGGCTAGTAAGTTTTTTTTTTCTAAATTTTTTCCATTTTTTTTTTTAACTAAGAAACAAACAAAACGTCATAGTTTTGAAAAGAACGAGACAAAGATAAAACCTAATGTAAAAAAAAAAAAAAAGAAAGAAAGCAAAAGAAAAGAGAGAGATAATCACCTAAACTCTTCACATTACAAATTTTTTTGGAGATTTTGCTGTCGAAAGAGTCTTAAAATTACTATCTACCATAGAAAAAAGACCAGTTAGGCTAGTGCTCCTTAGAAGGAAATCAGAAGAAGAGTTTGGGGGAACTTCTAGAAATAAAAGCCAACGTTTTCATCCTGTTGCCAGAATAGAAAAAGAAAAAAAGGGAGAGGGAAAGAGGGGAGAGAGAGAGAGAGAAAGGTTGTCAAGTCAGTAGTCTTTTACGGGTGGTGTTGCCAGTTGTGACAGTTAACAAGTATCTACAAAACATTTTTATCACGCATTAAGAATCCCACTCCTCCCTCTGTTCCCAACCGTTTTTGATTAAGTCCTCCATTAAAACAGGGCGGAACCATTGTCACTTAGAGGGGGCTGGGAGGGAAAGGAGAGAAAAAAAGAAGTCCTGTTAGCGAGCTCGATGGCGCCCCCCCCTGGAAGGGCAAGGCTCCAGCACTTCAAAACAGGTTGCATAGACAGACACACTCGGCCGCCTCAGCCTCCAGCCGTCGCTATGGAGACCAGCCATGTGGTGAGGGGTGGGGAGACGGCCTTGGCTTTCCTGAATATCAGAAATGGTCCGCGTATGTAGATGTTTGTTCTGTTTTTTGTTTTGTTTTCATCTTAATACAAGTTCCTGTGAATGGGCGTCATGGCTCCCCAGCAGAAGAAGAAAAAGGGGTGTCACCTAATGTCAAGATGAAGATGAATGAAGAGGAGGGGCCTGGGGAGGAAGACGACACACGGGAATTAGTCGCGTCAGGTTTTGAAGTCGACATGCTGATGTACCACAGACAGAAAAGCAGCGTCGTTTCAGGCTTTTCAATAAACATCTAGCTTCAAGCTGGTTAGATCAGAATGTCTGTATTGATGTAGCATTGAGAGGAACCACACCCAGCACCAGTCACCTTATGAACTTCTTTTATTACACAACATCCGTAGCTCGTTGTTTGAGGTGAAATGTGAAGGTGATTTAAAAGCAGTGATTGGAAACCTGGTGGCATTAACAGCAAACAGTCACTTTTTTAAACCTCGAAAATAAAAAAGCACAAGTTGAGTGAACTGATTCATACTAGTTTATGGTTGGTTGGAATGAAACCTGAAGACTGTCAGCACTCTCTAGCGTGACTTCGTTCAACACTGTCGTATTTTATTTAGAATCGCTGAACATTTTTCATTCGTCCCGCCGATTCAAACAAATGTACTAGAATTCTCTTTTAGTCTGAAAGAAGAGACGGAGCGCCTCGAGTCCACCTCTCCCACCGTCTGGTGACTTACTAATGTGAACTGGTCATAGACCTGCATCATGTCGTCCATCCTGTGCTGCTCCAGCACCACAAAGTCGTCCAGTGTGGCGCTGCCTTTCCTGGCACAGTCCTGGCAGTGGACCACGTACTGCTTCTTGGACAGGAGCTCGCGGCGCACAAAGAGCAGGTTGAACACCTCCACCTGCACAGCACACACACACGTATAAATACGACAGGCAGCGCAAACTGTTTGAATGACTTGAATCTCCTTGTCTTTTCTATTATATTGCATCTCTGAGATTAGATTCGCGAGTCTGACTGAAGTTGAACAACAGAGGCTGCAGTGATGATGTCATGTAGAGACAAATCCTGGAGCTGCTTCACAGACGGTGTATAATAGAACAATTGCTGAGACACAGTGACAGCAGACATTTAATGGGATATGGACACATTTCTGCTAAACAGCCGAAAGCCCTGCATTCAAATAAAGCCATTAGCACACCCGTTAATTAGCTCAAACAAAGACTGAGTCGGCCTTTAATTCGATGTCAACAAACCGACTGATAACACCCTGTCCAACATCGCACAATTGTAGCACAAACGACTCAAGAACTGACATCTGCTATACGGTTCATGTGCATTTGTGTATGTTGCATTCACAAATGATTTGAGTTTTTTGCGACAATATGTGGATACGCTAGATTTAAGGAAGTTACGACAAGGCAACACAAATGTCTCAGGGTCCATAGTTACGGATACTTGAGTGAATTATGTGCACACATGTATCGAAAGACATTACAACAACACAACTGAAGCAAAAATGATCAGATTCAGACCAGCAGAGACACACAATCAGGGGACGAATGCATTTGGTTGTAATCCAGCATGTACGGTGCAAGTATCATTCAGGATGTGAGCAGTTACGCACATGGTGAGACAATTTTTTTTCTTAAATACTAGAAGTGTTAACTGCTTGCCCACAAATGTGAAATCCTGTTAAATTTCACACCTCTGTTACTGAGATGTTCCCTGTGCGCTTACTGACCTCACAGATGGTGCAGTAGTGGGCCGGCTCGTCCCTGGTCCTCGGCCTCAGCACCGTTTCCTTGCCGGCTGACGCCAAAGCCTCCTTCACCCACTGGCACTGCTTCAATGTCCGCAGCAAGCAGTACCTGAGACAAGACGACACGTGTCAGATATAAAAATATATAATCTAGCTTGTGCCAAAGACTTCAAGTCGAGCGTGTAATACAAACAAACTGCTGGGAGTTGAAAGTGAAGGATTCTGGGACTCACTTGATCATCTCGAACAGCTTGTGGTCGGACACTTTGATGTTGCGTGCCATGTTCCAGGAGAGGTGCACCATGGGAACCATGGACTTGACGCTCTGGAGCTTATTCCATTCGTAACGCTCCACAGCCAGCTTGTACTGGTGGGCTAAAAAAAAAAGGCAGTAGTAAAATATTACTTTACTCGACATGAACACAAGAATCCAGATGATGCTTATATGCAGTGAATGATGTCGATCGTACAAAAAAAAAAAGGACACAAAAAAATGTACAATGGCCTGTACAGCATAAAAACTGTTGCACAGGCCATTAAGTTGACAAATGGAAGCGTGTTTGTTCCATCGTGCAGACGAGAAAAAACATCTAAAATGCATCTGTTGCTGACAGGAAATAAAACCTGCTGCAATCAGCTCAGCTATCAGCTAAAAAGGTCACTAATCAGCTAAAAAGCATTTCAAACATCACGGTAAAGGTCACCATATCAAAAATAATTCCTGCCAGACGACGTTGCGAGCTCCCGCTGACTCGTTAGGTACATCTACACTCAGCCACTTTATTAGACACACCTGTTCGACTGCTCATTAACACAAACACCTCATCTGACAATCCTGAAGTGGCAACTGAACACGTTTAGGTATGCGATATAGTAAAGGTGATATGCAAGCAAATGCCTTCAGTCAGATTGGTTCGAGCTGACAGAGAGGCGGCAGTAATTCAAATAACCGCACGTTATAACCGAGGTACGCAGAAGCATCTCTAAACACGCAACGATTTTAACCTTGAAGCAGATGGGCTGCAGCTGCAGAAGACCACACCGTGCACAGCTCCTGTCAGCTAAAAACAGGAAACTGAGGCCAGAACTGGCACAAGCTCACCATAACTGGAGCATGGTTGCTGACCACGTCTATCCCTTTATGACCACGGTGTACCCATCTTCATAACTATAAAAAGCCATAACAAACCACCCTCTAGATGCATGACTACCACCAATATTACCCATATCCCACAATCCCCTGCATACCGGTGAGAGGTCCAACGTTCCAGGCAATGTTGTTGCACCAGCCGATGGCCTGCACCCAGTGGACGGTGCCGGTGTTGAGCCACACCAGGTCGCCTGGACGCTGGATGAACCGGTAGACGGGCACGTCGGCCTCGTACAGGTCCTCCAGGTTGGGCCACCACGAGCCCATCAGGAAGTTGATGTTGTTCCTGGAGGTGAGGAATTGAAAGGAGAGTCAAGTCATTTTTATTGGATTCGAGCAGCTTTATACGTCACACCTTGTGTCCTTAGAGCCTCGTCCGGTCTATCTTACTTTTCACAGAAGTTGCTCATCACTCCCCAGTAGGGCTCCGGTACTGCAAACCATTCACAGTCTCCTGGTCCGATGTTGATGTTGACGGCGCAGAAGTTATTGTGTTCTTGGTGACCTGGAGACACAAATCCACAAATCAAAACTGATGCACAACTTACAGAATAAAGAAAGTGTTGTTATCATTTGTCCCAGAAAGAAAGCATCGAGTATGTGTGTGTGTGTGTGTGTGTGTGTGTGTGTATTTACCTGGTATCCTGCTCCCAGGGACCTTCATGTAGAGCTGAACGGTGTTCATACCCAGGATGGTGTGGCCCACGTGGCTGAGCAGGTTGCCGGCAGACACAACTCGGGCGAAGGCTGGTAGTTTACTGAGCTCCTGGAGTTGCTGTTTCCACCTGGTGGAGGGTGGAGAGGACATTATATCAGTCATTGTAAGATCAGTTTTAAGACAAGGCAGATGAGGTGGTGTGATGTGATCCAAACTTACTTCCTTTCGTCCGACACGTCGATGTTGGTTCCAAACTTGATGTGCTTTAAGGGGCCCCTTCTCTTGCGAGCAACACTGAAGAGACGCACACAAAGAGAATTTACAATGAGCCACATAAAGTGAGTTTAATGTGGTGTCTACCTTCCAATTATACATTTAGTGACGGTTAATGTGAAGACTTTGAAGTCAAAAATTGGAGAATGTTGCAGAAAATAAGAAAGTGGTGCAAACAGATATGAAATCGTGACATGTTCCTCAAAACATAACAATTCAGCTGAACCAACTATATTCAATATTAGACCATTGGAGCTTTCCAAAAGAGCAAAATAATCTACCTAAGGTCAATGAATATGCAGAACAAAGTTCAGTACCTCTCTGCTGACGCTGGCTCTGTGTCCGAGGGCTCCTTTAGTGCCTTCTTCTCATTTTCCTCCTGAAAACAAACAGGAAACACATGAAAACAGCAGCATAGCACCTATCAATCTTTTCTTGTACCCCTAGATGTCCTTAAACTGGACTTCCTGGCGCTGTATGGTGGTGACTGGTTGTCTGTGGCAATTAGATATATTTGTTTGTTTTGTGGGTTTCATTGCCATTAATCTACGTGTGACACCAGCTACTGCCCTTGGATTATCTGACACCTGAAATACATCGAATTACAGATGTATCTAATAGTGCACATGTACTGAAGATTCGACGTGGCCTTCAACAACAGGAGAGCACAAATCCACAGCTAAGCAGACCAGTATCGTTACTAGCATATTTTGGTACAGCTAAGTTTCACTACAGGGACAGCTCAACACTGTGGCAACTGACTTATACACATACATATTATGGACAATGTCATATCAACGAAAAGTAAAGTGGATGAATTTCAATTGATCGATTAGTTGTTTGCTCTAGAAAATTGTGAAAAATATAAATCACGGTTTCCCAAAGCGCAAGACGACACCACTAATGTTTGTTTTGTCCATTTTGTCCAAATTCATTTAATAGTTGACAACTAATGGATTAATTGTTGCAGCTCTTCAAGATTTTTCCAAATGATTAACGGTAGATAAATGGAGAGTTGAAAGCAGCACTGAGGAAGAAGAAGCCTTTCAGCAGGGTGATAACAGACAGGTCAAGAGTTATTTAGAGGGAAATTAGGCAAAGGATAGAAGGGAGATGAAGAAGAACAACATTAGGCAGGAATGGCAGGGAGTGTGCACAATGATGGGACAGGATAAAAGAAATCACTTGCATGGAGATGATTATTTGACCTCTGCAAATGATTTAAGAAAAACTACTGAAGGTTTGGCAAGTTGGATCTCGATACGGAGCAGAATTTGATTAAGCAACTGGTAGGGTGTTGTGATGCAAAGTCTAAGTTCCAAGAGGGGTGCAAAACAATCTACAACATGGATAACAAAAGAATAATCTACAAAAACTAACTTAACCTCCCTGACGTGATGAATATCTTGAGTCCTGAATGTGTTTTGTTAAAGTGGATTCCAGAGGACACAGATAAAGCAGAACTGACCCGTAGGGACTCCTGGAAAGAAGCAGCCTGATACTGGGCATATTTGGCGATGGTGGTGTGGGCGCGGGCGCTTTCGCAGCGCCACATTTTCTTGATGCCCGTCGGGTCCCAGTTCTCATCAGCGGGCTGAGAGAGTTGAGTCCAGACCTCCACCAGGTGCTCCGGGTTGGCCTCTACTAACGTCTTAGTGGAGAACAGACCCAAGTCTGCAGAGAAACGGACACCAGAGAGTGAAACAACTGATTAAAACACTGACGTCTTCGTGATTGATGAGGAAAGATACATATTTCAAACTAAGAATTTACCCAGTTTGAGTGCTCCAGCCAGTCCTCTGATGACAGTGACAGGGTTGGAGGGGTTTGTGCAGAACTGGTGCAGTGGGGGGAAGAAAGCATCCCTCTTGTTCTCCAGCTGCTCCAGACAGGAAATGGGAGGTTAAAAGCAGGTAGCCATAGTGTTGCATAATATTCTTCATGACCAAGGCTGCTCAGGTAAAAAGTACCTGACCTATTTCTGAACAGACTGCTGCCAGACACTTTAAAGTCGTCTTCAGCTCTCAGTCCTCTGGGCAATACTCACGTAGATGCTGGGTGTAGGAGGGTTCAGCTTGTCTTTGGGCAGGGCTGGTGAGGGTGGAGGGGGCAGCCGGGGCGGGGGGCACTTATCGAGGAGGATGCTGCTGTTGGAGAGACCGTTCCTCCCCAGGTTCCTGCACGTACGCGACGCAGAAAAATGTCTTTAGTGAAAGCAGCAAACAGCAGCCTGAGGCAGAATCATACTTGCTGTTCTACTTCAGATCTTGTATGTCTATCAGTGCTCCTTTAACAGTCCATTTAAATGAATAGGCAACGCATATGCAAGGTGTGATGTCACCTTCTTCCCCATCAAATCCGTTTCCATCTGATAAAAGAAGTGCAACCAAATGGATGAATCTATTCGGCTGAATAATACTAGATAATATCTGCATGGCAACAAGACTGCCCAGTAGCCATCGGTGTTGTTTACAGTTACATAATTATTTGCCTCTGGTTCTGTAGTTACTCTGCAATTCCACTGGGAGGAGACATCTTCAAAACTAACCACACAGTTCAGCTGATCCCTCTCTCTACTGCACCATTCGATATATACAGCAGAAGCCTGTTAACTTTCTGATAAGGAATGACAAAACACCAGTAAATGCTGGGCGACAGCTTGAAGCCTTTCAGGGTCTTTACTTTAGAAACCAGGCTCACATGGGCCTCGCTAACCATCTGTGAAACAATCAAAAAATTGCAATACACAAAAATAAGGTGACAATAAACTACTACACTCAACTTCACACCTATTACATTCTAAAAATATATCAGAGTGCAGTCATGGCTTCTATTTGTTATAAAAAGATGTACTTGTTGTTTAAATATAGTTACAGTCTTGTGTAGGTACTTTGTTATGGTTGGACTGAGTAATCTGTGCTTTTGTCAACATCATAACCTAATGGCAAGACCATCATTCTCACTAAGCCGAATAAACCTGTGGTTATCTGCAGGACACCATGATGTGATTTCAGTCTCACCTGCAGGCCTTCAGCACGTCTGTGGAGCTGGGGTAGATGGATATTGAAGATGACGACGATGACGATGAGGAGGAGCTGTGTCCGTGTGGGGGCGTAGCTTTAAGACTGGTGACGGTGGGCGGCTCAGCCTTTAGTGGGCTTTGAGAGTCCTCAGAGATACCTCCTTTGCCGTTACCGTTCACAGCAGGTGCAGTAGTTGTGGTGGTGGTCGTGGTGGTGGTGTTGTTGTTGGTGGTGGTGGTGGCAGCGGGACTGTGGGCGCCTGTTTGGGTGTGTTCTGAGGATTTGGGCGAGGGTGTGGCGGTGGACATGGCAGAGATGGGCGACGAGGCAGCTGAGCTGCCCTGTGCGTGGGGGGTGGAGGGCAGGACGGCCGGGTGGATGTTGTTGATTTTCTTGTGGGACTCGGGTGTGGCGGATGCTGTGGACGCAGTCCCTTCCGATGGTCCTTCACCCTCCTCGGGGCCCTTCCCCCCTGCCAGCAGGGCAGATAGTCTAGGATTGTCTGCGCTAAGGCTCGGCTTCTCGCCGCCCTCTGCCACCTTGCCACCATCCCCAGAGTGTACGTGATTGGCTAAGCCATCTGCCTGCGGCGTTTTGCCATCAGCTGATGGCAACGGCGATGGCATCTTGCTCTCAGAGCCCCCGTTGCCGAGGGACGCGGCTGCCGTGGCGAGGGCGGCTGCGGTGTTGCTATCTTTGGTAGCGGACGCACCAGGTGCTGCTCCACCTGAGGTAGAGGAGGGGGGCAGGGAGGGTGGGGAAGGGAGATGGTTGTGAGCCTGCTGCCGTGGCGATGGGGCGTTAGTGGAATGTCCAACCTGATTGTTGGGGTGAACAGGAGCGGTGGAGTTGGGCATCTGGGGGTGAGAGAGGGTCCCCTCAGTGTTGGAGCCTGTCACATGTGGAACAGACCCCTTCTGAAGCCCCTGAAGGAAGAAGAGAGCAGCTGTTATACAGTGACAGAGAGGGGACTGGTGGGCTGAGATGTATTAAAAGTTAACGTGTACACAACAATGTGCCAGGTTTATACCTGATGATGATCCTTGTGTGGATTTAGATGCTGTAACTTAAACAGGAGCATTCAATGAGTTGTGAGCGCAACCCCTTTCTATGTTTACATGTGTGACGTTCTTGTGCACATTAGCAATGTCTGGTGCTGAGCCAAAACATGAATTCCTGCATACTTTCAATTCACACGTGTCACATGGGAGGGATTTCACAGCTTGTTTCATGAAACCACTTGATGGATTTTCTCAATGGTCTCTGACAGTTTTTACAACAGAGCCAAGTAGGTCAGTAGGATAAAACAGAATTATACCCATATCTTATCTGAGCAACAGTGAACTTGCCAGAGGGGGGAAACCTGCACAGAAAAAAGACAAACAGTAATTTAAATCTAACCTGAGAGGAGTTTAGGTGCAGGGCCTGGCGCGGCGTGGTGTCCTGTGTTTGCGTGCTTGTGCAGGTGTGAGGTAGCAGTGCTGCGTCGCCGCTGCCAGCAGCTTGCAGATAAGGCACGTCTCCGTTGGGTCCTGTGGCCGTGGGCCCTGACTGATTATTACTACTACTGTTACTACCCACGGGGAGGGAGTCTGAGTGTCCGTGTTGCCCAGGGCCCATGGGCCCGTTGGCCAGCGGCTGAGGCGGGCACGGGGGCCGGTGGGGTCCAAGGTGGGGCCGGGTGGGGTGGAGGCTGGGGTTAGGGGAGGGGAGGGAGTTGGTGGTGGGGCCGTTGGGGAGGGAGAGGCGCACCTGACCTCCCGAGGCATTCTGTCTCATCTGTAAATGAAAACGATGACAACAGCTCAGTTTGAAATGCAATTATAGCCGGAAATGTGTATCTGGAAGTAGTTTATTTTGTTTGCTTAAACCTGGCTGGAGAAATGGGTGAGTCAGTAACACACACAAACACACGTAGTGACATTAACATTCTCAACTGTTAATGTTGAAACTTGTATTGTAATACATGCCAAACTACACCGGTCTAACATCTACACGTGCCAAAACACCAGGAAAGGACTGGTCTGAACTACTATGGTGTTTACACACTCAGGATCAGCGAGCTCATTTATTCTACAGGATTACTTCATCTTCCCAAAGATCAAGGACATTCCAGGCACCATTTCCAATGTCACAATGACCATCAAAGGAATGAGAAAAGTTTTTTTTTTGGTTGAACAAATGCTTTATTAGAATTTAACAGACTGTTATGTCCTAAGAGACATTAAACTTGCTTTAATAACACTACTAAGGTAGAATTTAATACTTTAGATAAACAAATGTACACGGTGTAATAACTGTCAGTTTTCGCACCACAGTATACCTTAAAATCTGCATAAAGCTGCAACCCTTGTATGAACACTTCTCAACTGTGCTGTGTTACAGTGAGAGCAGAATGCAGACAGAGAGAATGTGACCTGTTATATAACATTTAGTGAAAGATTATCAAAATAAGTCCAGTTCCTATTCTTGCACAAATCATATAAATCCAAGTACTTTCAATGATCCACACCCACTGGACCTTTACACTTTGTTGTGTGAACATGTGCTTGTATGACAAGTATGAGGACTGCAGTAGTCAAACATGCCGATTCATCACAACTAGACCAATGAGTGTGCTTGGTTCGAACCTTACAGGACCAATACAGTGAAGGATCAGAACCAAGACTAAGGACAGGAAAGTATTTTAATATCAAATATTCATTCAGCATTTTTGGAGCCCACCTGACCACTGCATGGTGAAGTGGCATGTGTTAATCTTAAAGTCTGATATGTGTACGTGTGACACAGTATAGGTTTTTGTTACCTGGTGCTGGTGCTGCTGCATCATGCCGAGCTGAGCCTCCAGCTGCCCCAACATCTGAAGCTGTGGGGGCTTCAGGCTGGCCCGGTTACTCCGCAACTGTTCCAGCACCTGGACACAAAAGACAGCAAAGCCCAGAGTTCACGTAAAAGCTTAGATTGTAAATAAGACAAAACATGAGAACAGATATATTACGAACCTGTAGTTTCTGCGGGGAGAGGTACCAGTTGGGAACTGGCTGCTGTGCTGAGTTACTGGCCCATGAATCGCCCTAAAAACACAATATGAACATTAAAAATATGCGCAACACGTAAGGTGTATAAGAGTACAAAGTACAGATTACAATGCATGACTCTCATTGGTGCCGTCACTGTCATTTTACCTTGGAAGGGCTGGAGGCTCTCTTCCTCTTGGCTGGGCAGGACTGGTCCTCGGCTTGGCCCAGTGAGCCCACGTGAGGAGGCAGAGACTGACCCGAGCCTCCGCCCTCTGCACTGTGATTGGGCTTACAAGCCTGGAAGGGGAGGGGGGGGTGGCAGGGAGCGCAGGCAGAGATAAGCAAAAGAAACGTAAGGCGGAAAAGAACGTAAATGGAGGGACAAAACACAGGGTCATGGAAGGAAGGAAGAAAGAAAGAGTGAAGCAAGCGTTGGGGAAATAAGTGGGAAATGGAGAATGAAAAATAAAACGGAGGGAGCGTGGAAAGACGCAGTCGAGTGTGTTTTTGGGAGAAAAAGTGCGGAGGTCAAAGGGCAAAGCAAAGCAAGGGATGGAGAATAAAGAAGAGAGAAAAGGAGAGCAATATTGTGATCGTGTGTTGGCGCTTAAACAAACAAGCAGGACATGTAGAGCAAAACACTCCTGTGTATCTGAAGGTGTTACTTCATCATAGGGCAACAGCAGCCCCGGGGCAGTTCTCCTGCTTAAAGGAATGCTGGTGAAAATTCATCGCTAACGGCGTTTCCATCAACCCCTGAAGCCCTCAACATGTCAGAATGACTTCGTCTTTGCAGCAGTTCAAGGTACTCCTTATTGCACTTTGCAGCCGTTTAAGGGCACAATAGCATAACTGGACCTTTAAAGCAAAAGGTCACAGCACATTCCACACACCGTCAGTGGTACCCTTACCTCGGAGGACGCCCATGAGCCAGATGTGACTGCCCCGAAATTTAGTTTAACAAAACCTCAATGTCTGTTTTATACAGGAGTCACATTCGCTTACTTTTTGTTGTATGCTGCCTTAAAAATCTAAATTCTAAAACTCCTTCAATGATCATTCACTACACTTCTTGAGTCACTTTGTTTATTTTCACCAGGTCTGTATATTAACTCAGATTGTATGTTTTGATCGACAACAAATAGGACGACAGGATCGTTTAACTTTGAATATTCGAAGGTTTTTGCTTTAAACGTGATTGAACTTGAAAACATTACGGTTAAAATTAAACAGTTGAAGACTTTGATGACTTTGTACGAACCCCTGAAAACACACACCAAAACTAAAAAGTCACGATTTTAGTATTTCAAGCAAATATTTTTGTTGAACAAAAAGTGCACAAACAAAATGCTATATTAAAATAGTTTTTCCTCATGTATTTCATTCATGTTATGATGATGCATCAGGCTAAAGACATGAAGTCACATCTGACCCATTGAAAACTATCCATCCAAAATGTCCCCGGTTCAAATTCACCATGGAATAGGTCTTACAGTGAATTGACTCTCACCAAGTCAAAGCCAATAAATCAACAGATTCCAAATGTTATAAAGTCAATAACACGACAATGATCACACACAAACATGAACACTACTCACATCTACTGCATTGATGGGCATGAATGAGTGAGGTGGTAATGAAACACTAGGGGGCGTTGGGGCTTTTGTGAGCAGCTGCAGGACATCTAAGGTCAACTACTGAAGGGGGGAGGAAGATGGACGGAGCCAATGGGAAGCCTGGGGATAAACTCTACGGCAGCACGACCTCACCGATCAGACTGGGCCAGGGCCAAAAGCCAAAAAAGGGCCAAAACATCAATGAGTGTGAGAATTGTAAACACAGCCACTTAGAATTAGAGAGTTTTAATCTCTTCAGAAAGGCAATCTCTCTCAATCAAAACCAAAGCAGATTAAGAGCCAACAGTGGTGTGGTGCAGGCCACCTAAAACTGGATTAAATTAACTGAGAGGAAGTAAAGTCCTCAAGAAATTCGATTAAAGAAAGCATTAACAGGAGGAGAAATTGAATGGGAAAGCCTTCAGAAGCGCTTTGTTGATTTTTGGTTCACTTGAGCCGAGCATGATGGGTGAAGCCGAGTGACTACGGTGCTGTGGAGAAGAAAAGGGAGGTGCAGGAGTGGGTAACACTTGGCCGGACCCGTCCTTGCTCAACGCAGATGCCATAAAGCAGCCATTATTACATTGGAAATAGAGTTTGATGCATGACTTGTTATTCAATTTGTGCAGAAACGGCGCACTGACAATAAAGTCAAGGTTGTCAATCCGAGTGTGACCGCATTCACGTTGCAGTGGAGTAAAAAATTGAGATTCCTTGGGAGCACATTGTGCTTTTCTGGCGTCTTTAGACATCTGCGTTCACATGCACATACACAGTGTGGAAGGCGGCGCTGAGCTCAAGTGTTACCCATCTGTAGGGACAACAGTGCATGCGCAAGTGTTGGCCTGTCTGTGTGTGCGTTATGTGTTTGAGTGCCTATGTGTCTGAGTGTGCACTCAGTCAAAGGGAGGGAAGGAGGGGAGAGGGAGGGAAGGAGGCGGGAGGTGTAAGTTGCTCTATCTGGTCTCTCACCTGCTGTGGTGCACTGCTCAGGCCTCCCTGCCTGGAGGTTAGCTCAGCTGGGATTGGTAGACTCCATGCCTCCTCAATAAGAGGGAGCATTTTACTTTTACTCTGTAGGCTACTGAGCTGGGGGTTACTCAACTGAGCCTAGGGGAATGGAAAACGACGTGAAAAAACAAAAAAAATAATAAAACACAAGGCTTTTGTTGTTGCTGTTGTTGTTGAATTAAAAAAAACGATGACCTCAAAACAAGGAAATGATTAGCAATGGTAGATAGGTAGAGATTATAACACAAGTGAAGCTAAGTTGGAAACTGATATGCAAACTTGTGTCTTGGCTGGCTAATAGTCATGTACAGCATCGACCACACAAAGGAGGTAACACTACTTGAATGACACTCGGCAACAGTAATCCAAAACACAGTCACAATTCCATTAAAACAAGCCACTGAGCTTGTCTTAATGCCATGAATTTATGCTGACATAACTGGTGGAAATGTGACATTCCTTCATGCATATGTAAAGGAAAATGACACTGCTTGGACAAAAAGATAGATGAATAAATCAACACATGAGATATGGGGATTGTTGGAACCCCCGGTTGTTAGATCTATGGCAGGGCGACTTTGAGCCAGCTAGCATTAGCTTCAACATGAATCAATCGGTCTGAAAAATATAAATAATCCTTAAAATAAGGAAAACTAATCATTCCTAAAGGATACTACCTTGTTTATTTTCCCTATTTCCCTTATATCATGTTGCGGAGTATACGCAACAGCTGAAAAAAGGTTCCAGTGAGGACCAACTACCTATCAGTCATGAGTTAGTTTCTTGAGAGAATGGGAGGTGTGAAGCTGGGCAGAATTAAAATGAGATCAGAGTTTCCAGGCCCTCTGAGTTTGAAAGTTCCCTTTGTGCCTGACAGGACACTAATCGCATCCCTGTGGAATAAGATACAGACTTATTCAGCACAGTTGTAGCTGCACAGGGATGCCAACAAAGAACAGTAGAGGCAGGAGAGGGTGAAGATGGTAGTGGAGAGGAAACCGTGAAAAATCCCATCATCTGCTCCCTATGCTAGTGGAAGGGAATTTTCCCTGATGGAAATTTCAGCTATTGGTCAATTTTCTGTCAGTGTTGTTACTCGGTCTACGTTTGGTGGCACTCACTGCTAGTCCTCTGCCCACGATACACGCGGGGCACCGAATCGCTTTTGGTGAAATTGGTTCAAGTGAGCGAGCACCGGAGCGGCGTGAACGAATCAGCAGCAGCCAGCAGTTTTCATTAGGGATGTCCCAAACTGATAAAGGCATTTCTGGATGGATCTGTATCTGGGGTCTCATTACAGAAACTGCCTAAGTCTGGAATCCTACCTTATCTCAGTTTTGGATAACATTTCAAAAGTTTGCGATTGCAGAACCGTCCTAACTGAAAAACCTAACGAATTAGGAATGTGAAGTCAGGATGGCAGAGACCCTTGTCCTACATTTAAAATAACTACCAAAAACAGCAGCGCCGTTGTTGTAAGTTGTGCATGGGGTACAACATAAACACTGAAATATTATGATTGAAAGGCTACTCAGATTGCAACTGTTGGAAAAGCTCACACTGATGTTACCCAATTAGCTTAAGATTTTGCCAACTGTGTATTTGTGGGTGTATATCCTCTTCTCTATAGACATGCATTGAAGATAAAGAGAACAGCCATCTTTTCTTGTCAATTATAGCAAGCTAGCGAGCCATTGACCACTGATGCGAGACAGCCATTAAGCCTTGATGGATACAGGCAGTCTAATGTACAGTCCAAACACAGATACAGGCATGACAGGACAAGTGCAGATTTAAAGAACCGAGTTTGAAACTTGAGTTAAGATAGGATGATCGGTTAGGACATTTTTCTGTAATGAGCCCTTGCTATATGAATCCTGATATGTTTCTGAAACCTTTGTTTGTTGTGTGGGTAGGCCAGCTGTGAGATACGCCCGATTGAGCTCTGTTCAAACATTAGAAGTCAACAGCGTTATAAAAACACTACCTACCGAGTGCACAGAATATATAAACGGCAGCTTCAATTAATGATATGACAGCGTGTGTCGGTAAGTGTTCTCAAGCAGGGCAGTACTGAGATCCAACAATGTGATAGAAATATTATAGGAAAGCTCTGATGCAGGCTAAATGTCCTTAATATGCAGGTGCACCCCGTCTTTGAATGCTTGTAAATCGGATTATCAAACTGAGGCTGCTTTAAATTCCTTTCTCCACCCACCTGCAGGCATTTGATGCGGTGGGCAAGCGCCGTGGTGTTGGTGCAGCCCTTGCTGCGTGTGGCGTTGATGTAGCACTTGATGGCGTCGTGCGGCTGGTTGCACGACTCATACAGTGTGCCCAGATCCATCCAGGCGGCGGCGTGGCTGTGGTCCAGCTGCACGGCGCAGATGTAGGCCTGCAGAGCGTCCATGGGCTGGTTCTGCTGCTGGTACAACACCCTGGGGAGGGGGAGGGAGGAAGGGGGCAGAGACAAAGGGAAGGGGAGAGAGGGAAGGATGCAGAGGGGAAAATAAGGGGAAAGTGATGATGAGGATAGAGAGGAGAAATAAAGTGTTTTTAGTTTAGTAACATAAGGGAAAATTAGGTGATTAAATCAACAGTTAAAGTGGGAAGTTGAAGGTAGTATGGAAGGCAAATAGAAAGAAGAAAGGATATAGTTCCCTCCAAAAAGTCCATTCAGTGGCATTCGTGCATCAGCCTCCCCTGAACAAGTGGACCCTTACCCTATAGAGCACCAGGTATCCGCACTGGCCTCTGATTTGTCTATGGATTGCCGATAAGAGATGAATGCGTCCTGGACCTTCCCAATACTAGAGTAGCACCTGCAGAAGACACAGAAAGTCAGGGTTGTGCTACAGACATAAAAAAAACATTTAAACATGTGATTTAAAAATGTGCTAAGTAACTACTACATAAAGCTTCTTTCTACACATTGTATTCATACTTCAGACTGCATGCAACGTAAATATTTGGGATGTACAACCCCGCTTCCAAAAAGTCAGGACACTGCGGTTATCACTTTATTGTGTTTTGTAAATATGCCTCCAACACACAAAGCACTGAAGCAGTGAATGAGCACTGAATATCTTTGTATGTCTTTGTACTGTATTCAACTGAATATAAGATTGAAAAGGATCTATATTCTACCTTGTCATATTAAAATGATTAAAACTAAAATTAGGGTTAGAAAGATGTGATAACAACAACAATAAACGGATGTTTTGCATTCATTAAAACCACACCAAAGTATTGCGTTTTAAGAAATAGAGCCAGTGTTTGATAGAGAACAATGCTAGACAGCAGGCATACTCAGAGGAATAAGAATCAATCAAGGGTTATAAAGCTTCTCCTGATCAATTAAAAGAGGCCTTGATTAATCCTGATACCAGCAGGTTGTCTCAGGACATCAGTATTTATTTCAGCTTACTAAAGCTTTATTACGCCATGATCTGATGTTGTGTTTGCGCGTGGAACGTACCTGCCAAGGAAGTACCAGGACTGTCCAGAGTTTGGGTCGGCCTCCAGAGATTTCTGCAGACACTGGATGGCATAGCTGTCCCTGCTGGCTCTGTCCCCGAGCTGTTCCACTGTGTGATGCATCCAGCCTGGAAAATGTCAAATCGATCAATCACTGTTTTCTACTGAGCTGATCTCTCAAAGGCGGTTAACAGCCGTGGAACTACACGATGTGTAACCAATGATGTTTTTACTGAACCGAAAACATCAAAAACTACTGGTAAAAGAAAACAACTTTTTTTTTTTTCATTCAATAAGCTACATAAAACTACCCTCTTGTATTATTCTGATTAACTTTATATCTGAAATGTTTTAGATCCGATTCCTTCGATTAAGTTTTTATGCCTTCTCTACCCAAATTCTGCAATATTAAACTTGAGGTGTGCATTCTCTTACCTAGCTGCTGCAGGGTAGTGGCCTTCACCTGTGCAGGAAGATCATCCGTCTGCAGGAGGCTCTCGTAGGCCTCCTTGGCAGCGCGGTATCTCTTCTGGATATGAGGAGCAGAAGGGGCAGTGAGGGACAAAAGAGGGTCAAAGAAAACAGTGGGAAAGGATAATGGGGGGAGGTAGTGAGAGGAGAGAACAAGACACAAATTAGAACAGGGGGATCTCTTTACAGCATCTTTTTACAGGATTCAGTTTGAATCCCAAACTTTTGCCAGGTCATCCATTTTGTTTCTCTTCCCATCTCTCCAATGTGCAGAATAACAAAACAGGAACAGAAAAGTAATAATCTTGTGGGCCTCCCTTCTCAGTTTTAATCGCACTTTTGCATCCAAAGATGTGCTGCTCAATGGCAGCACACAACCTAAGCCTGAGACTTCCACTGCAGCGTTGTGTTCTGACACAGCACAAAAAAAAGAACGCATTAGTCGCGAAGCGCCGCTGCTCCCAGAGCTGGCGAGAGCTACTGTACTTCTCTACTGAATCCGACATAAAGAGAGAGAGAGAGAGACCACCAGCATACAAAAGAGGGGGAGACAGACTTTCTTGTTTCCGTGGCAACCCCGTCGATCGGCTGAGAGTAATCTCCTATCCCCTCCCGCATGCCACCCACTCGCGCACCCTGCTCCCTCCTCAAATTTGTCAGCACCTGGTTCAAAATAGACAAAAATAGGGCTATCCCCGGCATTCTGATGATCTCACAGTGGAAGCTGGGCTATGAGCTATCGCATTACCTTGGACGTTAAATGAACCTGCAGCACTTTTGTTCACAGTTACAAATGACAGAAGCCAAACAACTGTCTCGTGTCCTTGGGCGCTAATTGAAGCACAGGCTTAACAAAAGAGCAAGCACTTACCTGAATCTCATACAAATGAGCAATGTGGAACTGAACTGTAAAAGGAGAGAGAAGGAAACATGTTAAGTAAAGGTTATTTAGCATTTAAGAAAGGTTTTCCCACCCCCTCTGAGAGTTAGTCCTCCTTATAGTCTTTTCAAGTCTGTGAAAAGTACTGCTGCATTGCCAATAAATAGGTGTCAGAAGTCCATGGTTGCCTGTCTCCATTGAGTGTAACAGACCAGATAGGTAGCTGTGCTCCTGGCGGCACCTTCCTTTGTCTGGAGCGCTGCAGTGTCTGATCTAAGCTGCCTGAGTGACTCTCAGCAGATGGAGGGAGAGAGAGAGGAGGGAGAGAGAGACAGAGAGAGAGAGAGAGAGAGGGGAAGAAAGACGGGGGCTGCCCTTGCTGTGTGTGTGTGTGTGTGTGCGAGTGAGAACAGGAATGAGGGGGACACAATGAGGCAAAGGCAAACAGCGAGGCGGTTGGGCAAAAAATGGATATTGCTGTCGCCAAGGTAACAGGTACCGGGGCGGGAGAGATGAGATGGCAGCGGCATATCAAATAATGCCAGAGCTCTACCCAGACTGAACCCCGGCAGCTGAACATAATCCAACACTCTGTACCGCGGACGGCGAACACAATAAGATGCTCGAGTTCTCCTGCTGCTATTTTTAAGATGCAGGGGACTTTTTCCATTCCAGGATCAATTGTTGTGAGTGCTGCAGTCTAAGAATAGCTCGTTTGGATATTTTTACCATCAAAATCAATGCAAACCAATGTGTAATGCACATAAAACAAATACACAGACTAAAGCAAATCTATGAGATCATAATGTTACAATGCATATGTTTAATACAATTTGTAAAGGATGATTCCAAATTGCTTCACATTCATTTCTTTATTCGTTTATTTTATCTATTTAAAAAAATGTAAGCAGCAGCATACAATCCAGAAAGCTTGTATTTGATATATTAATTTAAGACAAGTCTTTTATTAAGGAGTGAATAACTAATTTAACATGTGAAATAAATGAAAGGTGCTTACTTTCAGCTTTGGACAAAGTGCAGGGGTTGGAGTCAATCAAAGCCAGCTGAAAATGCTGTGAGAGAGTATGGATAGAGGTCAGTAAAAGCACGCACAGAATAATCAGCCATACATAGTACTGTTGAGCTATCACTAGTTTCCAGGAACCATACAGTCGCTCTATGGTATCATCACAGTAGGGGCCCGATCCTTTTCTGTTCTGTTATTAAGGTCATCTTGATGCATGAAGCTGCTGTTCAAAATAACTCAACGCTTCCTGCAGGCACTTCATAACAAATGCATTATAAAGTATATGCCTTATTGTGAATCCATGTCGCACAATAGCAATCCTACCTAATTCTAAACTATTTTCTATTTGTACAATAAGCAGGACTCGAGGCCAATGGTGTCCTGACGGGGACGATAGAAAATGTGTTTGGAACAAACAGACATCCCTGAACGCCTCTGAGGAGAAAAAGGCATTTTTTATGTACATATTATTATCACCCAGTAAATGACAAACTGAAGCAAGTGATAACTACAATGGAGTGCGTCTTCCCATGCGGTTAGTAAAGATACTGTCACTGGCTGATTGACTGTCCTACGAAAAATACGCCACTTTATATTCTGAAATTATGCAGTAAACTCACTATCTACCAGAGACGTGCCTTATTTTTTCCCTGATTTTCGGGACGGTTGAAATTAGCTTTTTTGGGATAGTTCTGGGAAGACTGAAAAACGTTAGTCTAAAGCCCTGACAATAGCTGCTATTGGGTCAAGTGTTATTATTTTTGCTGGTCAGAGAAAATTAAATCAAACATCACAATTTCACAAATGTGGTATTAAGCAAAGTTTAATCCATGACTATGAAACTGGACTGTGTATTAAAGCTTGGGGAGGGTGTACCTTTAAGCTTGACTCATAGTCTGTGTTGACCTTGAACATGAGACCCAGGCGGAGGTGGATCTCCTTGGCCCGGGAGAACCCTGGGTCGATGTACAGCACCTCCTGGAATGCTTTGATCGCCCTGTGAGGGATAAATGGAGAGTATGGTGAGTAGAAGGAGGGAGGGCGGTATCAAAAATAGACCGAGGGACTATAAAACATAAAAAAGACATATGATAAGACAGACCTGTTGGACCAGGCTGTTTGTAATAAATCTGTCTGAACCCCAACTAGACTAAAACTTAAAATGAAACATTTTTTCATTTGCTCTGCACCAAAGGAACCAAACAACAGATGTAAACACCATCTCAGATGCAGCACATTCTGTTTATTGCTCATTCAAGTCACGCTGGGTGCTATATTGAACAGAATACTAAAGATGTTCCTTGCACAGTACCTGAGGAGGTACCCCATTTGTTTTTAATTTGTTTTGCTTCACAATCAATGGAAGCAGAAAACTGGCGAACACAAGCTTTATTCGCTTATACTTTTGTGGTGGCTTAATGTCGAGGTGCAGCACTTGCTATAAGAAACGTAACAGGCATGTGGGATGTCTTCAGCCCCTTCAAAATATCGGATTTGCCTCTTGAAAACAATTTGACTATAATTTGGCTGCAGCCATCGAGAACAATGGCTGCGTTTGCTGATGCTTGCGTCTTGGTGCTTTTCATCTATCCAGAGGTTTCAGCTGGCTGATTCATTTTGGTAATTCAGACAGAACTGAGTCCTCTCTGGTTGTGGCGTTACCATGGAAACAACATAGGACACAGCTTCCCTCGCAAGCATTTTTTTTTCCAGTTGGTTACAACAAACAGATAAACATACACAGACAAACTGAGCTGCGTAATCCTGGTCTCGCATTCACAGGAGCGATCTCTCTTAAATGAGCTTTTTCTCCATGTCCATTCAACAGCGCATTGTTCGCCTTGGTTAAAGCGTGTTCAGCTGCATTACAAACAGGATTGCTTCACCCTGAGCAATAAAACGCAGAACGAGTTCTTTGAAAAAAGTATAAAAATGACATGTTATGGTTTTACAAGAGTGTTTTTTGGGGGGTTTTACTGTGTGCCAGACTATTTCTTGGCAGGCAACCATCGGTGGCTCCAGGAAGTCACTGCTCCCGGCCAAGAAATTGTTAAGCACGAAACCCCGTAGCCCCCCGAGATAACAGCAAATTGTTGAGTTTTAACTTTTGTTTATGCACAGATTAAACGAAGATACTGCATAACGTATTAATCAGTGAGCTTTAAAGGTACCAGTGGGTATTTTGTTACAGAGCCAGGCTAGCTGTTTTCAATATTTATGCTAAGCTAAGCGGCAACTGGCTCCAGCTACATAATAACGGTGCAGACTAGAGAGTAGGGCTGTGCAATATGATCAAAATCTCATATCCAGATAAAGTGAATTCCATATCAGGATGATGACGTGCATCACGTTATTGTAGACCTTTGGGAATTAATCTAACTCGGCAAGAAAAATAAGAAACGTCAAACTGTTTATTTAACAGCATTTTAAAAAACTAAAGATTGCAGATTTCAGTGCAATAACGTGAAACTGAGTCACAATGCTTCTAAGAAGAGAAGACTTCCCCACTCTTAATTACACCTGACTCAATAGCTTGTACTGCAAATTTAATAAAGATGATTAGTACTCACCACTGAAAGGCATTATAGTGGAAGTAGACCATTCCCAGGCCATACAGAAAGGCAGCATTCTGGGCGGGTATGGAGAGAGGTGCAAGGTCATTAGGACACAAAATAAAAATAAAAATACTTGTCTTCCTTTACAAGTGCACTAAAATGACACAGACAGCTGTTACAACACAACAGAATAGACTGTTTTAACATGGACAAAAAAACTAACCCAGTTAACAACATACACTGTATGTGTCCTTATAAACAAAATCCCATACATATTTACATAACCTTGAGACTTTTGGGCACAGCTCAGTAATCAGAAAAACCACTAACTAGTTATCAGTCTCACCGCAAAGTATCAAATTCCCAGGAGAGAAGTTCAAAATTACGCTGACACGAAACCTGAAACCGCATCTCACACCACCATCTAACCCAACCGAGGCCATACACACTTCCTGTGCATTGGCGAGTGAATGTGTGGGAAAGAAAGCAAGAGTGTGTAGCCACGTGTGTGTGTGTGTGTGTTTGTGTGTCTCACCTTCCAGTAGTCTGACTGTAAACTGTAGTACCTCTGGTATGCCGATAATGCTGTAATTAAAAGGGAGAGGGAAGTGGAGAGTTAATCTGTGTCAACACAACACCGCTGAAGAGAACGTGAGCAGTCAGCATTTATGTCGGGCTGGAGTGGAGCCAAGTGCACGGCTGCACATACTCGTACTGTGTATTCACTGAAAACTAGCTACACTGGATCAAGGGTTAATCTTAGGGTGAGGATAATTATTTTATCAAGAGTTGCATGCTCAGAAATAAAGCTTAAGTCATTTGTCGAAACCCAACGAAAAAACAAAACTGGGACGACTGTACAAACCACTCGAGCGCAGCTTATGAGGAAAGGTTACTCACCTTTCGGGTAATCCTCCAAAAGGAGGTTGAAGTGGCCGAGCTGACAGAACAACTCTGGCTCCACTTTGCCCTCGGCCTTAAGGATGAGCGAATCGTAGCAGCGAACAGCCTGGGGAGAAGACAAAAACAAATTGGTGTAAAGCAAAGGAAGAAAACACAGGGATAGGGGGACAAGAGAAAGAAAATCATTGAGAGTAATGTCACACAGAACTTCTCAAAGTCACAGCACGGTTGACGTCAGCACCCCAACTCTGGCCAAGTCCACTCACATTCTTTTCAGTAGATAAATATCAGCCCCAGACTAACTCAACGGAATGAAGGTTGCTGGAGATAAGGACTTGTGCTTAAGGCTTCTTTTGGGGGACTTCCATTACAGATCTTCCTGCGCTGATAAAAAGAGATATAAAAGGAGCTGCTGCCTGTGAGCTGGATCCACACTGAAACATCCATGGAGTTAAATGGGCCATACCACTGTTTTTCTTAACTTGTTGCCAGTGTATGGCACATAATCATTTTTTTCCCAACACAAACCTATTTAACCATGTTTTCTGATCCTCCTGGTGCATTCAGCGAGCCTCGTAGAAGGTATGCAACAGCATACCACTACTGCCACAGTGAAAGTGCTAAGTTATAGCAACGTCATTAATCATTGTGGGGGAAATTTTTCCTGTGCATTTGGCTAATTCCATCTATTTAAAAGCAATAGGAAGCTACTGTGCATAAAGTGAGGGAGACTTTTACAAAGATAAAAAATACGCACAAGTCACAATGGTTGAATTTAATGTAGGGATGTCCAAGTCAAGTTTTTTGGCCCAGATCCCAACGATATCTGTCAATACCGAGCCCAATCCAATACAAATGCTTCTTTAACCACACAAATCGACCAAAGTCACGTTTAAATTTGGCATGCAATCAAGTTACTCACCTAACTTAACATTAATTAGCATCAGCGGATGTGACCCACCTGCAGGGTCATACTTAACTGGTGGCAATTAGCCCCAGCTACAAATGAGACGCTGCTAGCTGAATGTTTTGTAAACTGCTGTTTGCTAAGAAGAGGAGAGAAAGCGGAATCGTCACCATAGGAGCTCAGCATATACAAATAATTTGCCGACCCTGGTGACAGCACACTTTAATTTCACTGCAGCCAAATGCCTGCAGTGTAGAGCTCCAGTTGCCATTATGGAAAGCAGCAACACTAGCGACCTGAGGAGGATACACACTGTACAGTACAATAAAGACCAGATTTTGATGGGCTTTGTTTCAGCTGCCGACAATCTGATGAATGTTTTCTCACTAGTCCAAGTTGCAAAAAGAAATACATAATGCCCATGTCACTGTACACACCCAGGCAAACAAACCCTAGAATGACCTACTCTGGCACTTATGTTTCTCTGGTGCCACACTGAGATCCCATCAAAGACAGCCCAGCTGGTCCTCAGTGCTGAGAGCTGTTCTGCCATTCAAAGCCAAGGAGAGGCAGCTGCATGGGTGAGTGAAACCGAGAGATGACTTCCAAGTTCATACGGATCACATTTCATCTCTCATCTCTCAGTTTTTATTGAGATCATTTTTATTTTATTTGAAATATAAGCCCATTAATCACCTTTAACATCCAAAACACAGAGGACCAGCTATTTGCTCTTGGTGGGTAGCGCTACCACTGCCAAGAAACTCTTACATAATCAAATCCATTTATTTTGTTATCAGGAGACTGAGGAGTAAAACTTTTGCCAAGACAACGCACAGAAGAAACACACAGAACGACAGACATTGCAGATGTGCTGCAATGCTGCTGAAGCATGTGTACACTGTCCGCGGATCTCATGTAAAAACGTGTTCTTTACATCGTCTATGCTCTTCCTGTTCAGATGGGAAGATAAATAAACTCTACTCAGAAGCCAGAGCAGTTTTAAGACCACGAGTGTTCACTCTGAAATGCAAACATAACTGAGGTCATCTTCATTATCGCAGAGGATTTATTTAAGGTCATCACTTCGACACGTTTACTACAGTGACTTTGACTTATTAAAGAATGATGGGGAAGTGCGCATTTCATTACATACTACTGTGCCTGAGCAGCGACTGTGGTTGGCACTTCAGATTGATTTTGCCATGTGTGATAATAAAAAGCAGCAGATTACTGAGCCGCTCTTCACCTTCCTTAATGTCTTCTTTATTATCAACCATCTCCAGCAGCGTTGGAAACTTACAAAACACAAGCAGCCCAAGTTGACCAATCATAATTCTTTCAGCCCCCACATGTCATTACTGTAAGCACCACAGCCTTGACATGTAGTTACAGCTTTAAGGAGGCACACAACAGCTACAGCATGGGTAGAGGGGATTACAGTGTACAGGTCAAGATGTAACTGACATATCAGGGCATCAATGAAAGACTCAACTGTTTATGTGCATTTGAATCAGATCCTACAGCACTGTAACATTTCATAAACTGGTCATGTGAAACTTTTCTTGATGTGCAAAATACACAGCTCAATGAAGACAGAGGTCATGGTTGGTACAGATGTACTGGGGGAAGGCCAGGGCGAATGACTGACAGGACAGCTTACGAGAGTAATGGTGAGAGCCTGGCTGACGCAGGATTCTCAGTAGTCTTCAACCACAGCTTAATTGCTTCGTGACAACAATGTAATACTCAGTCAATGACTATGAGTATGTTACTGCACGTAGACACAAATGCATGTGGAAACAGTTCACCATTGAGACTTTCTGCTAAATAATAAACAAAATATTTCCTTTGGTTTTGTCTAACTGATCGCCTAATTGATAACCCAAGACATGATCCAATGACAGTATTTATGAAGAAAAGCCCAATCTGACATAGATAATATATATCACAGAAATACCGCACATATTGCAAGGTAATCAAAAGAATGAGTTATTTCTGTCTGACAACTGAAGGGTAGAAGAGGGGTGTGCTGACACAGCACTTCAGTCGGGAGTGACTGTGCCAGGTTCTCTCAGTTACAGTTAACTAAAGTGGTAATTTTGTGCGTCTCTTCCCAGAAATGAAAATTTTATTTGCCAAGATCGTCAACAGGGGATCTTAAACATCTCTGAGGAGAGTTCAGAAATTAATTCTAATATCAATATGTAATCAGCTTTTTTGAAACTAAAAGCAATATCATATTAAATCTTTGGAGACACCTGTCATAATACCCATCACCTTGACAGATTTTCCAAACCATCTCAGTGTACTTTACAGAGATGGGACTGATCCGATATCGGTATCAGGTTCCGATCCTGGCGCAATGGATTAATTGGATATCAGGATTATGTCACCCCCATGTACAAATCCAGATTCCAGTTTTTTATGAGCTGCACTGTAGGTCTGTCTCATCGCCGAGCGTTGAACAGGACTGATGAGAAGAATCTGAAATCCTTGACACTATTGAAGTAAACTCTGGGAATGATGGTGTCCAATACAATATACCATTACTAACGTTAAAATATCTTCATGCGAGAGTTACGTTTGTCCAAAAGCTAACCGTTAACTATTGTGATGTTCCACTGGGGGCTCCAGTGCCATCATATCCCTTGTGAGACACTTTGTAATCTAGCCTTTAACTGCAGTGTCTTTTTGGACACTTTAGAAAATGAATCCATAATGATAAATGCCAAGAGTCCAATGCTAATCCAACCCCTCAAAGTCTTTTGTGATCGCTTATTATGTATCTTAACCTTTTCCCACTGTTTTGACCCTGGATCACACCTCAAATAAAACAGAACCAGAGAGAGAAGCATAAAGCTTTCAGACTGTAGTGACCCAAACGAAGTACGTCACTAAACTGAAGTTTAGTTTCAGCCTCATGTAGGCTGTGTAACAACATAATAACAACAAAAGCAACAATATCTATATCAATAATAATGATCGAGAAAAGAAGAGCTCTGGTGTAGCTTCAAGTCGACAGATATCCAAATTGGAATCAGATCGGAACTGAGAAAAAGTGGATTGTGCATCTCAAATAACTTTGCATTATATTAACAACCATGGTGGGAAAAAACTCTGAGTACATCTGTATGCAGTTTTTCTCTTACCTACCTACCTTACCTAATGAACTACACTGGCTTGAAAGAAGTGCGTGGTCATAGTTCTTTTAGTTAAATTGAGAAATATGCGTATCCATTTGGACACAGACAAATGACACTTATCAACAATTACACTTCATGATTGTACAAACACTAAGAAATGGGCTAGAGAGGTAACATTACATAAGAATCTGAAAATGTCGGTCAGTGGAGATTATATTAGCATCTCGATTGTGGGACATTTTGCCACACTGTTTATACCACAATATATAAAAATAATGTAGTGTCTTATCTTTACGTGGCCTTTGAACAATTGTTAACCAAAACAACATGGCATGTATTAAGATTTATGTAAAGTGTGCCGCTTTACATACTCATTGTCTCTCAATTTAGAAAAAAACAAATCACCATTAGAGGCAAATGATGGGGAATAAAACCCCATGCACACGACAGCAAGCAGCTGTTTTCCAAAACATTGCCTGTCACCGACATGAGGCCACTATCAATGGTTGAAGATGATGGCTTCTGAGCAATGATCAACACCTTCCCCCCCAGTTACACTCTTCCATCAAGGACCCATTTTATCAAGCCAATGAAAAGAAAGCCACTGATGTATTGATGATTGTAGCCATTGAAGCCTATATCTTGGCATTTCATCAAAGATGATATGGGACATAGTGGAGGTAGCAGCCAGATTTGAAATTTCTCCAAATTACTGCCATTGTGCATTAGAAGTTTCCCAATTGTATGACTGCAACAAACATACTGGGGAAAGCGTAGGTGGTCCTCTGTATGCTGCACTGGCCATACCTTGCAACTCAATTCTGCATTGGAGCACCCGAGCATTGAAAAAGCTAACAGACAACAAATCATCAGCAACATCTCAGCACAGGATTGCTCTGGGCATAAGCACAAGGCTGAACAGCACATTCTATATGTCGATGATGAGCTGTCTGCTTACTGTGTTACACAGTGGAGTTACTGAAGTCCATCCAAATTTCAGCCTTCAGGTCAGCCCCAGTGCAGGCTCTCCAACTCACTGCTATGGAACAGCTGCAGCAGTGATGGAAGATGGAGACGTCTGCCTCAGACACAGAACCAAACACAGTGCTCCTCTCCACTGCCCTGGACCCAAGGTTCAAAAGACTTACGTCACTTAACACCTGCCCAATCCTGACAGTGCGAACACTGGCCCTTGGAGTCAAAAACAAGATGGATGAACAGCAACAAGCCAACTCCACCATTACTACAGCTGCAGAACCTACAACTCCTGTCTCTTCACTCAACTCTGGAACCAGCAGTGAAGAAGAGAATAGAGAGCGGGCAGCTGGAGATCTCAACAGCCCCGGATGAATGAAGTCCTTGCATACTTTGGAGAGAAGCCGCTTGCAAAGGAACAAAGTCCATTACACTGGTGGATGGCTACCAAGGATAACTATCATCACAACTTTGGTCAGGCTAGCTTAGTCCTACGTTTTGCATCCCTGGCAGCTCAACACCTTCTGAGCAGCTGCTCTCAGCAGCTGGCAGCATAGCTTTCGAGCAGATAGCTAGCGTTAGCCAGGAGCTTGTGGACATGCTCACATTACTGCATTGCAATACAAAGTTCCTGCTGTAAGAGAAAGGGTGTGTGTGTGTGTGTGTGTGTGTATGTGTGAGAGAGATGGTGAGTGTGTGACAAAGTGTTACTGCAGAGACAATCTGCTTCCATAGTCCATGGCCTGTTGTTGAAGCTATTTGATGTAACAAAGCCTGTTAACACTTAGTGTGTGATTTACATTTTAATTTTTTATATTTGGAATTCATTTAGGGCTGTGCCAAATACCATTGTTTGGGTCTATGCTGTTTTAATTCATTCTTTTGCCTCTTTTTCGGTGCAGCCGACACAAAGTCTCGTCCCTTTGAAAACTGATTTGGGTGTCTGTTATCATGAAACGGTAGAAGCTTCAAAGCATTTGGGTCAGCTCAGTTAAACAGCCCTTATCCATTCCAGCAACGAGAAAATGCCTGTTTTATTGTGCTCTTTTATGACAGCATATATCTTTCTCACATGTTATATAACCTACATTTATGTCTGTTAGTTGGGTTTACATTGTCAATTTGGGATTTAAAAAAATTAAAAACTGTTTGTTCGTTGCAGCCCTGTGGAATACACTGATTGTTTCAGACCTGGCTCTGCTGTCATAAGTCATATTGTGTTTATAGTAGATATCCTTCAATGCTGTGTGCATGCTTGTGAGTGAAACTGCATGTTAAATGGCTGTATATAACTGGTATTATTTCAATTATTCTTTATTAATCCCTGCGGGGAAAACTGTTCTCTGCAGATGAGGTATTTTAACTATTTAGGAGTTGAGATCAACCACAGCTCGGCCAGTGCCTTAGTCAAGGGCAATACAAGAGTGGTCCTAATACCTAACAAGCCTGTCTTTCGATTGGCCTCCCTGACTTTGAGGAAACCCAGGGAAAACATGCACATGGCACCACTCGGCCCATCATGATGACTACACCAAAAATTCCTAGAGTGTAATGCAGAAAAAACTACAATGGCACTCGGTAGAGTGTGTATCTCCACCTAGGCCCAACAGCCCCCTAAATACGGTTGTTTTTTCTCATCAAGATCTATACAGTATTCCCTGAGAAATTAACAAAAATGTTTAAAAATGCCCAGTCTCCCAAAATTTCCTGGATCCATCCCTTTAACCTGATCCCAACCAAAAGTCTATGGGGTCTATTCTGGGCTGAGACCCATCCTCCATCCAAGTTTCATGGAAATCTGTTCAGTAGTTTTTGTATAATCCTGCTGACAAACAAAACAACCACCAAACAAATGGGCATGGGTGAAAATAGATCCTCCTTGGTGGAGGTAAAAAAGTTCAAGGCTTAACTTCTGTCTAGTCATTCTATGTTTACGTCACTGCCACTTAGTTACTGGTGGTGATACAGTGACCTAGTTCTGTCACAAATGTTGAACCCACAGTTATCTGCATGTAGACAGAGCAACAGTGCAGCGGGGCGGCCATTGCAAAGCGCCAGACAGGGGAGTCACTCAAACTGATAAGCTATGAGCAGAAATTGAGTCACAAAACACATCAAATCTTTCTTCTTCTTCTTTTTTTTAAAAATTAAGAATACGACAAGATGAGACACTTCATGCGACACCAGTGTTTTTCAGTACTCTCAGCAGGCTCAAATACAAACACTGGAGTCAGACGTAGTTGAGGTCAATTGTTTCTGAGGGCACATTCTGGTTCATTTGCCCTTTTGTTTTTATAAGCCATTATCAGGTGACAGCCCAAGAAAACTATTAAGATTTAATGTGTCCAATGCAAGTAGGGAATCTTTCAGCAGATAGCCTTTATTGCAGTGTAGTAGTGAAGTCCATAGTTTGCTTTCTGTTTCTCAAGACACTGACAACTAATGTTTTTTTTTGCCTCGGGACGAGAAATAGAAAGCAAAAATGACATGCCAATATAGTTTACCTAAGCTATAGACCTAGCAATGAGCAATTTTCATAATGTCTCATGCTGTGCTCTGCATTATAACTATGCCATTTTCAATGACAGAGATGTGGCGTTCTCTTTCTGCAAACCGTGGTACTCAAAAGCATCATAGGATGATTTTCTCTTGGGTAGGAGATGCCCAATCCAGTATATCACATCTATGTATCACTATTTTACTCACTAGAGGTGTAGCCTTGGTATGATGTAATAATGACAGATAGAGACAGACACGTTTTGCCTATTCACTCGACATGATATCAGCCATGTTAGCTACCTGACGTATCTGAATTGTGTCGCCATCAGATTGCAATACCTTTATGTAAGTTACATGGACATGGCAAGTGGTCTTGTAAGAGTCCAACTGCAACAAGAAAGTCAAGCAATAGAAGCTGACTATGGCACAAGACAAGTCAAACGTTACTGCTACTATAACCTCCATTGTCATCTGCAACAAATCCATTGCACACAAGGCACAACACAACCTGTGTCTACACTAGAGTGGCATGCAAATGCTTTTATGAAAAGCCCATTATATGCACCACAGAGACCAAACCGATTTCACAGGGTACGTGACCGGCAGA
This sequence comes from Pagrus pagrus, assembly GCF_965226575.1. Classification (NCBI taxonomy): domain Eukaryota; kingdom Metazoa; phylum Chordata; class Actinopteri; order Spariformes; family Sparidae; genus Pagrus; species Pagrus pagrus. The sequence continues at coordinate 14,426,096 of NC_140206.1, read as the reverse complement.
CCTTTTTTTTTTATGACAGTTGGACTGTTTCAACAGGCCAGGTGGGCATTTCTTAAGGTAGTGGTACCAAACAAAGCTTAAAAAACACTTCAAAACTTCAATAAATCAACAAATTGCGTTAATCTTTTGCATTAGAAAAAGCAGCGAGTTGATGGACATGCTCTGCTTTGAACGTAGGAACCGTACAGTTTGATTCAAGCCTAAAGCATTGACTGCATTGCACATTGTCTGTATTCCCTAACAAGTACAGTACCCAGGTGCTTTCTGCTGCTTCTGTGCAGCTAATGCTAGATGGGTAGTTACACTTCCTAGGTATCCCACACCACCTAGCGAGCAGATTCGTGGATGGCCCTTCGAACACGAGCTGTCAACAGCACCATCTTCCCCACATCATCCACGGTCCAAGATAGTTCCACAACAGAGGGGCTTTGCTCTTCTGCTAGCCCTGCAGTGTTCGGTACAGGTAGACTGGGCCTATTTAACACGTAGCTATCCAGTACGAGAGCACATGCAGAGGCAAACAAGGTGCCTGAAAACTGTAAACAAAGGACTCAGACACCACCTAGGTCTGCAAGAGGAACACATCTGTACAGAGAGCAAAGGCTAGAGAGGGAACTGAACATATACCTGAGCAACACACAAACGATTCGGAGCACTTTATTCATATCAAATTGGTTATATAGCGATCAGTGTCACTCCGCCATGTCCCGCCATCTTGGACAGGCAGCCAGCCATTAACGTTACTTGTAACGTTTGTCAACTCGTTCACACCGACTCCACACGAACAAAACGGCCAGAACACGTCTTTAAATGCGTTTCGTGGAGCAATGCAACGGCACCAGAACAACCTAACAGAGTGTGGTCAAGGCAGCACACCAATGCAAATGCTACGGGCACTAGCTAAGCTTACCAGATAACGTAAACGGGCAGGCTGTATTTGGTGCACCCTGAAGGCTACACCGTTAACGTTACTTCCAACAACGTAATAACACTTGTGGTCAGATGAGGCTACTCGTGTGTTTCGTGTTAGATGTGGCAGTCTTAAGCTTGCAGTAGAACAATCGCACAACTTCCCTCATTAAAGTGCAATGTTTCCAGCAATAAATGTGCTACAGAAAACCGTGACGACGTTGTGTTGTTGGTGGTGGTACAATTGCAAGTACACAGGGGTATGGTGTTTGGAATAACGTTAGCTTTCCAGCCAACACAGAAGGGCGTTTGCCTAACAAATATTAACATTGCGCCAACCTTAACAAGCTAGTTAAGAGAGCCATGGCTAGTTTGCTAACAGTTATCGTGGCTAGCGACACCGCGTAGCCGCAGGTGCAGGGTCGCTGTTCATCGGATGAGAGTAGCTAACTAGCAAGCTAGCTGACTGGCTAATAGAGGGGCTGCGGCTAGCTGGCCTTGGTCTCTTAAGCGACTGGGCCACTTGCATTCTGGCTGACTTGCTACTTTGAGAGCAAATTCACTGCCATGCATGGTTGTTAAGCGGTTGGAGTAAGTCCAGTGGATCAGGGTGCTGCTTGGTTGTGAAATACATCCAATTAGATTTGCTACCTTCATCAACAGGGCCTTCGTTCTGGCGCCATCTTCATGAAGCTTCTGAAATCCAAACAGTGAGCTGCAAGCAAGAAGACAACATAGGCGGCTCAGAATCACTTGCAGAGCGGCTCGGAAACATTTTCGACATGCAAGGAGAGAAAACAATTAAATTTCGAACTGTGCGTTTGTGTGAGTGCACGGGGCTACTGTTCCGACCTGTCGATCCCGACCAAACTGTCCCTCTCCTGGGCTGTCAGTGTCGGAAAGTCCTCCTCTGTTTCACTCGCTTTTCCCGCCGCCATTTTCTTTCCCTCATCACCACCAGAAGAAGCCGAGCCGAGACTCCGAGCAGCAGCGCAGGCAGCAACGGCGACCGACACACCGCACGATTGCATGGAAAATCGCGACACGGGGACAAACGGTTTGCTCCGCCGAATCAAAAAAGAAAAACTGAAGAAAACAAAATGATCAAAAACTTTTTTTCCAGGATGAAAAGATGCGATTCGATATAGTAAATCCTTTCGGGGGGACAGAAGCGCTCTCCGGGTAGCTCCTCAAACGTCACATTTTTCATCACAAAGTGATATTGTGCCGCTATTTGAATGCGAATAACTGAATACAATATCCAAGATGTGAGTATTTGACAATAAAATGCGTTTCGGCCGCGAAGATAAAGTTGTTATAATTGTGTCACCCAAGCGAACCCACGCGCCGCTCTAGCCACGCCCTCTCCCCCATCTTCCGCCAATGGGAGCGCCCGCATCCCACCATATGACTTCCCTGCTCTATCATTCTTTTATCTCAAATTTTCATATTCCCCCTGCAAAACACTCACATTTTATATCACGATTTTTCTGGAAGCACGTCCTGAAACATTTATTCTCTGAACGTGTCTGACGCCCATGTGCATTAAAAGTGAAAGAGCTTCGTTTCCCTTGCAATAACCTCCACATGGTAAAAGATAATCCCGTATTCAGTAATATGTATTGACACTTGGGTGCCAGTTGTTCCCCTTTACAGACTGGTTAAACCATGACTGCAATGCATCATTCGTCCCGAGCCTTTCCCATCACGCAACCCCTGTTTGCACTTTTCAAAGTCCAATCCCAGATTTGTGATATCTTCCTTCATACGAAGAAAAAGTTGCAGCATTTAAGTAATAACGCTGCTATGTTTCTGAGCCTAATCAAGCGAGATCAGGGCATTTTAACTGACGTGGCAGAGCATCATCATGTGGGCGTGGCTTAGCATTGTCAACATCCTGGTGACATAACCAGTTTCTCCAAAATGGCGACGGTGGACCATAGAGAAGGTTAGTGATTTTGTTTGTTAGAAAACGGCGCTATTACCTTCATTATTATAATTTTTTTAACATTTCCCCCCAACGATAAAGCCATAAGGGTGCGGCCTTGAACCCGGGGCTCATAAGAGTCTGAAAAGGAAGCCTACAGTGTGCGCTGTATTGAATTGGTAGCCATTTGACGCTAGCCTGCTAATATTAGCTTCCCAAGGCATTTGCATACAAATAAACAAGCAGCACTGAGAGCCCTTTGTTAGCTGAACTGCCCTCACAGTTAATGTATTTGAAGGGGCACTTTCACGTTTTGGGTTTTAACAGCCAAATATGATCCTGTCAACAGCTGAGTAGCTTGAACTATGATATAGGTGCATGAACGTGCTCATTACTGGTTGGGATGGGCAGGAGAGGTGCAGTAAGGTGGGATTTACTGTCATGCATGCGCACACACCCTTTGTTCTCCCTTAGTTTGAAGGGCTGGTGGTTTTATATTTAAAATATTTTAACTTTTAACTTATTTTGTCCTTGTCTCACAGCAGATCAGGACGACCCTGAGAGTGAAGATGAGGTGTACGAGGTCGTGGACCTGACAGAATATGCCCGGAGGCACCAGTGGTGGAGCAGGGTGTTCGGGAGCAACTCTGGCCCCATTGCTGAGAAGTATTCCGTGGCCACCCAGCTCATGATGGGAGGAGTGTCTGGATGGTAAGGCATGAGGATCTATCTGCTCATGGGTCACATCTGTAACCACAGAAGCTGAAATACTTTTGAAATAAGAACATCCCACCTACACGAGTGACTTGCGAAACATGACTGAGTGCACATGTGTAATATAACAGTCTCTCAACACACACAGGTGTGCCGGTTACCTCTTCCAAAGAGTCGGGAAGATAGCTGCTACTGCTGTTGGAGGAGGGTTCCTTCTTTTACAGGCAAGACTGCCATAACACTGTTTATATACCTTCATTACCTAGATATGTATCAGATTTACATTGTCTGTAAATGATTTGAAATGCATGCAGTGAAGTGAAGACGCAAGCTGCACAGCATGACGCTCAGCTGGTCTCCTCTCCACAGCAGAAAGGTTAGCATTGTGTGGAGATGGATGCAGGCCATCTGGAGGCTTATCGGGTGTTGCGATGCTATCAGTGTATTCATTACTCTTCTTGTAACAATTAGATCACACCAGAGACTTGACTTGATTCAAAGGCTGAAAACATAAAATAGCTGATCAGATGTGACTAATGACTGGTTCACGGTTAAGCTAAAAATGCGTCTTGAACCGATCGATGTTCTTTTATGTAGCCTTACATCTCTGCATTTCACAAGTCGAAGAAAGGAGGTTTTCTGCTCCCAGAGAGAAGTTATTGCCCTTTTTATTCACTCAGGGACCCAGAGTTCACATAGTCGGCCAGAGATGAGATTTTATGTTGCTTCATTCCCCAAATAGGTTGTTTTCATCAAGGCCAGAAATAAATCTTCCCATACCAAATGTTCCCTGAATACTTATTTGTATATTTTGAAATAAGCAGGTGCATCTAAACCTTGAAATTTTAGGTCTCAAAAAGTCATTAGTCACCAGTAATTACTCAAAGAACCCTATATTTTAGTTTTTAAGTTGGTATTAGGGGAATCACCTGCATCTTTTTGGTTTTTTTTTTAGTTTTTTGTTGTATTGCATAAGGGGAATTTGTTTAGCAGACAGGTCAAGATGGTCTCAATAAAACACAGATACCGCCTTAACCCGCCAGACAGTAATACAATAAATCTCAGAGAAAATCTGATAAGACCAGACAAGGAGTCAGTGGCCCAGCAGAGTGCAACAAAAGGTTACTTATTAGTGCAAACGAATGTCATGTCAGAGGGTGGTTTTGAACCGAATCTTCACAGTCGGAGGCTGGAGCAAAAACTAATGCACGTCCATAAAGCATCATTAAATATTTCCAAATAATCTCCGTAGAATCAGTTCTTTATATGACTCATTTCTTCCTTACACAGATTGCCAATCATAGCGGCTACGTGCAGGTGGACTGGAAGAAGGTGGAGAAGGATGTGAACAAAGCAAAGAAGCACCTGAAGAAGAAAGCGAACAAAGCAGCCCCTGAAATAAACACATTCATTGAGGAGGTAAAGGTACCTGTAACAAAGCTTGCTCTTTTTTTCACGCTCTTGCTTGTTTCTTATTATATATTAATTATTATTATAATTATTGAATATTTGCTTTAATTGTCTTTATAATGCCTTTCACACACATCATACCTGTGACATGTAATTAATCATAGCTAAATGCATGTGCTTGTCTTGTCCTGGTTTTGGTGGGGAGGTTCATATCTTTATTTGCAAACCAGCAGTGCCCTCTAGTGTACAGTTAGCAATACTACACCCACTAACTGTGACACAGCAGGCTGAAGAGAGATGGTAGATGATACCATCTTTAGGTGATGGTGTTGCACCTTTCAAGAGTAATGTTAGTTTTACTAATCTAGACTAGAGCTGCAACAATTAGTCAAGTCATCAACCAGCTGATAAAAGGACAATTAATTGCTAACTTTTGCTGGTTTCAGCTTCTTCAATGTGAGGATTTGCTGCTTTTCTTTGGCATTAATGATAGTAAATGAAGAGTCTTTGGGTTTTGGACTGTCTGTTGAACAAAAAAAGCCACACAAAGACATCACCTTCATATTTTTCAGAATTTTCAACATTTTGCAACTAAACGATTAATCATGAAAGTAATCAGTAGATTAATCGATAATGAAAATAATTGTAAATTGCATCCGTAATCCAGACTATACTCTCTTGTTTTTGCTCTTTCAAGCCACTTTAAAACAGTTAGCACTCTTCACTGGTTAATACAGTACACTTCTTTTAAGCTCTTATAAACTCATCTCTCTTTTCCCCCTCCTTCTCCTGCAGGCCTCAGATTTCATCAAAAGGAACATCGTGTTGTCCAGCGGGTTCGTTGGAGGCTTCTTCCTGGGTTTGGCCTCGTAAAGCTGCTGCACACGCTGAAGCCTCTCCTCTTACTGTGAATCACAACTCTACATAGGTCACTTTCCTCTCCATCGTTTACCTCACGGCTCCATGTGTGCATTGATTCACGCTTAAATGAACCGAACAAGGGGGGTTTATGTTGAACATTAAAGCATGATCTGTTGTGACGGTGGTATTAACTGTATAACTAACCCCCTTGGTTTAAACCAATCCTTGCTAATTATTTCCTTTTGAGAACACAAGAGTGTGTGTGTGTGTGTGTGTGTGTGTGTGTGTGTGTGTGTGTGTGTGTGTGTGTGTGTGTGTGTGTGTGTGTGTGTGTGTGTGTGTGAGAGAGTTTGGATCATACTGTGAAGACTTTTTTTTTTTTTGTGTGGGATCTTTGCCACACTGCTGAATATGTCAAGCTGCCACAAACGAGCACAGACTCCTCACTGCTTTTTCGACACAGATCTGAGCCTAGATCGTTCATCCCCTCATGTATTTGCCTGGCGGATGCTGATCTCAGATTGTTATATACGTTGGCATGTGTGGGGGGCCATTGTAAATATATAGCCAGCCCCTTTTCAGAGCTGTAAATACCCACACAAGAGTAAACATTATATAAACGACATGCAAGGCGGAGAGTGGGAAGTTAACACCCTCCTCCAGTCTGGTGCTTATGGAGGTATTTTTCTATGTAGCTGTGAAGTTTGGCGAGCTTATGTGCCATTTAAACACGTAAGCAATCCAGTTTTTAAAGTTGATCACGCTGGCTGAGGGTTTAAATAAAGTTATGTTCCCACTCTGAGCAGAAGTTATTGATATACAACACATATCATGAGCATAATTCACAACTTAATGTTACATGTGTGAATATTCTCCATGAAGAGTATTAAATATAGATGCTTTATTCCCATAATCCTCAGCTCCACAATGGCCTTTAACGACAGGACGAGCCTCTGCTGTACCCTAATTACCACCATCAACAAGCTAGAGACACCTAAAGACACAGCAGTCCTGTCATTAGGGAGCATAATGGAGCAGTGATTGTGACTCCTTACGCCCTCGCTATTGTCGTCGTGCATTTAGTGGTGTCAGCGTAGCAATAACACAACAGCGAGTCCACTTAAGTTGATCACAAGTGCTTTTTTTTTTTTTTTTTTTTGCCTTTTTCGCCTTTTTCTACCTGTGCAATAAACAGTCATGTCTTTTGTTTTTGAAAAGCTTCTTATGTCTACAACTGGTATTTTGTACACTCATGTTCCCTCCTTGTTTCTATTCAACATTATTTTGTTACCTCAGTTGTATGAATTTGGTTGGGTTGTCTGTTTTAAAATAAAGCTGCCAGATTTTGTTTTGAATAACAATAACATCTTAACGATGTGTTTTTTTTGGGGGGGGAAAGGACACCGCTTCAAGTTGATTAAAGGATAAATTCACCCAAACATATAAAATTCAGTCATTATCTTCTCCAAGTTTGGCAGTCCACAAAACATTTCTGGAACTTCAAGGCAAAACAGAGTTGCAGCATTCTCCTAATCAACTGAAGTAGACGGCGACTTGTTTCAAAGTGCAAAAACAACTAAAAAACAAAACAAAATGGCTCCATACAGCTCATCTACTTCAGTTTAAGAGAATGCTGCAACGCTATTTTTTGCTGTGAAGCTCCAGAAATGTTTTGTCTGCTTCGAAACTTCACCCGACTTTTCATCAGCATGGGGGTGAGTAGATCGTGACTAAATTTTCATTTTTGGGTGAATTTATCTTTTACGTCTTTACGTCAAGTCATGTAATTATACTTGGATATGCAGATGGAGATGAGGTTGCACCATCTGGCCATTTCAACGGCAACTGCATTTGATAACAACCATGTCAAATTTGATGGTGTAAAAAAGGGAGAGGAATTAATGCAGCGTGAGAACATTTAGTTAATTAATGTTTATTGGCAGAACATTTTACAGCTCTAATGAGTTCCTTTCATTTGGTAAGCAAAAATTCTCCTGTCTCTACCGATCTGTCGGCTTGTTCATCCAATTATGGAAAGATATTCATCAAATAAATATGAGTTTGTATTATTACTTTATTAATTAGTATATAATACATTTTTGAGTTTGAATTTCTTTTCCAAAACTACATAGTGCACCTTTAAACTAAGTATCTTTTCATTTCAAAATGTTGGTGAGACAAAACAGGCAATTCGAAGATATGATTTTGGAACTGACTGGCATTTTTTGGAGATTTCATTGACCTAGGTGTTCATTGATAATGTGTTGTATGTTACTTTCACCAAATATTAAACCTATGATATATATATATATTTTATAAATAATCATCAGTAATGTGGATATAAAACCAGAAGACTTTTATCACAACATGACATCCAAAATCTGAGATGATATATAGTCTTTATGTTGCCTAGTTCTAGCTCTAAATGAATAGAAACCCACAGTACAGGGCAGCTAGTGGAAGTTTCTTAATATCTGGCAAGTTAACAATTGGAATAAATGCACAACAAATAATAACAGATAAAACAAAACCATAGCTGCTTGGAAAAGATTCATTGTTCCAAGTGTGTAGAATTTGGGATCAGACACCAGTCAAAGTATTCACCACCACACTGCATCCTATAATGCTTTTATTTACAACTATGAATGACAAAAATACATTAAACCCTGGACAAGAATATATACAGGAGAGTATTTACAAAAGAGCAAAAGCAGAGAACCTGGTAAACAAGAAACACTGGAACGTTTTCCTCAATAGTCACTCATAATTATAGCTGCAACATTTCCTGGGTTCAGATGTTGGAGGATAGAGAATAGATTTCCTGATGTTAACTATTGGGCTTTTATTAAAGGTGCAATATGAATACATTTTAGTTAAAAATTAACTAAAAGTACCAACAAAAAAAAGAAAGAAAGAAGAAACATCATCAGCTGCGTACTGTGTGTGTTGCAGGGATATCTTCTAAAGTTAGCATGCTAACCAGCTAGCCCTGGCTTGCCCTGCCCTGTCTCTGTCCAACAACACCAAGATGGTTTTCTAAACAGGCTTTGCTCCTGGTTACCTGGGGGTCACCCCGCTGTAACTCCCACTCAGGCTTCCAGATGTGGGCGCAGACAGATGCCAGACCTCCCTCAAGCATGTTGCCATGCCATCGTCCCGACAGCCCATGACCTAGCCCAAATATTTTGCTGTCTATGGGTTGTCTGACCAGAACAAAGCTAGCTGGTTAGCATTCAGTAGATATCTCTGCAACGCAGTAAATATAGGTCGATGACATAAAGTTAATAGTTTTGTTAATTTAATTACATATCGCACCTCTAAAGAGAATATTGTACAAAAAATAACTTACAATTTCATGTTTTTTACAGAGTTTAATAAAAAGACTTATTTATAAAAAGAAAATTTAAAAAAAGCTGCATGTCCAATTTTTCCAGGTCCGTCTTTTTTTCTTTCTCCAAATGTGGCTATTGCAATTACCTGTTGCGCTAAAAAGTCTTTATTCTGTCACTCAGAGGGGCATTTTGAGGAGGGCACATTCTGTCAGTAGCGTAAAGGTGGTGATCATGTATCTGCTGTTGGAGATCTGAAACAAAGAGAAACATTAGTACAACTGTATTTTGCAGGGTGTGTGTGTAATGAAAGACTCAGCTGTTTGTGCCAGACACTACCTTGATTTTCCCGCTGTACTTGGCTGAGCCCAGTGCTGTGGTGACCTGTTTCAGGCTTCCAGCTGACAGATCCAGCCTGAAATGTCTGTAGAAGTGGCCCTTCAGCCCCTGCATGAACTCCATCACCTCCTCAATGTCAATACTGTTCTCCTCCTCCACCTCCTCCACCTCCTCCCCTCCTTTACTCTCCTCCCGTGGATCCTTCCTCACACTCCTCCACAGCTCCCATGCATCCCGGGGGTCAACTGTATATGTGACTTGCAGCGGTGGCACCACTGGGAGGGTCCAAATCATTTTGAGGTGCTGGATGCTGGACTCGGTGTGGCAATTAGTCCATAAAGCTGCCAGCCACTGCAGGCTTGTGTGGTTGATCTCCAGGGGGCCGAAGCAGCAGTCGAAGGTCTGCTGGAACCAGGATTTGACCACGGTGCTGAGACCCTCGGCCCCACTGCTGCAGAAGAGTGGCAGGCAGGTGAAGTCCTCTGGGAGCGAGCGCAGGTAGTCAGGGTTGCCGTTGATGCAGGTCAGCCAGCCGCTCCAGACCGGCCTCTGAGGCTCATCCTTCCTGGCAAACAAAGGCTTTGAATGGATCTGTGGTGGGAAATGGAAACAGAGAAAGTCTCACTCAGAGAACACGGCATACTAAAGACACAAACACAAAAATAAGTACATTTTCTTTTTAATATGAAGAGTGGAAGATTTAATCCACATCCCTGTCCTTTTCACTTATTTTTGACGTCATCAATATATAACATTCAACCCACAATTAAACCAGTTCCTTCACATTTTCCAGTGCATCTAACTCTCTTTTCACTAATAGAAAACTTGCATTTACCCGTTAGTAGTGTTGTAGATATTGAAATATCGATAAATATCGATTCTGAATGTTGGAAACTGTTTCAATAGTAATTTTAATAACAATACTGATACCAGCTGTACTTTCTCGGCCTCTCTTGCTTCCGACAGAGAGTCAACTCACACACCACTGTAGTGTCCACAAAGACCCACCTCCTCCCACTCTTCTGACTATGGTGAGACATAACTTAACTTGAATGCTGTTGTGCTCAACACACAGTACACTAACCTTGCTACATTTATCTTTTCTCAAAAATTGTAATAACATTTCCATGGGGTCTGTGTGACCTTGCTTATTCATTGCATCCCTGGCAACGATGATGAATGCAGCCTGCTTCCTTGAAAAGAAACAAGCTTAATATTTGGTTATCTGTGGTGCTATCTTTATATGCAATACAAAGAGCAGGCAGAGCTGTTTTGCGGGCATCTAAACTAATTTAGTTACCAATAATTATACCAATGTGAATCTTACCCTAAGCAAATATTAAAAATTAGACTGTTCACTTTGCAGTCTATGCATCATGTTTTGTGTCTCATTTTTATCTAGTGAATGATGTAGAATATACTGCCACTGAACATTTTTGTGAATGAGTTTGTGCGCTTACAAATCCAACTGTTCATCACATGTCCGAACGGACACCAGTAGCCTGGAAAGCTTCCCTCTGCCTCTACAGTATTCTCTGCTTACCTGTATGAGGACTGTCTCGGCATCGTCGTCCGCCTCGACCATCCCTTGCACCACAGAGATGGACGCTCTGAAGCTGCTCTGCCCTCCCTCCACCTCCACGGCCAAACCTTGCTGCTTCTCTGCAGCAATGAACGCGGAGAGCTGCCTGGAGTAGCTCTTCAACTGAGTGTGTCTGAACTGGTAGAGGGGTGTAACGTACGACAGCTGCCACTCTGTCTTCATTAGTAAGGCCAGCTGCTGTGGATTCACCTTCTCCTTTGACAAGAAGAGGATAATGATGTTAGGATTCATTGTATGTGATTTTTGAATAAAAACTGATGAAAAAACAAGGTGTACAATGGCCTGGGTAGACTCACAGTGACATTGTGTGACTTTGGAGCCCTTCTGCTGGCGGTGAGCCTCCGTGCTGTGAACCCTGGGGTAAAGCAGAGTCGTGAGGCAGCACCTACGCAGCTGCGATATGACTGACGATAGCTCTTACTTTTGCTCCTCCTCTCAGCTACAACACTGTTTGTAGGAGTCCTTGTGGCACTGGAAATAATACACAGATCATCACATCATTGTTCCAGATAGTAATAGTCATTGCAATGCACTTCATAGGACCAAAATCTAGTACAAATAACTGAGATTGTGTTGAAAGTGACCATATTCCCTTAATTTACATGATGAAATTACAAACTGTTACAGCCCCTTATCAATCCATTCATAAAGATAGATTTTGGGGTGGAATATTATACATAAAGACCAGTTGGTCCCACTTGAATGACTGTTTTTTAAGACAAAAGCAGCAGCAGCAACACATACACACATACCAAAGCTCTGCTAAGGCCACTCCTTTTGTTATGGTCCCTTCGCAATAACATTGACAACACTGTCCTGGGACTGTACGTGCACTTCTCACATGTTTAGAGGCAACACAACGTGAAACCTAAAACGAAACATTAGCTAAAGCCTCACTTTGTCAGGAGAACTGAGCTTCAGTACGCATTCATTTCCATTTAGTTTACTTTGGGCGAAGCTCAGTGTCAGAATAAGAGGACAAAACAATTATAAATGTGAAATTTTGATGTAACACAATGCTCCCCTGAGTATAGGATATATGCCGAATAGAAAGGTAGAGGCCGACGATTCGTAAAATGTCTTGTATGTCATAGTAATAGGTTCGTACATGTCATGAAAAGCAAGGCAACATTAAACCACCAGATTATTGAATGTTATTTTGCGTGACCGTCGCCTGATACGGACGAGAACGGCAAGTATCCGGGCTAGAGGAGCCGTAAAGCAATGCTGACGAAAATGCGCAATTTCTGTTGTAGCGAAGACAAATATATTGAAGAAAGTTGCCTTTTGTACGAAATAAATAGAGTTTAACCTGCTTTGATGTCGCTCCATGTCTGGCGTACCGACCCAAGCATAAGGAAACCGGAAACAAATTTGAACGTCGCGCTTTCCCAGGAGTCTGCGCGGTAGAGTCAGCCAATCACATCGAGCCAAACAGGAAGTTGGCTTTTCATTTATCGTTTTAACAATTTTTTATTGATTATTTAAATAAATACAGGGAAAATGGGAGAGGCAAAGGGAAGGAATAAGCACACAGTAAAATAAATAAATAAATATTATTATTATTATTGTTATTATTATCATTATTATTATTATTATTATTATTGTTATAACATTCATAAAAGCATCAAGACATCACAAGTTTTAACATTAATACATAAAATTATAATTGTTCTGCTGAATTTCATGCATCATCAACTTTGTACAATAGGCCTATTGTGAAACTTATCAACCTTATGCAGTCATTGAATGGAAGTTTAACATTGTTTTACTGATGTCAAGAAAAAGAAGAAAATAAAGATTGGCGTTTACATTATATTAGAAAATGAAGAGAATGTTGAATTGTTGGATAAGAAAGCCATCAGCGTTACACTCTGGAAGACACTGTGAGGATGTTTCCCCTCTTGGTATGTTGGATGTTGCTGCCCAGGGAGGCGCCAACCTCAACACGCACTGCAACCTGAGTAGCAGCCAGTCCTTTCTTTTGCTTCTTCTTGGCTGCAATTCTGCTGCAGTTGAGCAGATTAAATGTCTCATTTTTTTCCTTTCACCACTCCCCTACCTTTTTCTCTGTGTCTTCTTGGGGCGATGCCAGTTGTGACTTACTTCAGATTAATTCTCAGGAAAACAGAGAATGAGTGAATTTATAGTATAGTGTTATATAGAAGATTAACTGTTGATAAAGCTTTACCAGTCTGGAAATACATTAAGTATTTAATGGCAGAACAGCAAAGACTAAAGTTTTACCATTAGGTCTGATTACAAATAGCTTCAGAGGGGATGGAAAGAGGAATTAAATGAGTGAAGGGAAAATTGGAGGACGTATATATTCACATTACTTAAATGTGCAGAGGTACAGGAGTATGCATATGCGTATGTGTACTTGCATTACTCTCATTATGTGAACTCAGCAATCAGGTGGGTTGAGGTTGTGGTTAAGGTTAGCTAAGTCTGTGGGGAGTTGATGTGAGTCAATGCAATGTCCTCCGAAGTGACAAAAGCAAGTGTGTGTGTTTGTATCAGTGCAGCGAATGTTTCGCTCGCTGCCAGATTCACAAGCAACCTCCAAAACCGTTCCCCTCCCTGTTACCATGGAAACTGTGCTTTTTCATTTTTTTCTCCCATGTATGCTGCCTCCCATTTCTTTCTATTCATCTCGTCTTTCTCTCCTTTTTAGCATATATTTCCCTCCATATTTACTGTTTCTAGTCTTTCATTCACTCTTGCCCTGTGAACCCATGTGTATACGCCTGTGCATATGCATTTATATGTTGCAAGTATCTGTGTATTGAATCGAGGACTGTTCAATAGCACGTACACTGCCATACATACAGTATGATGACCACATCAACAGCCAATCGGATTATCGGTAGCTGCTGGTGGGCTTCAACCAATGGTGGAGGCTTGCAGATGATGTGTGAGCAGAAGGGATGCAGCGCCATGGAAACTGCAGAGGGTGCCATAGGAGGACAGCGCTCTCTAGTGGAGCCAGATGTCTTTGTTTATCCCTGTCTGCATGGATGAGTTCACCTTTCTGCTTGAGGGAACTTGTATTGCCTTGTGGTTTTACTAGTCTCCTAGCACAAACTTTTTATTCTTTTTTTTTTTTTTTTAATCTCTGATGGCCACTGGAGAAAGGTCTGGCTGATTTATCCTAAATATTCAATGCTGTTTTGTTGAAATTGGTAGTTTGCTTTGACCCAGGACAGTCACTTAGCAGGGTTTTTATTAGATCACAACCTTAAAAGCTTAAATGTAACCGTGCCATCATCACAATTGTTGTTGTTGTTTTTTGTAAAATATATTTTAAAGTGTAATTTTGTACATAATGGAACAGTTGAATTGCCCTAGTAAACATGCAAATAGTTTTGGCCACTTTATGAAAATAATAATAAATTATTATTGTAAATATGGTGAGTCCTGTGGTAGTATTGCTTACAGAGAACATATCTAGACAGATTTTAGATTATTACGTGCATAATTCAAGACACAGACGTCGAACGTTGATCAACTTAGACCATTTTTCTATTACAAAGGGATATTATTCCTTCTTGTATCCTCTCAGTTCAAACTTTGACCTCTATCAGTTTTTCTCATTAAAATGCAGTGGACTTTATCTGAGGATGCTCAAAATGGAGCAGCGAGACGTGTAGGCTTCCTTCCATCACCTCCAGGGGGCGTCACTCACATATGTCAGGCCTTGCCTCCTTCCCACACCTGAGAAAAATTCCACCTGCGTCCCTGCATCTGCCACCTGCACCAGAGGAACCCCTGCACCTGCAGAACGATTACATGAAAGCAAATCAACTTAATCCTGACATTAATACACACTAATCTCCTCTAACACGGTTCTCCAGGGCCTTCGGCCAAAAATGTTAGCCATTTGATAAAAGAAAAGGCTTCAGATTTGCTGGATAATCATGCAAATCCCGGTGGGTAGAGTTGAAGATCATAACACCATAATCACCTGTGTCACTAATATCCCATCGTCAAATTTATACAGACACTAAGCTGTCCCTCATTTTGCTGAGGAACCTCCCTAAGGACCCATGGGAATTTGGGAATCACTGGAAATTGCAGTCTCCCCTTTTATAATCTAGGTGAGAAAATACATCAGTTTAATCGGACTGCTGACAGTCAGTATGTGGGAAATACGTTATTACTGTCAGAGGAGACCATTTACAGGGGGATAAACTGCATATTAAAAGGATGGGGATAAGAAGGGGAAAGGGTGACGTAAGATGATGGGGTTTTGATGGTCGACGCTTGCGCGGGATCCACTGGATGCAACCGTTGGAGGAGATTAGGAAACTGCACCTAAATCGGACCGCCACCGCACGCCATCTTGGCTCGAGCGACTCGGATAAATATACAAATCTGGGCCCAATCTCCCGGGCCATTTCGGCTCCGTTCGGACCAGTTTCCTGGACGATAGAGGGAGGAGCCTGGCATTTCTGGAAGTCGGAGGAGCAGCCAGTCAAAGCCAGCCAGCATCTAAGCCAGCGTAGGAACTGGAGCAACGGTGGACGGAGGGTCGGCTGTGTTGGAAATACGATATTATTTCAAATATTCACAAGCGCAGACGGTGTATGCAGCAGAGTAGTCGTCGACATGCACGCGAAGGTCTTCCATTCGGGCTCGGGAAGCTGAAGCATATCGCAGCCCGGTCACATTACGTTTTCGCTGGGATAAGCCATCTGTGATACACTGGGTGTGCACAGCGCAATAACGGCGCGAGCCAACCGGTTATTCCATCGACAGCTAGCTCACATTAACCCAGCTAGCCAACCATTTTCGAGAGTCCCGTTAGCTTGCGGCGAAGGGAGCATCTTGGTCGGTGAGGGAAGCGTCCGTGGATGCTGCTGAGGGGGAGTCCTGTGTCTGGCAGTACCCAACAGTAAGATTCAAACCCGAGGTATGCAAGGAGGGGTGTTTTTCTGCAAACGAGCGAGGAAATCTCCACGCCCTGGGGTCTGGTCTGTGGTTACTATTTAGCTAGCTCGCTGGCTAGCCAGCCTACCGGGAGACTAGCTCAAGTGAAGGTGGGGCCGCGGAGTGACAGCCTTGGACGCCAGCTAATGTGGCTAGCCGGCTAACTTGGACTCTTTGAGTGGCCACTGTTTTTTTTTTTTTTTTTTACTGTCACTGACATCGGGGGGGTTGAAATCACCAGCAGTGTGCAGTCTCGCACAATCATAACCAGATTGGGCGAAAAGATACGTTATCATTGATTCCTCCAAAAACCCGTGTGGGTGGGATATCTCGAGGAGAGCATCCTCGTTTACCTGAATGACCATGGCGGACGACGACGTGCTGTTCGAGGATGTCTACGAGCTATGCGAGGTGATCGGGAAGTAAGTAACCACTTCTCTTGTCTGCGACTATTTTGTGTATTTTCCAGTGACGTTATCCTCTCCCTCTGCCACTGCCTCTCTCAGAGGCACCCTCAGTTTGACTGGGCACTTATTCTTATGTTAAGGCTTGTCAAGGGTAAAGTTCACTGGGTGGGTGGGTGAGGTGAGGACGCTCCTCGGAGTGCATTGCCATTTAACTTTTACATGGGGTTTAATAACAAGCACATCATTTCTTTATATGCAGAGCTTCTTCACAGGAGCCATTTTGACGTGAAACAGGTAAACACAGGTGTTACTAATGTCATTAATGGAGATTCTGATGTAACTACAGAGCCTTAATTAATGTTATGAGTAACACCTGTGTTAACCTACTATTTCATGTCAAAATGGCTGCTGTGAAGAAGGTCTTTGAAGACTCACACTGTACCTGACACCCTGACCACCATGCAGGACAGTGAGTGTACATGATTGAGTAGGAACATGTGTTAGACCTTAACTTCTGTGATTACAGCTGGAGGAGTACAGATCTCAGTGTCCTTCTACCTTGTTTAAATATATTGTGTGGTTGAAAAATTCCAACATTTGACCATAATCCTGCTCTAATTTCATGAATTGGTAGTTGGTGAAGAAATTAATTCTCATTCATAGCTGACAGACTGTCAGTCTGGGTTTGAAACACAGGACATATGGAAGGTTCCTCTGGCTGCACATCTCAGTGTTTGCAGACAGGATTTTCCTAATCCCCCTGTTTGAAAGAAGTCACACCCACATACAGTCAAACACTCTTTAGCTTTTGATACTACTGTGTGTTGGTTATATTAGTGCTACAATGTGTAATTCATTAGTCCTCAACTATTGAATTAATCACCAGCTGTTTTGAAAATAGGTTTGATATGTTTGAGTAATCATTTAAAAAAAAGTCTCTGGAACACTGGATTTTTTCTTTTATACCATTTTCTGACATTCTTTAGACCAAACAACTAATCGATTTATCAAGAAAATAGTCAACATGATAAATATCATGTATAAATATTATACGTCATAAATAGGACATAAACCAGGAGACTGGCAGAGGCATGTTGAAACAATGAGATGCACAAGATCAAGGTGCCATGTAGAGCGGCAAAGATTACTTGATTAATTGTCAATCACTGTTTTATTATAATAATCAGTTTAACTACTTTAAGTTAAAAAAAAAAGAATTCTTTCATCCCAGCTTCTTAAATGTGAATATTTTCTGGTTTTATTGCTTGTCTATGCCAGTAAACTGAATATTTTTGGGTTGACGTCATCGGGGGCTTTAGATAACACTGACATTTTTCCCAATTTTTGGACTTTTTATAGACTAAACAACTAATTTATTTAAAATAATTGACAGATTAATCAACAAAGAAAATACATTTTAGTTGAAGGCCTACCTCATATAAAAAAGGAAACTGGCCAAGGCACAAATAAACCATGAGATGGACCAAGGACCAAGGTACCATGAAAATTGAAAATTGTCCCAGTATACATGCTTTCCTTCTGTTTGGTCAGCGATGGCTCCTCTGTCCTACTGGAAGTGAGGCAGAAAGGCTGACAGGCCCATCTTAGTCCCGAGCAACCAGTCAGTCCCCTCCCCCTGCAAGCTTCACTCACTTGGAGGTCTGAGGCTCCATTAAGTTTGTTCTAGAGAAGAGAGACACACTCTGTCAGACCCTCAGGCCCTGTGCTTTATGCTGAGACTTCCTGATGCCTTGGTTACTAATTGATGGTGGGCCCAGGACCACTACCTTGGAGTCCCATAAACAGATACAAGGAGTTCAGAAACAGGGAAAACCATGTACGTTTGTATGGTTTAATTTGACAATACAAAATAATTGGGGTAGTAAATACAGGGAAGTGGAATTATTGTTTTTTCAACTGGACATTGTGAATGATAGATTAAAAAGTATGCTCTGCTTGACAACATTTTAATTGATTTGATATCATGTTTGATCCACCTTAGCTGTCAAATGAACAGAGTTTGCATATAAGCTGTGCATTAGATGCAAGCAGAGTTTTTTTTACATCTTTTCTTTTCATCAGATATCAACCTACATGTAGTCTGCATGTGATACCACATTTGTGGAGGTTAATACAGCCAGGCTACTTTTCTAGCCAAAATGTAGTAACCTCCACCAGTTTGGTACCAGCGAAAGCTGACAAATGCAGTATTTACAAATACTTTTTGAGTGTGCTGAATAGCTGTGCGGGGTATGGTCTAGTGTTGTCAAGAATATCTCTATACATACCAATTTTGAATATTTGAAACTGTTCCAGTAGTAATTTTTTTGGTACTGAAACACCCGTACCAGCTGTTTTTTTTCCTTTCCTCTCTGACAGCAAATTGACATGCACCACTGTAGTGCCCACATAGCACCATCTCCTCCAGAAGTAAATTAACTTTGATGGTCATGTGCTTAACTCTCAGTAAACAAGCCATGTTATATTTACCTTTTAATAAAAATCTTAAATGTAATGCCCTCAAGGTTTTTTTAAAAATTTTTTCCATTAGTAACAAATGTCAATATTTACTATATCAAAGTTATAAATGTCAGTCTTTTGACAACACTAGTATGGTCACACAGTTCCCACACGTCAGTAGAAGAGTAATGCATGAAGGAAGAATAGTCTGGAGCTAATTGTAAGCTTCATTAAAGAAGCAAAATGCCACATTTATGTCAAAAGAAAAGACCAGAAAATCCCCCTTATCCTGCCAGTTCTTTTGTGAAACCGCAGTTGATGGATCAAGTGAGTTGAGTCCTGGTGTCTTGGGATGTGTTGCAGGAAGAAGGGGAGGATCGTTTTTCCTCGGCCTCCGGGGTGGGAGGGGAAGGGAGGCAGAGGCAGAGGCAGATCAATGGAGACAAGTGGAGTTGGGAATGGGATGGCCCTGAGGCTAAGGATATAAATAATGCCAGCAGACATTGACTGCAGCACTCTGCCATCTCCCACTTAGTTTTTAACCTCATGTTTTACTGTCAGCACTACTGTAGGTAGTGGACAACACGGCAGACAGTAGAAACCTCAGGCCGTTAATTAAAAATTTCAAATGAAAATGCTTTATAGCCTCAGGAAACCACCATAAAAACCTTATTCCATGTTATCTTTTCTGGTTAGAGGATATTTGTGTGCCTACTTTGTAGCCCTAGTATGTTTTGTGACAGAAGCAAAGCTATTTTGGCACATAAGGGGATAGCACAATTTATCTGTGCACAGAATGGATTGAAGGCAGGATCATAATTTGTCCGTTTATTGGGTTAACTGGATGGCAGTACTATTTCTATGAAGAACTCCTCCAGGCTTTCATTACTTTTGTTTTTCTTGTTATTCCACCTTAAATGAAATTCAGGAAGTTTTTCTGTCTGACTTTCTGAATGAATATGAGACATATGTTAGTTCAGTAATGGCCAACCAACACAAATAATTTGTAGGCGAATTAAAAAAAAACTGGCACACTGTCCTGATCAGATACAGTCAGCAGTGTCTGATCAGGACATATTAATTGAATAACACTAGGAACGATACCAATTCCAGTAATGGAAATGTCTCTGATGCAACCTAAAATGCTGGATCAGGTATCGGTTTGTATACAAGAGTATGCGTTCATCTGATACTATGTAATTTATTAGCCCCAAACCTAAGGCTGAACCATTTGATGAAGTTAAATGTGTAATAAAACAGCATTATAATGAACCAGGGTTCCCCAGAAAAGTTATTAGGCTTGGTAGCAAGTATCTTTTCATGCAGGTCACAGTGGAGGCCTTGTGTAATTTTTGATGGAGGCCCGGTGCAGGCTTAACCAACAGATGGTTTGCTGATGAGTTTTCTATCCACTGTAACTGTAGTTCAGCAAACATCTTAATAGTTAGAACTGGGATGATACGCTTATCTTCCAGTTCGATACAATCCAAAGACTTGGATGCCGATTTGATTCAGAATCTCAATTCAAAACGAACTCTCGACTGAATGAATAGAAAAGGGGGCACTATTTTTAGTCTTCTGCTTCAGTATACTGTGTGTCAAACCATTTACTAGTGACCTAAGTCCACTGAAATACAATATGGAATATAACTGGTGGAAAATAAGAAAAATGGCCCACTGCCTTTTTATTTTAAAGTTAACTGCATGAATTAATGAATTATTTTGAAAGCAAATTTAACATTGTCTTGCCTGTTTGAGAATAATAAAACGAGGGGGAGGCAGAGTGCTATGCTGTGTTGTTATTAACGTCATGTCTCCAGCAATAGAGAACACCTTCTCTGCTGCTACGTCAGCTCCAGGGAAACGCGTCGGTGTCCAAGACGTTTAACAGGTGCAGAAACAGACTGAGCTGAGAGTTACACTCTTCATCTCAGATTTTGTTTAAGTTGTTTAAGTTGTAGTGTGTGTTGGTCAGTCGGTCTCCTTTGTTGTAAGTATTTTAAGTGACGGAGCAGAAATTGCAAAACAATAAAGTAAAAATATATTTGTAAAGGTAAGCTAAATCAAAACAAGCTTGCAACCGTTTGTGTTTTTGAAGATTGATTACAAGATAAGCCTAACGTGAGCATGCTGTAGATTGTCCAGGTGCTGCACTCTCTCACAGTTGAATTCCACCTTATTCGAACCCTCATCATCACATTATTAAACATTATTTAAAGAAATGATTTTCGTGATATTTTCAAGGCTTAGGCCCGATGGGGGGTCCAACTTAGGCCTGCGGTACACTGGAGAAACCCTGTTAAGTACTGTATTGCTGCAGAGATACTCCTGGCCTTCAAATCTTGTTCTCTAGATGTGAGATAACATGTTTGCTTGCTACAGACCCCAACAAATGTCACATTATCATGATAGTCATAGTTTTTTCAGTGAAAATGAAAACTGTGATGCACAGATCATCATTCCAACTAATTGTGAATCATATTGAATTGCAATATCTGCAATAATCTCAATATGATTTAATTACTTACCATGTTGTGGAGACCCTGGCCATCATGCCTTGTACACCTTTATTTTTTTTTCAGCAGAAGTAGCCAGTATCCATAAATGACAAGCAACTTGTGTAACACATGCCAGCAAATTTACAGTTGGCCTTTGCGTTTCCATTGGGTGACAGGAAACCTGCCCCAGCCATTTTAACGCACTGGTATCTAATTAGTATCAACTGATAAACAAGTTCAGGTATCGGAATCAGGAGGGAAAAAATGCCATCGGAACAACTCTCTAAAAATACTATAGTTATGAGTGGGTGAAATTAGCTAATCCCTACTATGTTTATTGTGATTAGTTTGTCATTTAGCTCCTGCCTTGCAGTGTCGGAGTTGTCATTGTGATTGCATTATTGGATGAACTTGGTGCTGTTGTATACTCGCTTGTCTCTGGCTAACCTTTGACCTCAGCTCCTTTCAAACTTCTACATAAACCCTATTATCCAGTCCGTCCCCCCTTCAGACTTCTATTGTTGCTTGGAGAAGTCGTCTATTATTGTCCCTGATCGGCTTGTGTCGGAGAGTAGCAGCCGGGCTGGGTGGGATTGAGAGCACTGGGGACGCCATCACTGTCCAGTAATAATCTCTTCTAAAGTGGGATTGTAAGGAGAGCCATGTTTAGTGTGATTTCTACTGAAAGACGGTTAGTAATTTCATTTTGAGATTTTTTTGCGTGAATTTATGGGATTTCATCTTATTATTCACCTTTTCTAGTGTCTTCTTTTTCAAGATGTAACCAGTCTCTGTGATTGCAAAGAACTATAGAGTTTAGACGTATAGTACCAAGATAGGCTCATTGTCTACCGGGATTCTCTACTTTCACTGCTGCCTTGTTCCTCTCATTATTTTTGCTGGAAAGATGTGCTTTTGCATTGCTGGCATCACTGAGAGCTTAGTAAGTTTCAGAACTGAGAGCCAAATAACAAAAAGTCAAAAATATTTTAACCTTAGCAAGTCAGACCCCTGATTCAGCAGGGCGTATAGTTGCATGGCAACAGCAAGAGCTGCATATGTCTACTTAGCATTGCTATAAAGATGCACACTGATGCGCATGTATGTAATAGTTTATTCAACTCCCCTGTGGTTATACAAGCCTTATCTCAATAGAGGAAGATCAGATAGGTCAGGTGTCAATTTAACTTCTGACGGGATTAACTGTGGTGAAAGATGACACGAGCTATTGAACAGGCGTGGGCTATGCAGGCCCTGTTCATTATGTGCTCATTGTTTGTAGTTTACATAGTAAATATGTGATGATGATGATTTGATGTGAACATGTTGCACTAACAGAGGCCTGTTTTTGAGATTTCGACTCTAGTTGAAGTGTTGGCGAAGCGCTGAAGCAATTTAAATCCATTTCTGTCTGTAATGATTCTGTTTGAATAGGACTTAGGTTGTTGAGAATCACTGTTGCAGTCACAGTGCTCTTTATTTCAGCCCTGGGGTGCTCATTAGAGCCAAGAATATTGGGATGTGCGACTCACTCTAAACCAATGAAGTGATCAGTCCTCTGGCTTATTCTGGGCTGGATAATTAAATTGCTTGGACATTAAAATCTGCAATGCATTTAAATCTCAACTTTTCATTGAGTGTTTTATAATTTTAGTGGTTAATGAAAGTTTTTGTCACAAAACCTTTAGTATACAAATCTTACATCAAGTGCTTTGCTGCAGGAAAGTAATTTTTTATTAGTTTTAGCTTTGCCTTATCTATTTTTCAGGTTTAACAAGCAAATTAGATAAGGCACAGTTACTCAAAAAATATTTAATATTAGCCTTTCAGTTTGATATAGCTCTCATCATGTTCACTGATTTGTCAGATGTGTGTCAACATCTTGTCCTCACAGTATATTTGTAGCAGTGTATTTTAATTTAAACATGGCGATGTGAAGTTTTTGATTAATCACAGTCCTTTTATCAGAAAATGTCAGAAAATGATATAGCATGGGCATCATAATTTCTCAGAATGCTAGGTGACATCTTCAAATTCTTTTGTTGTCCAAAACTCAAAGATATTGAATTTACATAACATAAAACCAAGCTGAAAATCCTCACGTTAGATGAGCTAGAACTGGGGAACTGGTTGATGAATCATTCGATTGATTCAGAGCATGTAACTAACCACAACCCGTAGGGATAATTCTGCAACGAGTTGTTGGTTTATTAGGTACATCTGCATAGGGGTGTGCCATTAGATATTGTTAATGATGATACTGAATTATTTTTAACGGCAATACTCCAACTGATGTAATGATGTCACACCGTTACGCACAACAACAAAAAGCATGGCTAACCGTTAAAGTTAAATTAATGTTAATTAAGTAATTAATTAATGATGCACTGTCGGATGCTTGCATGCAGTAAGAACACGGTGTTGCATATATCACATACTGAGTCCTTTAAATATACATTCTGCTCTCATATCTCGTAAACCAGCTGTGAGAGATCAGATTGGAGACTTTAACACTCAAGTAAAAGATGGGTGAGTTTGCTAAAGTAGATGTACTGTGATATGTAGATGTTTCTCTAGTGGACATGACATATAATATAACCAACAGCAGGTAGAGATGGTGTTAGGACACTCCAATAGGAAACAATGAAATCAAGCTGATTATGTCACGGACGCCCACGTCGCATGCAGTTAGGACACAGTGTAAGAAGTGCGAGAAGACTAACAACAAAAGGGGGCAACACAATTACATGACCACTTCAGGCAGAAGCACCTGGTTGAGTATGAGGAGAGCTCAGCAGCTATTGTGAGTTTTAAACCAAAAATACTTATGAATATTTTCCTCATATCTTCAAGAATATCGTTATTGCAGAAATGCCCTGAATTATTGTGATATTATTTTTAGGGTGATATCACACCTGTGTATATAATTTAAGACAATCCCTTGCAATGACAGGCAGTAAATCCTGTCTTTGTGAACCATTATTATGGAGTTTTTGTAGATATTGTGTCAGAGTTGTAAACATTCATCTCTGTAGTGATTTGACCATATTTGATGTTTGTGCTATTTTGGCTTGCACATGAAGACATCTTTCTAGTATTCTGGTGGCTCATTTATGTAAATGGGATTGGAGAGACTGAAAAAAAACAAAGGTTCAAGCCCCCAGCTTGGCAAGCATCCACTCAGCTGAGGTGTCCTGAAGCAAGACACTGAACTCCTGCTGGGATCAATAAAGTATCACATTATTGAATGTGTCATCTTCCCATCTGTTTTCTAGAGGCAGATGTCAAAAGAGAGGAATGTTTATGTCATTAAAAAGTAATGTTGTCAGGTTGTTTTCAGGTTGTCTTTGGCTTGAACAGTAAAATATGTTTACTATGATATCTGTGCCAGGTTGCGGTGCTTAGTAGACTGTGTTTTTTAAACCCTGCCTAGCCTCTATAGTATAATTATCTTAATTGTTTCCTTTCACTAAAGCAGTTTTTCTTTTAAAATTTTCTGTCCATGTACAGAATATCCTCCGCTGAGCTGCCCACACACGGCAGATCAATAGTTGTGAATGGATGGTGTAAAGTTGAAGCTTTCTTTCAGATTAGGCCAGACTCTACAGGGTGGTTTAACAAACCTGGATCCTCTTCTGGCTCATATAGAGGAAAGGATTTTCTTCCAAAGCTTTAGAACCTCCGGAGGGTATCTCTGCTCTAAATTTCACTTTGCAACCGGAATACTAATTTCCCCGCTAATATTCAAAGGGTTGTTTCTTTAATTTGCATAAGGAAGCAGAAGCACTCTGGATTATTGTTGCTTAGAGATTCACAGACTACAGTTGAGCAGCCCTGAACTTTGTTGAACTTGTTAAATTGACAGCTTTGCACTTGAGCTCAGTTTTGGCAGCAGGGCAAACAGCACTGATCCTAGATGCCTTCTGTTGGAATCTCTTTTTATCTAATTTTCTTCTTTTTCAAAGCACATGCCTCTGTATAAATTTATAGATAGACAGTTGACAGCTCTGTATGGGCACCACCAAAGCCCGATGAGATCATATCACTGCCCCCCTGTCCTGTTTTCGCCCACGTTGTTTCCAGACTCCACACACCTGGTTCAAATAAATGGGTTGTTATCAAGCTTCAGCAGAGCTTGATGACGAGCTGATCATTTGAATCAGGTGTGTTGGAGCAGGGAAACATCTACAACATGCAGGGCAGAGGGCCCCCAGTAGCAGGATTGAAAAACACTGCATTAAATGATCATAGAAGAAAATACCTTTCCACCCATTTGCAGGCACTATATGTTTATACTGTGTAAGTCATTATGGTGTTGTATAGTCATAGTTTGTTGGACAATATATCTTCTCAGAGATAATTGTTATATTGTCATTATAGGTCAATTTTATGCCACTGACGTTATAGTAATATAATAGCATAATAATCCAAGCACACCTTTTCAAAGAGTAATACACTTTTATTTGTATATGTTAAGACACTGGAATTAAAATGTGTGCTAATGTATGTATCGTGGTCAACAAAAAGTCAATAACATATGTACGATAAGTGGTTAACGTAATTATTGTGACAAACAGGCCTAGTACTATTCCATGTCAGTAGTGGGGTTTGCTGAATGCAGGCTTTTCAAAAAATAATTAAAAAGATGGTGTGGAGAAAATGACCAGTGTAGTCTCATCACTGTATGCCACTAATGATAATGTGTATGATGACAGACCAGAAAAAGGTGCAGTTAACTTGGTTTGAGATTAGAAGCCAGGAACAGCACCAATTGTTTGCCTGCCTGAGAATCTCATATAAATTGTTTCTGTATCTTGCAGGTGAACAAACACCCCCATACCAATATTTGGGAAAAACTAACAGAGCAAATTATGCTAGATGATTGCTATAGCACAAGAGCAAAATGCTGCTTTCAGCAAAGACGGTTTCTCTCAGGAGAGCAGTACTGGTGATGCTGAGTTACAGCTACAGATGTGTCCTGTCCCTGTTTGGGAATGAGAAAACCTGAGAGGAAATTTGGCTTGTAGCCAGCATGGATGTTAAAAATGCACCTAACATCCAGCCCTTGATTTCCATAGAGCACAGAGTCTCAATGAGCCAAGGAGCAGTCTGTAAAGATTGCCACTTTGGGCTAATGTTTGATGACTGCCGCTGTCGGATGTGAGCCATGTGTGGGCGTTTTGTATGAGCCCACTCAGCACAGCTGCAGTGATGTCAGTACGGCATGCGGCCTCTCGACTTCCTCACACACATACACACACACTCTCTCTCACTTACACTTACTTGCTCTTGTATAATGTCTGTATAGTAGATAATGTACATGGGTGAATGGTCATTTGTTTATTTTTATTCCAGATGATGAGATGAATTGCATTCTAATTTATTAAATTAAATGACACCCCAATCCCCTTTCCCTTGCAAGACAATACTATTGTAAACAGCCCCAGTTTGGGAATTGATTGTCCATGCAGCTCCCTTGAATTGACAGCCAAGATTACAAATGGGGTTGATGCATAAAATCTGGCAGGTTCACCCAACCCCACCTCATTGCTTAATGGTGATAATGAGTTTTATTGACACACATTAGGTCAGTGCCAAGATGGCCTTAGCCTCACTGCATCATTTTCTATCCCTGTGGGTGCAGCCTCCGACCTAACTCTCCCAAACCTTCACCAGTCAAACACAGATGTGAGGCCATTGTAAGGCTGGAACGGGGGTGTCGCTCCATCTCAGGAAGCACCCCACACCTCTGAGGCTTTCTTTTTAATAGCAAATACAGCTGCTACAGCTCATCAACTCAGGAGGGCAAAGGTCAGCAGGGTTGTCAGATCATCAGCAGGATTCCTGCGTACTCTTTAGGGAAGAGTGCTGGGTTTTACAGCTCTCTGCAGAACGTGAGCACGCTGCCCGTGTTTGTTTGTTTGTTTGTTTGTTTGTAAGGGCTAAACATTACAGCAGATGTGAGAGACAAATGTGAGCGCAAATCAGCTGCAGCTCCCATTCTCACAACATGCACTGTCCAGAGAGCTTTTACTGTTGGTTTGATACAAGTTTGCTGATTCAGTTAAACCATCGCCTGTTAATGACCACCACTTTCCTTTAGCAAAAAAAGTGTGTGTGTGTGTGTGTGTGTGTGTGTGTGTGTGTGTGTGTGTGTGTGTGTGTGTGTGTGTGTGTGTGTGTGTGTGTGTGTGTCTGCAGCAGCATTGGTTCTGCCTCTGAGGATTGTAGACCTGGGAGATGTTGAGACAGCTGTAGCACGGCAGGGTGTCTGTGTGTGTGTGTCTGTGTATCTCTTTCTAACTGTCAATGGGCTAGGAGACAGAAAATGTGCAAATGTCTCAATTTTCAGTGTCTCTTCATGCCACTATTTTCTCATTTAATCTCATACCTTGTGCTTTTGCATAACAAGAAAGAATTATCATATACATCAGTAAGATTAATGAAGTACAAGGCATTATAGGTTCTACATGGGCCTGACCTGTGTGTTCATGCGAGGAGTGTCACTTTGTGTGGCTTGGACTGTGCAAATACTCATAGGAAGGATCAGGGTTGCATACAACAAACCAGTGTGTTATTTCATAGGTAATCTAGTAATGATTAACCTAATGACTATTTAGTCTGTAAGTCAATTAGCTTGCAACAAATCAATGACTATATAAGATTGTTGGGGATGTCGAGATTTAAAGTCTAAATAGAAAATTGAGCAAGCTGAGCACGTAGTTTGTTATTGAAATTAAAAGCAGGATCTGCTGTCTTCACAGTATTCTCTCCACCCTCACCTGCTTGCATGCATCATTTGACCATATGGTCCTAGTTTGGTCTTTTATTATGTTTCACACGTTTGATAACAGCAGCTGTCAAAACCTAAATTCTTTTAAAATAATGATAAAACACTAAGTATTATAGAAATGCAAAACAAACTTTTTGGGTGTTGGCAAATTGGTTAAAAGATAGGTTATATAAATGGGAAACACTGAGATAATAAAATGACTGATACTTTTGGCATTGTCCTCTGCTGGTTGACTTCACCTCATGGATAACAATGTTTCAACATCAACAACTCGTCCACAAGCCCGAAAATGTGTTTCACTAATCCAAAAACATTTTGTTTTATAGGATTACACTTGTTATTATCTTAGTCAAGAATATAAACCAGAACAGTGTCAGTCGTATCTAATAATGTGTCCTGTGGGGTTTAAAATAGTAGAAGGTGTTTTGATTACTGGAAATTGTCTCATTGAAACAGCGCTGATTTTCATAAAAAAAAAAAAAACATCTATGAGAAGTCTCAAACATGACACAGACCTTAAGTGGAGCATCTGGATTATGTCATAACTGGACTTGTAGGTTGCAGTTTTTTCCCCTTTTAATGCAGTTTCTTGAGAATTACATCCTAGAACTGAAAAGACATGCCTTGTAGCGTCTGCATGTCAGTCCCATTGCAGTTCTATCAGGACACACAACCTTACAATATCTGGCAACTCATTTTCCCTGAAATAACCTTGTAGGGCAGGCCACCCTTGCTCAGGTCTCTATAATAAAGCTTTTATTTTAGCTTTTACAGCTGTGCTGCACGCCACTACTCTATAATTCCCACTGGCACGAGTATAGAGGCTATGATGCCTATTTTCAAAAATGGCTCTGTCTGCCCAATGCACTAGGCTGGTGTGTTTGTACGTGTGTAAGTGCCAGCTGAATCGAGGCATTTTCCTATGAAAAATCATGTTCCAGATTTGTGTATGTGTTTTTGTTGGAGTCTGTGACTAACTCAGGATGTGTGTGTGTGTGTGTGTGTGTGTTGCAGGGGTCCCTTCAGTGTGGTGAGGCGCTGCATTAACAGGGACACAGGCCAGCAGTTTGCTGTAAAGATCGTCGATGTGGCCAGCTTCACCTCCAGCCCCGGCCTCAGCACAGAAGGTGAGAAAGACCGCAGACCTGGTTCAGACTGTGACTGCAGTTCAACCTTAGTGTTTCTTTTAAACAGGCTTACTTACACATTTGAAAAACATATCAGTCATTGCTCTGCTTGAATGCAAACCATCCCACCTCGTTCTCCTTGCGTGTTAAAACAAATGTTGGGAATAATCTGCAAATAGCCGACTGTTTGGCTCAGATATCAAACACCCAGGCGCGCACACGCAGTGTACAATGGCATTCTCACACAAAAATAAATGAGGCATAATGTCACACATGCTACACCCAGATGAGTAATCTGTTGGAACTGCATTTGTTGCCTGTTTGTGTTTGAATGGATCTTTGTGTGTGTTGGTTAGGTTGTTGTAGTGAGTCTGAGTGAGATACAGAAACATGCAATCTCTCACCATGTGTATTTGTGCTTTGTCATGCTGAGGTCTGTGTGTCTAGGAGAGAGATGGTGAGAAAGATTGTGTGTGTGTGTGTTGGTGCTAATGTTGGCATTCACCATGTGCCATCTGTGATGCCCCAGTCAGAGATTAGTCTGGTAGCCAATAACAGCAAGACAAGGAAATGACCCAAGGGGGGAGAAACAGACAAGTAGAGATTTACACCCGTGTTTCCCAAAACAAAGTGAATGTCTCACATAATTGTGGGTGTCGGTATGTTATTATTATACTGAGACTAAATTTATTCTCCTGGAAAGTTGAATAAATCTGTAAATATAGAAATAAAGAAAAGTATTTCTTACCGTGGAAATTTAAAATGGTTTGGCATAATCCTCCTTTGGTCAGTTGCACTAAGCATGGTAAAATAAAGCTTGCCCACAATATATGGGATGACACAGATATCTGGAAGGATGTAGAAGTCTTCAAATATATTATGCATTAGAGCTTATGATTATTATGGATGCATTCCTGCCATAGAAATTGACAATAATACTGCATTTTTATGCTTTGTAAAAACAGGAAAAGCTCCCTGCTTTTCTAGTCTGTTTGTATCATTGTAAAAGTGTCTTTGCTCTTTATGGGAATTTGAAGGTTTTCAGGGCCTAATGCTCTTTTACAGATACACCAGTAATACACAACTTAATTTAAAAATGTAATGCACAACTTAAATAAGCCACATGTTTATTATCTTCTACCTGCTGCATCCATCCATCCATCCATGTGTACAGCAATAAATGTCTTTTTTTAGCTGTGGAAATGTAGTTCTTATAGACACAATGAGAGATGTTCATCACAGTGGCACACTTTGTAACATTTTTTACCCTTCCTAGCAAATATTTAGAGCTACAAGTAATGATTATTTGTATTATTGATTAGTCTGTTAATTATTATTTTTTATTTATTGATTTACTCCAAAATGTCAGAAAATATTGACAAAATGCCTGTCACATGTTTCCAGAGCTAGGGTGAGGGCAGTCCAAAACCCAAAGAAAGTCAATCTGTAACAGTTTTTCAAAAATGTGGACAATTACTCATTTTGAGTAACATTTTGCATTTTGCTGATCAGTTTTCTGTCAACCGGCTAATTGGTTAGTTGTAAAACATGTTGTTTCAGCCCTTCAAACATTTTTTACAGTCCTAAGGGTTGAGTGTGTTGTTGTCACTGTGGGAGTGGTTATTAATTGATGGGCAAGTAAAAAACAGTATTTCCAAGCAATCATTCTGTATCCCAGACAGTATTGTTAATTCTTCTTGAAGTGTCACGTTTCACATGAATCTGAATATGGCAGATTTCGAATATTTTAATATATTTTTTTTTAAATGGCACTGACATTGACTATCCTGAATATTAAGTTTCTATTCATGTGCAGGAACGAGAGAAACACTGCAAGTTTCACCACAGGTTAGAACAAAGTACATTTTTAAGAAATAAGCAGGGGGCCACTCAAATTGTCGAGGTAGAGAACTGGAGTGCAGCCAGATTTGGAGAGTGGTTTCCTGAGACTGCATACCTTCGCTTATTAAGAAAGAATCTGTGTCAGCATAAATGTAAGTGAAAAGGAGACAGAACAGCTACAAGCTGCGTAACAAGCATTCACAGTTAAGTATGAATATATCTCTGTGTGTGTATGTGTGTGTGAGCATGTGAGGGAACAAAGATAAATGGTGTAATTAAGAGTTTGGGAGTATTGAACAGAGTAATGAGTGTCTGGATTTGTGGAATTTAATAAAGATGAATATAGAGAGTGAACCAGTCAGCATTCTTAATCAACATTAAAGCTCTGAGCATTGAATATCAGAGAAAAATATTATAATGCAATTTGCAGTATTATTAGTGAGGTGTGTCTTGTAAATGTAGGTTATGAACATATCAGAACCCCAGACAAACTAAAATCAGTGCATGCATGACCAAGCATATTTGAGTATTTTCAGTGTGATTCCTACAAGCCATGAGGATGAAAGACTGATCAATCTGATCCTTTGACTGAGTGGAATTATTTAACATTGCCTTGGATGTAAGAATTGATTTGGAATAGGCCCAGTGAATTTCATTGCTTTCATTCAGACCTTTCCAGGCCTCTGGCTGCCTCCCTCTGTCTGAGTGTGGACACTGGGCAGCATTGTTAGGTTAAAGAATAGATACTCGATGAGACGGGCCGAGGACGAGTGTAAAGAGGAGAGGAGAGAAATAATGAAAGCAAAGGAACAGTAGAATGGGGCCTCTGTAGTGGGGACACAGCATCATTTCTCTCTGTTGCATAATGATACTGGTCTGTCACGACACAATGAGCGCACACACACAGACACGCGCATGCACGCACGCACACACACACACAAAGATCAGTAGACTAGCACATGGGGAGTGGAGTGTGTAAATGAGGTTTTTATGGAGTGAGCAGCTCAACAACAGCACATTATGCCTGTCAGCAGGCTGCGTCTGTGTCTTAACACTTGTCTCGCCAGTTGTTGGTCATCCTGTTCAATATTGAGCATTTCCTTTTGTTTGAAAAGAGAGGACGTCCACTTGTCTTAGCAGTGTGTTCCCATCAGTTTTGTCTCTTTTATTGAGGCTGTGAAAAGACGAGAAATGCCACAGAGTCATGGTGCAAGTGAATTTGCAGTGTGGATCTGGATGTGATGATAATGTGAGGGGATGATGTTAATGAGTGCAAACCAGATGTGCATTTGCAATTAAAATGGTATTCACATGTGAAACAGCATGTGAAAAAAAACCCACCACTTTGTTTGCTCAATGTCTATAAAGAATGGAGTCCCTGTGTCTGCAAATGAAATGCTCTGTAACCCCCTCTGGTGGTGAAGTTAAGGTGCTGCAGGTTGGTTGAGGTGTGAAAGGAGGAGGGTGGCGTGCCGGGGACGCCTGCTTCTCTTTTCATCTCCTTAACTCGTCACCTCTGATGTTTTCTAAATTATGTCTGTTTATATTTGTTTGGTGCATTTTCATCATTGTACTTTCCACCTTTCAATGAAGATACAGATGAAAAATAAGATGACAATTCTGATTCTGTTGAGACTGAAGTTGTTATGGATGTGGTTGCACAGTTATGTCTCTAACACTATTTTGTGCCACAATATCATCTTCATGAAAGCTTTTTAAGCCTAAGAAAATGTTATTGGAACTTCCCACCTTCTTGCTTGGGATAAATGGCACAATGGCACATCAGTTCCTCAATGCTGACATTTAAAAGCATATACATCTCAAGCGAAGTAAGTGGTTTGAAAATGACAAATATTGCTACAGGGAGATTCAGAGCACAACACTGGAATGACTAATGCCATTCATTTCCTTGAATGAGCCAATAGAGGAACCTCACAATGAAATGTCATTGTGAGCTTCTTCTATTGGCACAGAGAAATTAAAAGGATAAATCAGAAAGATTGTTTCAGTGTGCAGTGGATAAATTAGGATTTACAGTATGTAAGTTTCTTCAGCCACTCAGCAGCTGATAAAAAAATTGGCTGAGCACGTTTGAGTACATTGTGAATGAAAAATTAGTTTGGTGGCTTAAACTTAAATGTGTATTTCTTCAATTTAGTTTCATATCCTCTTCCAGTAAGGGGATTAAGTTCTGTATTAGTAGCACGGCCACATCTTGTTGTTACATCTTGTTTATAATAGTACAATAAACCACACTTTTTTACTCTAGCCATGAAAAGATGGGGAAGTAACCTGAATTATTGTTACAAATAAAATTGAATTAACTTCCCTCACAACCTGCATCTGAACTATAATTATGCTGGAATGCTAATTGTTGGATGTGAACAATGTCTCATTGTACCCTGTCTTAATTTCTACCTGCCAGATCTGAAGCGAGAGGCCAGTATCTGCCACATGCTGAAACACCCCCACATCGTGGAGCTGCTGGAGACCTACAGCTCTGATGGCATGCTCTACATGGTCTTTGAATTGTGAGTGTGTCTGCAACAATGCATTTCAAACCATTTCATGGTTTAATTTTCTATCCTTTTTACTGTGGTCTTAGCCAGGACAGGAAACACCTGTCATATCCACCACCAAAGCTGACAAGTCCCACATACATACTTTTTTTTTTTTCCAACAGGCGAAAACAATATATGATGGCATGTGGTGACTTGCTAAAATGGCCGTGAAGTAGACAAATCTCAAAGCCACAGACTAAATTTATCAGCAGTTGGCAGATGGTTGCTGCTTGTGATTTCACACTTTATCGGCAACACTACCAGCCCCCTCATTTTAGTGATTACAGACCTATTAGGACGGAAACAAAATATGGGTGATGAGTAGGGTGGTAAGGCTCAGCAAGAAGACATCATTCTGGGTTACAAAGTCTGAAGATTTATGTCTGTATATCAAGTGATAATGTTTTCTTGGAGAGGAATGAAGACATTGTTAAACGATGTATTTTCAAAAAGATAAATACTGGGATATATATGCATATATACTATGTATAGCCCTATATGTATCTATAGTAATGCATTTTTTAGTATGAGCTTGATTGAAATTATTTTTTAATATTAATTTTTGTCTGGAATAAAAGAATTGATTGGTTGGTAAGTTCTGAAGAGAGGCCTTATGGCAACTCCCAACAGAATCATGTGTATCTTATCCAAATCCTGCTGATCTTATCAGATTGCAGCCCTGCTTAATTGCACAATAATAATAACAATAATAAAAAAACATGATGTAATCAAAGCAGCATGGTTAACATCCACAGGAGTCGTTGGAGAAACAGCTCTCTGCCTCTCCCCCTCCCCTTGGCCT
This sequence comes from Pagrus pagrus, assembly GCF_965226575.1. Taxonomy (NCBI): domain Eukaryota; kingdom Metazoa; phylum Chordata; class Actinopteri; order Spariformes; family Sparidae; genus Pagrus; species Pagrus pagrus. The sequence goes on along the minus strand of NC_140206.1, from coordinate 14,391,582 downwards.
TAGTTTTCAAATATAATATTTCTTAATCAACTTGCACCTTTTTAATTTGTTTTCTTTGTGTGGATTTTATGCTGTAAAACTGTATCTTCCTGTGACAGCTTCCTCAGTGATTGTTCTGGCTGAAAAGTGCTTTAATGAAAATGTAGTGCCTCTGTGTTTATGCCAGTGACAGCAGGTCATATAACTGCTCACTGATGGATGTAGATTTAGGCACTCATTTCCAAACAGTATTTTGAGACTTCCTCTGCTCTTGTGTAAACTGTTATCTATAGCCCTGATCTTCTCTTCCTCTTTCTCTCACTCTCACAGTATGGATGGAGCTGACCTGTGTTTTGAAATTGTGAAGAGAGCTGATGCTGGGTTTGTGTACAGCGAAGCAGTGGCCAGGTAGGATACAGTCTGGGATAGAACATTTTAAACATTGACAAAGCTCTAAATAAACAACAGTTAGTAGATGCCCTAAACTGTGTCGGCTCTCTGTCCATCCAGCCACTACATGAGGCAGATTTTGGAGGCACTTCGGTACTGCCATGACAACAATGTGATTCACCGCGATGTAAAGGTGAGAATCTCTCCTGTGTGTCCCACTGAAATCACCAAACGTCTCACTTAACGTACACCAGTTAACTGAGGTGTAAAACCTAAATTAAAATGCTTTGTACCACAACATCTCATTTTACATTTCTCTTCAACTGTGAGAAGATGGTTATCTATACATTCTGTGGGGAGATAAAGGTCAAAGGCATTACATTGTTTACCAGGAAACGTTTCCATTTGCATTAACTTGTGTGGCTTTTAGCGGAAACACATTTTCAGTGTAAGAACCTGAAAGCCCCTCTGGTTTGCAAACCAGCGCATCATGCTAGGTTGAATCGCGTGTGAAATGCTCCCTCTGCCAGTCCTTTAAGTGTTCTTATAGTCAGATTAACATCAAACAGTGATTCCAACAGGATTAACTATCTAACACAGGCGACAAACACCACCAGATGGAGCAGTACTGAACCAGGCCTTTGATCCTCACACCAGCCTTTTGACAACACAGTCCCCAGAGGGATCAACACTGCCTTGTTTTCGGTGTTTAAACTAATAGCTGTGTGTGCTGCTGGGTCAAACCGGGGTTAAATAGTAGTTGCACATTACTGCTGCTGTTTGTGTTTACTAACAACAGATGGGTAGTTTTTTTAACACATTCAAGACGATGGAGTCTAGGAAGATTTCAGACCAAGTAATTTGACAGAAGCAACACGTTTATAGGTTTGTATTTTTGTCTGTAAAAGCGTCTCTTTTCATCAAGATAGACAACAAAAGAGGGTAAAATATATTTAACATTATTCATCAGATACTCAATCCATTATTACAAACACATTACACACACTTCTTTCAGAAACATTGTAGCACTCTCTGATGGGAAAAACACATCATGTATTCTTAGAAAAGCTGCAATCACAGTAGTCACTGGAGTGTATCTCCTCAGACATTACTTTCACATACACATTTGACTAGAATTGAAACAATGATTCTCACTAAGCACTGATGTTCAGACGCTAACACAGTTGGAACAGCTCAGTATTTAAACAAAACACAATTACTTTTTTAACGGTACGGAAAGGCAGAGCAACAGAGAATTGCCCTCCCAGTCTGGCCTGTGTTAGAAATGTCAAATATTTAGTTCACCAGTCTTCAGGCTTACATTATTTGTTATCAGGCTTGGCTTGTAGGTGGAAGTGTGGTTAGTCCTGTGCGGTGCAGGGTGGAGTTGATGACACAGATACTTGTTCTAGGGGTGACTGAGGGAGTGTTGGGTAGAGCCATAGGCACAGATGGTCGTCTGAACTCTGTAGTTGAGCTGTTGGATGTTGCGTCGTTTAGGAAGAGAAACCGGTTGCCAAGGTGGTGTCCCAGTGCTTTGAGGGCGGTTTTGCGAACTGAGCCAGATAACAGGAAGTACATGACAGGATCCAAACAGCTATTGAAGGCAGAGAATAACAGCATCACCTCATTGGTGCGATCCACTTGTTGCAAGTAGTCACAAGATACTGTTCCGCTGAGCTGGGACAAGATGTAGACGGGTCTGAAGGCGTGGTAGGGCCCAAAGCAGATGGTGAACAGGAAGAGGACAAAGAAGGACTTCTTGGCCGTCCGTTCATATCTCTGTGCGTTAGGAAGGTCAGGCTTGTCCCGTGACACCCTCAACAACTGCGAAGCGATCTTTGCATAGGAGACCATCAGCATGGTGAAGACGATCCAGAACAAAACCACCAGCACCCCGTTGAAGTAGGCTTTCCCTTTAGCTTTGCTGCTACGCTGCTTATACTGGAAGCATTTGTCACTGTTCTCTCTGTCCTCTGCCGTTGCGATCATGGGCACAAGCGCCACCAGTGACAGACCCCACAGAGCGCCGCATGCCACCCAGCTCCACGGCCGGCTGTGCCCCCACAGCGTCATCCTCATGCCTCTCCGTGCTCTGCTTTTCCCCTTTATCCTCAAGTATCTGTCCAAGCTGATGAGCCCCAGCAATGTAATACTTATGTACATGTTCATGTAAAACAGATTCCCAACAATCTTGCAGGCCACAGATCCCAGCACCCACTTGTTTCCATTGGCATGGTAGAAAACCCTGAAAGGCAGACACGCCAGCAGGACCAGATCAGCCACAGCACAGTTGATGAGGAAGACCCGCACAGAGTTACGGCTTGAATGTAGAAACAGGAACACCCACAGGGCGAAGAGGTTACCCAGGAGCCCAAAGATGAAGAACAGGGAGTATAGGACTGCAAGTGGCACACGGAGGGGAGGGTCATCAAACGAACACACAGTCTGGTTTGATGTGGAGATGGAGGAAGGAGAGTAGGGAGGGGGGAGGGAGGTGGCAGAGACGAAGGATGACATAGAAATGGCGAGAAATGTAGAAGAGACGGGAAGAGAGGAGTTAGACGATGCAGAGGCTGGTGGAGCAAAGGTTAAAGAAGAGGCAGAGGAGGAGGTGGTCATTGTGTCTGACGGTTAATCATCAGGCTCTGAGAAAGAAGGAAAACAAAGTTGAGTCAGTTCATTGTTTCTCAGGGAGCAAATAAAAAAGCAAGCAGACTTCAAACAACTAAAATGCCCAGACTATGAAACTGCACTTGCGTATTTTATGACTAAGGCAAAAACAGGTGAGTAATATGTGGGTTGTAGTTTAAAAGGTCACACATGTAATACTCGGTGTGGAATGAAAATTATAGTAATTCAGGTAATGCCTTGAAAAAGGTAGAGCACCCTACAAAAGAGGAGCTCCAGAAGGTACAACGTTCTGTTTGCTGTAGCTCGCAGATTTAGTTTTTACTGGTGGGAGCTTGAGACATGACTAATTGAATTTTTTGCGCCTATTTAATGCATAAATTCCAGTTTCATGGTATTACAATAAAGCCAGGCAGTGTGAGCGCACGCTCATACGTGGACACTCATGCAAAGTCACTCTGACTGCTACACACAGATGTTTGGATTAAGGCGGAACACTCACCATCAGTATTCCTTCTGTGGGAGATTGAGCACAGCTGCAGCTTAAATGTCTGGGAATGTGCAGAGAGGTGTGAGAGCGCAGCAGTCCGGTGTGTCTTTTTCCTCCATAAAACTGTAATTTGTTTCAAAACTTAAGTTACAAATGTAATGAGGTACTATACAACTACAGTCCTTGTCTTTAATACTTTGCTGTCTTTACCTTTCTCTCCAGTCTCTGAATGAGTCATAAATCGCGCGGTCTCTTCTTCTCTTCTCTTTCCTCTCACATCCTTTTGAGAGCGCCTGCTTGTTCCCGTCTTTCTCGCAGCTCTCACTTTGCCTTCAGTCTTTTGTTCTATTAGTCCTTGTCCTCTCTTTCTGTATTTTTTACACTCTCTTGGACTCGAAGATATTTCGTCTGCCTGTCCTCTTGCCGCTGCCTGTTGTTTTCTCTCTCTCTCTCCCTGTCACTGCATCTCTGTGATCTTGCACCGCCTCAGTCAACATCCTCCACGCCCCCTGTTACGAGAACTGCAAAAATGGCAGGAAGTGAGCCCACCACAACCACCCACATTTTCACCCTATTCTTGAGCTTCATCTGTCATGCAGGTCCACTCATAAAATAAAATTACTTAAATTTGCAAGAATACTCTATTTAAACAGAATTTATTCCTCTAAGAGAGGTAGGGGTGTTTTCAGTACTGCATGCGCAGATGAATTACGTTAATCTTGTGTGCATATGATAAATGTGCAAAATGTCCCCTCCGCCCCCAACTTAAGTATTGATTACAGTCCCGAAAGCTTGTTTTTCAGCACTAGAATTGAAGTCTTGTCCGTGGAGACAGTTTTTAAACTGCATCTCTGAGGTTTTCCATGCAAAACTTAGGCTGCAACTCCTTTTGAGTTTCATTAGCTCACTTTGAGCTCTGTGTTGGAGGTTTTTTTGCTAGTCTGATAGATGACAGATGGAGCTTATTAACATCAATTAAGAGCTCTTGGTCTGGTCTTGGGGAGTCATTTGAGTGTTAACAATTATCTGTTCAAATAACCTGATATTAAATAAACTTTATAAATTATATCAAGTAAGTTATTTTATAAGGTTACTGGAGAGTGATGCTTACAAGATGTTACTTCTGAATATCCTGTGTTTTATGAACCACTAATGCTATCCTGTAAAATGGCTTTATTTACAGGGGGGACAGCATATATTTTATTACTCTCCTCCACCTGCAATATTAATCCTATAGAAATCTGCTGCTTGTTCAACACTTCTCACCTTACTCTCTCTGTCAGTAATTCTTAAGGCTTTTTTTAAATTTCTCTTCTACTGTATGCTGTAATTAAAATAGAATTTCTCACTGTGCTCTGCAGTTCTCTGACAGCCAAAACAGAAATCACACATTTCACTGAACGCATACTATCCCTTTTGTGTCGACAAAATCCTGGGGCAGGAACTGATTCTTGTCTCTATCAGCATCAGTATAATTGTGGTTATACTTGCTCCAGTCGTCTTGTCAATGTGAAACCAAGGCTCAATAACCAGCAATTGAACATATGGGGTTTTGCACTTTGCACAGCAAGAGCAAAGCAATGCTCTGCACAGTTACTGTAGATGCAAAGAAATGTTAGTTTTTTTTGTCAGTGTGATGAATAAGGCATACTCAAATGTGACTTGGTAGATTTTGTGGAGTGTTGCAGTTAAATAATTGAATATAATTTAGGGCTTACAAGGATGTTCCCCTCATTAAACCTGTTGAATATATGGACCAAGCTAAATGTGAACTTTTATTTCATGCACTGTTTGAGCTATCTCTTTCTTTTCTCTGCAGCCTCACTGTGTGCTGTTGGCCTCGAAGGAGAACTCTGCTCCAGTCAAGCTGGGAGGGTTTGGAGTGGCAATACAGCTGGGAGAGTCTGGTTTAGTAGCTGGAGGTACAGTACTGTAGCTTTCCCTCATCCCTTCCTCAAAGGACAGAGAAAACACTCTTGTGTGCCTTCCTTCCCCACTATACCATTTACACACACTTGACAAATAGTCAAAGGATAATTGATTCTAATTTTGATAATTGATTATTACATTTATTTAGGAATAGCTTGCTTATTTAAATTTCCAGTTTGACATTCTTTGACATTATTTTATCAATAGAAAAACGCAAGCAGTTGCTGGTTTCAGCTTCAGAAATTATAATTTGGATATTTTTTTATATTTTCTTACACAAATCTATTTGTTCCTACATATAATAACAATAACAATACTAATAATAATAACAATATACTTTATTTGTATAGCACCTTTCAAAACCAAAGTTACAAGGTGCTGCATATAATATAATAGCATACAGTACAAGAAAGACGAAGCAAATAAAATTAGATGCTTCACAAAATACAGTATTGATGCAAAGAGCAGTAAACAAGAAATATAAAAGAGCAAGATTAAGACTTTGAAAATACATTATACGAATGCTTGTCTGCCTAGCCTGTGTATTTGATATCCTTATACCTTTTATAACACTGGTTATCTCTTTAGATTTCCAACATGCTTCCATTTCACCTCAACACCAATCACTCTTAAACTTGCCTCCCTGTCTGCTGTTTTCAGGTCGAGTTGGTACTCCCCACTTCATGGCCCCAGAGGTGGTCAAGAGGGAGCCATATGGCAAACCGGTGGATGTGTGGGGATGTGGGGTTATCCTCTTCATCCTCCTGTCTGGCTGCCTTCCTTTCTATGGCACCAAAGAGCGTTTGTTTGAGGCTATCATTAAAGGGAAATACAAGGTAGTAGCTGTTTTTCCAAACACCATCATTGTCTGTCAGTGTACACGCTGAATATGTTCATCAGTGCACCACAGCTGGTTCCTTCTGCTCTTTGTCACTGTGCTGAATTGTGCATCAAGGTTGATCCCTCTAGTTTATGTGTATATATGTAGATATTAGTATCTCTAATTTTTGGTATCAGTAGTGAACATTGCGACCAAAGTTATTGTACAAGAAATGTATATATCTTTCCTTTCCTGTTGTCTATGTCCCTCTTGCCATCCAGACATAATTTGATACAGCCCTAATTAATTAATACGTGTACTGAGCTATTCTTACTCTTACCTCATTTAAAGTTAGGTGAGTGCATTAAAAGGGTAACGGTCACAACTTCTCACCGTTTACAAACGGCAGTTAGATGTGATGAATAAACTTGCGTGACAGTGTCAGCAGAAGGTACTGTGATAAAGGTCTGCTCACTTCTCTGATTTCAACTGAGAGCATGAATTACCTGCTGCAGTAATCTGTGGCAGATGCAGTCATAGCAGGCCCACCACTACAGTGTGGTCTATCAAGCTGCGGAAATCCCAAATGTTATTCTGAAAAGAAATATTGAGCTCTTCCAACACTGCTACTTGATTTTACTTTGACTGACATTATAGACAGTGATATATAAGGAGTTATCAACGTTCAGGATAAATGCTCTTGGTTGCTGATGTTCTGCGGGCTACTGACAGTGTGTGTTTGTTCTCCTGTGTGCGTGCGCGTGTCCAGATGAACCCGCGCCAGTGGGCCCACATCTCGGAGAGTGCCAAGGATCTGGTGAGACGCATGCTGATGCTGGACCCTGCTGAGAGAATCACTGTCTACGAGGCCCTCAACCACCCCTGGCTGAAGGCAGGTTCACCCACACACACGCGCACACACACACACACACACACACACACACACACACACACACACACACACAAACACTATAGGTTAGGAGCTATCACAGTAGATGTTGCCAACTTCAACATCTTTTTTTTTTTTTTTTGGATCTTCCATTTTAAGGTTTAACATTAAAAAACCAAACCATTCAGTGTGATGTTGTATTTGGTGATGTAAAAGAAATTAGCTCAAGAACTCAATGTCACCCTTTAACCACTGGCCTTTTTAATGCTGACACGAGCACTTCCTTCTGCTTGGAACCACATCTTTGCTTTCACATCCGTTCTGTGACTGCTCATATGTATTGCGTATGTTGTTTATGGTTTGTGTGTGTGTGTGTGTGTGTGTGTGTGTGTGTGTGTGTGTGTGTGTGTGTGTGTGTGTGTGTGTGTGTGTGTGTGTGTGTGTGTGTGTGTGTGTGTGTGTGTGTGTGTGTGTGTGTGTGTGTGTGTGTGTGTGTGTAGGAGAGGGACAGGTATGCCTACAAGATCCACCTGCCTGAAACAGTGGAGCAGCTGAGGAAGTTCAATGCCAGGCGGAAGCTGAAGGTCAGCACAGTGTTGATGCTAAACTGAACATCTAAAGTTTTTCAAAGCTACTTCCTTGAGTTGAGAGGAAGTATCACCTCCTACACAGGGTGCTGCTGTATCTGATGCCTGACCCAAATACAGTTCTTGCTAATGTTTTCTAAGATTCTTAACAGGCCTGTCCTCCTGCGGCTTCGTATACAAAGCATTCATATACAGTACACCACACAACATGAGGTTTTATTTAATAGGTGTGTTATCCTTACTCCGTATCCCAGGGTGCAGTTCTGGCTGCTGTTTCCAGCCACAAGTTTAATTCCTACTATGGAGACCCCCCAGAGGAGCTACATGACTTCTCAGATGACCCCACCTCCTCAGGTAACTCATGCAACAGAGCACTATCCTGGTTTTGTAGGTTTGCAACTTTCCAAATGTATTTTTAACACAGAGATCGAGTAAATGCAATGCAGGTAGGATAAACGACCTAAAGAAGTTAAAAAAGGAAAACCCCACTGAATTGTTGGATAATAAAACCTAAAGGACAATAAAATAGTGTCATTTAGAATCAAATAGTGTTATGGTACAAATTTGGTTCTCATTATGTCAAGTAAGGTCAAAGATTAAACGTACCATCATGCATCTATACCAAAGAACATGTTCACTTTCTTGCCCAGTTTCTATTCTTGCACTTTCTATTCCAGTATCTTAATGTGATCTCCAGCTGTCTGTTTAGAAGTTCCTCTGTTTGTATGGAGACAGATGTTGCTCAACAAGCCTCATTTCCCTGTCTCAGCCACGGACTTTCACTTCCTTTGAGAAGGAAGCTACAGGCTACACCTGCCATTACCTATTAGTATACCGAAACCACTTGTGTCCCTTTCATAAACAGTAGAAAATGAGCAGTGTGTTACATCATCACCTAATGAATAAGTGGCTAAACTCCTCACATTTATCTGCTCAGGTTTATATGTAGCTGCTGCAGCCAGATATACTTTCACCACCGCAGATGTCATTTCTGCTGAGGCTGGCAGTCTGCTACAGTCATGCTTCCTGAAGACTGAAAGTCTACAATGGCAAAAATAAACCAGACATGTTCCTGGTCATAGTCTTGTGTTGTATAGTAGATGCTTGCAGGCAGCAGCTCGGCAGATTATTCAACTTGGCTGCTTTTGCTGATTTTCTCTCTCTGTCGCTGCTCTTTCCTTTATTTCTCCTCTGCCTCCTTTTTATTCCCTTCCTGCCCTCATGCTTCCTCACGCTGCCACCTCTCTCTCTTTGTTGTCTACCTCTCTTTCCTCTCTCTCTCATTGTGAGAGCCATAGTTGCTGTAAACCTCCTCTAATCTCAGCCTCTCTTTCTTTGGTGTTGTTTTTCTTCTGCTGTGCTGTCTCTAGGACTGCTAGCTGCTGAAAGTACGTATCCCCCCTCCCCACCCATAGAATCTTGATGTGTGATATCATCATGGCATTATCATCATGTGCATTTTATTTTTTTTAGTATTGGATATTGTGGGGTCTAATCCTCCATCCTTCTCTCCTGTCTCTCTTTAAGAAAAAAAAACATGGTTTATTGGTGTGCTTTTAATCCGAATTCTTCCTCCTGTAAAGACAGTTTTCCGTCTATATGCATCGTCTTGACTCCTTTCACAGGGAGCTCTGTAAACACAGATTAAGCAAAACTTGATTGTTACTTTGTGACACAAACAAAAAACAAAGGTGAAGAGTGAAACTTTCTATCGTAATCAGGATACTGTTAAAGCTTGTCTTTAGTCCTACATGCAGCACATTGTATGTCACACCATTTTCCTTGAGGTATTTGCACACATTTTATATTTCTTTTATTTATTAAGGAATTATTGATCTGTTCATGAAATAAAATTGGGATCCTTAATTGGAGTAACATGATGCATGTAAACAGACCTCTACCAAGGTTTTCTCAATGATAGTAACAGCTTAAATAGCATGTTTTCTCCTCTGCTATATCACTTTCATGCCTCAGTCATAGCGGAGTTAAAGACCATTATTAGCCCAAAGTTATGTTTGTAATTTTGATATTTTTTTTCCTTCATGTCCATCTCTCGTCTGGTATTTCAGGGCTTCTTTATGGAGATGTCTTGTTAATTGAATTTTTCTAAGGCAGTGCTTGTTTTCCTATTCAAGACCATATTAAAAATTGGAGTCTGTGCAGGGTTAAAAACTTTCAAGGATGAAGTGTATTTAATAATTTTAACGCATGAAATATTTATGAAATCATCTGTAAGAGATACAGGTCATTCCCTGGTTTGGCGGTGGAGGCCTTGAAAAACTCCAGACATAGTTGTGTAATATCATCTCACCTACCACTAATAAATTATGCGGTCATTTAAGGATCAGCTTGTGGTTTCAAATATGTGTATCAAAGAGTAAAAACTCAAATCTAAATTATTTTCAAAGTACTTTTAGACTTCCTGTAACACACTGTCTATCATCTTAACATGCAACATTTTTACATCTTCCATGTAGGCTACACATATTTCTTTGACTTTTTAAATTTGATGTTATTACATGATACATTAGTTCTCAGACAAATGTAGCCTTCCAGACCTTGCAAATACTTTCTTTTCGTTTTCCTCTGCATATTTTTGCATTTTTCTTGGGTGTATTGCTCCTAACCCATCATCCACACTGACTTTCTGAAGTGACTTTCTCCTGATGTTGTATTGATGCAATGTACTGCTGTTTCTCTGGTTTTGCTGCATGTGTGGGCGATGCAGCAGGTACTTGGGGTTAAATAGTTTTGAGTGTTTGTGTGTGTTGTCTGTGTTTTCTGTCGTGACATCTACTGTTTGTCTACGTTTGGTGTTATTTTTGGTATTTGTCGTTTTTTTGCCTGTTTGTAGAACGTGAAGTATGTTTGTGGATGAGTCTGTCCATGTTCAGTGTTTGCATTTTGTGTCGTGATGAATGTTTGCAGGGACTGCTTGGTGTACTTGTGAGTGTGTCTGTGCGTGAGGCTCTATTTGTTTGTGTAACCTTGACATGTGTGTGTGTACAGGGGCAGTATCACAGGTTTTGGACAGTCTTGAGGAGATTCATGCACTGACGGACTGCAGTGAGAAAGACATGGACTTCCTCCACAGTGTCTTCCAAGATCAGCATCTCCACACCCTGTTAGATGTGAGTAAACCACAATACCACACCTTCCTCTGTAATACTGAGACTGACCAGTAGGTGTCATGACAAGTCAAGCGTCAGCTTAAGACGGTATTTCTCTGATATGCTGCTTTTACTTACTATCCTGTAAACTTTCTAATTGTATGTCTAATTATATGTTATTGTGTGTCATTTCAGCTTTATGACAAAATTAACACGAGGTCGTCCCCTCAGATCAGAAATCCTCCAAGTGATGGAGTGCAGAGAGCCAAAGAGGTGAGGAACCTGCTGTTCATGTTCACTAAATAAAGGACCATTCAAGATGAGAAGTGGCACTCAAAAACTGGGGTCTCCTTTATGTGGCTTTTAATCCACTAATCTCATCTGAAAATGCTGTGATTATAGTACATAATTACTTAGTCAGGTCCTAAACAATGAGTGATGCTTACTTAAAAAGCTTCTTGGCAAAGCAATTGCTACAAATAATCAATGATCAATTAGTTATTAATACTTTAACTTTTGACTCAAACTGATAAATCAATTACTAAAACAGTTGGCAATTAATTAAAGTTCTCTGATCCCAGCTTCTTAAATGTGAATGTTTTAGGGTTTTTTTAACTTCTCGATGACAGTCAACTGACAGTTGACAGTTAAAGGATAAGTACCGTTTTTTACAACCTGGACCTTATTTCTAGCAAAATATATGATCATTTACTCCCCCAGATAACTTCGGTGTCATTTGGAGTCGTTCGGACGAAATTAGATCCGGTGTAGCGCCGGTATATCCATATAATGCGAGTGACGGGGCATCGACACACAGCCTCTATATAACACATTATCTGCCACGAAACTAGTTCATTTCACCAATATTTTGTCATGATACGCTAGTGCTTATTCCCCTCTGAGTCCGGTCTCAAAACTAGCAGTAGCAGCTACAGGTAAACAATCCGGGCTGTCGCGGATGCACACGCAGCTCAGAGATGAGATCTTCCAGGTCCGAGGTAGTAGGTCAACCTACAGACCCCGAATGTTGACAACAGACGAGCCTGGACTCAGAGGGGAATAGCACTAGCGTATCGTAACAAAATATTTGTGAAATGAACTAGTTTCGTGGCAGATAATGCTCATAGAGGCTGCGCTTATATGGATATACGCAGCGCTACACTGGATCTAATTTCGTCCGAATGACTCCAAACGACACCAAAGTTATCTGGGTGAGTAAATGATCATATATTTTGCTAGAAATAAGGTCCAGGTTGTAAAAAACGGTAGTTATCCTTTAATCATTGACTTTTGGACAAACCAAGACATTAAAGGATTTCATGTTGGGCTTTAGGAAACACTGGTCAACATTTTGCACCATTTTCTGACAGGCCACACAACTAATAAATTAATTGAGAAAATAGTAATAGTGGCTCGGGTCCGCCGCCAACTCACAGTGTCAGTATGTGATGAGCTGGGGATGAGACTCTGTTACCTCAAAAGCAATTCAATAATAAACGGAACAGAATCAGACATTGTGCTGGGACTTAAAAATTATTTTATTCTCGAGACTCACACCTCTTTTTCTTGACCAGGTACTGGAAACTATCTCATGTTATCCAGAGAACATGGAGGCCAAGGAGCTCCGGAGGATCCTCACACAGCCACACTTTATGGTGGGATATTACAGACACAGAGGAACATACACAGACACACACACACATTCTTCTTTCAGATCTTTTGGTCTGTGCATGTAGAGCATGCTTATCGGTGTTAGAGATTATAATGTAATGTGTCAGAAGTAGGGTTCTTCTCAATCCACATAACTCCCTCGGCCACAAAGCTGCTTAGCACCTGAGCTTGGCGAGCCCTTGGACGGGGACAGGCACACACAGGGGAAGAGGAACAGAGGTAGAGGAATTAGAGTGGTAGGGAGAGCTGAAGAGAAAATGTGCTCAGGGGCTTCAGGCTGGCTTCAGTGTGGATATACAGAGACTGTAGACTGAGACTGTCTCGGACTGAAACAAGAAGAAGAATTTGGGATGACATTATTTACAGACATGGAAACTGAGTCTGTGGTGGATTTCATGTAAAGGTACGACATCATTGGATTCTGTAAATACTGCAGCTGAAGGTGAAGCTTGTCTTGAAGCCGAGTTGAGTAGCTTTGTAATATTCCTTTGATCTATTGTCATTTAGAAAACTGCACAACAGCTAAATGTAGGATGATGGAAGTTTGAATTAGAAGAGGCTGAGGTGTTTCCCTGTGCTGATTCAGGCTGGGACACTTACTGGAGCTGTCATGCCTTAGGGTTGGTTTAATCCAATTAGCCCATCTTGTCCCCTGACCTGGCTGGCTGTGGTTTCATGCTGTGATGCTGTTGTTAGCAGAATTGCTATGAAGGGCTATGAAGTCACACACACATCTCACTTGCCGATTCTTTCACTTTTAAAACCTTTTCCTGTGCATTGCTGCATTGCTGGAAAAAAATGTTCTTCAACAATTGTTCACCATGGGCCTCTAGTGCCAGCTGTTTCAACTCTCTATGACTGTCATGCATCATCACAGAACATGTTGTTGCTCCGATGAACAGATGTGAACATTTGGCAAATGCAGCCAGTCCGTGTTTGTAAAAACTCATTGTGTGTCAGTAACACTATTAGTGCCCAAAGAGGATTAGTGTAAGCCACACTCTATCTAACGTTGGAGGTATACCTCACATACACAAAAAATGTACCTTCTTCTTGATTGGGTTTTGATATTTGTTTTAACCATTTAACCATTGTTTAATTTGCCTACGGACATTAAAAACATTGTTTGTGTATACAGCATTAATAGTTGTGTTAACTGGCTTCATTCCCACTGGGTCCACTGACAGAAACAACAGGGATACAAAGGACACTGTGCAGTTTGATCCGTTAGTCTTAACATTCATGACCCTCTGTGTACACTCCAGGCTCTGCTGCAGACCCACGATGTGGTGGCCCATGAGGTCTACAGCGATGAGGCACTGAGGGTGACCCCCCCGCCCACTTCACCTTACCTGAACGGAGACTCCCCAGACAGCACTAACGGAGACATGGACCTGGAGAATGTCACCAGGGTTCGCCTGGTGCAGTTTCAGAAGAACACTGACGAGCCAATGGTGTGTAAACTGAAACAGAGATACACACTTTCAAGATTCTTGCTGAACATTTTAAATATGAATGAATTTACTTGCTCACTTTGTCTTTTCAACCAACCAGTTCACTTCTGGATACATGTTCCTTGACTACATTATTAAAACTAATTCTAATGATGTAGACTGTGACTGTGGATATTGCATGTGTGCAGAATGTACTGTCACTCTCAACGGTTATCAATGGTTATCAGTTATCACTCTGAACTTCTGTCGGTCTCTTTCAGGGCATCACTCTGAAAATGAACGAGCTCAACCACTGCATTGTGGCCCGAATCATGCATGGTGGAATGATTCATCGACAAGGTATGCAACCATATAAAAATGAGTGCAACCATTAAACCTTACATGCACATATAATGGCCAATATTTATCCAATAATGTTGTCATCTCATGAGATTTTCAATAATGTCTTTCGTCTTCCTCTATTTCACCTGACTCCCTTTTGGTAATTGAAAAAAGAATTAAATGCAACTCTTCCTTACATTAGTCGGGCCCCCCCCTGGAGCCTTCTCAGTAACCCCCTGGGTTTTCCAGGCCTCTGCTTTGCCAGGCGTTGATTTAACACCCAAGAGCCTCATTTGTAACATTTATTAATTCATTATATCTCTGCTTCAGGGACTCTGCATGTAGGAGATGAGATCCGAGAGATTAATGGCATCAGCGTTGCCAATCAGACTGTAGAACAGCTCCAAAAGATGCTGGTAAGTCACACGGATCAGACTTTCCAGAATCAGGCCCTGAGTGTTCCTTTCTTTTTGTTTAATCTTAAATTCTCAGCATGTATTTAGCGTGTGTTATAGATTGTTAAAATTTGATTTCCATTTGTGGACTAATATAATATCAGTGATACTTGATTTGGAGTAAGTAAAAGTGAGCAGCTGTGGTACTGGGCTGAAAGGGCTGTGACCGTATCACTTTCTTTATGATCTTGCTATTAACGTAACGCATTATTTATTGTCCACACAGAGGGAGATGAGGGGTAGCATCACCTTCAAGATTGTACCCAGTTACCGGTCCCAGTCCATGTCTTGTGAGGTAGGGAATAAAACGCACCGAGACTTGCATATATCGTTGCACCTTCAAAAGGATGGAAAGAAAGATTTTTTGTATTTTCTGTTGCAGAAAGAGTCACCAGATTTGTCCCGGCAGTCGCCAGCCAATGGTCATGCTAGTGTCACCAGCTCCATCCTGGTATGTTTGTGCTTCTGCTCTTCACTATGAAACACACAAAAAATGTGATTTTTTTTTTTTTCTCTCTCCTGTTTCTATGTTGTGGTTCCTGTGAAACAAAAACGTACACATAATTTTCTGTCATCCCACCCAGGACCTGCCATCAACGATCCAGCCAAAAGGCCGTCTGGTGAGATTTCCCAGTTCTTTATACCGTAACTGCACTAACTGCATTACTGATATGACAAACTAACACTCATCCCATCAAGTCCAAATCTGCATGTATGTACTGACTGTGTATGCACTTAAAAGCACCTATCCATTCCTCCTTCCCCAGTCCGTCAAGTCTCACTCTCCAATGTCAGGCCTCAACGCTTGACTGCTTTGGCCTTTCTTGAACATTGGAAAGGATTCCTACAGTTGTTTAAAAAAATTAAAATAAAGGCAGATGTTAGAGAAAATTCCCCTGTAGTGTAATATGGCCTTGATGATAGGCATAATTCCTTGCTAGATTTTTTTGATGAGAAATGCAAGTCTGTAACGAGTAACAACATTTGAGATGGAAAACGTTAGGAACCCTGATTTACCTTTGTTACAACTTCCTCTTACTCACTTGTTGATGTCGGCCATTTTTGTTTGTTTCGCGATGCGCTTATTCTCCAAGTTCTCACACAAACATGAAATGCAGTACAAACACTTGAATATATAAGGTTCACCATCCAATTGTGGGTCCTTCATCACACCTCTTTTGTTTATGCCCCCCAACGTTTTCTACTGCATGATATATGTGTAAGTGTGTGTGTGATGCTCTCAACCCCATAGATCTCCAGACCTGCTATCAAGGACAAATTGTCCATCAAGGTAAGATGTCTCTAAGTGGACCCTTCGTAGAAGTAGATACCAACTTCTTCCACCCCCATCGCAAAGTTCGGTTCCTCATCATAGTGGTGTCTAGATCCCATGCTAGCTGTCAAGGCTTAATCTTCATACCTGGTTTGTCAGTGGACATAAAAGGCAACAAAAAAATATGTTGATGTTAGCCGCCGATAAAACTGATACGGCCACAGGTGGAGATGTGGCAAAGTGCTTTGTTTGACCATGTTTGTCCTGCTGTTCATTTATCTAAATGTCTGTGCCCTTTCCTGCTTCGGCTTACACGCTACGCTCTTGATTTTCCCTCTGCTGTCTTTTTATCTTTTAATGACAAATGTCAGCGCCGCATTTCTAACTTATCGATTTGTCAGCCAGCCAGTCTCCACTCATATGGGCAGCTTGGCCCATCATATTCTTCCCTATATTTATATGCAACACTGTCCTTGCCACTGTGTCAGCAAATTTTTTTTTTTGTCTCACTGTCCTGCCCTTCTAGATTTACGTACGTGCTCAGTTTGAGTATGACCCGGCCAAAGACGACCTCATCCCATGTAAGGAGGCAGGCATTCGCTTCCGGGTAGGTGACATAATTCAGATCATCTCCAAGGACGACCACAACTGGTGGCAGGGAAAGCTGGAGAACACCAAGAATGGCACCGCAGGCCTCATCCCCTCACCTGAGCTACAGGAGTGGTGAGTAGAACACGCAACAATTAAACAATACAGTTCAACAGCACCACCACCAACATTAGAACCTTCATTAGGGTACAGGAGGACTTATACCAGGAGTTATCTAGAGTTGCATCGATATACCATTTTTTTTCATACTGTAATATGAAAATTGATGATTATCTTAACGTGCACATTAACTTAACTATGGTACTGAATTTTTCACTGTTACTACAAAGATGTGTTTTCAAGTTGATGTCAAGTTCCATGTCTGTCATAGATAATATTTTTTTAAATATATAAATTATGACACAGCATTTGTTCAACCAAAAAAGACACTAGTCCTATTAAAAGCCATTGCAACTGATATTATTATTGATAGCTGTATAATACTGTGATATTTTTTTAAATGGTTATTGACCATGGAAATTTACCAATGACCATTCCAGCCCTAGGTGTA
Organism: Pagrus pagrus; assembly: GCF_965226575.1. Lineage (NCBI taxonomy): Eukaryota > Metazoa > Chordata > Actinopteri > Spariformes > Sparidae > Pagrus > Pagrus pagrus. The sequence goes on along the minus strand of NC_140206.1, from coordinate 14,374,424 downwards.
GTTTCATTGTATGATGAGATGTTTTCATAACACTCATGTAGTAGGTTAGTGCTATCTGTCGGGTTTTATGTGTTAGGATGTGGATGGCGTGAAGCTGTAGGTTTCACCAATACACAGCTTATTAACATAACATTTAGGCTATTGAAGTGACAAAGCACGCAGAGATCAAAACACAAGCTTGTGGCTACAGTTAGATACTCTGACCTCTTCACCGTGATGCTAAGCAAACTTAACCATGTCAGTGCACCTATTCAAAATTGTTTTCCCCAGAGGGCCATGCTGATTTACAAAATGCAAGCGAAGAGCCACAAATTAGGCAACTGAATCAAAACATTGAACACAGTGCTGAATTATGTTAAACTAATTCTCAGTACCAAATGCAGCACTGGATTAACTATTCAACAAACATCTGGTCTCATACTTCATGTATAAATCCACATTAACTGATTTTCTGTTTAACAGATGTAACTGTAACTAACCTATGAGAATGAATTATAACTAGGATATTTATGATTGACAACATGGAAAGCAATGCCTACCCATATAATTAAGCTTAATGGGAACAGTTGAGACGCTCACCTCTCTTTGAAAAACCATCAAAGTCTAGCGGTTTGTATGACGTTGAAATGCACAGCACAGAGGACAGTCGTTAGTCAGTTGTGATCCGTAACATGACTTGTTTAAGTTTAATCATGTCTCCGTCTTGACAACTGCACAAGGACGTTACATTAAGTGCAACCACTGTAACTGTGACTTTTTGCCCCTATCAAAATGTAAACAGTGCCCTCTGTGGGAATCAAGCTAAATAGCAATGAAGACTCAACTCAACTTTGCCTCAAGATTCATTCACATGCTTCCTCTTATTGATTTTTTGGAAGATTGTTTTAGCTTTTTGAGGACGTCGCGGGCTCTATGTGCAGTATTGACCAGAAAAAAATAATAATTTCATTTTTATGCATGTATACCTTCAGGTCTTTAGCATCTATAACAGGGCCGTGGGCCAAAGTTCGCTCACCAAATGTATCTAACAAGGGGAAAAAATTAAATGAATGGTTATAATCTGAGTACAGCGGGCAGAGCAATACTTTACAAAAGAAGTTGGATCACAAATTCCCTTAACTGACCGAGTACCATTTTGCATCTTTACAATATAATACAAAAGGTGTTTGCTTTTGGCCCACCATTAAATTTTTATTTCGGAAAAAGTTTGGGCACCTCTGATCTATAATAATGTAAAGCCACACATAAATATGGAACGACAGACAAGGCCATTTAATCTAACAGTACATACTGTATGTTCTTTTCAGGCGTGTAGCATGTATAGCGATGGAGAAAACCAAACAGGAACAGCAGGCGAGCTGCACCTGGTTTGGCAAGAAGAAGAAACAGTACAAAGACAAGTACCTGGCCAAGCACAATGCAGGTAATTCAACAAATGGTGCAACAGAGCTAAGCTAACCCACTACAAGCATCTCATTTGATAGCTCACTAAGGCAATATAGTGCAACGCAAAGCAAAGAGGAAGTACGCCATCTAGCTATGCAGTTGACTCTAATTAAGGGTGCAAGAAATCCACTCTCAAGTTACAGCTTAAGGTAGCATGATGAATTTTTGTCAGGGACTTTGTAGAGTATTATTGTATCATTAAAAATCAGATGTTTTGATTGAAGTGTCTAGGTTCAAAGGTCACGTGGGATAAATGATCACATTGTCGCACCTTTGTAATGTAATGGTTTGTGTAACTGCTGCACGTGTGTTGCGTTTTCCCTCTGACAGACCTCTCCAAATGCTGCCTCGTTTCTCAGTAACTAACAGTGTTGCAATTAACAGCTTTTGATGTTTACAATTTTTGTTATGGTGTTTTTTTGTTCAATTTGTCTTCTTTTATGGTGTCTTTTTATTAACCCTTCCGCTCCCACCCTTTGTCCATATTTCATGCTGTCTCTTACCCAATGACATGGCTGCATGTAAGTAACACCAGACAGCTGGCGTCCAGCTTCTGTGTTTTTCTTCCTCCTCTTTCTGCTTTTAAACCTTGTCCTCTTCCTAATGTCTCCTTGACTTTTGAATGACGGCCGCTTTGTTTGGTTTGTTATAAGAAATGTAATTCAAATTGATGAGATGCTACTCAGCTCAGCTTGGTTATGTTTTTCACTCTGACCAAGGTTAGTGCAAATAAGCAAGTTTTAATGCTTTCTCAAGGTATTTGACCTTCCTCTAGTCTGCTGGGTGCTTGTTTGAAAGAGCAGTTGTTGTACATTATGGCATCATTTGAATAACTCGGCTCTAAATATTAAAAACCCATGTGTTTGAGCACGCTTGATTTAAGCCACAGGGACCGAGCATTGAAATTAATGTTAATCTCATTAGCATTGCTAGTGCCCCTCTGATTCTTTATTAGGTTTGCATGTATTTATTGAGATGTTTATTTTTTTTCACACTATTGTGGAGTATGTACACTCAGTTGCCAGTTTATTATGGCAAACTGGTAGTTTGATACATCAGCCCAGAAATAAATCATACCGTCATGTTGTAACGTTGAGCTTTTGTTTCAACAGGGATCATGATTCAACTTAATGTTCATATTGGTGTAAACTTGAGAATACTGTCACACACTGAAGCCCCCAAAATGACCATTAAGTTAAATCAATACAGGCTTAACAAAATACTCAACAATATAACATTAATCAAGTAGCATTTATTGCAGGACTGTTGTATCAGACTGTATAAGGTTCACCTTATAAACTGGTGACTGAGGGTATATTATCCACTTGCTTCACAAGCCAAAGAGAGAGTAAGGCAGATTATTTTTTAACACATATTTCCCTTTTTAAATGGTGAGTTTATACTCTATGTTGCATCTAACCCTAGAATGAAAGACAATTTACAGCTGATGGTGTGCTAACCTAATGTTTCTCCTCTGTTCTGCAGTGTTTGACCAACTAGATCTGGTAACATATGAGGAGGTAGTCAAACTGCCATCGTTCAAGAGGAAAACACTGGTGTTGCTTGGTAAGTAAACAGTAAAATTGGTGTTAATTTGTTTGTCTGGTTAGGGGTTATTATAGTGACTGAAACTATGTTTTGTAGTGTTGCAGGATTACAGATCCTCCTTCAGACATTTGGGCTTTAAAGGTTTTGAAAAGTAAATCTTAAACTCAAGGTCCAATTTGATTACATGTCAAAGAGTAGGATCAGTTGTTAATGTGGTTGTTTCAATGATCTTCCAAATTACTCATCCATGATGATTCAACACAGAAAAGGGAAGTGGAAAAGTTTGTGGTCAATTTCACAGAGGAAGAACCACAGACTTTTCATCAATTGAACCCTACACAGTGACATTTTACTGACTTGCACAGAAGAATACTTTCTCAAGCTGTTCTCATACAATGCCCACGTGTGCACTGAATTAATTATGGATTGATGTAATCATTTCTCTACTCCATACCAGTCATGAAGCAATATGTTGTTACATCACCTTGCGTAGAGTCACTAAAATGCATTCTGGATGGCGAGCCATAAAGACGTTGATAGGGAACTGAGACAATTACAGATGGTAAGAAAGTTAGCCACAACTTGAATGAACTGATGGGTCATGAAAGTACGGAAGCGCATTGCATTCACTGGATAAAAAAAAAATTAGACACATTATCTCGTAATTACTAGATCAGGATCTCATAATTATGAGAAAAGATCTCGTAATTATGAGATAGTGAAACACTGCGGTCAAGCCAGCCCACACGTTGTTTTGCGGTGCCCGCATATATTGTGTGTTTTATTAGTGTGATTACACTAATAGCGAGAAAAGACTAGTTTCAAAGGCTTCCACAACGACCCCAGGACATAACAAATACTCACTTCAATCTGATGTAGCCTTTCAAAATAAAAGCCCTCTAAAATGTCATATTTCTCTCTTAATTCAGATTGATATTAGGAGGAAACTCCCTGTTTCCACAGACTAATTTCAGTTCAGACTGATAGTGGTCCACCTCAGAGCCTCACTCATGTAGTATCAGGAAGTTCTGATGTGGATCTTCAAAATTAAAGCCCTCTGAAATTTGGATTATATTTTCAATATTTTGCTCAAATTCAGATTTACATTAAAAGAAAACTTCCTGTTTCCACAGACTAATTTCAGTTCAGAGTGATAGTGGTCCATCTCTTAGACCCACTCAAATAATATCAGAAAGTTCTGATGTGGATTTCAAAATAAAACCCCTCTTAATGTCAGATATTGTCAATATTTCCATGTGAATTCAGCTTGACATTAAAAAGAAACTACCTGTTTCCACACAAAATATTTCAAATTTCAGCGGGCTTTAATTTTGAAATTCCACATCAGAACTTCCTGATATTAAATGAGTGAGTCTCTGAGGTGGGGTACTATCATTCTGAACTGAAATTATTCTGTGGAAACAGGTAGTTTCCTTTCAATGTAAATCTGAATTTGAGGGAAAATATTCAAAATATTTCAAATTTCAGAGGGCTTTAATTTTGAAATTCCACATCAGAACTTCCTGATATTACATGAGTGAGTCTCTGGGGTGGACCACTACCAGTCTGAATTAAAACTAGTCTGGGGAATTTTTTGTGGAAAACTTTTTTTTAATATCCATCTGAATATACATGTAAATATTGACAATATCTGACATTTAAGAGGGCTTTAATTTTGAAATTCCACATCAGATTGACCTGAATTTTTGAGGTCGAGTACTATCAGTCTGAAGTGGAACGGTCCAGTAATAATTGGTAGTTTAAGAAATATGAATCCTAATGTACATATAATAGTGAAATATTAAAGTTCAGAGGGCTTTTATTCTGAAATGCCACATCAGATTGACCTGATTTTTCTGGGTGTTCATCCTGAGGTTGAGTACTATCAGTCTGAAGTGGAACGGTAGAGTAGTAACGTGTAGTTTTGTTTTTTAAAACTTTAACCTTAATGTAAAGGAAATATGAATGTGTACCAGGCTTTTATTTTGAAAGGCTACATCAGATTGACGCGAGTATTTGTTACGTCCTGGGGTCATTGTGGAAGCCTTAGAAACGAGTCTTTTCTCGCTATTAGTGTAATGTGCAGTATATGCGGGCACCGCAAAACAACGTGTGGGCTGGCTTGACCAAGTGTTTCACTGTCTCATAATTACGAGATCTTTTCTCGCAATTACGTGATCTTTTCTCATAATTATGAGATCCTGATCTCGTAATTACGAGATAAGGTGTCTAATTTTTTTTTATCCAGTGAATGCAATGCGCTTCCGTATGAAAGCATCTCAATGACTGAAATGTTATGGAAGGGTATTAACTCTGGATGAAACCACAGTGGGTAAAATCATAGTAGCTACTGTCCATCAGTGGGATGCACGGAGCACCATCCTAAGAATAGCAGTGATATTGTCCAGAAGATCAAGAACATGAAAATGCTCACCTCACAGAAACTGGTATCCATAATAACGTCAACACTCGCATCTAGTTTACAGATGAACAGGAAGAGAGTGGTAGACTCTTATTCTTAGACATCTGCATGTGAAGTCTGACAGGAGCACAGAAACCACTGTCTACACGACACACAAACTCAGCAATATCTAAAGTTAAACTCAAGCACAAAGTCTCACCAGCAGAACATCTTATCAGAAGAGGAGGGTAGAGAGGGGAAACTAACGGTATTATAACTGGGTGGTGTGAATTCCCAACTGCGACCAGGATGGACACTTCTAAATCAATGGGGACTCCCTGAGTCAGCACAACCAACTCAATTAGTTTGAAATATGAGCTGTAAGAGACAGGCTGCACACCTCCAACTTCTCAGTGAGGTAACGACTCCTTTTCCCAGGTTCCTTGTTAGCATAGGGTTTAAAATCAAAATATTGCTTTAAAGGTGCTTTTGCTTTTCAATTTGGCAACAAATCCTCGATCATCTTGTTGTTCAACTGACTGTGATAAGTGAAATGTGACTCATACTCTGTGTGCTGCGACACTGGTGCTTCTGCTGCATGTAGCACACACCTTCAGTTTATTATTGTAGCCTGCGTCAATGAGCAAAATGACAGTGGGGCCAGTGGGCAAATTATGTAATCAGTGTATGCCCGAACACCGTGCAACATCTACTACCACGGCAAACCTAGTATGTTTTTTCTTTAAGCCCTGTGAAGGGGAGAGTTCTGTCAATTCCTTCACCTATATGCTAGTGCCAGGACTTATCCCTCCACAACACTTCAGCAGGGAAACAGGAATTTAACTGAAAAGACCAACTTTGTAAAATGCCTTATCAACTCAGCGGAATCATAATACTGAAGCCTCATAGTAGCTTAAGCTGAACTTTGAAATATGTTTACATTTCTGTACAGGTACGACGAATATCAATTGCCTCTATAGTGGCATTACATCCTAGGCAGTAGAAGCGGTTGGACCCTCAAACCATTTAATGTACCTATGGCACACAAATATTAACATAGATAGAAACAGAAAATCCAAACCTATCCCTTAAGATCTTTTGCCAATTCATCTTAAAGACACAACCCAGATATCTCATGCATCCTGAAATGGCAAAAACTCCAAACAACAGACTAAATCAACATCAGTTGTCAGTGAACACCGGACCAAAACCAGACATGGCATCAAATGGGAGTTAAGGAGACAACCGAAGAAAGAAAGAAGAGGCCATTCACATCATACACCAAACCCCTGTGCATGACCACCTGTTATTATGTAATAACTCAGCAAATCATTTGCTTCACTATCATTTAATTTTTAAAAGTGTATTACAGGATTGACCAGCCTGTTGTCTAATTCAGTATTGTCTCTGTCTCCCTTCATTCAGGTGCACATGGAGTTGGTAGGAGGCACATCAAGAACACACTCATTACCAAACATCCTGACCGCTTCGCCTACCCTATTCCTCGTAAGGAGACACACACAAACGTAACAGATACACAAGAGCAACAAAACAGCTGGGGTGGTTACATACATCGCACTGAAAACGCATCTGCAGAAACCAGCAGTATAAGTTCTCTAATCATTCTTATTCAAGGTTGTTTCTTAACATTGAAAGGAGAAAGACATCAACAAGTCTGAAATCTGATTTCAAGGGTCAATAGATGCACTAATGTAGTCAGTTTCCTGTATAATCTTTTTTGACACAAACTCAGACTCAGTGTCATATATTCTTTCAGCTATCTTCTATGTGATGATTTTCATCTGTATCCCTCTTAACTGTCTCTCTGCTCAGACACGACTCGGCCTCCTAAGAAGGACGAAGAGAACGGGAAGAACTACTACTTTGTGTCTCATGACCAGATGATGCAGGACATCAGCAACAACGACTACCTGGAGTACGGCAGCCATGAGGATGCCATGTATGGTACCAGGCTTGAGACTATTAGGCAGATCCATGCACAGGGCATGATCTCCATCCTGGATGTTGAACCACAGGTAACAAAGGATTGTAGTGTCTAAAAAGTACTTTTCAAACATGCACTTCATAATGCACTGACAGTTTTAAATGACAACATCATGTAAAAACAAACAATAAATACATCAAGTCCTTTAAAGGTTTTGGACCAAGTCATGTTTCTTCAACAGGTAAACACAGCTGATGTCTGAATTCAGTGCCATCACATGATTGGAAAGGCTAGAGCAGCACGTGTGCAGGTTATATTCAGCCCCATTAACAGAGTAACAGATTTAAGAGTCAACTGAGTAGCATTTCTTATACACATGGGAACATATATTTCAACAATCATAAAATATTGTAAATCGCAAACTTTTTAACACGCGGAGAAGTCATCTTCAACCTACCACGTTAGTCATTAATAAAGCCACCAAGATCAACAGTCACTCAACTACAAATAAAGTTTAAACATTATTACTTTTATCTGTATTGATATAAATTCTGTTCAAGTTCAAGAAAAAGTGGTGCTGAATGAGATGAGCACTGCAGCATTATGGATTTACAGTGCTGTCATGTTCGAGTTAACCATTACAGAACATGTCTCAATATTTCCACGCAGATTGGAATGAGTGGAATACATGCAGAATTAAAATAAAATGATCACTCTGTCTCGCCCTCGCTCTCTCTCTCAACAGGCACTAAAGATCCTCAGGACAGCCGAGTTTGCTCCCTATGTTGTCTTCATCGCAGCTCCCACTATCACCCCGGGCATGACTGAGGTACTGTCACATGTACTTTGTTGCATCCTCCCTCATTCATGCTAGTTGTTCCAGTGTATTTGCACGTACTAACTCTCATTCAGTCTGAATTCAGTTACACTGGCATTTTAGTCTGAATTCAGAGGCAATTCAAACAAACCCAGTATGATAGCTGCCTTCATCCGCTTGTCATCCTTTTTGCTTTGCTCAATGTTTCTCTCACTGCACTGCCCTGTGTTCTTTAAGCATGTTTATATTTTCTTTGGCATGCCTATTTTCATTCGCACTAAAGGTTCCAAAGTGGTGCAGGAAACTGCCTGTAAGTACTGGTTAAATCATGTGAGTTAAGCTTGTTTGGAGATTGTAGAAAGGCATGTCTGGCCTCTGTGTTTGTGTAGCTCTAGTAGTAGTCTAGCTTTGTCCACTTCATTCCTCTTGATTTCCTCTAAATCCTCTAATCCCTCTAATAATCCTCTTAATTGTGTGGTCTCTCAGTGGTGCATCTTCATTTTTGATGCAACCTCATGCATCGTTCTCGTTTGGCCCAACCCTGCCTCTCCATTTAATTTTTCCTCTTCTTCCTGGATCCTAGATGGTTTGAGGGAAACATCTCATTGCTATTTTTATTATTAATATTGTGATTTAGATTGCAGTCCATAAACTTCTGGCCTGCATTGGTGGTCCAGTTAGCATTAAATTGGATAAGTAGCGTTTCCAAGTAGCGTTACATTTATTTAGTCTTGACAGCTGACATCTACCAAGCTAGCTGCTAACTGAATTGCCCAACAATAACATGGTCTAGAGAAAGACTGGCCACTGTTGGTTTTATTTAAACAACAAAAGAAAGATGCAATTTAAGCTTTATTTCAAGCATCAAAATCCAAAAGAACGGTGCCGACATATTTATGTCCAGTCAAAAAATATTTCTTGGGCAAAGCGTTCTGCTTTAATTTCAGTTAGTCATACACTCAGCTGACTAAATTCATTTAAAAAGTTGTGACCTTAACCTCTGCCAGCTTAAGACATCACGAATGATGAAAGTTACAGAACCCTGCCCTTGCCATTAGAAAATTACACTTGCAACTCTTTAATATAAAATCACTCAATCATCACTTCATCATGTGAAAATGAATATGAACATATAGAACATGACCACAAATGTGCTGAAGCACAGTACATGCAACAAATATACACCTAAACCAGCCACTAAACTCCCCTCTGCTTTTCCTCTCTCACACCCTCAGGATGACTCTCTTCAGCGGCTCCAGAAGGAATCAGAGATGCTGCAGCGGACCTACGCTCACTACTTTGACCAGACCATCATCAACAATGAGATTGATGACACCATCCGACATCTGGAGGAGGCTGTAGACCTGGTGTCCACCACTTCTCAGTGGGTCCCGGTCTCCTGGGTCTACTGACATACACTAAACGGCAATTAGCTCATCCCCCTGAACAATCCATCTTCGATCCAACACGGATGCTAAACTTTGTTCAACATCCCCTTGAATCACGTCTTTCTCATCAGAATCATTCATTTCTGTAGATAAACTGTTGCTGAAAAAGAGGGAAATGAAGAAACTAGTGACTCACTACAGAGACTTCATCCTGCCCCCACAACCCCCTTTTTCTCAACAGCCTTAAAAGGCATATTGTTGTGTATATATATACATATATATATAAATGATAAAAAACTAAGTGAATATGGTTCTGTCCTTATATAGTTGAAGGGTGGGGAGTGGAGGGGCAGTGTGGTAGATATTTTGTACTTTTCTTTTGTAATCGATGGATGGGTGGTAACATTGGAAAGGCAATAGCGAGCATGACCATAAAGCAGTCTTATGTGGGTGCCTGTGTGTGTGTTGACCTTTAAAGGCACTTCTTGTGGTACTCTGTGTCCTCCCCTCCAGCATCCCCTGATCTCCTCGGCCCCTGTGACAAACAAGCCGAACTTTGAAGCACATTAGAAGCTGCTATAGTGGCGACAAGTAACTCCCTCAGCTCCAAATGCAAGTTTGAGTGAAGCAAAAAAGCACAGGAAACTTGGCAGTTTCTTTCTCCCTCACCCACCCCAACCCTTTATTTATTTCACTGGCCCTCTGTGCCTGTCAGTTTGTTGAAGGAGCACACTGCATCCCTCTACGCTGTCTTTCTGTGTGTTGCTGTAGCCTGTTGTACCATGCTTCCCTTCTCAACCTCTGATGGTCTTTGTTTACATCTCAGTTTGCACAAAATGGACAATGAAGAAGACGTGTACTGCATCTCGTCAACACAGTTCTTATTTGGTCTTGCCTACTCTCTTCTGGCTATGTTTACCCCTCTTCCGCCGTACCTGAAATGCTAATCGGTGGTAAATGGACCTGGAAAATCATTCTTGGGCCTTGATCAGCGATGAAAAAGCACTTACATCAACCACTAAACATGGCTCCTGAGCTGAAGACAAAAAAATAAAATAAAAAAACAACGGAAAGGAGAAAAATAAACTGCCTTATCAGAGCCTCGGGGAGGACGTCGGTAACACCTATGCACACCCCTGGTTCCTGCCAGGCAGACCGCCACGACAGCCATTTTCTTCTTTCCTCACTCTAATAGTGAGCCGCGCTTGTTAAAGTGTTGATAGGAATCATGGAAGGGGAGGGCCTCATGTAGGTGGGATAAAACCAATCCTAGAGCCACCGTTTTGGAACTGTTAACTGTTGTCTTTAAAAATATTAAAAAGGAGTATTCTTGTTTCAAGGGAGAGAAAATAACTCTAAATTTTGTGTGTAAATGTTTCAATGGTGCGTAAGTCATACGAGTGAACTACCAAGAGCCAGTGTATATTAATCCTTAAAAGAAGCTCAGTATGTGACATAACCTCTTCATGCTTTACCAGAAGTGGCACAACTCTGCCGCACCCTCAGTAACTTAGTATGCAGGCACATCAGTTGAAGGGTCTTAAAAAAAATAAAATAAAAAAAACAAGTGAATATTTTCAACTGTGCGGTGTGGCTGCTGTTGTTCCACTTCAAGTAAAGTGTTTTCATTTCAAGTCCTGTGTAAATTACCTCTGCAAATGACAAAAGCAGCTCTTCTGTATGAAATGTTGTTCTTTTTTGTTATTTCATTTTTAAAAAAAATATATTTCCTTTTACGTGTTTAAAGTAAACTGCCTCGTCTTCCTTTCGTTTGTTTTCTGATGCGTGAGTGTGTAAGTTAATGTGTGTGTGAAATTATTTTCGAGAATTTAATACACAGATTCCATCAGGGATTTCACTCAGTCTAACGTGCTGCAGAACTGCTTTTTGAAACACTGCTTCCAAAACAAACAAAAATCCTGGATATTGGCTTGTTGTATCAAGTGAAGGATTTGTCTATTGGATTTCCAAATGATCCGTTTTTAATGAGCCACTCCCTCAGACATGACTATGTAAATCTATTCTATATTCAATGTCATGCCCACAGGGAAAGTGTAATGAAGGTCTATATAAAATCAAATTCCTCTCATAAATAACACAACATTGCATTGTTTGCTTTAGTCATAATTCTACTGTCTAAACCAGCCCCATTCTCTGAAAACTGATTGATACCCTCATGAAGCTCAGTTTAAACAGCTGCCAGGCCCTGCTTAAGTAACACTGGAACACGTAATAAACTGATTTCTTTCTCCGTCTGTATTGATTTGAAGCACAGTTTTCAAGGAGACACAAGTGTCTGGTCATTAAAAGAGGATTGCAAAGCCTCAGTGGAATCTGTTCAGGTTTACTGGTTGAATCCAAGGCCTGTACTGCTCAGGTGTCCTTGAGATTGATAAGAAATATGTATTTGCACAAGTTAATTAAAAAAGGTGACATTTAAATAGGATTTTTCTTTTCAGCAAATTACAAGCTCAACCATAAAAGAAATGTACTCCGCTCAAAGTTGTGCCATCAAAAACAACCTTTGGTAGCTGGTGTGAGGCTTATGCAGCTTACAGCATTACTATGCTAGTCTTCATCATATCAAGGAGTTTGTCTTAGCTCATTTCCACACTAACCATTCTCAGTGTGCATCACAATCTTTGAATGGTACCGAGTATGGCTGCTCTATTATAGCGAAACTCACACTCATGATTATTTTGGTCAATACTGAGATCACAATTATTTAAAACAAATACTCAGTGACTTTGAAACTGTCATGCGTTCATTGAACTTTTGGAAAAAAAATATTTTAAACAATTGCTTTCTTGATTAACTTTTCATAATGGTTGGAGGCCAAAACAGGAAATGAAATTATAATTCCATTGACTGATGACCCTAGTACTGAGAAATTCAAGTTCTCTCTCTCAAAGTGTAAAGAAATGTCCATACAGTAATATAGATATATTTAAAAAACATCTATTTTTTAAACTAAATCACTGTTCACAGCTAAAGAGCATTTACATTTTCCAAAGTTAAATGGATTTTTCACCTCAAAACCACATTTTTAGCCGTCAATTTCATACTTGATGCCCCTGTTTATTCTTCACTTTCTGCCTGTCTGGCTGATGGAGCGTTATGTCAAAATGCAGCATGCAAAGACTACAGATGAGTCTGTGTGTTTTAAAAAACACTGTTTGCCCCTTAAAGCACAACCGTAAACACTTTCCAAGTTCAGAATATTGAATATTAAAGCAGCAGACTGAAGTTTGGCCATCAAGGACATGTCAAGTGTTTGCTTGTCAGCTACAGCTTCAATTCAATAAGAGATGTGCTGAACGAACCTGCACAATATCAGCTGTACAGGCTGGAATGTTTCTACAGTACAATCTCTAGTTAAACTGGACAGGTAGGTTTCTGGTGTGAACACAGATCAAAGTATTAAAGGGTCAGCCATGTAGATAGTTCAGGGCTGCCCAGTAACTCCTGTCGTCACCTCAGTACAATGGAGGTGAAGCGAATTTCATTCTTGCTGTTGAAAACAAAAAAACTCAGCTCAGAGCAGTAAGGTTAAGTTTATTTGGTTAATGTTTAAAAACAGGCCTGCAACAGGCAGCCTGACTGCCTGTAGAAACAGTCATGAGGACCACCAGAAGGCTGGACAGGTGCACAGAGGGTGGGCAGGACAATCAGAAGGCTGGCCAGATGGGAGTAAACAAACAATAGGATGAACAAAAAGCTGGGAAGGCGGGTGGAGCAGTTGTGGAAACAATCAGAAGGCTGGGCAGGCAGCAGGCAACATACACTGGGAAGACAATAGAGACCATGAAGCCAGATTTGTGGATGGTATCACCCAGGAGTGTGGCCCTGAGACACTTGGGGTCAGAAAGAAGGAAGCCTGGCTCAGGAAGCCTGGCTCTTTATTTATAAGAAGTGTCCTCAGTGATTCCAAGAACAATGCCACAGGAGTGGTAGTAAGAGCTGGTGATGGCCTGCAGGTCCTTTCTCTACTGTGACCTTTCATTAAGGTGTGGTGTGGAATCCAAGACAAGAACTCCAGTAAATGAGGGTCCACTTCAATGTCCAGACAATTTCCAGAAAATGAGGAGCAGGAAAAATCTAAAAACAGGCAGAAGAAAATTGACAAGCAACAACCTTGGAAATGTACTTCAGGTGATTTTTGATTAGTCTACAGAATGAATGTTGAACCAGAAAGCCAGAGAACATTATGACCCTTCAGTCTTTACAAGTTTGTCCAAACTTCTTGTCACTCTTGTACACGATTATCAGTTAAAAACAGCCCATTTTTCTAGGCTCCTGAAAAGCTGACAGATCGGAGATAAAAGGTCTTCCCCTGACAGCAGTGATCTGCTGCCTGTCCATTCGCCTGCTGTCCTTGTGTCCAAGGGCGAACTGATCAGTCTTGTGAGACGCGGTGAGCTGATGGGTGACTGATGTTTTACCTCAAGAGACAGACAGACGGGCCTGATGGAATAACTCAGTGCTAAATGGACCGGGGAGTTTGCTGGCTCATCTAGGGGCTTCGCTTCACGGCGGACTGTTGTTTTTCCTCCGCCGTGTGTTTGCAGAGATGGCTGTTTGACTGTGTACTCTGGCTCTGAAGCACAGATAAGTCACTGCTTGCTCCAGCAGGTATGAATTGGTTGCTTTGAGCTGAGAAAGCAGGAAATCCTGTGATATGATGAGAGGTCAGCAGCCACTCGTGAACCATTGTCTGGCCGTTGTCTCATTTTGATTTACTGGATATTGGAAGTATTTTCTTCACTCCAGTGTTGTCTGAGCTGCAGTAATGATTCCACTGCAGAGACTGTGGCAGCTTCACAGGAACACACAAATTATGTGAAATGAGACAGTGGAAAGTCTGATAAAACTGATTTGCGATACATTTTAAGAGAACATTTCCAGACTGTTGGCCAGAGGTCAGTATTTAATCTGATCTGCAAAGCATACAGATGAGTTTAAAAACAGTACAATGCAATAGAGCTGCGACGATTTATCGTGTGGTTGTCAAGTATTTAATCAATTGCCAATATTTTTGATAAATTGATCAACTTACATTTTATAGTTTTGAGTAATTTTTGTTGAGAACAAGTCTAAAGGATCTGATTCCAGCTTCTAAATTGGGAATATGTTCTGGTTTCTTTACTCTTCTATAATAGTAAACTGAATATCTTTCAGCTGGCAGATATGGCCTTTATAAAACCTTAAAAAAAATCTTCCAAAAGACATAGAATAGTTACAGAGCCTTCTCTGACAGAAAACAACCAGTTGCCTTCCGGACATTCACATATCTAATGTGGTCTAGTGGTTGCACGGTACAAAGCATGTAATGCAATATATGAGTGAGCAGATGAGTCAAAACTGGTGTGGTGGTAAACCACAAGTGCTTCAGGAAGGACTGCATCACAGACTTCTCTCACAGTTTGAGCACAAGGTCTACTTTTCATAAACTAGATATAAAGACAAAACTGTAACAAAAGCAGAGCTCTATGTTTTGACTCAAGGCTTTTCTTGGCATTGGAGCTTGTTTGAGTGCAATGTGGAAAGGTGTGAGGGCCCTGATGATGAACCAAACTCTTCATAAACAACCCTGAGAAATACAGTGAAGGATCATTAGCAAAAACTTTGATGAAAAGCGCCTCAGTCCTTCAGAATTCTGCATAAAATTCATCCTATTTACGTCCTGGAATGATCTTTGTATAATCATCATGATTTGTTCTTGGGTTGAATTCAGACGCATGTTTTCTGCAACACTTGGTTGCTATAGAAACAGTTTGCTGTACAAGGAGAAAACGTCTGGCCTTGTCGTGTAATTACACACCGAGGACAGCTTTCCTTTTATGCTGCTGTCACTCTGCTGCTTTAAAACCTGTGGCTGAGGAGATGGAATTAAACTCTAATGGCTGCATGTCTCTGGAGAAAAAATAACCGCTGATCAGGTGTGATTAGAATCAATGTCAGAAAACTTTACTGTCCTTCACAATCTGACAAAAAGTGGAATATTCTGCTGCAAGCATTCGACATTAGTCTTACATTATTTTCTGTTTTGAGCCTCTATCAAACATTTCTGCTTTTATTACCTTCAAGGCTGGACATTTTTTGAACCAGTGCCTGATGAAATGCAAATACAATCTGCAATTGCTGTTCATTATGGCTCATGTGTTTTGGTATAACTGCACCTAAATACACTAGAAGACACTAGTAGAACTGGTGGCTGAATTGTGACAACTTACAGAAAAAACAACCAACATGATAACTTCCATTTTTCCTCTCTGATGATTTTTAATTTGTTTTTTTATCGTGTTTTGTCTAATAACATTCCTTATGCAAGTCTATGCAACCATACATGTCTGTTGTTTCAACATGATTTTGCACAGCAGATGCATGCCACAGCTACTAGCCACTAAGCTCGCTGACAGTTAACTGTTCTTTTTCCGTTGTAAGGCACATTATCGCCACCTACCATAACAAAGTGAGAAAAGAAGAGGAGTTTAAGAGGATCTGGATTATTTACACAATATAATCATATGTCTATTATTAACACAATATCAATATTTCATTTTTTTAAAATATCAGTTATTGTCAATACTGGTTATCGGCGACACCCCTAGTGTCTGACGGCAACCTATGCAAACACTGTGCTATGAGGCTGTTGCTTCCATGTTTGTGTTGAATTATTGAAAGGGATCTCACATTAACAGGAGTCCATCATGCCCTCTGGAACCAATCTGCAGGACTTTGCTCTACATTGACTAACAGGACTCTGTACCTCTGACAGTGTGCCCCACTCATCAAAAACATCTCAAATTAGGCCTCTGAGAGTGAGCAAAGGGCTGTTTTCTCACTTATTCATAAAACTCAAACAATAAGCTCTGTTGTGTGCTGGCTCTTATGGGTCTGCTGCAGTAATTACAAACACACAGATGAATGAGGTTTCAGGCATATACACAACGAGGCAAGGGCCCCTACAAAAACCTGATCAGTGCCCCTCAGTGTCTTGGGCTAACCCTAATCTGATTTATTAGCCTACAATAAGCCTATCTGGAGGTTGCATTAAGGAAGCCACAGACAGCCGCAGTAAGACTGGATGTTGGCTGATTTGGCTTTCAAAATTAAGGCTGAAGTGTTGTATTTTTAAGCCTGTGGCTAACACGTCTTTGCACTGTATTTACACCACCTTTGAACAATCTTCTGCCAACACAACACAGCCAACTTCCCTCTCTTGGTTCATCTCAGACACATACACTCTGCTGTCTACAGGTGCACTTGTTACACCCACAACCGTTCATAAAACAACAGCAGTGAGGGGGCAAAATTATCCTGAAGCCAGGGGACATGAATAACAGAGTCAAATGTTACACACAAATATTATAATATTATTACCATTGGATTAAAAATAATGAAATGTACTTCTGCAACAGTCCAACACATCTCTCTCTCATGTATATATATAAAAATTCAAACTGAAATCTATAATTTACTCGTGTATTGTACAGCTTAGTTACATACATTTACGTTACTTATTAATGTTAAGTAAAAACAGTAAATCAAGCCATGATGTGTACAGTAACCATGGTTGTATATTTACAGTTCACTATGATATTTAGGAGATTTTGGATGCAACTATAGTCTAATGAAGAATTTGCCCATACTTTCATAGACTTTTTTCTTTAGTGTGGCTGACCACCTGTATAAACTCACACAGTCACCTGATGCTATGTTGTCATGCTTTTATTGTGAAAATACTGACCGGACGTATATCCTTGGTGCCCCAAGTCTGGTCTATAAAAAAGATGATATTCGCCAAAACAAGCTCATAATCAGTCAGGCACTTTGAGAAGCATCATGTCGTGCTGTGAGTGCAGAGAGCGGGAGGACGCGGCGCGGGGGAGCATCCTCTACAGCATCCTGAACAGAGGCGCTCAGTGCCCGCGGGGACACCTGGAGACGGCCGCTGCGCAACAGCTTTGCTCGTGCGCGTGCAAGAGGAAACTGGTGGCGATTCGGGCTCCAAAATTAGTTTTCAAAGCGGCCTCAGAGGTGCTGGTGAAAACTTTCAGATTCGTGAAAAATGTCCCGTGTTTTCGGGGTTTGCCGGCGGAGGACCAGCTCCGGCTTGTGCGCAACAGCTGGGCGCCGCTGCTGGTTTTGGGCATGGTGCAGGACTCCGTGGACTTCGACACGGTGGAGACGCAGCAGCCCAGTCTGTTACACACCATTTTAACGCACAGCAGAGAGAGACAGCAGCGCGCTCCGGCTGAGATTCAGGACCCGGGGGTGCCCGTCGGTGATGCAGAGGGGATCAAAATGTTTCTGGTCAGGTGTAGAGGACTGAGGATCAGCGTCAAGGAATACGCGTTCCTGAAGGGAGCGGTACTCTTCACTCCAGGTAATACTGTCACTATTCACCACATGGGGTAGTTAAAGTCGGTCATTTAGATAGTTAAGCACATTTTAATTCACTACATAAGTTTCTGCTGCGTGACTTTAACAGTTTTACTGTAATACTCGTATACCACGACGTTTCACTGTTATATTATGGCACCATTTAAATCTCCTGGGATATAACAAGGCTGTAATATTCATACGAGGACAATTACATACTGCGCTCCATTTATGGGGACTTCTTCATTCATAACATACTTTTGTATGGTAGGCTATAGGTCAACGTGTCCTTATTGGATTGAGCCAAACGAGTGCGTAATATCTGACTGTGTTTAAGAATGAATCAGAGGTAATCCTGTGTCTCCCTCCCTGTTTGTCTCGGTCCTGTAGAAGTGATGGACTTGGAGTGTCGGGAGTACATCCAGGCGCTCCAGAGAGAGGCTGAGCGCGCGCTTTACGAGCACGTGAGAACGGTCCACAGGGGGAGTAAGGCGGGCCGCTTCGGAAGACTGCGCGCGGTCCTGAACAAGCTGCGGTGCTTGGACCCCGAGGCGGTGGCCGGACTCTTCTTCAGACCCGTGACTGGCACGAGCAGCATAGAAGAACACGTGCTCGCGATGTTCTATGAGCGGTAGAAGCCAAAATAAAGGAAGACGATTGGGACTGAATCGGGACAATCATTTCATGTAATCATGCAGGCCTATTTATACAGAGGTCTGTCTTTTTAAATGCAAAGAATTCACCATCAGAGAGTCACCTGCACATAATGAGCTCTGCTGGAGGAAAACTGCTGCACATCGGGACTTTTCTGTTTTTTGTCAGGACACTCTCCAGGCATGATGGCCTCAATAAAAGACTGGGTGAGACTGAGGATGACCAAGATTACTTCAAACCTCTGTTACTTTGTGGCCAATTCCAGCCCTCGTGCTCAGCTGTGCCATTAAAGGCCAACATTCAGAGCGGCCTAGAGCTTTACAGTCTTAACAAATCCCCTGCTGATTCGCAGAGAATCGACTGAGACAACATGAGTCTGGGAGCCTCGTTGTGTAAATCTGTGTACATCTGTGTAAACACTGACACCTCACAGCTAAGCTCAACTAATTCACATCATCACAGCAAATCACAAACTTCCAGGTACAACCGTTTACACAACCCACAGCTTGAATACAACAACTACAACAACAGAGCATATGTCCACAAAACAAGCTCCAGTGAAATTGAGACAACCACCAAACACAACACTGCCTCATGTTTGAGAAGTTACATTCAGAAAACAAAGAAGAGAATAAAACAATTCTATTCAATATCTGTATTTTATGATAGAAGTGTCTTTATCCTTTGGTTTTACGAGCGAGTGAGTTTGGAAAGCTAGAAATCTTAATTCTTGGCCAAATAAATGTTGGATCAGATGCAGTTTATTGGTCAATGAATTGCTGGTGCTGATGAGCAGTGCTGTTAAACTCCTACAGATACATCGTGCTCATTTCAGAGCAGTAAAATCTGTCTTATTGCCCCTTTAAAAACTTTGAAAGCAGGCATCATAATCATTAGCACTCAGATGTATTTTTCACAGCTATTTAATTACTTCCTGTGGCCAACCTTGAGCACACACATATACAGACATACACGCTCTTTATCACCAATCCGACACCTAAAAAACAAAGTTACGAGTGTCGATTAAAACAGCTGCTACATTGTAACACGCCGGTGGTTTGGGCTCCATCCCTCTGTTCAGACAGCTTCAGTAAATACATCTCCGCAGCGAGCATTCGCCTGATGTCTCGTTTCATTAATATCGTCAGGAGCCGACGCTCAGCTCTTTCTCTTCCTCCTCCTGCTCCCAGGTGTCGGAGGATGCTGTTACCTGGGAAATAGCAGCCTGAATTAAACCACACAAAGTGATACTGCACATTATCCCTCCTGACCCAACGGGATGCTGTGTGTTCATAACGCGAATTAACTTTTCATGCTGAGTCACCTCCCAGGATGCACACTTATTTCCCAACTTTGTCTTCACTTGAAGATGTGTTCTTTGTAATTTAAAGTTCCAATACTGGATGTGATTACAACATGATATTATGTGCTGAACCACCACAGCAGTGCCTGTTTTTGTAGTGTTTTAAGTGACTTGTACACATTTCTAATAGCTTATTTTTTACTGCTAATGATCAAATAATCTTATGAATCTTAATTAACTATTAATCGATTTTTTAATCTCAGAAAATTTTAAAATGCTCATCACAATTTCCCAGAGCCCAAAGTGACGTCTTCAAATTGCTTCTTTTGTTCAACCAACAGTCCAGAACCAAAAGACTCTTCATTTACTAACGTAAATAACAAAGAAAAGAAGTAATGACTGCTGAAAAACAACTGAAAAGATTAATCGATTATCAAAATAGTTAAGACTAATGGTCTAGTGTTTATTTAAAGCCACCCACAATGATTTCCCAGAACCCAAAGGGCTATCCTCAAATTGCTGTTCAGTTTAAACAACAGTCCAGACAGAGAAATCTTTCGTAGACATGCATTTATTCTAACCCAATCACCAGTATAAAAAATGTTGGGAATGTAAGTTTCTCGTCAAAAATATCCAGTGGTTGAAACTTAACCTTCGATATGCTTTACCTTTACATTTCTGTATGTTGTGACTTTATGTTTTCGGCTGCAAATTGTCCTGATGTCTTGTCAAAAAAATCTGATTTTGTTGTCATGAACACGACTGGAAAATGCCTTGATGTTTTGTCACAAATATCCAGTGTTTTCACGCTTAGAAATATTGAAATGCTGTCTCAAACAATAATGTTTGGCTTTGCAACTGTATGTCCAGCTGTCTGATTTTAACAAGACATAACATAGTTATCTAATATTAAAGGGTTTCAATGTAAAGATTTGTAGCAATTTATGTGTATCAATCACTTTTTAATTGGTCATTTGTGAGCAGATTGTGAAAATTGAGACCCCCCCCTCTTTCGCCTGCCTATACAAGCCTGTGGAAGTTGTTTAAGTTGTTTAATGCTGCTGGACTGTCGATCTCTTTGTGAAGGACTCGGGTCAGATTTTCCGTGGTGGTCTCTAGGGTGTGACTTTATTCATGTTCTCGAGTGCCTTGTCCTGGTGCCTCTCTCTGCTCTGCTAACAGAGAGCAACTGTAGCTAACGTTAATTTAGAAAAAGTCCACTGACATGAACTACCGACCGGCTATCAGCGCAACACAAAAGCTCCACAGAGCCCCTTTAAAATGATTGCTGGTTATATTCTGTTGATGAACTAGTTATTGCAGCACTAATTATTTTATGTCAAATAAACAGAGTTGCATTTTAACATGCACAAGATGAGGTACAGAACAGCAAGATTAAATGAGTTGCTGTTTATGTCAGAGGGACTTAACAAAAGGACTTGTTTGAAAAAGTAAGATAACATAGCCCTGACCTATTAGTCACAGCTCATACAGACATACGTCACAGCTGACAGACTATTGTGGCTTGAGAAATAAAGTCCGACTCGTCTAGACAGGAAACTAGACTCTTCAAGCATCTAAATAATGGATATTACAGTTGTACAGCACACAGAGACATTGAAGCAGCACTGTGATCACAGTGACCACTTGACGTAACGGTACTTCTTCACTGGAGCTTTTCGATCTTCCCTCAAGGCTACAGACTCTGCATTGTTCAAAGTCAGGTATCAAAGTGTAAAAGTTACCAACTTCTCATTTCTGCTGTTTATGACAATGAGCAAGTGCTGAGCACAGCTTCTGAGCTTGTTCTCTCAGGGCTTTTCTTTCCTCCAGATGCAGCCTTTCAAGGCAGCCATAGACAGTTAAGCTTAGCCTTGAGTATTAGCACCACAATCTTCCAAGCATTTGCATTAATGGTTTTTTCCTCTCAGCTACTGAGTCTAACACCAGCTAAGCTTTTCTCAGATTACTGCGGTCTCCTTTCGGTGCAGGATCTCACAGCACAAACAAGGCAGCCAGTGGGGCTTCGACATGAAATCTCAGGAAAACAGACTGATCCTGTGCACACAAACTCCACCTTGCACTACACGTGGACCACAAATGAACCCTAACCTATAATAAACACATTATTCTAAAGCTGGAATGAATATTTGGCAAACAATTATCTGAAACTATTTTGATATTAATTATTCAAGTAATTTGAGGTCAAAAGGTAAATGCTGTTATTCTTAATATTACGCGACAGTAAACCAACAATAGTTGAGTTTTGGACTGTCGGTCAAACAACACAAGACATCTGATGACTTTGGCTGGCTCGAGGAAACCGTGAGAAATTTTATTTTCACTATTTTCTGAATGAATCGATACTGATAATAATCACTACTTTCAGCACTACATGATTTCCTGCTATGTTATTTGTAACAGTGCGATAACACATTTGATGTTATCTTGGATGTGTCATTAATAAATAAGGACTACACAAAATATTACCCACTTTACTTTACCGGTAGAAAATTACTGTTAGGCTATAACATTTACTATATAATGTGTCTATCAGGCCTTTTTACAGCTATGAAATGTTTACATTGGAAAATGTTCATTAAGTCTGACAAAGCCAAATGCAGGCTTATTGCTCCGAATGTTCATATTTCATTTCAATTTAATTGTTCGGCTAACTGGGTTCCAGCCAGATCTATTCAGGTGTGTTACTCCTATTAAATAGACAAAATAAATTAAATAAAATGAACTAGTGCCAACAAGTTGGACTTTAGAGTAAGGTAAGAACAGTTATAGCTGGCACAGGGCTTTATAGTGGTGGAGGAAATATTAAGATGCTGTACTCATGTAAAAGTACTAATACCACACTGTAAAACCACTGTTACAGGTAAAGTCCTGCATTCAAATCGTTACTGAAGTAAAAGTATGCAAGTATAAATGTACTTAAAAGTAGGCTACTCAATATGCAGGCACATGCTATTAGGCTATAGGATACAATATAATGAATTTAAAACCTTGATACTGTACAAGCATACTCTGATACCTAATTAATAATTGATAAGTTATTCAGATAAGCTGCTGAAAAAGCTGCGGTGACGTCACGTAAAGCCGCGTTGTTCACGCACCTGACGTCCACTCCGTCTTGATTAGTGCAGCTAATTAGCATACTTCTTTTCTCGTAGCAGCTAAACACAAATCTAGCTTAATGCTAACAATTTTAATTAAGCGTGCTTGCAAGTTGTAACTCTTTCGAAAGACATTGGTTTAAATACACACACATATATAGCCTACACATATTAATAAATATTAATATTTTGACAATGGAGAGGGTAAAACTCCAAATGCGCCAAGTTTCTTCCACCAGACTTTTTTTTTTCTTAATAATTTAAAGCAAAACTGACAAGCGGAAGCAAATTATTGTACTGTAACGATAATTAGCTTGCTTACCTGGTCAGAAACGTGACCTGGAAATCCTTAAAACCAGGAAAAAGCCGAGGCCGAAGCGTCGAGAAAACATGCGAATAGTTTCTCTTCCCTACCCATAATTCCTTGCGAAAACACCTTGCTCCACTGTACTTCCTGCTCTCTGCAGCACTGACCCTCCTGTTGATGCCTTCAGATAATGATGGATGCCTCTCTGGCAGTATTTACAGCCCCAAGCTGTCAATTAGTGTCATTTATATGTCATATATGTCAGGGTTGAGTTTGGAAAAGTAGTCAAAGCTAACCTGTAAAATACTGAAATGCTACAAGCTGAGCCAGGACATATTTCTAATAAATCCTGTAGCCACGGCCCCATTAGTATAAAGTCATTTGCAGCCCCATATTCCTAAATGTGGCCTACAAACACGAGGGGAGTCTCTCACTTTAGTTGTGGACACAATGTAAGAAGCTCATTTAATAGTTTGATATAAAGTATGTGGCACAAACACGCATAACACAGCACATCCCTCATTATATATCCACCCTGTGCTCAGTCTGCATCATTGCCTGTTTGGGAGCCATAAAAAGTGCTCTGTGAAGTAACAGCAGCAGTTTGTCTAATGGCTGCTTTAAAGGAAAACACGCAACACTTCCATTCGTCACAATTACAGGTTTCAGAAGGCAAAAGGATCTCGACTGGGGCAATTTAGAGAAGATGTGTGTGATTTTTATCATGACTGAATGATCTA
Source organism: Pagrus pagrus (assembly GCF_965226575.1). Taxonomy (NCBI): domain Eukaryota; kingdom Metazoa; phylum Chordata; class Actinopteri; order Spariformes; family Sparidae; genus Pagrus; species Pagrus pagrus. The sequence goes on along the minus strand of NC_140206.1, from coordinate 14,350,368 downwards.
CACATCACCCCACTTTCACCATAATGGCTCAAATTGGGTCCTTCCCTCCCAGCATGCCTTGCGAGGGGCCTGAGTCAGCTGCAGGATGAGGTGCGTCCAGCAGATGACAGCGTTTCACTTTCAATTTCCTGCGCTTGCCAGTTTTTCGCCCTCTATCTTTTAATTGGAGGACATAAACCGGTCGCTGCTCTAATTCAACGCGGCAACGTTTTTATTCTGATGATAATAGGTTTACATGATTTCACTTGCATGTTTTTGATTCGTCCAATTAAGAAACCGGCAGCGAGGTGTGCTTTGATAAACCAGCTGTATCCACAGTCAAATCAATACCCACCCTCACCACACAGACATCGATACTACTGTTAAATAATAAATAATTAAAGACGGAGCCGCTCTTGCAGGAAGTAAGAGTAAATTGAAGGGCTTGGTAAGTGATCAGTGATCCATGACTCGCATCTTCCACACACACACACACACACTCATACAGGCAATTATGCTGTGCTGAACCATGGTGAGCTCAGAATTACTCCAAAACTGGGTTAACAGCTGCCTGCATCCAGTCTCCAAATGCTTTCAGCTCTCCCTCACACACACAGCCTCCACCGCCACCTATCCATGCACAGACAATTGGCCTGGTTCTTCGAGTGGAAGACATGTCACACAGGGCACGCAGCACAGAGCTCCGAGTAACAAGGCCCTGTGGGACATGGAGGGGCATGGTATACCTGCCAGAGTGAGTAATACTCCTCACCAGTATGTCTGTGTGTGTGTGTAGGCAGAAGAAGAAACAAAACCTCTGCGTAGCCTGATCTGCTCTCGCTGCAGCGAGTGTCTCCACTTTCCCCCCATGTCACATGCCTCTTGCTCAGGGAGCTCATTATGCCGTGACACTGTAATGAAGTGAAAATGATTTCATTTGGGGGGAAAAGTGCCGAAGCTTAGGAACTCCCCCTTTCCACAGACACACACTCTCACACGCGCCATATGGCGACACGTCGGCTCAGACGAAAAACATCTGGCGTCTTTCTATGTTCACATGGGCACAGATGATTAGGATGTAGCTTCATGTTATAGCATGTTGGCAGAAGAACAAGGCGGCTATGGGGAACATCGTGCTTTCTCTAGTTCGGCACGAGGCGTATGAGGACGTGACGCAGCAGGATGCAGCTGCTCGGCTCAGCTCATCTAACATGGCCGCTTTCACCTGTGGGAAAAGGTGAAAATTAGTTTTTCTTTCTGCTGCATTCAGGAAAAAAGGTTCACTCAGCCGGTCTGTGAGAGAAGAAAGATTCGATTCAAGTATCAATCCTGAGCTCCTGACACCGAGACTCTCATTCTGAACCGTATCCAGCAGATTGCAGCAGCCACAGTCATTTAGATCAAAAGACAATTATAATAATCAACACAGCACTCTCATTAAACTAAAGTGATTCTGCTTTCAGGTAAAGTAAGGATTACTTAACCAGTGTGCATCTTCTGTGATATACTAATTTGCACATGCAGCCACTTGTGTTGCAATATTTAACCTAAGTTGTAACATTATGTGGAAGACTCAACATTCATCTCTCTCCCTCCAGAAAGTTACATTTTATTGCTACAGTTCCATATCTTGACAAATACAAACTCTTAACAGCGTTAATGAGGGGATAATGTGCCAGACTATTTCCTGGCTATGTGAGTTTATGAGGTGGAGACTCAGCAAAGTCACATTAGAGCCTGTAAAACTGCAACCACTTTTTACACTTCAATTTTTGTTTTATTACACAAGTGAAATATAAAGTTTATTGAGCTTTAGAGGTGTTGGTAGGCAGATTTCTGTTACCTTTGGACTTACTCCATACGTGAGAAGTGTTCATCATCTTTTTCATCAAAGCACTGAAACCTTTATGTACACTTGAACAGTTTGGGGCCCTGAACATTTTCAGGAATGAAAGCGTCATAAAAACGCCTAATGGCTGCTACGGTGGCCATTTTACTTTCCGCTACAATCGAGTCATGTATTTTTGCATATCTCCTGAACCTGGACACATAAAATGGTGATGTCTACCGCTGTGGTTTGATGCTCAGTGATTACAGTGACAGTATATACAACATCATGAACAGTTCAGGTGAATAGTTACCAGTGAAATCAGCAATGTTCTGATGTGTAGTAGCATAAAGCCTTTCATGGCTCCAGAGGAAGCTGCATGTAATCTGGTAAACTGCCTCCAGTGATGTCACTCAGTGGCTAAGTTGCATTATGGGTAATGACGTTTTTGAAAAGCAGTCCACTGATTAACATTGCACTATGGACAGTTCAAAACAAATAATCACAATCACACATCAGAAACACACATATCGCTATTTTTCTTCCACGCATTTTATTTCCTTGTCAACACTTTTCACCTGCATTACCCACAATGCAACTTAGCCACTGTGTAACATCAATGGAGGATATTTATCAGATTACATGCAGCGTCCTCTAGATCCACAAAAGGCTTTGTACTACTTTTGTCACATACGCAGTATTCCTCCATAAGACCTGTAAACACACTTTAATATGTAAAATTGGGGGGAGTTACCCTTTAATACTGACAATGCACAGACTGGTGGAAAGTAAAATGGCCGCCATCAGGTGTTTTTGTGGTTGATTCATTTCTGGAAATGCTCAAGCGTACCAAGTTCCATGCTGTCATGAAAGAGCGAATGTTTCACCTCGAATTTGGACTAGAAGAGCCACATCGAACTAAACTAAGCTAAGCTAATTAGCAACTTACTGTTCAAACATGAGAGTGGTATCGATCGTCTCAAGCAGAAAATCTAAGTAAGTCAGCATATTTCCCAAAATGTCAAACGTTTCCTTTTACTGCAAAAGGAACGGCACACGTGAGCCGAGGTGTGATTCGGTTGACTTGGCGCATGGATGTGTGAGCGCTATAATCATGACACATTATGGGTCGCTGTAAGTGTCAGAAATCAGCTGCACTCAGTGCCATTTCCTTTGACCGCACATTTCTTTCAAACCGGTCTCTCCGGTCATGCCTGAAATCTCGCATCTTGTAACTGTGACAGGGCTGCAGCGAGAAACATGATCGATGGTCGAGCTGAATAATAGCTACAAATCTGTAGTTAGTATACAGTAGTACCTTTCAGGGGCAAACCTGGTGATGGTTTCTGGATAATTAATAGAAGTCCTTCACTTGTTTGACAATTAATACGAGAGTTTCGAATTATGCAGATTTTACTGGCAACAGCTCTGAGCTGGAGAACTCACCAGTGACATTTACAAGCTGGAGTGCTTGATTTATGAAAAACAAACATCTGCTCACGTTTTAGCTGTGTCCTGAGCCGCAATACTTACACTGCTGAACATTTCAATAACATATAAGGAGGGAAATTCTGAGCTACAGACGGCTGGTTTGCTTCAGCTACACCCACCTGTAACATTAGTGTTTTCTAATTTAGCTGATGCCAACTTCTCATCATTCAAGAAGAGCAAATTGAGGCTAATTAACACCGCCTGGCAGTATTTTAAGACTATTCCCCGTGTGACTTTGGTTTTTCTTTTCTCTCCGATGCCGTTGCTTTGATCACAGCAAAATAAGTAAATGGCTACACTATGGGCACAAACGTTCTGAAGCAGAGGGGGGGAAAAAAGAAAAGGATTGTTTATCTGCCTCCGAGCACGCCGGAGGAAAAAGAATCCTGTTTTCTTCGAGACAATATTAGATGTGACAGTTTAACTGAGCAAACTTGCCTTTAGTTTTCAATGGACTGAGTCACTACAGCTTCAGTTGTGTTTTAGAAACACGTTGACAGTTTTCGACGCTCACGCTGCCGCACAGCGTATTCACAATTTGCGTGATCGTTCAAATTGAAGGCTGCATCTTTTATACTAAACGCAAACCAATTTCCTGCTCCGGGAGTCCATCTGTGCCAGCTGTTGGTGTGCCATCAGTGCACTAAGGTCAAACAACAATCAGGACACAGGGGGTTTTAAAGTGTTTCTCAGTGCATCGACTCTACTGATTTAGTCTTAGTCCAAAATGAGGCCGGGCTGATTCAGTCTCTGAGTGGAATAAGGAGATGTATTGATTGTTGTTTCAAGGTTTTTACGGGAGAAGGCAGAGTTATGGCGTTTGGGGCCGCATCGGCTCCTCGCCAGGAGAAAGGGATCCGGGCATCGTCAGCAATCTATGCCGCTGCTCCATAAACAAAGTGAGTCGGGTGGTGGTTTTTTTTTCTTTCCTGCAAACAAACAGCGCTCTCCCTCTCCACACACACACACACACACGACTGAAGAATCACATTACCGTAAATGTGGTTTTATTAATAATAACAGTATCTCTTTTAATGAACATTGCAGATACATAATAGAAAATAAATCAGAAACAGGAGAGACGTCGTCTCAAGAGTCGTGAAAGTGCCTGGAATAATTCTGTGCTATATATTGTCATTGTTATTCATCATCATCGTCTTCATCATCAAAGCCAAGTCGCCAGAAATGTTCAATTCATCGTGAAACAAAAAAAAAAAATATGTGTATCGCCCCAGAAAATGCAAACATTTGTATTCACACAGCCTCCCGAGGCAGAAGCGCTGACGCCAAACTCCTGTCGAAATCTCATCGATTCAACGTGTTAATCCTCCAGTCAGGATTTAGTATTTCTACTTTGAGAGGCCTTGTGAATAATGACCATTGGTTTCATGAATATGGCTCGATTGTCTTCATCTTAATCACGTTATTGTCTTGATTATATTTACACAATGCCACGTCATAGAGCACAACAAACTCCTCTGTTCGGAAACGGCGCTCTTGAACAAAATCCATATCTCACTTTTCACGGGGGGGTTGATTGAGGAGGAAAGAAACAGGCCCGGCTCTGATAATCTGTCGGTTGATTGAAAGATCTCGCATGACGAGGGCCGTTCCACTTTAAAAACATTAAGAAAATAAAAAATAAAAACCCAGGCCTGTTTGAAATATCGTGTAAAAAGTAAAATCAAAAAGCAATAACTGAACAATGCAAGATAAAAGGGGGGGGAAAGACAATTCTTCATTTATTGTTTACAAGTTCCTCACTTTGCATATTTTATGGCACTAAATGAAACACCTACGTTATGAGATGCTGCAGGTATTTTTAGTATGAGGTTAGTTTCTTGAAAAACGAATAATATGGCACAGCTGCAAGAGGAGTAAGTACACAGGCCGCCTTCACAGGTCTCAGCGGAGATGTGAGAATAGCTCTTGTTTCGTGTGATTTGATGAAATCGGACCGTTAACGATGAAACAGAGGAGGAAAAAAAAGACCGGTTTGTGAATGGAGAATGGTTCACTGTAGCTCGCTTTGGTCTAACTTGCTCTAAGTATTGTTTAGTTACATATGCTTCAGGATTTTATTTGCCTTTTTTTTAAAAATACTTTCTTGTCACTCTTAAGCAATAATTACATCTTATTTGGAAGGGTTTCATTCTAAAAGGCTATTGGTTTTGAGGAGAATACACCCCCTGTGGTGATTACTGGTCAGTAGATCAAAAAATATAATTGATTACATCAGCTAAAATATTACTTTTATATATCAAGAACTAAACATTAATCACATTTAAAGTCGATCACAAAGTCATAAACTCTTTCAGAGTGTTCCAGATGTTTTTAGACCCATTTTGGAATGAAACTCTTCGTCATCGTAGTCGCTCTATTCCTACATCCAGTCGCCGCGGCAGCGCCGGGCAGCCGGGGGCCGACTCAGCGTTCAGCAAAACGTAACTGAACCGACAAATCATTTCTTTTGACAAGAGGGGAGGGCAAAGAAATAACAGAGCTGTCATTTAAGAGGAAATGAATAACAGAGATAATGGTTTAGCCCTGGACAGCGTTGTTTGGTCCTACAGAGGAAAACCAGGTACAGTAAATGCTTCAGGTGACACTGGAAGTCGAGGCTCATCCATCTGCACTGACATCATCGATAGTGTAGCTCCATCCTCGTTAAATCAACCGTGAACCGCTGCGATGATGTTAAAAAGCCCGCTGAGCTGCAATCAGTGTTTGAAATGTCAAAACTCCTTTTTTCTAATGATGAAAACACAAAAACTTTTTCTTGCAATATAAGGGTAAGACATTTAGTGAATGACCTATCGATTTTCGTGAGCTGTGCAGTTCCACATAACAAAACATTGTTTTTTTTTTTTTTATTACGTTTCCCCAATTCCTTCTATCAGAAACTTTATAGGTATAACTTCTCTCAGCAAATATCCCTCGGTTACAAAAATAGACTTTTCTTTTTTCATAAAATAATACACATAATTAATTTTTCGGTGATATATTCATCTGTTAAGGTAAAGAGCAAGGCTGTTTTTTTCAAAGTAAATGTTATCGTGAGAGAAACAGAGATGTGAAGCCTAGCACCATATTCTTCATATCCGACTTTTCTCATGATCGATTTGGAAAACCCATCGTTCTTCCGCTCTCTGGACTCCATATTTTGCATATTCTGGTTGAGTCCAGATTCTCAACCCTTACAAGGAACTCCAAACCAAATCGTTCACAACTCCCCCAGACTGAGATTTTCACCCCCGCCCGCCCGCCCGCCCCCTGAAAAACCCCAAAAGCTTTATAAACTACACCAGCCAACAAATTAAGATAAAGGTAACAACGGTTTATCCAAAACATCTCACAGGCCATTGCTTCACTTTTGTACAAACTGAAACAAAAGAAAACAAAGAGAGTCCCAAACTGATGTTAAAACATAAACAAGTCCCAAACACTGATGCTACAAAGAATTAGAAAAACGTATGTACAGGACCCTGTATTCCTTGACTCTCTGGGTAAATGATCATAGGTGTTGGCTTGTGTTACGTGAGTGTTTATACAGGCATACAAAAGTTCTCCTTGCTTCTTTTTTTGTCGTTCAGTTTCAATAAAAGCTCTTATTGGACCAAAAAAAAAAAAAAAAAACCCAAAACACTAAAGAAAATCTGCCACCACCTCCATCACCAATGTGTCCAGTGTGTCTGACGCCCCATCCTCCCTCCCTCCCTGCCTCCCTCCCGCCCTCCTGCCCTCCCCTCCCTCCCTCCCCTCCCCTCCCTCTCCCCCTGGTGTTTTCCTGGTGCAAATTCAACAGCAGCAAGTAGCTTTAGTGCCATTCGGGTCCATCTGGCTCCGGTGCATTCAGGGTCCAAGTGCCAGTGGTGAGTCCTCCCTGTGACGGACATCGTGTAGCTCCACAGTCTATCCCGCCCGGCACCGTCTCTGTCACCAGATGACGCTGGATATACTGGTCTCTCTGGGCAGCAGCGGCAGCATGGCGTTGTTGCCGTGGGCCTCCTCCAGGCTCTGCTGACGCGGCGACTTGGACTGCGGCCGCTGTCCGTTGATGAGCGTCATGGGGATGTTGCAGTAGGTGTGCTGGTTGCCTAGCGTGGAGAGCGGCGGGAGCGTGCCGCCGGGCGGCAGGTCGTAGTCGTAGCTACGGTAATAGTGTTTCTGCCTCATCTGGGTGTGGCAAGAGTTGTGGAAGGTCGAGCGCAAGTCCGGGTGTGCCGTCGCCATGGCGGTGGAGGTGGCCGCCGCCATGGAGATGGCCGAGACGGTCTGGAGCTCGCTGAAGGGGCCCTGCTCGCTGACGTCCAGCACCTGCTCGTGGGAGATGCTCAGGGGCTCCATGCGCTTGAAGGGCATCTCGTAGAGGAGCTGCTTCCAGAACTTGGAGTTGAGCTTGTTGCTGGAGGGCCCGCGCCACTTGATGACCGTCAGCATCTTGATGGTGTGTTTGAGGGCCTCCACCTCCTGGTAGTTCATGATGCCGCGCAGCTCGGCGCACTCGATCAGGATGACCTTGATCTCGCCGGTCACCAGCATGTTGCGCAGCCTCGTCTCCAGCTCAAAAATGCTCCACCCCCTCCGCACGACATAGCTGGGCGTCATGACGATGATGAGGCGCTTGCTCTGGTCCACACAGCGCGCTACGTCCTCGATGTAGGCTGAGTACACAGACAAAGATAGAGAGATGGATAGATAGCTTTGCATAAATAGCAGTAACAAATGGAAGGGATGTTCTCTGCCTGAACCTGTTTCTACTTGCCTGTACTGTATTTACTCTCTACATCACTTTAATTGTACAGGAGAGTACACAGAGCCAACGGTTGATGGAAATATGATGAAACGTATCATAGCAGCTGTTTGAAGAGCTCTCTTGGCCTCAGAGCGACTGCTTACCAAACTACTCTCTTTTATCAAACTTTCAAACAACCAAATCCAATTAATTTCAGAGGGGAACACTCTGGTTTTTAAAGAAAGATTGAAGATTCAAGTCGTTTAAATTAAACATCGGATGAGTTCTAACATCTACGGCAACGCTCATCCACAGTCTGAGGATATTGATGCGTAAAGTGAGGATTAAACAGGTATATTATATATTCTAACTCAATAACTCGTTATAGGATACAGTACGACAGAATTATAGACAAAAACAAGGGGACTTGGTTTTACTATAAGATGACAATAAACACAAAACACTCAAAGCCAAACAAGGTACCTGCGTGAACCTAAATCTGCATCTTAACACCTGAAGATAAGTGAGAGTTCACAGTGAATACGGTCGTTGTGTTCACATCCTTAATGAGTCGCTCAGCTGCTTGCGTAATAATGCAAGTGATTAAGTGTTTCCACAGCCTGTCCTGGGTGTCAGTGTGGGTGCCTGTAATGACTGCTTTTAGCCTTTCTCAGCGGAGACAAAGACAGAGTGGCTCCTCAACAGCAGCTAGACGGGATTAACTGGGCTTCGCTTCGCAATCAAAGCTTATGACCCTCTCGTCCGTGTGTGTATGTGTGAGGAAAAATTGCGTTTCTATGTTCCTTCCTCCCTCTCTCTTTAAGTTGAGTGTGCGAGTGAATAATTTCGCGCAGGTCTTTTTTAAGCAAACAAATGCCACGTCTCCTCTCCGTCCTCCTCTCCATGGGAATGAACTCGGTCTTTCATGTCACGCTCAGCCCGAGGCTTCGCGATGAGAGGGACCTGATTAGAGTAAACTTGGATTTGAAGTCGCCCTTTGCTTCGACATGACAACTCAATCTCTGCTGTTTGGTAATTGGTCCTCATGCTGTAATTCATCACAATGTGTCCCTGGAGCTACAGCTCTCCTGCAGGGCTCGAGCCTGTTCGGTTTAGGTCAAACCAATCAGGCAAAAAAACAAGTTTTTCTTTTATCTCATGAATATAACAAACTGGAATGGATAAATGGATACTATATAATTAGCTAATGAGTCGTAGTTCCATTTTATGTTTTGAATTGATTGAACCGAAAGTAAATCTGCCCTCTTGGGGTGCGCTCTGGTAACACTTTATAGCTTTATAGATTAAATTCCTCCTTTCAGAGACCTCACAAGCTTTACAATCAAAGTGTTGCATGTGTAATAATTGATTCCTGCCAACATAAAAACAAAATCAACACTAAATTATATGGAGGCAGAAAATCACTGTTAGCCTGCTCTCTAAATAGTTTGTCTCAAAAAGGAAAAAGCCTGTTGTGATGATGGACTGCCAGAATTATCAACTTCCTACTAAATAAACTGTAACAGAAGTCTAAATTCCAGGTAGTGCAGTTGTAATGAAGAAGTGCATGGAAGTCTCGTCAGCAAAGCAAAATTACCTACATATATTATACAGTGTTACTTTGGTATTCAGCACTATTCATAACACGTTATTAGAGATTTAAAGTTGCATTTGGAGTTAATTCTTTGAGCTAAGCAGCTAGAATGACATTTATGGGAGTCGTGAAAACTTTTGTGGCCGTCTTTCCTCCATATTTAATCTCTGGTTTTCAACAGTAACCAACTGACTTACAACGAGGTTGTAATTTACCAGCTGAGGAAATCCTGACTTCAGACTTTCATGCAGCAGAAATGCAGCACATTTAGCCAATTTTGGCACTGTGTGATTCTGCAAACCACACATGCCGTGAACGTTTACCTTTCACACATATCATATCATAAGACATTACATAAATAGATATAGATCATCATGACATTCACATTGTTCCCCTTTCTGTCACAACTCAGAACTCAACTGATTTTTATAGGTTGTTTTCAGGCCTCATTCAGATCAAATCAGGTGTTATGTTAGGCTATTAAAAAAACTACATCGCAGTTGCATGACATCAACGTCACCACCACTAAGCTTCCTACTAGACTACACTATACAGCACACACTTAACAGTATGAATGATCTATGAAGTGATCATTGTAAGAGTTGGAAAGTTTGGACCAGTGAGTAGATGAGTTTCCATGTTTTTGGTGTGATGACACATGAAAGCTTCAAAATTCAGTTAGCTTTGTTCTTTATATCGGAGGATAAAACATGAAAATCTTTTAAGCTTCTAATAACCACAGATCTTATATTAATCGCCTAACTGAATACTGATGGACTTCGATATGAGGGAACCGGAGGTTCAAAAATGCTAACTTGTTTCTGGGTTTTAGATTTCATTCTTGTAGAACTTGATTACATTGCTCGGTGCCTCAAACAACATCGTGCTGAAAGGAGACGGCAGCAGCAGGAGAGGAGGAAAACTCTGGAAACTTAGTGCAGAGGGAGAAACCCTGTCCTGGGAGTTGTTAATCACTGCAACGCCTGATTTGGTCTGAATGAGGCCTCATACCTGAATTTCACACAAAGTAAAGATTCCAGGTGGAAAGCAGTCAAAATATTTCATGTCCAGTGAGGTGGACCATGTGTAGCTTTAAAGTTTAAACACCACAAAACCTTTTTAATTTATTTCTGGGACTGAAAATCTGTTTGAATAGTTCCGATGCAGTAAACCTCACGCATCTAATTTTCTAAACACATTGAAAAACACAAAAACTCTAACTAATCTGTAATTCATGTAAATGTGAGTAAAAATGGAAGAAATGATGGTAAACCATTTAATTTTATAAAGGCTTTACAAGTTGTAAATAATGGCTTTAGGAATAGTGAATTAATGGTTTAATAATGCAGTAATAGGATAGACAAGACAACCTGGCAATCCCAGGCTGCTGCCTTATTAACCATTAATAAAAACATTAGTAACAACTTATAAAGCCATACAAACTATGACCTATTCATAATATATAAAATATAAAGTGTTACCAAAAAACTCTCTACATTACTGCTTTGTTATGAAATTCAGTGTGTGTTGACACGAGCGTTAAAAATCTGTGGAGAAAGTACCTCTAAGTAGTCTTGTGTCATCCTGGAAATGATCATTGGTGAAACCTAAACATAGATATTTACATTCAAAGTAAGATCAGGAGATTTGCAGAGAAGCATTTTAAAAAGAAACAGTTAACTGTCAATGTGGGGACATGGCTCTGGCATAAACTGTGTTTGTACAACTGATGTTCCACTGGCGATTGTGTGGCGGTAATCGCGCTGACCAGTTTATTCCAGTTTAATATGGGACATGTAGCATAAAAAAGACAAGGAAAAGCCGTTTATTTGTGTGGCAGGAGTTCAGCCAGGTTATACATTTGCTGCTGTATATCAAAAAATACTTAACATACACTAGAGATCTATCAGAGTGGTGAGTAGTTAAAAATTAATCCAGCATACTGTGGAATAACACTTATCAGCAGCTCAGGAGAAGGATTGTTGACACATGCTGAAGCCCCAAATGGCCAAACTTTGTTTATCTACAGCTGTGGATTATGCTTTATTATATCGACTGTTGAGATGCTAATACGTTCCCAATGGGAACTAAATGTTTATACATGGTGACAATAAGCCACCGAGCTGGAATAGCGACAGACACTCTTTAGATTCCTCTCAATCCTTGCATTTTTATGCCATTTTTCCCATATTACAACAGTCCCCCCGCATCGAGCACATAATCACAGCAAGGGATTCAGTTTATAACCTTGGCACAACGCCACTGAAGAGGAACATAATTAGTAATGGCGGTATGTGCGGGAAGACAGGCAGATGCAAGTATTCAAATGGAGGCTAACAACATAATGATATTATCAAACTCATCCGCGTGATGGGTTAATCAAAGATAAGCACGGGGGCATGTGAGACGCTCCATTAGAAGTATATACTGTGGCAAAACATGCATTAATGTCCATGCATAAAGAGCTGTTTGGTTGTGCAGCTGACATCACTATACAGCAGCATGCAGTATGGAGCTGGATCAGGAACATAGACTGTAATAATAGGGTCGGCTCTTTCTACCAATTATGCTGCATGTGTAATAAAGGCTATTACGCCTCCCACCGGCTATACATAGTGCAGATAATGCACTTTAAATACTTGAGCGCATAAAGCACCAACTAATAAGTGCAGACCTTTTCTAGTACTAAAACCATAATGTATAGGTTTTCATAATTCCCCATTCACGTCTGCAGAGACTGAACTCAACAGTTGGTACATTACATTTTGTGATTTCAACAGCCTGTGGTGGGAGGAGTTTAAAAAGTGGTTAGCCATTTTCTGCAAAATCTACTGAAATGCAATGACATTTAAATGTTGCATCCAGTGGAGGTGGAGCACATTTTATATACTTTACATACCATTTTATTACTTTACATATACTTTACATACTACATACTAACTCGTCACCATCGCTGTCAAACACTGGTTGTTCAAGTACAGCATTCCCACTACAGTACTTGAGTAAATGTATGTAGTTATTTTTCAACAACTCATAAGAAAATTCCAATTAAGTCATGTGTGATTTATCTACTCATCTTCCAGAAAGTGCAGACTGTAATTAGACCACTTTTTCATTACCATTATCTGTTAAGAGATTAATTAAGCTTCTGTTATATTGTCTTCTCCTCACAACTATCTGACTCTTTTTGTCAGGTGATTATATTAAATTATTAGCGATATATTTAATTTTTTTAGTATCGGACTCATTAAACATTGTTCCATCTAATCAGTTGATCTGTAACCCAGTTTCTTAATACACGGCCTCCCTGCAGAGCATGGACACAATGTGAACTTCAGGAGTTCCTCAGAGGTGCTGCCAAGAACACTGGGATGATACAAAGACCCAAAATATTCTTATTATGACATAAAAGTTCCTTGAATAACCGCATGGATGGCAGGTTTCATAGAAGTGGAATCATTGTTTGGAGGTAATTTAAGCAGTGGTTCCCAACCTTTCCTTATCAGATGAAACCCTACAGCCCTCATTAAAATCACTCGTTATGTGACATATTTTTTCATTTCAATTGGATGTTGTCCAACTCTATTAATTACATAAAAGAGGATATTGTTACCATATTATTTCATACAGTTAAAATGCCATTGTTGGGGTATATTTTTGTTCTAACTGCCGTTTGTGCAACTGCAGCTTTTAGCAGTATTTTGTAACCTTTAGCGTACCGTTTCAACTACAATTCTCTTTATTTTGTTACTTTTAACTTTTAAACTGTTTTTTGGTGTTACTTTTAGCTAATGGCTTCAACTTTTTACCCAATACTTTTAGCTCCCTGTTACAATCATTAATATACTCTTTTTTTTTGTTGCTATTTTAACTGCTTACTTCTAGGAAACAAGTTTATATAAACTGCTCATCCATTACTTTTAGTTAACTTTTTGTTCCATTATTATGCTATTAATTATATATATTACCGGTACTTTTTTCTATTCTAACGGTTTCAAACTCTCTGCTGCCTTGCTAACTACTTTTCATGCACTCTCACTCACAACACATGGTGTTCAGCTGACTCACATATTGAGTCAGCTGTGACACATTTTTTTTTATAATTTGTAATTTCATTTTTTTTTTAATTAGTTAAGCTACTACACAATCTTTCCACATACCCCCTGGCAACTATAAAACCACCACAGGGATTAAAATATCCACACACTGCTATCCTGTTGCCAGGCTTTACCTGAGGAAGACAATTAAAACGATGCAGAAGAACTGGGAACAAGACGGCAGTGTGCAGGTACATTTTTTGCCTTGATTGTGCGGCCTATTGTTATCCAGCAACAAATTATAATTGTGCGTGTGCTTCCTAACTGCAAAAGTACCCCCTGGCATGCAACACCTATGGTTCGGAATCACTGCTTTTAGGGAAAAAGTAACTGTTTGTTCAGAACGGTCTTCGGATTTTTCTTATGGTAATGTGATAGCTGTGTCGCCATGTGCCATAATTGCAACTTCTCCCCCTTAATAATATGCTGCTAACAAGCAGGTAAAAATCAGTGGAGACTGCTATCAGCAGCTCCATCTAAAAACCTACCCTCTAATTTTGTTTAGTTTCTTTTTTCCCCACAAAAATGTCAACTGAAGAACCCCTAATTGCCACCTTTTATCAAACTGATCCACTTCTGTTCAGCCAGCAGTTAGAGAAAAAAGCTTGCTTCATAATGATCAGATTAAAACAATGATGGTCTTACGGGTCTAGTCACGCCACAACACAAATGCAAAAACAGAAAACCACAAAACAAGGCATGTCACCACTGCACTGACAACACGAGCAACACCAAGCGACACAACATTCGACACAACGTGACATCGCCGTGAGAGAGAGAGCTTACTTCCTGTGGGGATCAAGTCCCTGTCTGGAATGAAGAGTTTATACCCATAATGCTTCTCGAGCACGTCGGGGAGGATCTCCAAGGCAAAGCGCTCCTCCTCTCGGGTCTCCTGGCTCCACTGGTCCGGGTCCACTTTGGTGTAGGACAGGTAAGCGTCGTAGTCTTTGTTATCTGCAGGTAGAGAGGGGGAGATAAGACACGGAGATGTGTAAAATATTATAGCTCCTGTTATTCACTAGGCACATCAGCGAGGTCTGTCCTCAGATCCTTCAAACTCTTTAGTTTTATAACCCCTGCTATCAAGCAGGGGCAGAGGGAGAAAACAAAGCCTTGATCTCAGCAAACTGAATAAAAGGAAGTCCGTTCTCTTTAATACTTGCATCACTTCTTGTGTGGCATTAAAAAGCTCCCCAAACCACTTTGCTTCAATTAAATGCGTATATGTTTTATGATTTGAACATAACCTTTCCTGCTTTGCTCAGCAAGGTTATGTGCTGCTACACCCCAGATGCTCACAATCTATTTTCATACAGGTGCACAGAGAGCTATTCACTCACTGGGAGACTTCATTGAGACAGGACGCTTCCATTACACTGACCTCTGGGCACCTCTGCCCATCTGAGTGCTTTTCATTACAGCTCCATCCCTGCTGACGAATAATGTTACCTTGATAGCTACTTTGCCCACTGCAGGCAAAACAAATTAGACTCCAGCCTGAGCTAAATGCCCAATGCTGCCTGCTAGGCCGAATGCATGGCATGGCTCCATCACCCACATGAAAGCTCTGATTGATGACGAATTTGAAAGGGCTGAGTGCAGAGACGGAAAAGCGAGAAGTGAGGGAAGACTTTAATGTTTCTTCTCAAGCTGGAGCACTTCTGTACAATGAGTCAGGAGGGTGGGAGACATGGAAGTGAGGTATCCCAGAGCCCCCGACTACTACAAGAAGGAGATAAGAGCTCCTGGCTCGTGAAGTAACAGCTCAACTCTAATGTTGTGCTTCAAGCTGCGAACCACTTCATCAATTAGAGGAATGTGGTCCTTGAACCGGACTTTCTTTGGACGTTGCAGCCTCATTTTACTGGAGACATGCTCAGTCATTTTACTTCAGGGTCGACTTCATATTTTTCCACTTTTTCCCAGTTTGGTGTGAAACGGATGATTGTGTTTTCCTGGTTAGATAGGATAATCCACAACAAACAATTTTCACTGGAATGACTTTCTGCCATAGAAATAGTCCCTATGGATAGTGTTATAATTTAAATTTTCAGTGTTTTCAGAAGATTTTATTCACCTACTTTGTCTGTGACAGCTCTCAGTCATCCAGGTCATGGTATGTAAAGTATATGTAGGTATGTGTCTAGTGCCAAACAAAGACAACTGTGGCAATTGTATTCCCCACCAGTCCATTAGAAGTGGAAAAGCCTCTGATGAGAGGTGAAACATCTTTAATAGTATATAGAGTCCAGTTGCCTTTGTTTCGCATTTAGATAGAGACTGGTGATCAGCCAATCAGTGTCAGATATGTCCCATTCTGTTCTGGTCAAATTTATACACATACCAGCACATATGGGACTGCCAGCCCAAACTGAAAGGAAGTAACAAAATAGTTTATATAGTTTACCCTAATTATGTGCTCTTGTTTAATACCAGCTCAGTGTGAGAGTCTTTACTGCATTTTTCTCTCATTTACAGTCTGGCTTTTCTCCTCTCCTCTGCTGCCTGTTCAGGTTTCGCAGTCCACATGGACACAGAGTGGAGCAGAGATAGGACGTTACTCCAGTTGATTAAAAGCTGTGTTGTGATATAGATTTGTTGCACTGGTTTTGTTTTGGGAAATGTCACTGTGCTTTGGGAAAGTCAACACAGCGGGCTAGACTTAGGAATATAAAATGACACCAGCAAACTTTTTATTCGCTCACGTCAATTGCAGCGCATTACAGACAAGTTCCTTCTGTTTTTATCTTCCACAATAACAGTCCAGTTTATACCAGTATGCACTGTGTAAATGGAGGTAATGCAGTGCTTTATTTTGAAATTTGTTTTAGTGAAAGAAGGTCCTGTAACCTGGTGCAGTTTTGGAGCAAATTCAAGGGTTACTTAACAGTCATTGTTCTATTATCAATATGCAATTACATTTTTCATTACAGAAGGGTTATAAAGATGTCTGCCAAAAAAATTGCAATCAGTGCACCTCTACACTTTTCTTTCACTGCCATAGTCTGAGGGTGGAGGCTAACGTAAACATAGCCTTTGCCTTTGAGGTGAACTCATTAGAGGCACGAGTGGCGTTTGGATCTATGAGTTCCTGCCTTCATTACGAATCTGTACCCTTTGCTTTGTTGTGGCCACCTGCAGTGCAAAAGCTGTGAGGTGACCTGTCGAGACTACACAGAGTAAGACCCGAGGATGAGAGAGTCGGGTCAAAAGAAAGTAGAGCAGATGGGGTTCAAGAGGAGGGATTTTAAGATCAATTCTCAGTGCTGTATCCTATTTTTTGAAGCTTTTAATATCCTCTCCATTTTACACTCCTGTCTCTCTCGGGGCTATGAGACTGTCAACAAGATTCACTCACTCCCCGTTGGGTAATCTTGATATTTGGCAAGTGCTCACTGCTCTGTACATGACACCACGTAATTAATCTAACTCGTTTTTATAAAGTGCAATTCATTTTACAGCATCAGGGACATGTAAAAATAATTGAAATGTAACCTCATAATCACTTAGTATAACTAACTCTGAGGCTTATATTCTGCTTCACGGTGACATAAATCTCAGGCTCTGTTTTTCTCCGGTAGCATTTAAATGAAAGCTGTGTAGGCAGATCAAGCATTATTTCAGTGGAGCTGAGTCACTTGTCTGTAGTGAGGAAAGAGAGAGAGAGAGCGATAAGGGAGAGGGAGAGGCAGAGGGTGAATCTCGAAGGCGGAATGACCCTCGTCTTGCATCTTGAGGAGTCACTCCTTGCAGGTGACGGGTGAGGTGTATCTGAGGGCGCAAAGCACCTCCAAAACTGCATCCAGCACTCCTCCGTCCCACACGCCGACTGTGAAGGTTCTCCTGGCACTCAATGCACTTGGAGGGAGGGAGGGAGGGAGGGGTGGTGGGGAAATATATGCATGTGCATAGAGAGCCCACAGTTAGATTGTGAACTCTTGAACTCGCGGTGGAGAGCGCCAAGAGAGTTGGAGGCGTAATCTCTGGGATATCTCTGGGCTCCATTACAGTTAATGGAGAGTAGATTGGAGGTAACACACATACTTAACTCGGAAGCTGCATAAGCACATGAGGTGGACTGCTAATGAGTAGCTGAGCACTTCTTTTTACCATTTTGTTTTCCATAATTTAATTTAGCCAGAAGAATATGGCATTGCATCAGACAGCGGAGAGTAGACTCCCTTAGAGATACAGTATGATTTACTGCACTCTGTGTTTATTATATTTAATCCTTTTTTTTTTTGCATTTACACTCACTTGTTAGTTTGTTTGGTACACACGCTGAAACAAGTGCAGTCTAGTCTACTGTCATTAAAAAAATGGGGAACACTAAATATTAGTGTATATCACAATGTAACAGCCAAAAGAATTACCTTAAACACCGCTCTCAAACAGTTTTAACAAAAACTGAACATGAAGGTACTGCTCTTTTTACACTGCAGTAGTTTCAGCTAGGTGAAACTAATAAACCGCCAACTGAGCATATACAGGGCTGCGACTGATGATAGTTTACAGGACTAATCAATTCTTTAGTAAATAGGACGCTATAAGACGTACAGAAAGTTTGTTCAAGGAAGGAGGAAAGAAGGCATTAGGCATTTTTATACTCTGAAAATAAAGTGTCTATATATGTAAATGTCATATTCAATGTTTCACCCACACAGAAGCTATTTAGTGTAAACTTTTAATTTGTTGTCTTTCTCCTGTTGAATATGAAAACATCACTTTGGAACGAGCCAACACTTGACCTTTCGATTACAAAAGAGCAACTACATGTCTACCGCTGTATCTTAAATATGCAAATTTAACAGGATACATTACAGTTATTAATGCTCAGTATCACCAAACTAGAGCGAGCGCAGACGGAGCCTCGCAACTCCACGCCGCGCTGACATTCGTATTTATGGCGGAGTGTTGATGAGTTCCCACCTCCTTGACAAGCTTGCTCGGCTGTTGTCATCGTGAAGCCTATTATTGATTCCAGTGACACCCACACAATGTGACAACTGAGTGGTCTTTAACTAAATTGCGCTGCTGACAAATAGCTGACAGTCCCTCCTATTGTTACTTAAAGCTTACAATTTTACATCTGGCAGAAGAGGGAGGCAGGCGTTCAATTAGCTCTTCGAGTGGCCACAATGAAGCACGAGCACTTTCTTGGCAGTGTGTGCAGATTTATGCTGCGGAAAAAGAAAAATCCCCGTTGCATCCGAGACTCTGGCTTGAGGGGCTTTATTAATGAAAAATGTGTGTGTGCAACTATATCTTACATGCAGCTACTTCTCCCTGTAAGTGCAGCGGTTACCATAGAGATGGGATCTCGATTAACCTCCTCCTGCCAATGCTTAGCGACTGTTTTGTCTCCGCTCAACTGGCAACCGTCTCCAGTTTGGTTCCCGTTATCCTTCACCATTCACCTGCGGTACGCTATCATTGGTAGTCAGAGATGACTTCCAGGTGCGAGCGTGCGCACGTGTGCCCGTCAGAGGTGGCAGTGAAGTGATCTAATCGACCGCAGCGTGGGGGAAAGTATCAGGGGTCTCCCGAGAGCTCCGGAGGCAGCGTGCTGTGTCTTATTGAACCTGATCCCCTTATACTGGAGAACAAATTGAAAATCTGTTTCTCTCTCTTCAAGCACTCACTCGGGTGGCACAATTAAAGGAGACAATTGCTGTTTGGCATTAAGTTCAAGGCCCGACATTTTTTTCCCTCCCTTTTTCAACACAACTGCCTCTGGGCCATCCATTACGGCAAAGCTCTGCTTTCCGGGGCCGGAAGCCCAACACAGCCAGAGGTAATGACTTTCATTGAAACGTCTGATGTAGCAGCCATCACAGTTAAGCAGAGCTGAGAGTGTATGAGGAGAGGAGCAGGGTACAGAATACTTTTTACCTTTTAACGTTCATAACTCTCCCGCTGTCTTTCTTTCCTCTACATACAGTCCCTCAGCCGCTCTGAACTAATCTCATTTCCCCTGAATTCACTGCTGCACTGCTGCTTGAGAGACTCATTACAGGGGAATCAAATTAAAACTTGCTCCTTGTCTCAGTTTGATGCATTCTCAAACCAAGACTCATCCACCAGGCCCAATCACAGTTGTTTTCCCTTCTCTTTTACTACTGCTGATGGGGCCTCAGAGTTAATGTTTCTGTCTGGCACAGGGACTGTGTTTGGATTTGCTTTATAGACAGTGTTCAGCAGAACGAAGTATCCTCTCACTCTTGCACTTGCTCATGTGCAGTTTGCATGCAGGTACGTGTTAAACCACCAGCAGCAGCTTTTGCTGTACATATGCAGAATCACAACCAAACCCCTCTTTATTTTCTGCAGAATTCTGTTTAATATCTGACATCTGAGGTTAGCCGTGTCCTCTGAGCTTGCCTCACCTTGTCACAATCTACTGTTAACTGTTTACAATCGTCATAATAAAGAATAAAATAATCATTGGCCTGAATGCTTTTCAGAGTTGTAAAATTGTGTCTGGAAGTATTATAAACTTCTGCACAGCTGGTAGCCTTTCGAAATCACGGATGTATAATTCACTTCCTTCTTCCTCATCCTTTCACGATAGCAGGATGCTCACAATAAATAAAAACTGGCAGCTTGTTTGGGTGCAAAAAGCAGAGCCAAAGCATCGGTAAACAGGAGAGTCTGTTTCACTGTGTACAATGGCCTTTTCTTTATTCACTCCCCGACACTGCCATTGCTGCTTTATTCAGAGGGACTGACACCACAGTGAAGATTTTCTGCTGTCACACTCCATTGTAGCTGCTCTGGAAATATACAGGCTGGACGGAATAATATATACACCTCAGATAAAGCACTACAACTCTCCGTTACCTGATTTAGGATCATACCCGTTGCTACCGAGGGGCTTCATATTAGGTTGAATGCCCGCTAGCAGAAGTCTGGTAATCAGCACTTTGAAATTAGACGTGAACAACATGAAACAGCACAAATCACAGCAGGTGCACGGGTCCAAAAGATATAAGTAATGTATAACTTTAAGATATACTGAGCAGCAGATGGCATATTTGCAACTTGACAAATATCTAACACTTTTCACATTCACATTATTTTGTGTTTTCGCTGGTTTTCGACAACCAAATGTACCCGGAAACACAAAGCACATCACCAGGAGCTGCTTTATTCACAGTGTTTAAGTGATCAAGGCCGCGTTTTCTTTTTAAAGCTAAACTCGGCAACTTTGCCTGTCGGGGGCTCGGAGGCGCAGCGTGAGGGAACCGTTTGAAAACCTGAACTTCATTACCCAAAAGTTGCGCGTTGTGATGTCAGGAAACAGCACTCAGCGTGAGCATTTTTGCAAGGCTGGCTTGTGATTAGTTTGTACGAGGATGCAAATTTGACAAGAAAAGAAGCCACATCAAAGACTGCTGATTTGTTTGCTGCTGTTAAGGAGGCCGTTTACACAATATTCTGCATACAATTTCTTGATTTGACTCTTCCAGCGGGGTTGAGAAGATTCCCTGAAATTGACAACAGAATTTCTGAGTTGGGAACGATGGGAGGCTCTTTTCTGTGTCGTTTCGACTGATAAAACAGGTGCGTATTTACATAAAAATAGTGCCACATGCGGCTTTAAGATATGAAAAATAGCCCAGGTGTTCTCTGAGTAAAAATAAATATGCACGCAGAGCAGCGCTGATACTGCTCAGGTCTGGGAATTTGATTCCTTCTGAGGAAAGGAAGGAATGCTTTCACAGCAGTGTAAAGCGCTTTAGAAATCATCCACTAAACAGCAAACACTGTGGTATCACAGATCACGGAAGATTATCGTATAACGGTGTGAAGTAAATTTCGTCTTGCACCTTATCTCATCTTACCTCCATCTATATCCTCGCTGCCAAAGTGGTTCCGGTAGAAGAGCATGAGCTCGATCCTGTAGCACTTGTACAGTGTGACCAGACAGATCAGCAGCAGCAGGATGGCTCCCAGACCTCCGGCCAGCTCCACCGTGTACATCAGCTCCGCTAATGAGGCGACACAACAAGAGGGAGGAAGGGAGGGAGGGAGGGAGAGAAACAAGGAATGGTTAAAGTGGTGCTAGATAACTGGCCGATCACACAAAGCATTCAGTGTGAAAAAGGGTGTATATTCGCTGGGGTTTGAATATTTGGTTGATTCATAAGAAATGACCCTTTTCACTGTCACATTTATCATTTGAATGGGGTTTTTCTGGTCTTACTGGTGATATTTGATGCTGTCTTCATCGTATCTGTCAGCTCTTATGTATATTAATGTGTTGTTTCCGTGCAGTTCTGCTGGGTGCCAGTAGTTTCGGATGTTCACCCCTTGTGTTCAACGCAAGGAAATACATTTCTTTACAGATGGATAGAAAAGCCATTGAGAATGTGAGAGGGAATCTAATTTTCTCCGTTTTTTACATGCGCATGGTACATTATCTAGACAGCAACAGGACCAATAATGTATGGTGACAAATGGCCTGCCAGGTGTGTAAACAGTTTTGTGAAATGTTTTGTTGAGAGACACATGAATCACCAGCGTTATGCATGCACTCTATATGTTACACAGCTAGCACGCAATTACTGTAAGCTTTGTTTATGCTGATTGTCTGTCCAATATCTAGGCAAAAGCTACAATTTTCAATCGTACTCGAGGCATATTTCACAAACATATCATAGATCACAGGGGCTCCCGCAGGAATTAATAAACTTTGGGGTGATCCACTCACGCAGACGGAGCTTCGTGGAAATGTTAAAGCCAGCCCGCATTTACATGAGCCCGACCACCAATCTAACCACGGAACATAAATACATACAAAATAATGCGTAATGCAGTCATGATGGATGAGTAAAGTTACACGAGCAATTGTTCAAAGATTCTTTGCCGTGTGAATCTTTACAGAACCTCCATATTTGCGTGAAAAAGGCTTAAAAGCATCTGTGGCTGTATTCATCCAGTGTGTGATTGGATTTTTCCTGCTTTTTTTTCACCCCATCTTTTCATGTTGCTCATGTTCTCATTGTGGCTGGATTGTATCCAGATGACACATAACTCCAACCGGAATAAAAGTGTAACGACTTCTATACCCGTCACTTACTGCCTCCTGGCCTGATTGGATAATAAAAAAAACAAAAAATGACATCGAGGCAACCGGCGCGACAATAGCATGTGACAGATCAAACCGCCACCTTATGAAGATCGGTTACATGTGTGTACGGCTGCGGAGAGGTACGAGGCGAGGAAAAGCTCCGGGCTGTTAGCTGAACCGCCTGTTCGTCGACGGATCGAAGCGCTCCGCTCTCCCCCGCCATCCGTCATCACTGTAGCCTGATGTGAACTCATGAAAAGCATCAGTGGGAGCTAAATTCAAGGCACTGCAGGACTTCACTTTAGATATTTTTGTTTTACAGGAAAGATTATTCTAAATCGTGTTACTTTAAGAAGAGGCCCGCAAGACAAAGCTATTCAGTAGAGGCCAGACTAGTAGTGTTATTGAGGAGGATGAAAGGTGATATTTTACACTACAGGACAATGGACTCAACCATTAAGCTCCATGGTCTAGTAACTTGCCTTGAAAACTGAGTCGTTTGCTTTGTCTTTCCACGATCTTGTCTCTTTTTCAAGGCTTTTTTTCTTTTTTTTTTTACAGTGTTTTCTGTCGGATGTCACTCCATCTTTTGCAGTTCAACATTTCCTCTTGGCTACGCCTCGCAAAACCCGGGTGGTCAGCCTTCATTGGCTGACTAATGGACAACAGTAAAAGGCTGGAATTGCTGCAGTACCGCACACACATACGCGCGCACATAAACATGGACGGAGAGGACTTGCGCGCATCACCATCCATCACTGATGCACATTTAACCTCGTTGGAGTGTGCGATGCCCATTCCACTGCAGCGGCCATCAGGCTGACAGCTCCCATGATGAAGGATGATGTTCTATGGAGCTAACGAGCGTGGCCCGCGCCGCTTCATCACGCCTGTCTGGGCGACGACCTTCAGCCGAACCTACGGACGAACGGACGGACGCGCACGCACACAAACAAAAGAGCAAACGAACTCGAAGCACAATGAACACAGGTTTCCCCATCAAGTTTCTGACTTCCTCCTTTCGTCTCGTTCTCTTCCCTCTCAGCCTGGGACTCGTTCTGAATTAGTTTACTTTGCTGAGAGAGGTGTAGCAGCTAACAAGTACTCCAAAAACCTGGATCCAAGCAACTCCAATTCTCCACTCTACTCTTCAACGTCCTCTCTGCCCTCCCGCCCCAGTGAACACTGCTTCTCTCCTCAGATATCTGGACAGTGTAACGAGCCAGCTGCTCCTCAAGCAGCAGAGATTGCAGTGGAGGAGGCCAATTCTTCTCTGCCCTGGCATCCATATTGTAGCAGTGCTGCAGTGGGATGGATTAAGACAAATTAGCTCCTGACGACTAGAAGGCTGGATTTGATGGAGCCACATGGCATCGGGCGATTTATCACCGCTTTCTCTCCCTCTGTTTCTTCATCTCTCTCTCTCTCTGTTGTCAAGGGAGGGAGATGAAAAAAGAGAAGCGGGAAAGGCAGAGTAGGAGTTGAATGGTAAAATAAAACCGAGGAGAGCGCCAGTGAGAATTGTGAGAGCCGAGTTTGCTTGCTGCTCCCCATGTTCGCAAATCAAGAATCTTGTACAGTATTGGCAGCTGTCAACTAGTTGATGTTGCTGCTGTTGTGAGAGAAAAAATATCTGCGGATTTGTTGCTGCCGGAAAAAAGTTGGTCAGGACGACTTGGAGAATCACAACTTCTCGTCTACAAGAAGTTGTATAAGAAGGGGAAACAGGGGCGCATCTCCGTGCTAACTTCACATACAAGTTAAGACATATTCTGATTGATGCACCACTGAGACGAGCAAATTCAAATCAAATTTGTGTCGTGTGCTGTCTTCGCGAGCGAGGAGAAGTTTGACTTACATAAAAAGGCAGCGTGAACACTGACTGGCCTTGTGCTGCACCACACCGTGGATGCAGCAAATAAGAAGAAAAAAAAAAAAAGAGGGAACTGGTTGATTTCTTGTAGACCCGCAATCCTGCGAGAACCAGGCTAATCTTCTCTGGTTTATTCTGAGATTCGACTGTGCAGCATAAACCCCTTTAATATAGCAAATGGAGGGGAACTGGGCTGCCATCAAAGCTGGATCCAAAGCTGCGAGCTTAAAAGAGAGGAAAAATATCTTACTATGTAAATGTATTCAACGCTGACAACTTTAAGGATGCAGAGACCCCCCTAGCCTCGCTAAAAAGTAAAAAAAAATCTTGCTTATATAACCACGCTGGAAAGTGTGCATCGCTGTTTGAAATCATCACGGAATCAACTTTCAAACAGTCGTCCTCAGCGAGGCGAAATCAGAGGAAAAACAAATGTTTGCTTGAATAAAAACACATGGACAAGGGGGAAGGCAACAGGGATGAATGAGAAAATGTCTGAGTGAAAGTTTGGTGATCAAAGAAGGATTCGTGTGTGTGTGTGTGTGTGTGTGTGTGTGTGTGATGGGGGAGGTCATTGCCAGATAGTCAAACAGCTCGTCAGGAATCACAACACCGAAGGCTGCATCTCTCTCAAAGCGCTTTTTCTTTGCCTGCAAACTAATTCTTCCTCAGGCTGAGGTGGATGAATAGGCTTTCTGCACTATCTACAATACTGTCCCGTTTTTTTTCTCTCCCCGAGGCGAGAAACAACTGGTCAAATCCCACAATCCCACTAGTTGTTCTTCTTTGTACTCCATAAATTGCTGCGAGAGATTCACTGTATTGTCAGAGCAAAGGCCTGGGGTATTAAACACTGCTTCTCACCTCCAAAGCTCTAACATGCCATTATTAAATATCAAGGCTTTTTTATCCATCTGCTAGATTCATGGTAAAATACTGCATATGCTTTTATTATCATCTTACAAATGAACCTTGTTTGTGTCCTCACTCGCCTCACCTTTCTTGGTGAGCTGGATGTTGGCCTGTCTCCGCCCGTTGCCGTTCTCCACGTAGCACGAGTAGTTGCCGAGGTCGCTCTCCTCCAGAGAATCTATCGTCAGAGAGATGGAAACTTCCTGCTCGCCGAGGTGCTCCCGGATTGTCCTGCAGGGTGTGGCAGAGAGCACAGAAAGCAGGGTTTGTGGTGAGTGAACTAGATGGAGGTAGCCTGGTGAAACAACAAGTGTTTTCATCATTCAATTAATGACCAAAAAGCTAGGTGACACACCTGTTACTTTACTGATTTTGACTGAATCAACTGAACGTTTCTAAGACTATTCTCATGATAAATTATATTCTGTTATTACATTATGCCATTAGTTGACCAGATTCTTCCAGCATTTAATTCAGCAAATCAAAAAAGTGAGAAATCCAGAATAATCCCGAATGGCAGACAGAGAGAAAAAGAGGCTAACTTCTGAGGACTGAGTAAAATATATAATTAAGTAGTCGGTGGAGAATGAATACCGGACTTACACACATGAGGGGGGCAGAAACATGACTCCAAATCCATGCTAATGTTGCTCTGTGTCTGCTGGACTGGTAAATAAGTAATCGTCTGCCAATATATTTGCCCTATCAACTTTAAAAATTGGTAATATGTCAATGTTGTGTTTATGTGCTTATCGTGCTGCCCTCAAAGTGGCCAAAACCAATAAACACAACTTTAAAATCAGAGGAACAAGCGGAAAAACTTCCCATTTGATGATATGTTGGCAAACAGCTGCATACGCCCACGTCCAGCAGAATGTAAGTCTCATACTCACCCTCATTTAGCTGCTTCAGGCTCCACTTCCTTCACTAGCTAGTCTCCAACCCTGACTGTCTGCCATTTGCTGCTGTGCCGGTAGCTTTTTCAAAGCAGGTTGTATTATCAAAACAACGAGATAAAAGAGACCAATATGCTCTAAAGGGCTCAGTAGAGCTGAGTGGAGCTGCAGAGTCGGGGAAGTGTGTTTATCACAACATGCAACACCTTTCATATTACATCCAAAATACTGATTGCTGAAGCTTTCATCAGTATGCCATCATTAAAATCTGCCTAGACCAAAGGCTGTTGTTTTTAAAAGACCAAAACTGTGAATAAACAAAACAAAGAAATGCTTCTCAAGTCACAAAATCATTGTTCTAAACTTGATTTACCTCCTAATTTACCAGGGTATTGATGAATGTGTGTGCCTGTTGGGATACGAAGCAGAGCAGCTCCAACAGGCCGTGTGCAAAATGGACAAATCAAAGGTGGAAATTGTCAGACTGTTCAGCTGTGCTCATTTTACTCAAGAGAGTCAAGAATAATTGCTTCTTTAAGTTCCCCTTCTTTTGGTTTAGAAAATACATGCAGAAAGTGTTTGCCTGGGGTTACAAGGGAGGCACTGTTGACTTTTGAAGCAATCCCACTCTGAAGAAGAAATAATCCATGTTTGATTTGGACCCAGGCAGATTAGAAAACACCGGGTTTGTGTGGTGTTGATGAAAGGAGGATTCACTGTCGATAAGCCAATGACAACTGATGGTGGACAAGAACCATCAATGAATCAGAAGGAGCCAACTACTGCATCACTGTCTGCTCAAAGCTATTATGAGTTTATGACTCATGGCTGGTAGAACAAAACCAACATAAAGCTGTTTGGTAACATTTCGACACCAGTATGTCTTCCAACAGTTGCCAAAACAGGTCCAAACACCTCATTACTGACTATGAGGTGTACATCAAAGTAGCTTCAGACAGTCTCCGTTTAAGAAGTCTGATTGGGATGAGACAAAAACCCATAGAACAAAGAATCTGACTGAAAACATCAGAGAAAAAGCAGAGCTGACGGTGTGTTTTTAATTTCATGTTCCCAATGTTTGCAGGCACGCACTGTGACTACAGATTCCAAATAACAAAGTCGGATCAAATTCTCTGAATCTCTTCCCAACAAAAAGTAAAAAATAAAAAAACTATGGAAAACAATAACTCTAGACTGCAGGCAGTCAAAAAGTCATAAGTAGAGAGTACTGACTCTAATAAAATATGGATTTTTCTGGCAAAAAAAAGAGTTTGCCCCAAGGAAATGTGGGTTGTGTCTACGGTAAGCATCCCAAAAATCCATAAATCGTGACCTTGGAATTATAAGCATCCATCTGAGGTGCAATTCTGAGACGCTGACACTAAGACTACAACTCTTTCTCCAGTCATAACTATGCAGATAACTACATCAGACAGATGCTTAGTTTAAGTCCAAGCCATATCATTTGCAGATCCTTGTGGCAGCGTTTTACTTAAAGGTAAATTTACAGTTCATCAATAAAGCAAAAGAACACAACAAAGGGAGGAGGTGACAGTCCGTGACTGACAAGGGGCCAGCATCATATGACTCATGACAGATTTTCCCTCATGAAAGATTCTTCTTCGTTGACTCGCTGAGACTCTTGATGTTTATTGGTTGTGACATGTTGGTACGGGGATAATGGTGTGACTGTCATGATGCACTACATCGCCGACCGATCACATAACATTTTGCCATGAGGGTTAGCGAGGGAATACAAACCTCTTTTGAGGTTTTTGTTATAGAGAATTCAGCCGGTTTTCCAGTAATTTATACACAGCAACACATGCAAAAGACTGGAAGATGCCTCTTTTGACTATGTGAACACAGGGACTGTACTGGAAGGACACTGTGACACGTGCTGCTTATTTTTCAACACTGGATACTTGGCAGGGTGTTGCGTTCATTAGCAAAAAAAGGATTTTAGCGGCCCCCTCATCATTAGCAGTGACTTCTTCATTTAAATGAGAAGTAGGAACAGCATCAAGCTGAATTTAGATGTCTTCAATGAAGTACATGGTGGTGCTAACAAGCCATCAGGAGGAGAGTCACCCATACCCTCAAAATGTCAAGAAATTCCTTGAACACTTTTCAACGAACTAAGCACTTTTCAACAAAACTCTACAAGAGCACGGCTGCGAGTTCATAATCTTTAGTCAAAGCTAAAGCCTGTTTCATCTTAGAAATCAGCCAGTGTGGCTTTCGTCAGGTAGGTTTTTGAAAGCTTTATACATCTCTGGACTGAATCAGACGTGTGATAGTGAGTTTGTTTCAGTGTTGGAGCTAAAGCAGCATTACCAAAGCAAGGTTTAACAAGACTCTAAATAAACTGATTGAAGTTTTGGTATTACCTTTCATCTGACTGCTGTCAGATGAAAGGTAATACCCCATTTCCAAAACTTACAACAAGACAAGAATCTGCAGCCATGCCAGTGGGGCTGAGGCTCTACTTAGACACAGCTGTGCCTTGACCTTAATCCTAACATTTGCATGCTAACAGGCTCAAAAATGACAATACTGCTGATGATTACCAGGTATAAAGGTGCAATCCATTGTACTTGGAAACAAATCTCCGCTGCATAGAAGTGCAATGAAAGGGCCATTCAAGTCAGAAACTCAGGTAATAGTAATATTTTCTACTTGTAAAGATGTAAAAGGAATGCAGCCTTTTGGAAGTTCCCAGTCGTCATCACAATGCCCCAATCAGCTAATCATAGAAAGACTTCTACGTGGTAAAATAGAGCCGGTACTACAAGCTTGGTTAAGGCATTTGTTAGAAACCCACATGCCAAGAGGAGAACAACAGGAAAACAATGATGCTTAAAAGAGCTGAATCTCCTGCTGGGGTCACCGTGCAAAAGTAGGAATGATATATGAGGAGATAATCTTTTTCAGGTTCCAAAAATTGCAGCTATTTCAAAGCCCTGTTTAATGATGCATGGGGCTAATAGTGCGAAAAGGTACTAGTGCCACTTGGGCATTCAGCTGGTGCCTGCCGCGGGGCATCTGAATATGAAAACTCGTCTAATTCTTGCTGATCAATGAACAGACTAAACAAAGCAGATTGTGAAGTGCTGGGGAGATAGAGACGAACTACAATACAACCGCGGCTGCCATGGCAATATCTCACATTAGCTTTACAAAGTGCTGCTAATAATTGGTATCCCACACAGAAAATATCACACTCGCAGTGAAATTTTCTTTTATTGACCATGCACAATGAAGACCCATTAGAGCTAATCATTTCGTAGCTATATGGACTAGCTGCTTCATAAAAACTAATCATCAAGAAGTGCTTTTTTAGCTGGTCTTTTGAAGGAAAGCATAGAGGTTACTTCCTGGATTCAGACTTGTTTGAGTATGTGTGGGAGCGAAATTAATTTAGCCCTTTCTCTTAATTCCTGTGAGCTTTTCTGATCCTCATCCTTCTCCATTGTGCTGCCAGTCATGCAGAGAGACGAGGCTCCACAAGGTTGGGATATAGATCCATGCTGATGGCTTTTTAAAGAGGTGGCACCCATGTGTGACTCAACATAGGCTGTAGGTGTTGGCAAAGGAAAAAAAAAAAAAAATCAATCTTTTTTTTTTTTTTTTTACAAAAAGAGATCCATCATACTTGTTAGTAGAAGTTGTGAGTGGTGGAATTTCTGTGTTTGCACAAACAAGTGAGGATTCACGTGTGTGCGAGAGATAAACAGGACCTGGAGAAAGTGTGTGTTCCTGGAAAAGAGGAGCCACGAAGCGTGAACACACCCACACAAACATCTGGCAGGTGGTGTGCGCAAAGGTCGAGGGCAGCAGCAAACTGGTGGCGTGTAGCTGGATGGAGATGAAAGTGCGCCAGGATCCTGGATGCTGTACACAGCGAGGAGGCAACACAATGACTCACTGAGATGCTCAAGGAAATGCACCTCGGGCTAATCTGAAAAACACCCTGAAGTTTGAGTTCGGTTTTGGGACTTCATATGGTAAAATAACCAAAGATCCAAGATCAAGTTAAGTGTAAATTGGTCGGTGTAAAAGCAATTTTCTAATTTGGGTAAAGTCCAAAAAAATCAAGAGCAAGGTTCACCTGAACAGCAGGGATGAAAGCACCCTGCCCCGTTGCTGCAGGGCGAAATAATACAGCACCGTTAATCATCTCAAACATGAACAATGTCTCACATTATCCCGAAACCTTGTACTGTACCTGCTTTGAAACTTGCTACATAAGAATCATATGAGATCCTATCATCATCTCCAAGCACTGCAATCTATCTTTATCTGATATTATCAAGTACAGTCTCTCCAAGCAGCCTCAATGTGACACCTGAACTTCTGAAATATATCATGCTTGTCATGCTGTGCGTTGTTTTTAAGTGTCTCACTGGCTGTTGATTGATAAAAAATGTTTTTTAGCTGTCTGAACCTCTCCTGACTTAATCCAAAAGGTAGATTCAAATCAGATAAGAGTTTAAATTTCACCAGAACAAGTCTGATCCATGGAGGCCCCACCTTGCAGCACTGCTGGTAACACCACAGGACACTTACAGTATAGAGGTCTTGTGTCAAAGCCTCAGAGCTGTTTTGGTGTCATCAGGGGAACCTCCACAATATCAGGCAGGTGGTATTTATGTGCTAGCTAATTGGTGTGACTTCTGACCTTCTGGCCTTCCATGTACCCTAAGGGGACTGACTGGGTATGGTGGACAGGGATGAACGCAGAAAATATTGAAGGGAATATATCCACACTTCAGCCTGGAAATCGATGAAGAAGCCCTTGAAGCGCAGGTCAAAGTTGGTTTAGAAAAGGATGTCTGGACTGCAATGCTTAACCCTGTTGCTCTGTGACCCTGACCTAGGAGAAAAAAATGGATGAACATACTGTATGTTGAGTATTTAGAGTTTTCCAGAGGGAAAATGTGGGAAAATTATGCTGGAGAACAGGCAACAGAGTGGAGTGAGAGAGATCGATACCACTCTCATGTCAGTATGGAAAAAAGCATAAAGACTGAAAACAAGGTGAAACAGCAAGCCTGTCTCTGCCCACTGCACAGAAAATAGAGAGATTTTGATCTTTTTATCAGGAAAAATGGAATAAGCACATTCCTTAAATGTTAGCTTGGGACAGACTTCCTCTACTCCTGCAAAGAGTGTCTCCATTAAACCACCAAATTAAAACATCTCAACAGGTTTATGTGATTGTTTGCCCGTCACTGAGGCATCAATGTCAGACTGTAAAACGCTAAGCAGTACTTGGTTTTCAGTGCTAATAGGCAGTGGAAGCATTGCTGGACTATAAGCACCCTGATTTCCCATGAATATATCTGGAAGAGAATTAATTAGAGTTAGAAAATGAAATTTTACACTTGAACTGCTGCTCAAAAGGGCGCTACAGGCCCATGCACCAGGGACTGAAACTTCTTCTGGTTCTAAACTTCAACAGCACAGCCTTTACGTCTGCATTCCTGCTGTGACTTCACCTCCGAGATCCATGCAGTCTTGTTCCGCAGCCACAAAATTTTTATATCAACCCGGAATCTCGGTGGTGAAACATTGTGCCAAAAGCTCCATTTCATGTATTACGGGCGGCCCTTCAGGGAATACTCCTGTGTGATTAATTTCCATTTCAAAGCTAAAAGCTCATGGAATGATGTCAGGGAGTGGGGGGGTTTGAAGTGGTGCGCATTCAAATGGGAACAAAAAAATAAAATAAATAAAAAACACACAGGAGACAGTATCACGCGGTGGCACACAACAAAAATATACACTTGAAAAACTTGAACGAACCGTGGGCACACAAGCCTCCTCACTTCTGCCCCTGCACGCACGTAACACACACACACACACACACACAGACACACACACACACACTTTCAAAGTAGCTCACGGTCACAGTTTTGATCTCTCGCCTTGTTTGGTTAGGTTTCTAACGGCATGTAACGCACTCCTCTGTATGCTCTCTTCTTATCTTTATTATACCACCCACACAATGCTGCCACCTGTCCCCCACCCACCTCCACAGCCCCCCCTAAATCCTGTAGGCTCTAATTGGCCTGGTGTCCTTCACAACAGAGAGCGTTGCTGAGAGCTGGACGCAGTGTGCTAGAAGGCTAATAGAGACATCTCGAAATGCCAGGTCACTGACTGGGCCGCTAACTCTCCTCCCGGCCTTGTCACGCTGCTTACAGTTAACCTTTTCATTAGACGGCATTTGTCGACAACCAGGATCTTCTAGTCATACGTGGGGGTCTGTCAAAGGAAGTGCAGTGGAGCTGGATTTGAAAGGGTGTGTGAAAGTGCACTCAGACATACTAGCAAAAATGTCTATCTGAACAAATATTCAGCTGGAAAATTCATTAACAGCAAATAAATCTATTCTTCTCTTAAAGAGTAACTTTAATTTTACAAGTGTGTTGACAGGTCTTAGGGAGTACCTGAAAAATTGCCTTTTGTTTCTCAAGAGGAAGCTGCATGAAGTCTAATAAATGGCCTCCAGTGATGCCACTCAGTGATTAAGTTGCATTGCATTGTAGACACCTGGTTTTAAAAAGTAGTCCACTGGTCTAGCTTTGCAATCCTATTACCCTGCTGGACTCCGTTCGAACAGTTTAAAAACAAATGATCAAAAATGCAGCAGAACCGGAGATACTGCCCTTTTTATGCCACACATTTTTCTTTTTTTTGCAAAACCTGGCACCTGTCCTCTAAGATCTCTGGAAACAGAAATGTCAGAGACAGACATCTCAAAACCCGGACAAATATAGCAAAACTACAGCCAGATGCCACTTAAAGGGAACAGCTTTCTGATCTTTGCTTTCTTAACCCATTCACATTACTGCTTGAATACCCTGGTGGCGACAGGAGTGCGAAAAACAAACAAACAACAATTTCCTTTTCACTGTTAAAACTCAATGAAAGATTATTTGTTGCTCACATTTTTTGTAACAATATCTGGGAGAAGGTGACCACACACGGCAGTTGAGTTAATTTTGAAGCAACACCTTTCCCACATGTACATCCGTCAAGATATGTGTTCTGTTTATTTGATTCACGTTTTTTAATATCTTTTAATCCTCTTTTCTTCTGGAGGTCTGTTCTGCTCCCACTTCATCTGGCAATCTGATCGTCGACCTGTCTGTGTGAGTAAGGGTGAAATTTAACAACAAAAAGTTCTTGCTGCTTGTATTATTTGATCAGAGAGGGTGAATCAGGTGAACAGGAGCATCTCCATTGTTTCACACTCGTTGTGTATAAATAGACTGAGTAGTCTTGTATTGATGATTATGATTGATTATCCCTCTAACGAGCAGCTCATCTGAGGATGAGCACTCTGCTCTAGATTTGATTGACCTTCAGTGCCTGAAGATCGGCTCATCATCTAGAAACAAAATGTGGGTGAGTCACACCGTCGGCTTGTTGTTCTGCTCCTGTCAGTCCACCCAACAAACATTTGACAAACCGATCTTTTCCAGATGGCCACTACCTAGTTGAAGATCATCTACTATGCGAATTTGGTGACAAATAACATATGGTATGACCCGCCAATAATCAATCAAGTTTCTCACATGCAGATCAGGACAGCACGTAGTACAATGTCACATTCATGCACAATCAGGTCGGTCTGGTTGGTCAACCACTTTGGTCCAGACCAAAATGTCTTAACATCTGCTGGCACCAAATTTTGTGCAGGCATTCATCGATTAACCTTGACTTAATTCATGGTCCCTTAACTTTCCATCAAGCCCGATCATCGGGTCGAATGGTTAATTTGTCCAACGCTTTGTATTTGCTGCTGTACCAGACTACAGAGCAGCTTTCCTTACCCCTGTATTTATCCTATGCATCCAACCTGGAATAATTACTTTTTTTTTTTGTGATTTATATCTAATCATCCCTTTATGTATATAATTGTGTTTTCATAAGTAGCATAACAGGACCACAGCAAAGCCATCAACAGTCAAAGATGGAAAAAAAAAAGAGTTATATCACAGCTCACCTTTGCTAAGCAGCTACTGTATACTAGCAAAAGCGAGCAATGACTGCTGTCGTCTGTTCACGACTGATTTTAATTTAATCAAGGAAAAATATTCTGGATGAGTTCCACGTGTCAATGTTTGCAAACTAAAACAACACTTTGTCCTTCACTTGTTCCACTTCCTCCAATATGACCTGAATGTAGCATGAGCCAAAACAAAGAGCCCCCATGATCAGAAAACATTAACCTGTCATTCAGCCGAACGCTGCATGCAACGTTGTAATAACCTGAAGCTGTGTTCTGTAGTCTGGCTTCTCCCGATCAACATTTTTTGACTTTTTCTTTTTCCACAGCAAGCATCGCTGTTTCAGCTACAAGTGAAAAATCCATGCAGCTGTTTCCTGACGTGAAGGTACATGTATAAAGTTCTTATAAAGAAAGAATACATGTATGTGATGAAAATGATTCATATGTTTGTTTGAAATGTAATTCTACTTGTAGAGATCAGTTAAATTCCATATTCTTTATACAAACTGAAAGTTTTCAAAATGAAAACCCGTGTTGTTTTTCCAATATGACCTGAATGCATCGTTACCTAAAGCAAGGAGAGCTCCTCTTTAAATAAGCGTCCTCCTACCAGCCAAATAGATAGCACCGTTGGATGGTCAACCGGCTTCAGGCAGTGTGTGTGCCTGGCCGTCAGGTTTTCACCTGATTTTGGAGAGAAATAGACCTCTGTTTCCAGTGATGAGTGCGAGCCAAAAGATGGAGGTCACCCAAATGGATATGGAGGCCAACACGGACTTTCAATTGGAGTTTCCATCTGCTGTGCTGCTCTGCTATTATTGCCTCCACTCATATTTCAGGGCAGAGTAATTGCCGATCACTGATGGAGCAATGCCTGAACTGTGCATATATATTGTACATGATAAAGAATGCATGGCTATCTACATTATTAAACAGCTACATAAAACATTCATGAAAATCATTTAAATGATAGCTTGGCAGTGAAAAGTTCCTTTTATTGTTCCGTGTGCTGATGTGTGGTCACACGGTTGTGGTAACTGGGTTTAAATAGGTGTTTACCAGTTCAGCACCAGAGCCCTGTGCTGCTTTTAAAGTACCTCATGAATTAGTTATAATGTGTTGTTCAATGCCTGTTGTAATGTTGAAAGGTTTAGAAGACATGTACATTTAATAGATCTAAATGTACATACATAATTTTCACTTTCACATTGTTTCTATTTTGCTTGTTAATTTCACCAAGTCTATAAACTGGTTGTGTCAGTTCGTGTCTTACAAACCCTACTTGCCATTAACAATCAGGATTTAAACCCAAAATCAGCGGATTTTCAAAGTCTTACTTGATCTCACTCTCCTGAACCCGCTCCTCGTCCAGATCCTCAATGAACTTCTCCCCCTTCATCCAGTAGATAAGTGGACTGACGTCTCCACTGTATCCAAAGAAGGCTCTGCACGTCAGGTTGACAGGACTTCCTGTGGGAGACAAGAGACAGGATATGAGGTAACACCTGGTTACACGGATGTCAGTGCTACGTGCTAATAATGATGATCAGCAACATAAAAAGCAGTAGGGAGAACCATGAAACAACAATGTCGTCTAAATGACGCTACCAGCATCAAAGCCATTCTTATGATCATATCATATGCATCATATGATGCACCCCTTGGTTTCTATGTTAGCCCACACACTGGGCTCATCTTCACCTGTGAAGATGCGTGTTAATGCATCTAGTCTCGTATTTTCCAGCATCAATGCACATCAACTCTCAGGAGAAACTGTAATTTTATCACATTGGCCCCCTGGCACTGACTGTACCATGACTACTGTCTGTATCAATTGTTGGTGTGTGCATCCACTGATGCCCATCAAATGACACAGCGCTGTGTGATATGGCTGTGTGTGTGTGTGTGTGTGTTACACTTAAATCTAGATGGGATGTTGTCTAGTGGTTTTTGCACCACCATCACAATAATACATCTTAGAAATGTGCAATATAGAAAAAAAACAGACAACATATACACAATAACCACCCAATTTCCCCACGTTATTCTAGCAGCATTGAAGTTACAGGTGTTGGTTGAAACTCAAATGGTCTACTGTGCACATGGCCAGCAGCTCAGCAGGAAACAGCATCTTTACTTTCAATAAATAACATCGATACCTTCCTTCTGTGCCCTTGGGTAGTGGATATCTGGTCATAAGTGATACCACATCAATGAGTATCAGCCCCGAAAGCCTATACTTATGTGTGCTTCCTGTTATTACACCTTTTCTCTTTCCAGACTACAATTTTTACCCTTCAAAACCTCCATAACAGCCTCCTTGATTCTATCAATTTCTAAAACAGTCTCTCACTCTCCAGAGGTACCATCTTAAACCATCCCAGACCCCATTTCTAATTCCCCGACGGCCTCTTAAACTTTAAAACACTCTCTTGAACACTCTTTCACGGCAACTTTGCAGCACTGCTGTACCTTCATAAAAGCTCTTATACTCTTCAGCGGCCCCCCTCGCTGTCAGGCCCTACTTTTGAATTTCAATCACTATATTCTGCAGGAAGTACTTTGGAAATGCTTTAACGAAAAAGTGTAGCAAAGCTTTTAAGGACAGTGATTAGCACGATTAATGAATTCATATGGCCTACATGTATGTCAAACACGCAATTTGTACTAATTTGCCCCCTTTCTATTCACAAAGCAAGAGTTCAAATGCAAATTATAAACTTAATTATACTTGCATACCTTCACTAGTATTTTTGTGACAATGAGGGGATGTTGTTTGCCCTTGTGGGTCTATTGAACTAGACTATGATTGAGTCACCCTTCATTCCACAGACAGCACAGATGCTATACGCAAAGCTTTCAGTGTGTGTGATGAGAAAATAAAAGAGTATTTATTCATTGCCAGTGGAGGTCAATGCTTCAGCGCAGCAGCTTGATTGTGCCCTGATTTAATCGAAGCAATTCCACTTTATTTCTAAGCTTTTCAAAGAGCTGTGAAAAAGTGCGAGTACAGTCAAGTTGGATGATTCAATGAAGACTGCATAGTGACGGTGGTTATTGAGCAACCATCACCGCCATTTTAGAACAAGCAAGTTCCAGTGTCAACCTACAAAATGATAACTAGGGTGGGGCGCAAATACTGAATTTTCAAGCCTCAGCCGCTCTCGAGTAAAACATAGTATGAGCTCATGAATGACAATGTAGCAGCGACACAGTCCATCAGGGCAACTGTGACGCATCATGCTTATTTCTCAACTACAACAATTCTACTTAATTTTTCGTATCCTTTCTTATAAGTTCAGCATCAAAATAATAAATTAAGACCTCAGCCAGGTGCAACCTTAGAAAAGATGGCTGCAGCTACATTTCAAGTGCAGATGGGAGTTTTCCTCAACATGTTCCTGCGAGTGTTTCACAATAAAAGCATCGATGAGAAATGAAGGGTTTCTGTCCAACGCTAGAGGGAGTGTTAAGACGGTATAACCAGCACCAAATCGTTACTGATGAGAGTTCTCTCTAGCCATATGCTGCTGGCGCTCTCCACCTACACCTCAGTCAGTTTGCATTCAAGACTTGAAAAGTAGTGATGGCTTCATTTATGTCCGCTCAATCACACCAGCTTAAAATATGTGTGCTAACCTTGAGAAACAGCTTCAACATCCATGGGTGTTTTTCATGTGTTTTTGTACGTCAGTTACAGCTCAAGTTAAAGCAGTTGAGACAAAAGCACGAAAGAAATTCCAGTAGGGAAATGCAAGACTGTAAGCAGCCTGGGAAAAAAAATGGAAGAAAAAAAGAGAAAATTCAGTTATAAAGAGCTTTGAGGTCAATTTTCTGTACTAGAATTCAATGTGACGTGCAGTTAGGCTTCCTGGGATGATGCGAACTATGTGAACAGAGGGGAAAGTGCACAAAAAACACATATCAACAGACAAGCCCCCTGCTTTCACATCAGCGGGAGTTCTTCTCTCTGCTCGGCTCGGCTCATTTTTTCAACACACGTTCTATCTGACTGGAGTAAGATAAACCCCTTTTTAAACCTGTTTTCTCTCTCTGCCGAGGATTAGAGACCTCTCATTCTTATCACACGCATGCCGCAGCCGACGGCAGATCCACGAGTGTGTGGCCTGCTCTGTGACAGGCTCACCAGGGGGAATAAAAGAGCTGCATCATCAAAGCCCGGGAATGACTCTGATCCATAAAAAAGGCGCCGATGATCAAGGGGGCTCCACCAGTTGTGCGTCCAGGAAGGCAAAAAGGTGATTCAGCATCTCTTCATTAGCAATCCTTGCTCATTGGCCCCGTGGCGAGGACTCAGAAGTCTGTGAGATGGGAGATAACTGTGGCGTATAATTGGGTACTTGCTAGTTCAAAGATAATAGGGATTTTATTTTACCAAGGCCTGCTCTAATTTGGCCCTCTAGTGCAGTCTAACATGTTCAGATAATAGCAAAAACGTTAACTGGGAAGATCTGGTTTGGGAATCAGAAAAAGGCCCCGAGTTGGTGGATGGTTTTACTGAGCAAAAAAATATTGTCCAGCGCTGAATTCAAGAGCTGTGTTTGTGTGTGTGAGAGAGAGAGGGAGTAAGAGAGAAAGTGTTGGGGGTGCGGGGATCTGTCCTGGACCACACACACATATCCACACATGCACACATGTGCTGCTATACATCCAAGCTCCACCAGGGGTCTCTGTGGTGCTACAGAGCAGCAGGGCCAGTGTGCAGGAGGAGCACATAAAACAACAACAAAAAAACAAAAACAAAACACACCATTTTGACAGGTGCAGACAACGGTAAAAGGAAACACGGATCCTTTTGTGTGCCACCTTTGATGTCAAGAGGCTTCACCCACGGATCCAAACAGCATGTTGTGTTGTAGCATTGACAGCTCCACTGCTGTGCCGACAACAGCCGCGGTGTCACTCTCCCAGACTTATTCCAAGGGGCTCCTTCATGCATATGGCTGCATGTTGTTCCCTTAACGACTGCGTGCTAATTTGTGCGGCTTTACTGCGAGCGGCTAAGCCTGCACTGGCAGAGGGCGGTGCGCTCAGTTCGGGAAATGCACAGCCATGCCGGGACTTAAATGCACAGATTCTAACATTCAAATCCCAACCTCTGGTCTTGGTCAGGGGGGCAAAGTGAGTCTTAATGCGATTGTCTCTTCGCTCTTATCTGCCTCCGCCTCTAGAGCGTCTCTCTCAGTAGCTGTGGCTGCAGGACGGAGACGTCAGCAAAGATTCCCGTGGCTAAGCAGACAGACTGGAAGCTATGAAATCATGAAACAGCACAGAGGAGCCAGGAAAGAGACACAGAGGAGGACAGAGAGAGCAGGCGTGTGTGCATTGCTGCATCTGTGTGCATGTGACAGAGGCGCACATGAGAGAAAGAGGGCATATGTGCATGTCAGTGTGGATGGGAATGATAAAAAACACGAGCTAGACAGAGAATTCACACATGGGAGAGAACAAGCCATTCTTCATGGAGAAAGACTTCCCACACAGAGTGAATAGAGCATCGTATCACCCTTGTGCACTGAAGATTACATAGATTACAGATCAGTACATCCGTATGCAGTGTGTGCACCATCCATGTCAAGTTAATCTACCAGCGTTTCCCATTCAGATCCAAACAATCCAGCTCTTGAGTAGGGAAGCCTTTCTCTTCTTTTTTTTTTTTTTCTTTTGCTTTTAACAGCCTTGAATAAATTAAGCCCCGCAGCAAGCAGGAATAATACTTCAGAGGGAAGAGACTAAGCTTTTCAGAGTTTTTTTGGAAAGGGCATTTGCAATCGTAACAGGAATGAGGACACAAATAGCTTTAATGCTTTTGGTGTGATGGGAAGCAACGGAGGTAGCAATTAATGACAAATAGTAAAAGTTTTAAATGATCAGAAAAGTGCAGGGCAGTTTGAGCTCTGTGCTGGCTTTTATACTATATTGATATTAAAAGACCAATGGCAGCCTGGAAGATCTACATTGACCAACAGGTCAATAAGGTGACAGTTAAGAATTTTTTTCACAGATGTCACCATGAAACTTACCCAGTTAATTACATTCATTAAGACAAATTAGTCATTATCTTATCATTAAGTATGCACAGATTTGTATTCATTTCCAGAACATAAATCTGAACATTGGATTGAGCCAGCTTCGAGATTGTTGTTTCATTTTGTTGACATATTAGTTTGAAAGGTTTTTAGAGAAGGAATTTGGGTATCTCTTTTTAATCGCACCATAAATCAAAAATACTTTCAACTAGCACGCAAAAACTCATGTGTGCCATACTTTTGAGGAATAGGAAAAAATCATTTTGAGAAAACAGCTTTTGAAGACTCAGGCTCATTTGCACTAATTTCTCAAACAGAAATGAGACGTAAAATAAACACCTTAGTTTGTAGTTTGAGTGTTTTCTTTCCACTGGTCTGAAAGAAAAGATGCATTGAAAAGGCCTGTGTTGTTTTCACCTGTCTCTCCTTAAGTGCTCAGAAAAATGGAAATTTGAATTTACAATGCCATGACAACTGTTCAAAAACCCAACTGCTGTGGAAAATTGTGTGAAATTATCAAAAGCTCCAAACCAGCAACCAAATGTTAAGAACGCTTGATTCACAGATAATGTGTTAAAACACACAAAAACGCAGGTATAGATGAGTTTATGCCCCTCAATCATCTTCCTTATTTAAGCTTAACCATACTAACCATACTGATATGTAACATTAATACATGAGTGGAACAATACAGATACAAACACAGGGCACAAGGACTTACTGAATTACAGCATTTACAGTCACCAGATCTGAAACCAAATGGAACCTATGACTTTACACAGATATGTTAGACCGTGCTCTCTAGATATCAGTTGAGGAAACATCTTTGGAAAAAAAAAATTGGCAACCTATTATGCCAAGCAGCAGTGAAGCTGTCCTTGAGACTCATGGTGGCCCAACACCATACCAAGGCACTTTATGTTGGGTTTTCATTGAATCTCTGCATAGCACTGAATGGATCAAGGTAGAGTGAGAGTGTTAAAGGTGTTTCTTCAATCATAAAAAGCCTTAGAGCAAGTAAGCTTTCACAGCACAACCAGAACTTCTTCTCAAAATGTCAGAATGGCACTTCTGTCACTTCTGGCATTGGCGGAAAACTCCTCTTTTCCGTCTGAAATGATATTCCCTCTACTCTCTAATTAGTACTTCCTTTCACGCAAAGGTCTGGGCTCGACATAAAAGCACTTGAAGATTGCCCTGTAGCCTGTGATCAGCAGGATAGCGAGCGACTGATCTGGACTGAGAAGAAGCCCAGGAATTGAATCAGCAGATAATATGATTGTCGATGGTGAACGGGGGTTTCCCAGATTCAGCGGGGCATCTGGGCAGCGTGAAGCAATTCCTGAAACCATTTTATCAACTCTGAATGAGAGTGACTATTATCTTCACCATGGGCTCCGGCACAACATCCAGGCAGTAAAGGGTTACATGAGTGATGCATCCCTGTAATTGCAGTGGCTGGGTACCCACTTGCATTGGCGTTGCCAGATGTGGCAGTCTAATTGTCTCTCTATTCAACATTCACTTTGTTTTGTTTATTACGGCCCCAAACCTCTCCAATCACACATTTTAAGGCAGCCATTGACTGTGCTGTGTTCAGTATTGATTTAGCTATGTCCCCCTCGTGTATGGTCAGTCTCCTGATATTCATACTTTGCACTGCACCTCATTATCGCTAAGCCGTTCCCCATAATTAATGCAGGTAAAGCAGACATAAAGAGACACAATCTTTAAACCGTATTGCTGATGTTTATGAGCATGCTAAGATGTGGCAATCATGAAAGAAAATGCTTAATGATGTGTTGTGAAATTATGATTTTCTCTGCTGTGTTACTGTTGCCGAGAGCGTTCCGTATCTAAAAATGATATGAGGTGGTACTGTTGAATATTACAGGGCTAGGGAAACAAGCAGACTCGGGGTTGGGTGAATAACAAGTCCAATTTGAGCCTTGTGGAACAGAGCATGACATTTGCAAAGATCAACACCCACTCTTTGCATTGATGTTCTCATAATACTTAATACGTTCTTTGAAACAAAAGCAACCCCTATTATTACTGCGCAATCCAGTAAAGAATCATTACCAATGTTAAACCTTGTGTTGCTTATAATCTTGCGTTGAGAAGTCACAGTTGAATTCTCCTAATGAAAAGCTAATTAGACATTAATGAAACACTTAAAGGGTACTTCAAAAACATTAGAGAAATGCAATGTTGAAAGGAGGAAACAAGGTTATACCACAATTAGAAAAGCATCTGTCGATGATGGCAACATCAACTTTGATGGAGATGCTTGTGATTTTGTGGCGCATTGCAATTTTTATGAGGTATACCTTTTGTACCTTAATTGGTTTCTGTTCTGTATCACTTATTTATACTAGTTCCTAAACAGAATCATTCATCATGTCATCTTATCTTGTTTCTGAACCAAATACTAGCCTCAGACACAATGATAGAATACAAAGAGTTAAGTAAAGTAGAAACTTCATCTAAATCCTAGTCTTCCTTCCCAACCTGATTCTGAGCCTGAAATACTCATGTTGCTGTTAGCTGAGAATTAAAAAAAATCTTCCCTCACAGCGAGAAGGCACCAACAGGACCTGAACGCTTACTGGGCTTTGGTGCACAACTATGCAGACAGAGGAGGGACTTCTCCCAGGCTTAGTGCAGAACGACGAAGCCATCTAGAGAATCCCTAAGCGGCACCATTTAGTTTAGCAACTGATGGAGAGCCAGAGAGCGGAAGAAAGTGGAAAATGTGGTAGAGAGGAAGCAAAAGGGACATAAACACAATGAGGGAAAGAAAGGGACTGATGGCACTAAATAGCAGGCTCCTTGAGGCCTTGCTGGGTCACCTTTGAAGCGTGCCCACACCCCCAACAGTCCTATTTCCTAGCTGAAGCTCCCTGTGGTTAGACGCTCAGCTTGGGCCCACTTTAGTAATGCTTGCAATGAATTATTTTCGTAACTATTATAAAGGAGATCTGAAGTATTCTTGACATCCAGCTCTCTCCTCCAGTGTGCGGCATGACTGTCAACTAAATCTACTCCCAGAAAAATGCAAAAGTCTCATTCTCCGTCCAGCCTTGCTTATGTACACTCGAATTTGCTTGTTAATGATGAAATGTTGTGACTCATGGCAGTTGCATGGCTGCCCGTCAGGAGCTGCCCAAACCATCCAAATGCTATTTTGAGCCCCAGTCTGGCTCATTCATGACAAATTACAGCAGTGGAGAATTGTGTTACTCACACTAACACACGCTAAAACGGGTCAATGCACTCCCAAGTGAAGGGAGTCACTC
This sequence comes from Pagrus pagrus, assembly GCF_965226575.1. Lineage (NCBI taxonomy): Eukaryota > Metazoa > Chordata > Actinopteri > Spariformes > Sparidae > Pagrus > Pagrus pagrus. The sequence continues at coordinate 14,306,515 of NC_140206.1, read as the reverse complement.
ATAAACCTAAAAAATCTCATCTCACATTTTCTGTAGCTGAATATGAAGTTGGCTTCATGCTAGGGTCAGACTGCGCAATATCGTTCTGGAAATCAGGAACAAAAATGAGTGTCCTTCAGTGTGTGAGGATGGATTTTTGGTTTAGGTTGCATTTAGAGGCCCTGATAGAAGGAGTATCATGTAGTTATTTTCTTTTGAGGCCCTTTATTAGGAAGAAAGAGATGTGGAGGGACATGCAACAAAGGTCCTCAGATGGACTCGGACTTAGATGGTCGGTGTCTTAACCCTTAAGCTAAAGCATATCCCTCTTGCATTGATTAACAATTTCTATTACATGTTCAGTGGTTGCATGGTTGTGATCCTGGAAGTCTCTGGACCCTCCTGCCAAATCAACTTTGCGTGTCAGGCAGGTCATGGAGGTCGTAAACTACTGGTCCATTATTGGTTGGGATTCTAAATGTAGCCTCACGTGTCTCTAGGCCAAGTCTATGATGCATCTTGCTCCAAAACTACAGGCACAAATCTGCTGCCACAACAGTCTCCACTCGTCTGGGAAGGCTTAGTGAGTTTGGGCACGATGGCTCATAGTTGGCATTCCAAAATTAAAGCATGGCTTTAAGCAAGGGGCATTGCCATGTTGAAACAGAAAAGAGCCTCCCCAAAACTGTTGCAACAAATTTGGAAGAATCAGTTAACTCGTCGATTAAACATTGCTACTCTCAGTAGTCAGCACCAGAAATACTCGTTGGTTAAATGTATTCATATTATTTTATGAATGCATACCTATTTCTAACCCTAACCCAAATGTTGCTTTATAAAACACATGTGGGCAGGGTTGTCTATTTATCACACATCACTCTGGCTTTAATCCCTCACACTGTAGGTTCACATGTTCAGGGGTCCACCACAGCACTGATTGGATGTATATTATTGCAGCAGAGTGGCCCTTGTCTCCTAAGCCATCAGTGAAAAGAATCTAGTCCCTAAATGGTCCAGTGGAGCACACTCACCAGCTGAGATCAAGACAGCTTACTGTGCTCAGTGAGTGAGGGAAAAAATGAGACGGAGAGAGAGAAAGAGTAGTGAGTGCAGAGCAAGGGAGGGCTGCTATATCCATACCCTCTCTCTTTGGGAGTCCATGTAATGAAAACAGGACACAGCAGAGTGATCAGGACTGTAGGTGCTTTCCCCAGCATTTCAGCGGGCACCGTGTTGGATATCTGCAGCGCATGTGAGCCGAATGAACAAGGAAGTCAGGAAACTTAACTGAGGCGGTGACGTGAAGTGAATGAGTGGAGCAGGTTTGAAAGAGCGGGAGGACAAGCTGCTGTAACTTATCACCTCGAATCTAGCTGATGCCGCCGAAGGAAGGAGGGAGGGAAGGAGGGAGGGAGGCAGGGAGGCAGGGAGTTGGTGTTAGTGGGTTTGGAAATCATTGCATCACATTTCTCCAGGGGGAGGCAGGAAAAGTAGAGAACCGGGTTTACATGGTGTGACTGTGGCTCTCCAGTGGTAGGAGTGCATGTACTGAGATGTTCTCTTGAAAATACATGTGGAAATGAGGAGTCGATGCTGCATCACATTTTTCTTGAAATTATACCGCCTGCTCCACACATGTGTAAATCACTAGAAATCTGGTTTTCTTTCAAGCCTTTCAAGTCAGAATTTCCAGTGGGAAAGCTTGAGATTTGCAAATGGTTTCATATAGATTTTAATCGCAAATTAACATTTTAAATATTGATTAAAGCTGCACTGACATTTCTTTTCCATGTTTATAATAATTCAAATAAATGTTTAATACCAGACTGTTCTGACACATAAACATCACCCAACTCTGCAGTATTTCAGCCTCTTTGAGCGTATTGTTTTGGTTTTATTTTGCTCTCATCAACCTCATAATCAGCAGCAGCAGGCTTTTTAAGCTCTGATAAACCCACTGTACACCACACGCACAGCAGCATAGGTGGACAGAAAAATAAGCAACTAATGACCTGAATGCTGGACATACATTTGTTGGGTGTTCCTTTGCCTCAAAGTGGCACAAACAAAAACATTTTTAGAAGTTTGAATGATTTTTAGTGTAATAATAAAAAAGTGAAAATGCTCACCACAAGTTGAATGTTTTGCTGCATATGTTTGGCATTTTTTTGCCAAACATATGCAACAAAGTGCAAATGCTAATGCTAACTGGCGGCCAAAATTGTCACACATCAATAACAGTACATCAGCTGGCTCAACTACTCCATTCATATTTTCTGTCTTTTCACTGTTCATTCTTCTTCTGTTCTTCCTCCACTGATCCTATTCATCCCCTCTCCTTGTCTTCCGCCTCACCTTTCTCCCTTCTCTCTCATGCCTTGCAGCGTGTCTTGGGAGAGCTTTGTGCATAAGCAGGTTTCTTAAATGAGTGCCGTATCAGGGAAAGGGACAAACAATAGGACCGTGTGACAGAGGAGCCGGGAGGAAAGAGTCTCCGCAGGAAGGACGCTGAGGAAAAGGTTAAAGCTCTGGTGAGTGCAGGCATCATCGACACAGCGTCCTGCTGCTTTCTCCCTGTCCGTCATGTTCACAGAAAAACACAGTGTGAGATCCCTGCCTGTGCGTTTGTGTGCGTGTGAGTCGAAGCGAGTGTGTGGTGTTCTGGTGCATAGGCAGGGTGTGTGCAGTGATTTGTATTACCTATGCGTCTGTCCATCCAATTTGCATGAACATATGGAGATAAATAAATTCATGTTCATATGTTCAAAAAGGGCATGTTTGAAACTGTGGACTCTTGCAAAATGTAAAATTGATCATGTGTATTTGATAAACATGCCAGGATGAGAAAAGGTGTTCAAAACCCTCCATGTATTCATCTGGGTAAATGACTTTAAGATTGACACGAGTGTCTGGGGACATCAAAATGTCACCATGATAGGAAATATCTGCCATGAAAAAGGCAACAAGGATCCTCCTTGGGGGCCGCTGACATGACTGACTGAATGGTGCATTTGCAAAATAAAAGATTTTAATGCTGTAAGGTTAGGAAGGTCATCGGGCCGCGATTGCTGAATGTCACATCGCCATCAGAATAAAATCAGAGTCTTGTGAGGGGCTACATAGAGCAAATAACCTTTGAGGCATACTCTCCAGTGACCTGATATATGGGGAAATCACGTTTAACGCCAGTCAGAGAGAATAAACTCTGCGAATCCATAGCTCACCCTCCGATTATTCCGACATACATCTCAGCTTGGACTGTGGATAATCAAATTGATTTGCTCGTTCCCACCCACGACTCCTTGCTGCAGTATATTTTCCTTATGAAGCACTCTGGTGGTCTGACCAGACTCTTTCAAGGTTTATGCTGGACTACATACACAGAGAGTGGACTCAGGCAATTAGATATTTTAACAGTTTTCAGGACATGAAATCCCCCTAACTTCTTGTAATCTTGTTTCATGAGACATGTTTTGACTGAAGGAAGGATTGCTGTGCTGAGCCTGCTGTGACTCCATTTAATTTAAAGTTCCTCTTTATCAGGGCGTGCATCTCTCTAATCCAAGGCTGGTTCCTCTCTGATCCTCTACGCCAGACTGAGAATACACAAGCCAGACTGCTGGAGCTGTGTATCTGTGGTGTCCTGATGTCTGTGAAGTTTGTATTCACCACTACCAAGCCGTCGCTTTATTATCCCCGCTCTTCTCTTCTAAAGGTGACATTTGTCTAACTGTTCAATACCTCCACGCGCAGCGCAGCAGTTTGGGACCTATTCGGCTTTATAGTCCCGCTTTACAGTAGGTGTGCGCTGAATTTAGAATTCAGATAAGAAATGGCACGTCTTGGAACCGCTGGGCACTTAAACCCCCTTGCCATCCATTTAATTAAAAACAATACAATAAATTACGAGCAATGCTATCAAGAGGTGGGAGGGGGGGAGAAGAGGAAGTAACTGGAGGCAAGGTAAATTATGACCTTATGCCGGAAAACATTATAAAGGGGGGATATCATGGTGTGTGCATAAATTTAAGAGTGCAAGTGCTGATCTGTCAATCATGCGGTGTTGCCAATGGGGGACTGAGAATCAGTATGCACCCATATTTCATGGTACATTTCATGCTGTAAATACCACAAAAGTGCACATTTGAGCATTTATGATGAATGAGAAAATCATGTGCATGTGATGTCTAAAACAGTGGAATAACACAAACACACTGATGTCTAGTGACCTTTCATTGACAGTATTATAAGAGCTCAGAATAAATGATAAGATGCAGATGTGGTCTGATATAACAGGAAAATCACCCCTGCAGAGCCAGAAGCACCAAAACAAATGTCTTTTCTGACAATCTTCAACCAACAACTCAGTGGCGTGATCCACACTCGTCACCAAAAAACCCTTTATCACTGTTTGCAGCCGCCACATTTCACCACGGAAACAGACTGACAAACATCTGTTATAATCTGTAAACCAGCAGGCACATTAGGAGCTTTTGGGCTTATTCGCCTCATCCACTGTTAGACTAGTAGCTTCTCTACTGTAGAGACTTAAGCAGCACTCCCAAATCCACTGTGTGATCGGCGCTCTGTGATAATCCGCAAAATATTGCAAATACTGTATCAGCATGATTTCCAATAAAATCTGAAATAATATAACGTATCAGATGCTCTGTTCATGCCAACATAATCAGTTCAGATGTGGCTTTGGGGGCAGAATGAAATGAGTGAAAATGTGTGTGAACTAAAGTATGAGTTTTTGCAAGTGTGACTGAAGGTGTCTAAGTGTAATTTGCTAGAATTAAAAGGGGCACTGCACCAATTTTACATATACAGTTGTATAATGTCTTCTGTGTCTCAGGAAATAACCCAGATGATGTCGTCACACTGTCTGGGCGGCTGTACTGCCACTTTGTTTCAATTTTGAAGCTTTAAATGAGGACTCAGAGACCCTAGCTACTTTTTTTGGAGCTGCTGCCTTTGGAGAGAGTTAAAAGAAAAAAAAACAACACAAGGAGAGAGAGTGATGGGGGGAGGGAGAGAAATATTACAGCTGAGGTACTGCGCCCCGCTGTGCCCTGTGAGGACAAACTGCTGTGAAATCTCTCATCAGTAATGATCAAATTCAGCTATTGTGAGTACTTATTCCAGTTCCATAATACTGAGATAAATGTAATCATTTTCTGTCGTGAATGCCAGGATACAGTCAGAGCGAGGTTAAGACAGAGGCGGAGTTTTTTGTATGTGCACATGTTGGGGGATCCTCAGGCACAATGGAGGTCCCTAAGAAGGAATATAAATACTACGTATAAATAGCTACTTTTCCTAAAATACTGCTGATTCTGTGCTGCTGGCATTTCAAGTGACGCGCTTCAATTGACACATGTCAATTATGGCTTTCAGTGCGCGTGGGCCTTTGGTGTTAAATAAAGAACTTCCCAAAAATAAAATCGTCTATCGTAAAAAAAAAGTTTCCTGATTCCCGGAAGCAAACAAGTCTAATAATCCAGCCAAGTATTTCATGCCAACTCCTGTCACCTGATGACATATTCAGCTGTACTCAGGTTCAATACTCAGCCCTAAAAATAACAGTGCGTGTGTGCACGTGTTTGTGAGTGGACTGGGAATGCTGGATCCGTAGCACAATGAGAGTGATGGAGTGTTTACATGATTACATTAGTCTGTTATTTGTCTATCTTGACTGCCATCCTTGTGCAACTTCTGCACATATGTGTGTAGCACAGGGGGGCGGGGGCATACATGTGCAGCATACTGATGAGGTCCCAGCATGTGCCGATCAAATTACACTGCCTACTCCCTTTCCCTTCGCTTGTCTTTCAGTCAATCTGGCCTGTTGCCCCTCCTTTACCCCACTGCTCTCTCTGCAGGTAAACAACTCAGCTATTCTACGGAGTGATGCCTCTGCCCGGCTGCTGATGACCTCAGAGGCTTGGCCTTGTCTATAGGATAGCTATCAGTTGCACCTTTGTGTATGTTCCTCAATCAGACCTACAGCTGCTTAAATATGCACCCTACTCTTTAGATACTTTATACTCCTATTAGCTGGAATATGTCACGTGGAAAGTCATTTTGTTTTCTGCCCAGTTAATCTGGCTTTATTTAGAAGCATCTGGATCGCAACAAGTCTAATGTTAAATGAAAACCTTATCTAAAATAATATGTTCAGCAGTCAATGAACTGAATAGTTCACTGCCAACTCTGACAGGATGAAATGCTGGTGTTTTTTTGAGGAAACTTGGCAGTACATGCCCTTTTATTTGTTAATTGTAGCATTTCTGGGCACCACTCTGGCATTTTATTTTTATCTTGGTCATCTCTGTGCTGATGGGAACTGAAAGTGCTCAATATTAAACAAGACATGATGAAATACACAGTCATATGAAGAATAAAGAAAATACACATGGGCATGGATTTGTGAAATAATCCAATTTCTATAAAATGTAATAAATATTTTGAGGCTCTTTTCTCAACAAGTTTAATGCAGGTCACTAGTTCAAAATGTTCTTCTCCAAACTTTTTTTTAAATATGCTGCATTAGGAATGTAATATGTTTTATTGCTGTAATGGAGCCCCTGCAGAGGTGTGAGACCCCTCTCCCTCGCTGAGGGCTTATACTTTAAAACCCAGCTGCTAGTGCCACTGGCTGCCTCACTCACATCACAAATTGACTCAGGGATGATATAAATCAAACCTTCAGGAGTACAAAGTAAGAAAAAGTGAATGAGGGAGATAAAAAAGAAGAAGACTGAGACTCTACAGCTATGCTAGCGGCTCCGTGAGGCTGTACTTAAGGCATAGTGGTATTTTGAGCTAAATGCTAACATTAGCATACTAACTTGCTCACATTGAAAATGCTAACATGCTGCTCTTTAGCAGATATGTTTACTGGGTAAACCATAGCCATTTAATGTGTTATGTTCCTAATTATCAATAAACACAATGCAAACAGAATTTGTCACCTGGGAACCATCTGTGTCAAATCTTTTACCAATCCACCTTAGGTGTTGAGACATTTTACAGGGTAAACACAATGTTTGACCTGCTTGTAGCACTAGATGAAAAATCAGTGAAGTCAGTAGAGTTAATCCTCTGGATACTGTGAATGTCTGTATAAAATTTAATGGCAATCCATTCAATAGTTGGGATATTGGAGTCTAAACCAAAGCGGCTGACTGACTCGACTGACCGATTCTGCCATCCCTAGAGGCAGTGTGGCGAACAAAAAAGACTCTACTCTCTGCCTTTAAATGAGAAGTAAAAGAAGGGCGGACAGGGTAAAAGAGACCGAGTCAAAGCAATAGGTCGATAGAGATAGAGAGAGTGAGACAGCCTGAGTGAGAGAAGAAAGAGAATCCATAAAACACAGATTAGGCTTCCTAAACCAGTTTAAAAAAGCATCTGTAATATCAGTTGCTGTGCACTAACGCTGACGTGCAGAGTGGAGGCAGAGTCCCGCTGAGTCCCTTCACGCACTGCAGGCTGGGAGTGTAAGAGCTTGCTTTGAATCGGTGTGCACAGACAGACGAGATGTTGTCCTGAATGCCGATTGGCTCGGCGCAGGGCTGGACACCGGGTTTAGGTCAAACGCTTTCAGAGGTGAAGCGCAGCAGGGCCGGTTGACCCAGAGGTTCAGGGAGAGTAGTGGAGACAGAGATGAGGTGGAGTCAGAGCGCAGGAGGAAAGTAAGTGGGTACAGCTGTTCTAGTGGCTGTACTGTTGGGATTTTCTACAGCGCAGGGTACATAGAGATCACGAGACACTGCATTTGAAGTTACAAGTGATGATTATTGTCTTTAGACCCTGTTTAACCATATAGGCTGAAAAATGTATTTGCTAGTTATGCCCTTCACAAAGTAACTAGTGACTAAAGTTAGGAAATACATATAGTGGAGTAAAAAGTATAAAATATGCCTCCAAGATATAGAGTAGTGGAAGTGTAAAGACGCAGAAAATGGAAATACTCCTGAACCTCAAAACTGTGTCTACTTGTGTAACTGTACTGTACTTCATTACATTCCATTACTACCAACAGTTCAAAACTTAAAGACATTCAGTGCTACAGAACGAGGACAACAGAACGTTCGTGTAGCTAGAATCAGTTAACGCTTGTTTGTTTTTTCCTCTATAATTGACTAAAGAATCAATTATCAAAATTGCTGTTGCTTAATTTTCTGACAATTGGTTGACTGATTAATCCACAAATTGTTTCAGCGCTAATTGCATATCAAGAGTGCATTTGTCTTGCTTAAGCAAATGATTATGAAGATTATTAAAAACACCCCAATGCTTATCACGCATTTATGGACCTTTTAGAATTCTGATGATGATGATAAGAAACAAACAAAACATACAAAACAAACCAACACCCAATGTGTTTCAATACCAGTACTGGACTGTAATATTACAATGCTACTAGTTAATGACCTGCGTTTGAAAAGAAGAGGTACCTTTGTAGACATCAAAAGGACGATGTGCAAGCATTGAAATCAAGAGGCTAAACTGGCAGGGTGAAGCCCTGAGCTGTGAGGCCCAGGGTGGGGCTGGTGCAGTTGGGGGGGGGGGGGGGGGGGTTAATCTGAGGCCGGGTAGTGAGGCAGTAATGCCAGAGCTCATGGGGAATTACTGGGGAGATTTGGAGGAAATCTGCTGGCAGCAATTTCCCTGTCGCTTTTATTAGCCTAGATGTGCAATTTGGTGCTGGCTGCTTTAATTTGACAGGCTACGTCTTGCTTGTGTTTTTCTAACCCCTCCCGACTCCCGCATCAGCCGGGTGGTGATTCGAGTTCAAAGATGCACAGGAAGAAGAGAAAATGTGTCACTGTATATTTGTTATGTAATACAATCATACTGTACCCAAAGGGCAGTTCCTCATTTGCTTGCCCTCTTTAGAAAAGTTCAAAAGGTCAGAGAGTGGGATCAAGTTTCTTGCTTACGGGCACTGTAACAGGGTGAATTCTTATCCCTGGGCCGTGTGTATCAAAACATGGCCTCCTTGCTTTGTTTCTAGGCCACCCTGCTACCACACAACACAGCCTGTTTGTGTGTGTGTGTGGTGACAAACCGTATCTGTACCGACCCATACCCCCCCTTAGGATGCATGCGCACATCAAAGCATCCCCCCGGCAAAATGCTATACATGCACCTAAGCACGTATTGTCTATCTTGCTGTCGCACTCGCACACAGTCCCTGTCCAGGCCCACGGGCTCTCTGCGGTTCAGAATGTAAATGATAACGAGGTGACCGGCGCTGAATAACAGCAGCAGCTAATTGTGAAACATCATGGTCAAAATGGAGGTTAAAAAACGCTGCAGACTGGCAGCAGGGTAACCAGGTGTGAGTGTTTCTGAAATAAAATTCAGGACGTGCTGACTTGCTTAAACATTACTTGGTAGGAAAGTCAATAGTTTCAGATTGAGAGGCATGCTGGAGCTTAATTACTAAGTATTGTATCTCGCTGAGCCCTTGAAATTAAGTTTGTTTCATTCATAGCAAATCAAACACTGAGTGGAGTGAGTGATTAGCTGCGTGCAAAGATGTGAACGCACAGAGGGTACAGAGTACGGCATCTTCATTCTGATTGCTGTCTGATAGCTTTCCCATGCCTCCTTGTGTCTCATTAGACCCGGAGATAAACAGCAACAAGATTTCATTTTCTACAAAACGCTAAAAACACCCTTGCATTTGCTTCCTATTAAGACGGAAAGCCACACTGTGAGGGATGACTGCGCGGAAGGCAAAGATACTCGACACAACTGCGGGGAAAAATGTGCAGGAGCCGTGCCAAGACGAGTGGGAGTGAAGGTGGGAGGAAGAGGAGCCGCAGCTTATAGCATCGCTGTGTTTCAATCAACAGCGGCTTTGGCTTCTGATCCTGAGCTGGAGTCGGTATGAGTAAGTGCAGCTAGAAAGACGGCGAACAGTAAAGACTATACACATGACAGCTTTAGGTGGATCATGTGTTTGTATTGTCTATTCACAGACATTCAGATACTAGAAAGGGGTTTTGCAGAATTCATATGTAACTCTTAAAGGATAAGTTCGCTCAAAAATGAAAACTCAGTTATCATATGCTTACCCTCTTGCCGATTGAAAGTCAGCTGAGGTTTGGTAGTCCACAAGACATTTCTGAAGCTTCACAGCAACACAGTTTTGGAGCATTCTCCTACACAACTGAAGTAGGACTTGCTTTGTAATGTAATAGCAACTGAATCACCACCACCCCCCCCAAAAAACAGACATAAAACGGCTCCATACAGCTTGTCTGGTGTAATCCCAGTCTCCCGAATTTAATTTGAAAAGACATTAGTCCCTTTTTAAGTCGAAATCTTTACTTTAGCTGCAAATCTAAATGTGTCTGAAGTGGGTGCACAAGCTTGACTGTGTGACAAGGGTGTAAGTAATTGTGTTTTCAAATCAATTTGGGATCTTGGGGCCACCGGAGACTTGGATTACGCTGGAAGAGCTCTATGGAGCCATTTAATGTTTTTTTAGGTTGTCTGTTTACATTTTAAAACAAGACTCCATTTATTTCAGCAGTTTAGGAGAATGCTGCAATGCTGTTTTGCTGTGAAGCTCCAGAAATGTTTTGTGGACTCTTTAAGATATGGGGTTATATTGGTTGAATTTTGTCAACATAAAAAGATCAGTGCACAAAACGGTTTGATACAGTTGTGTAAGTTATATGAGACAGGTCAGGCATGTCAGGCAATAGGTCGTTGTCTTGGGAAGAGCGAAATCCATGATGCAGTGATGGTGCCCTAGAAAGAAGTCCCTGCATAAAAATAGATAACAGCTGCTAGGTTGTTTCGTTTGTTCTGTTAGCGACCACATAACTGGCTAACTCACCATTTTCAGCATGTAGGTTGCTAGGCTTAAAGGTTGTTGTTGTAGGCTGGGGATGCTGTCACCGCAAAACTCAAGCACAAGCAAACGGATTGCAGTTACGTGTGTGTCCCAGTGATAAAGTCAAACTGCAGGGGAAAAAAAGCACAACCAGACCCTCAGCATGGAGCCCACAGCGACAGCATTCAGGCCTCAGTCCAGCAGCTCTGGACTGACTTCATAAGGACCCCTCCAACATCTCAGATGATGTGTGTTTGTGTGGCTGTGCTCACATTTACATATATTCTGCCCAAGTCTAAACTTTATGACTCTGTGCTGCGCCGTGTGGTGCAACCACACATCCTTGGCACTCAAACAAAACATTCAACAAGCAAGTTGTCTAAATTAGAGGGAACCAATTAGGAAAGCACTGGGTGGTAAACACAATCAAAGGCAACATGTTTGCCATCTAAACCTATCTCCAAGGCACATTTTTTGAATACCTAGAAACAAAATTTGTTGTTTATATTTTGTGATAAACAGAAAAATCTCAGTGTGTGCGAACAGACTGGAGGAAGTTTCCAACTGGATTTGAACAAGCAGCAGTTGCTGAGAGGATGTTTCCTGCTGTGACGAGTCTCTTACTTTGTGTAGATTTCACAACCGGTGTTTGTGAAATCTGCTGTGAATATATACGAGGAGGCGAGCTGGGTTCCAGTAGAGAAAAATACACACAGCTGTGTGCATAATTCACACTGCTACTGAATGTCTTGTTTCCACTGCACCTTTTCTCTGTGGACGAGGCGAACTGAAAAATCATAATTTGGTTTTCAGGAGATACTAAGTGTTGTCTTAGGCTAGTATATATTGAGAGAGATTAATAACAGAAATGATAGCTTTCACTGAATGCTTTGTTTAACGTACAGGCTGTTGTATTGATGCAGCACTGATGCAGAAAAACAATACTTCTAATGACTACCAAGGGATCAATTGTTGAAAATGTTCTGATTAAGTGATGATTTTGCCATTCTCTATTTATAAAAGGTTAGAGTTTTTACACATGCTCAGTCATGCGGATTCATTAACTCTATTTTTCTATTCTGATGTTAAACCCCTGAGGAACATTGCACAGGAAACTGCCTGTCTGGCATTCTGTGGTCAAAGTCTTACAAAATGTGGTGTGAGAGGAGAAAAAGACAATCACAGAAAGGTGCCATACCTTGAGGGACAGAACTAATGAAGCGGGTAATGAATGAACCTGCTTCCCAAAACATCAGCTTGCACAGCTGGAGCATAATGGACTGCAAAAACAAATGAGTCACCTATCAGGTAGGTAGTGTCTCACCCACCGATGTTGTTGGCGTAAATACCAGAAACTATTAATGTCTGAGTCATTATAATAGAAGACAAATAGCTTTGTGATAAGTGGAAGCAAAGAGGTGGAAGATTATTTAGCAATTCTAATATGCAAATGGAAAATGAGTCATTTTTGCAGTCATGTTCTTAGATTGAATGGTTCAATGTATGTGTGCGGGCACATCATGATCCTCCCGACCCGGGTTGAACCTACTGTAGGTCTGATGCAGCTCGACTTTCATCTGAATGGGTTCAGAACACCAGCTGCCATCCAGGAACCTAATCAGTTTTAAATGTCAAGACTACAAATATTAGCAACTGGGGTGAGAGGGAGAGCTTAAGGTTACGTCTTTAAACCGACCCGTTTTCCTCCCAAAACATCAAATAGCAGCTTGGTCAATGGGCCAACACTTCCAAGTACGTTGCTGTCGGCACTCCTCCAGCGTCATGTCTGGAGGCACCCCTCTAGCATCGTAGTATAAAGAGCAACGAAACTCTGCATTGGGGAAGTGGTCATGGTGGTTTGATGGGCACGTTGCAGCCCAAGAGACCTGAGTTTGAGTATTTTAGGTTACAGAAAAAATAGAATTGGGTCACGTCTGGTAATTTAACATCTTCAAACTCCACACCCCCAGTTTATCATGCAGGCTTGCAGTCATAAATTTGTAGTTTCCAAGCCCAAGCCGGATCACCCTGACAACATCACCATAGTATCATCAGTTTTATTTTCTCTGACTTGAGCCACAAAAGACATTATATAACAATCTTCTTACCGAGATGACTAACACTTTATATATAGTAATACAAACATGCACTGTATGTATCTTAAGGTATTACACTGTCAGAATCAAGCCTGAAGTTCCCGACAGAAACAAGGCTAAGAGAAAAGAAACCAGGCCGATTCATCACGGGTGAAATGGAGTGGCAGGTGGCCTCCCCACTGGCCCAGTGCTGTGTCCTCTGGTGTCCCGCTGCCCCCCTTTTGGCTCACCCGTCTGCTCCCCTTCTGGCCCCTGTTATGCCCCATCAAGCCGGGGAGCCACAGTCAGGAGCCCGGACCTCCAACACCCCTGCCTGAAGGATATGTGTGTATGTGTATATAGCTGCGGACCTTCAGGGCGTTTCCGCCTCTATCAACACAGCCCCCGCTGAGGGTGACACCTGCGAATAACAGTTTAATAGCTGAGTAATGTCTCTGGCCTCCTACCCAGCTGCGCCGGGGCAGCCTGGTGGGGCACGAGGCAATTGAAAAGCCTTTTCTCTCTTTAGTGTATACACGCGAACATGTCCAAACACACACGTGGACATACACTGTATATATGTTTGTGTAGGCAGAGACACAGTGATATGAGCTGATAAAACAGTCAGGAAGCTGTTACACTGAGGCAGAAGTGCCAGCAGCCGGCCAACGAGTTGGCTTATACATCATATATCTTCATACTCCACCTGCTCCTGATGCTAATGTTTTTCCTTCTATTACAGGTATGTGTGTCGCTGGGGGAATTACTTCACACAGTGAAGTGCGTTCTCAGGCTGTGCAATCTCTGCAGACAAAACAGCTTCACTGAGGTGGCGAGCATCCGTTTTGTTTTTTTTTCCAATTTTAATCCGTACATTTTGCAGAATAGGACTATTACAGCAAAATGCTCCTGCCCGCGCCGAATATTGATTCTGCAATCTGATGAAGTACTCCTTTTCATAGAGGCCTCTGATTATCCTCCCAAAGAGATTATCAAACGGCGCAACTCAACTGTACACACATTCAAGAGACGCTGGAGAGGACAAATATTTAAACGTATGAAATTAAAGATTTTCAATGGTATATTGGCCACAGAGGCGTTCAGAGTGAGCAGAAGCAGGTTTGTTCCTGCTCAGTTTCTGTTTGAGCGCATGGCTGCATCTGTGTCTATAACCGCTCCAACAAAGCCAATATTCATCCTTAAGAATTTTATCCCTAGCCCTTCACTTGCAGCAGATATTTTATCTTTGAGTAGACAAAGTTTAAATTGCGCTTTCCGTTGGCATTTGAAACTTTGCAGGGGAATTGTAAGTATGTCCTCACAGACCAAAACTGAAAAGATATCTGGAACAGCAAATGCTCCTTGGAGAAATGGGAAATAAGTGAAGATGTTACAGAGAACCTGCTAGGAGGCGGAATGCAAGTATGACAATCTTAACCACTATTTGTGAAATCTATTAAAACACACTTCATAGCTCTGAGCTCTAAGTCTCTGACTTTAAATAAATGTAAGGCATCTGCAACCTCCCTACCAGATACAATCTCTCACATTACAGAGATAATATTCTACTTGATTGATCCAGTCTCTCTCTTCCTCATTAACTCTGGTGATCGTGAGGTGATGATGCAGTGGCCAAAGTCTTCAAACTGCCCCCTAGAATCCACTACCGAGAACAAAGAGGAGCTTGCATTGCCAATCAAACCAAACGTACTGTAATGAAGATGTTCCTATAGGTGCACTGGTGACCTTGACCACTGGATGTCCCAATATCTTCTCAACTAAAAGACTCAGAGTCTCTAGGATTGTAATAAAAAGGCTCAGAGGCAAGCGATGGATTCCTATTTCATTTCACCCTCTATTCAAGACTGTCTATACATTTACAAAAAGTTCCCGTTCCAGTGTGACTCTGAAAGATGGAGTAGATTAATGTCCTTTTTTACTCGACATCCCAAAAAGAGTGCACAGAGCTCACTACAGCTCAAGATGCTGCAGCCAGAGAGATCAATGGGACAACGAAGTCTGAGCACATTACTCCTGTAATAAAGCTACCACAAGCTGGCATTAGAAATTTGGAGAAATATAAAGAATAATGAACACAAATTTCTTTGGCTTCAGGACCAAGGCATAATTCACTTTAAAATAGTACTCACTCAACTAACCACTGGCTTTAAGACCTCTCAGCTCATCAGGATCAGGTCTCATGACTGTACTTGGAACTCAACTTGAATCTGGTCAAGGTGTATTGAAACACTACTGTCCTGCTTTCTGGAACTAACAGAACGAAGACGTAATGATATCTTGCACATCACATGCAAAACTTTCTTCTCCTCTCAGGCACTTTGTTCATCTTTGCTCGCTGCTGTATGTACGGCTTTGCTGTATTCTGTAGGGGTCAAAGGGTGCTTTCATACAAGCCCATTTAGTGCGTTTCAAACTGACTCTGCCGCATTCTTCTTCGGATCAGTTTGTTCAAGAGGAAGTCTGGCGCTGTAGAGTTCGGATGATTAGAGCTTACTAGACCTCTAGCCCGCTCCTCATCTCTTACTTGAAGCTCGAGGCTACATTAGCTGTTCCTAGCATTACACACCCGAATCTCCGAGCTAACTTTTGGCCATGGAGTTGCATAAAGTAGGAAAGAAAAAAGATGAAAGAAAGAAAGCTTGACAAAGAAGAACAATGCAAAGAATAAAAAAAACTTTAAAAGTTACTTTTAAGGCTGGTGTAAAAGTTGCCTCTTGAACTCTGGTCCAGAACAAATGTCTACATCATGACTGCTTGAGAAGGTGGGTTTTCCAAAATAATCTGGAGATAAATTGCACACAAATGACCAATTACATCCTTATTTCTCATCCTATTTCATAGGTCACTGTAATAAACTCTTTATAGCATGAAAACTGTCTGATAAAAGAGTTTTTTCTGCACTAAGTAAACTGAACTACAGGTGGGAAAATGGAAAAAGTGTTGCGAATTCCTCATACAGTACATCTAACAATGCTTACTCACGTAATACCTAATTGTCGACTGACCATGGAAAAATGCTAGAAGTTGCCATAAAGAGTCCTTGTGATATGAGATGACTGACCTATTAGTGAAGAGGTTCTCAAACTGGGACCACCAGGGCACCTTCAGTGGGTTGCAGGGGGTCCCCAGCAAAAGCAGGAATATAATTATTTAACTTCTACCACATTCTTTGCAAGTAATGTAATTGATTTCATTGTTGTTTGATCATTGATTGACTAAAAGACATATTTTTTTTTAACTTCAAACCTAAAAGTACAAAAAAAAACCCAGGGGGGATTCCTGATGACAAACCCTCCAAACTCAGGTTATGTGGTATAATGTCCATCTATTGTGGGGGTCCTTGACAGAAAAAGGTTTGGGTAACCCTGTATTAGTAAATTCCTTTGAGGCCATGCTCCTCCCTGCCTCATATGTTGATCTGTGAGGATTTATCCCTGAAGTCAGGCTTTGTGACGAGGATTCACTTGAATAAATAATAATGAGAATGTGACTCATCTTACTGTATGCGGGATAATGGGCTCTCTGGCATTTGCCTGAATAATTTCTGCTTTCTCATGCACTCAAACAGACATGAGCACATAGACTGCAGAGACAGAATGCTGGGATCACCCATTTTTTGCTCTCCACTGAAAGAATATCCATCTAGCAGCCTAATTATTACTGACAGATGGATGGCAGGGTCACAGCAGATGCACCCACTTAGTACTAAAACCACCAGTGCACCAATTGATCTTGATGTTCTTGTAATGTTAAAACCTTGGAGGACTGAAATGAGAATGGCAGCAGTGAATAATAGTGGCGGGGAGAGAGAGGAGAGCAGATAACGTACTGACCGTGCAGACTAATTAGTGAGGAGAGAACGAGTAAACCGGAAACTAAGATGAGGAATGAAATGGGTTTGATAGCTAATCACAAAATCTTGTGATTGCCAGCAAGTGATAATTACCCTTCATAATTTATCCAGGCTGCATGTTCCTTCCAGACACTATGGAGGGAAAAAGTAAAGCAAAAAGCCCGTCGAAGAAATGGTACGAGCCCTTCTTTGAATCTGTCAGCAGTGGGAGCTGAGTGGCATTCATCCTCTCCTCTGCTTTCACCGGCTTGGTCAGTAAATCACACTCTTTTTTTTTTTGCCTTTCCTGCCTTCTGCTGAGGTCAGCTCTGAGCGGTCCAGACGTAAGGAGGAGGCATCCATCACCTTTTTATACGTCCAGAGCCTCAGCCGCTTAATGCAGCCTGAGATAGAGCAGAAGACAATCCAATCAGCCAGCTGAGATTCAATCCTGCCACATTCCCGTGATTCTGCTATTTTCGGAGAGAAAAATGCAGAGAGTTGCAGAAAGGGGCTTTCGGGAAAGAAAAAAAAATGCAGGGATGAAGACGGCTGCATACTGCGTGACTCAATGCATTTTTGGATAGATGCAGGTAAGTATGTGCAAGTTGAATACAGTGTTTGTTGAGAGGGAAATAATTTCCCAAGAGACGGTTCTTTAAAGAGACTGTGATTCAACATAAACACAAAATTGATGAGCGCTCTCATCATGTCTCAGTAAAGAATTGCCCTCACATCACGGACCGGAGCAAGATAAATTTGGAGCCATTTTCTGGAAACGGCCTCTCGAGACTAATAAGATGTTCTCAGAAAGAGAATTAATGTCCACTGCATTGTCCCCCTCATTCTTCAGATGTGTGTGCTTTGTCAAAACAGGGAATGAGAGAGTCAGTATAAACAGATTATGTCTACTAGAGACAATGGCAGATAGCCGACATTACGCCCCGGTGCTGAAAAGAGCCTATTAACCTCAGTTTGGGTGCCAGGAAAACAGAAGATAATCCACTGCCACACCAATTTTAAACCCTCAAATCCCTACACAGTCGACGGCTACCCAACCTCTGTTTGGTTGTCCAAAACTGGGTCCACGCTGATCCCAGAGATAAAGACAAGATTTGGGAGGATAAACTGGTCTAGGATCTGCTGTTAGAAGGCAGCCTGTATTACCTGGCCATTAAGTTGTTGCTACGGTATTTCACAGGCCATAAAGGTTGTTGCCAAGACGACCTTACACAGGTTGTGTAATGCTGGTGGTGCATGACTCCAGGATGTCTTTCCATGGCTTTCAAGAAAATCAAGTCCTGAGTTTAAATGCGTGTCTTTTACTTTTGAAAGAAGTAATATACATAAGTGTATAGTGTGTGACAGGGAGGAAAAAGACGGACTATACAATCTATCTATCTATCTATAATCTATAGTTCAGTAGTTGATTAGTGTACTGTAAATGGCAGACTACTGGTGGACAGAGCTGCAGCCATCTCCTATTGGCACTATTTAAATGGTGGCCATTTTCCTCTGATGTCACGCAAGGTGGGAAGTTCGTATATTGTACTGCTGTGTTCCAGGTTGCAAGACATATAAATATATGGAATTTGGCAGATCTAAAATTTCCACTGCTTCCCAATGGATCCACAACTGAAAAGACAATGATAGTGAAAACTTGAGGGGACATCGGGCCATATTTCAAAATAAAACAACATATTTAATAACCTATTAGCCAGCTAACATAAGCATAAAACCACTTCGAAGCTAACATTATTTGTTAGTTTCATACGATAGCTCAGAAAAGATGTAAATTAATACTGAAATATCAATGCACACATGGTCTGTTACACTTAAGTATATCATACCATCATTTAAACTAATATTAATACTAATACACTTTAAACTTCAATGCTTTGAACTGGGATTGCTGGCATTCAGAGCTGTGAAGCAGCTTTTCCTGTCAGTCTATGTGGCCTCTTACCGCAATGTAACATCATAATAGATTTTGTATCAGGAAAAACTCCACAAATACACTTTAAAGTATAATTGAGCACACGGATTGAGTACCATTCTGTCCCAATTCTTAAATCTGCAGACCACATAATGTTTTGTATGTCATACAGCTCATCCTCAAATTTTATGGTTTTTCATTTTGTTTTCCATGCTGTATTGCAGCTCTTCCCATTCATTACAGCCAACTGTTGGTTTGTAGTGGTGGTGGGGTGGTAATCGATGCATGAATCTTTTTTTTTTTTAGTCAGCAATGGTTAATATCACAGTTTTAAAAGTATACACCACGGTTGTCTGAGATCAAACTACACTGCATCTCCTCTCGCTGTATCACTATCTACAACTCTCAGTCAACTCTGACTTTCAGAGAGTGGCAGTCAAGGAGGGGAGTGTTTGGGGGCTGACTCTACATCCATAATAAAGGGCTCCAAACAAACCAACACAACAAATCTCATGTGATAATCAAACATTATTTTGGAAGACTTTTAGTTCTTTATTTCATCTAAAAAATGGAGTGTGTGTGCACACGCACTGAGAAGCCGAGTTGGTCTGCGTGCACTTGTTTGTATTCTGCCGCAAGGACATATTAAGATTCAAATCATGTCTGCCTCCCATCTTGATAAATGGAAAGAGTCTGCAAAAACTTCCCTAAATGGCCCTCTGGCATGGCTGGGGAATAAATTGAGCTAATCAAGGGTGGCCTCACAATCACTGCATCCACAAAGTAATCAAAGAGTTGAAAAGGAAACACACTGCGCATGTAGATGTGGGAGTGTGAGTGGATGTGTGTCAGAGTCAGTTTGAAGATATCTCCTCGTCTGGGCACTAAAAGCCACTTTGGAGCATCGCGGTCATAATTGGCGCTTTTCCGCCATTCATTGTGCATGTGCGTTGTCACGGTGCACGCAACAGCCTCTCTGTCACGGCTGTATGGACGCAGTAAGCACACAAGCAAGTGTCTACATTAATAACCACCTCATTCAGTTGACAGGCTGCTCAGGGCGACCCCGGAGAAATGTAGATTTACGCAGCCACAGCGAAGATGTATGGTAAACTAAATGTTGACACTCAATAAAAACGAGCTCTTCTGCTCAAATGGCTTCTTCATGTCAGGATCCAAACCTCAGTGGAGGCAAACAAATGACTGAAAGGGGGATGACTTTGCAAAGTCCCAGTTAGCTTAACCCTCCTCCCTCTTTCCCCATACGGTTTCATTCTGTTCAAAATGAAACAAGGCCAAATAACAATCTATTCCTCTGGGCATGATGACCGTGGAATAAATCCTGGGATTTGGGCAAAACAGCGCACCTGCTTTCCTTGCTAATGGGCACGCTCGCACTCCCTCCAAAAAGTGTTTCCTGCAGCCAATTTAGTCACTGGCGAGGATATTCTCAGAGGTGGCAATCGCAGCAAACAAACAGTGAGTGTGTGTGTGTGTTTCTTTGACCGGTTTCCCCTGTGGAGATAGACTGAAGCCTGATGGATAACCACTCGGCCGAGCTGCTGTTCTTTTCTACAAGCCTGGGTCTAGTCCCAGGGGTAACGCTACATAAAACTAGGTTGGAAAGGCAAATTCCACACAAATTCAACCTTATCATCTCATACATTTTGGGCTCACAGCTCTGAATGGCACTTCAGTTCGAAACACTGTTGATTTTATCTGCAGGCACAGACTAACTTTTAACATTCTGACAGCTCTTGCTGGTTTTTAAACGCCACTCATTAACCTTGTGTCACTGTCTATGAAAATCTTTGTTACTTATGCTCATTTCCTCCACTACCGCCTTTACCTAACAAGCACAAAAAGCAACAGCCTAAAGCTAAACGCTCTGCAAAGGTGAATCGGGTATAAATACACATTAGAAAATATTAAAACTGCGAGCAGACATTTAACACATAACCGGAGGCAACACTGTCCATGATCATTCAAAGGTTAGGATGCTCTTAAGTGCCAGCTTGTGCCAGCATTACAATTTTGCTCGCTCACTCCAACACATTTGAATGCCCTTACTTACTACCAATGTTAAGCATCAACTAAATATGTAAGTCACCTTCTCAACTGTCATCAAAAAACAATCAGTTCCACTAAACCAACAGGCAGTGCTCAGCTGCCGCATAATGAAAATGTGACATTGAAATCCGATGTGGGAAAAGTCACAGAAAACTGAACCAAATCATACTGTCTAAAGGAAGGACAAATGCAAATCTCTAATTTGAAATGGAAGGAATGTTTCACCTACAACCTCTATAGACTCCAAGTTTCAATTGCCGAATAAAGGCAAGTGTTTAACAGCTTTCCTTTAACCATTCTTTGTCAAATACTTTAAACATCCCAGCAGGATCCTGTGACTTGTCATTTTGTCCTACCAAAGGTCACAGATGGATCGAGCCATGTTGACACCTTGCGACACCCAAGGGCACAAGTTTCTGCAGGTAGCACAAAAACCTGCCTTTCTCACGCTACCCAGAATGGCCCAAGTGCTCAGTCAGTCTCTTGAAACAGGCGCTGGTGAGCAGTGTAATGGCTCAATGATGGGAACATTACCGAGAGGACAGAGAGAGGCTTTTTCAAAAGGCAATGGTCCATAATCCCTCTGTTTGTAACAACAAGAGGGTATATCAAGAATATGTTGGACCTGAAACAACTCCCCCATCCCCTCCGTCTCTCAGTGAAGAGCTCTTGTTGAATGAAGGGAACTGAAGCGAGGGAAATAGCCATTGCATTTGGAAAGGAATTACACAGATATCCTCCTGGATATCCACTGTTCGGAGGGCAACCAAATCTATGCTGGGATTAAACGCGATGTACCTTCACAAATCTCCTTTGAATGTGGCAGGGCTTCAGATATATTCTTTTTTTTTCAAGTGCAGTTGGATCATTTGGACTGAGCTTGTTCAGCACATTATATATTGTGTTTTCACACAATCATGGATGGAGAGTGGCAGGCCTCAGGAAATACAATTTCCTGTCTGATAGCATTACTCAGGCAGGAAAATGAATACAGTATTAGATGTCTTTGATTTACAATGAAAAGACAAGACAGTGATCGGCATTGCAAGCACACACAGGCACACACACACCTTCAGAGATTCACTGACCATATTTGATTGTTCGTATTCCTTGCCTCTGCTCCCTTCCTCTGCTTCATCCCCCCTTTCACCGACACTCTGTGCATCTTATCTTTGTCGACCCATGCCTCCCTCGCTCACACACCGCTGCCTCTCCTGTTAAGAGGTGGGACTGCTGTGAGTGAACAGGCCCTTCCTCTGCGCAGCGCTGATAGAGCCTTAATCTCAAGACTGATGCCCAGAAAGAGGCTGATTAAAGGGGGCCGATGAGGAAGAAGGCAGGGCCTTATCACGGCGAGTGAAAGCATCCCAACTCTCTGGGCTAATTGGCCGGGGAGCGAGTGGCCAGCTGCTGGGCAGAGATTGGGTCACCTGATGGCTTTCCTTTCACACTGTCGCTGGGTATACTTTTACGCACTCTCTCCCTCGAGTTTGCTCTGTTTTAATGAACTCGGCCTTGTGATCCACAAAGCTTGCTCAAAGCTGAGCTGATTGTGCTCCAGTGAACTCCCCCACCCCACACGGGGAGACCCTGGGAAGCTTGATGTAATTTTTTTTGAAAACCTGACTCAAAGAGGGTGGGGAGTGGGGGGTGGTTTGACAACACTTAGTAAAGGGATTAATTGAGCTTAACAATAGGGGCCAGGGAATCACTCACGGGATCGCTGATATAAATGCCTTGTTTACACAGGAACATTTTCTCATGACACCCCCTTGATACTGCACCAAATTGCTGAGATAATTTACCCACTAAAACCTGTCCAAACCTTCAGGCCTCATGACAGTGTTGGTTTGGACAAGATCTAGGGCAAGAAATTAATTACTTTTTTTGGGTTTCTCAGAGCTCAGCTCTGTTTGGCATCCTAGAAGCAAAACCTCTACACGGCAGCAAAAACTCACGAGAAAAATAATGAATCCAAAGATTTCACTGCAATACAGAGACAGATAAGAATGCTTATATATGCATGCTCATTAAGGTATAATGTTTTGCGCACAGTATCTAAATATTTCTTTGTCTTTGTCCGTTTTGGCCCTGGAGGGAAGGTCACATTTGCACAAAAGTCCCGTTCAAATGAAATGTAACCTGACTAATAGGTTATGTTAATTAGTATTTATGGTAATTGGACTCTTTCTGTATTCCTTAATCTATGTAAATTTCACTGAGATATGTGGAGAGACAGGAAGTACATTCCTACAATCTCTCCGACCCTTGTACTTTACATTGTTACTTTCTGGCAGCTCGTGTATAATTAGGCCTTAAGAGGAGCATTTTAGACATAAAATGAAATAGCTTAAACCTCAAATGAGGCGAGGAGCTCTGTTCGACATGCTACCAGTACAAGATGTCTGCTGGATGTATCCCGGTCCCCTGTCATCGCCCCTCACCTCCCCCCCCCCCCAAACTGCCTGCATTAGCATAAAACTCTTGTCAGACAGCGTGCAAGATTCAGCAGAAGTGTGATTGGAGAAAGAGAGGGCTTCTGGAAAAAAGTATGTGAAAAAGGAAGAGTGCTAGACTAGCATCGGGTCTAGGGGGGGAAAACTAATTTCCCCAACCCAGATCTGCACTACAAGCAAAATGGATGCGAAGCCCCTTAAACGTGCCAAGTTCAAGCCCATTTCAATATTCGCTCTTCAGCAAATCTAATACCTGTGACATTAAAATAAAGCTGCTTTCGCCGGATTTGTGCTCTAGCCTGCCTGATAAGATCAACAGGGCAAAGCAACACTTGAATACTGACAAAGAAAATTGGCTGCGAGTGCACTTCAAATCCACATGAAAACGAGAACAGACACTCAGGCCCCTCGTACACGCAATTTTGAGCATAAAATCATTGTAAAAGTCTCGAACAGAGAACTGATTACTAAGATTTTGTGTTACCAGAGGTGAAATAAAAGAACTTGTCAGCCGTTTCGCAAAACAGTGAGATATAGGAGTATGATGAGAAATGTATGAGCAGACTATCTCAGGGATCATTACTGACATGTGAGAATCTGTAAGGTACGAAGCCACATACGCTGTATCCGCTGAGGGTTAGATCACTTTGTGTTACAGAGCCTTATGTGATATGTGGTGTCATGCTCAGTGAGGATTAAAAAAATACTTATCAATCCATAGGACTTTTTGGAAAATGTTCTAGATTATAACTGCTGACGTAGAGTGTATTCTTTGTTTTTCTCTCGGCAGATTTTAAGACAAACCACGACAACTCCCTGGTTGAAGTTGAAAAGTGCGAATCAGCAGGAAAGTCCAGAAGAAGATATCAAAGATGAAACTGTCAAATTCCTGTGATTTAACAAGCGCGCTGCTGCATGTAGCCTCTCACTAAACCTGAGTGATAGCTGGTGAATAAAAATAATGAGACATGGGGATCATATCCACAGAGGTTTATATGTCCGTTCTGTATGCACAGAGGCACTCAGTGTTCACAAGGAGGATCATTCCACATCACACTAAGATTGAACAGTGTATTTTTTTACTTAGAGTGCCGGCCTGCAGATCTTCCTTTTACAGTGAAGATAATTGAGTCTATAAAGAGAAATGCATCACCTGAAAAGCAGCGCAACATTTCATTACCTGCCATGCACTTCTCCATAAATTTGCACACAAGCATGTTTGTTATTTACCCAAGAGTCTGTTGAGGAATCATGAATACTAAAAGACTTTGGTAGGTTTTGATAATGTCCTTACTCTACATCACAGTGTTACAAAAGCTTAAATGATTTCTGATTAAAATATTCAATAATAACACCGGTATAATTAAAGAGAAACATAATGTTCGATCCTTTCAAACCCTGGAGCCTTCGTTGAGATGACAGAGATGCTCTGTAAAATGCCTCAGTGAACTTTGAAAGTTTGCAGTTTTTCTACCCTGAGGCAGAATAAATATCTAGAGTGGAGGGTCACAGCATCTGTCAACGCAGGTAAAAGGTTCCTAAACTTTTTATCTTCAAAATGTTAACTTTTAAAGGATTTACGAAAAGAAAAAGAAGTAACAGTCAAACTGAGACTAAAGTAGATGTGGAATCACATATTTTGCTTAACATAGTTTCAATGGGACATAATTCATGTATCTACTGCATGTATTTAGAGTTTTATAAAGGACGGCTGAACTTGGTGTACTAACTGTGTGATACAAAGTACCTTTGGCACCTGCAGCTACAAGCCAGTAACTGTTGATATTTTCAGTTATCTTTACTAATTCATAGGGAACATTCACATTTTGATTTAAGACATCTGAGCCCTGAGAGCTAGCTGCCAACAAGACACAAACCTTTTTTATGCAACAATCAACTGAAGTCACAATGTTATTTTCATGACATTTGCGCTTGTTTTTGGTTGAAGTGTATCTATGTTTCAGGGTCCTATGTTAATCAGTTGAATATTATGTCAAAACACATTAACTCTGTGTAGGGGTCAAACAGGACCCTTGGATCATCGGACCTAGGGAACTTAGGGCCCTGGGAGCATATGACCCTGGGAACATAGGACCCTGGTATCCTAAGACCCTGGGAACAAAGGAATGACCTGGTTATTATGTGGCCAGCTGTGTTCCATCATGTGCACTGCATATGTGTGCATACTAGTATCCACATGTGTGTGCCTTGTGGGTTGAAGGTAGCGTGTTTCCTTAAAGAGAATAACTGTGTTGCACAACATGAGCCCCAGACATGCTTCAGGACACCGCTGGCTCAAACTATTCAAGAGTGAAAAGAAAGACAACCTGACACACTAGAGCCTGGCAACATAACCAATCACACTGGCTGACTATTAACAAATGACATTATGACTCCTTGGCAAGTTTGCCTCAGCATGTTGATCCACCACGACATTAAATGACAGTTTATACAACAGAGAGTGAAGAACTGGCCCCGGTCAAACTGGCGTGTTTTGTGATTCGTGAGACGAGGAGAGACAAGCCGCAAGAATTAGAGGGGCAGAGACACTGAAAGAGACAGACATTAAGAATTAGAGGTACACAGAAGCTGAGCGAGACAGAAAGAGAGAGAGGGAGCGAGGCTTTGCATGGTGTAAATCACTGGGCCTGAAGCATGGTGCCAGGCCTGCCAAGCAGCTGTTTGGTATGCAGTGTGTAAAGCCTGTTCTCTATCGGAGCTGACATCCCGGGCAGAGGAATTATGATGAGAGATGATTGTATCATGACTGTAATTGTAAATGTAAATCCTGCAGCACGGCCACCCTCTTTTTGTGCATAACGATGAGTTGCCCAAACAAAATTTACATTCCACTTCATATCGTGCGGCGACTGCATTACTTTGACAAACAATAACCATTGACAAATGAACAACATAAAAGGAGATGATTAACTCCAGAAAAGCAATCTGGGTGGATAATTTACGCTGCGCTCACGTGCTGAAGCTTCCCCGGGCGGCACTTGTGTTTTCTGTGTATGCATGTGTATGGTTATGGCAGCGGAGATTTATATTGTGTATAGTTAGTGTGCAGGAGGCCCACGCATTCACCTGTCTTTGTCATGAGAGCCCTTTGTGTTTTAGTGTCATTTATTAAAACTGTTACACTTAGCTGGAAAACTTCTGATATTGAAGTTTCTAGTTGAAATTAAACGCCACATTTGTGATGGAACAGCTGCTGATTCCTCTCATTATCCAAATACAGCAAATATGTGCCACAGTAATTAGAGCAGTGTAATCACTGGTCTATGGTGATTATACAAATACACAGACAGAATTGAAGGTATGGTCTATCGCCTTCTGTATAGGACTCCAGAGGCATCCATCTCATGTGGGCAGCGCAAGGAGACTCGACGCTGCATTGATACAACAACTGCAATTAGTGTACACAAAAAGCTATTTGTTGCTGCTCATTTTTCATTAGCCAAAGAGGTAAATGAGCTAACAAAGTTGGCACAGATTAGCCTAATTAAAGAAGCTAATTGATCCTGTTTTCTTTATACTAGTCCTCCTGTCTGCAGAGGTTTGCTTACAATGCTACCCACACCTCAGACCCATCACTTCTAGTAATTGTGCCAGAAGAGACAGTTCACAGAGTATCTGACCATGCAAATAGCTTCTGTTTTAACGTTTCCCTTTTGTAATTATCTGCCAGACAACAACTTCTGACAACAACCAGACATGCCAGAGGTATGGGAATGGGATTTCATTTATGCTGCTTGCAGCATTCGAAAATGACATTTGAAAATGTCTTTCTATAAACAATATCCAGCTGTGAATGGTTTTCATCTGAAATATTCTTGAAATGAAAAATAAAAAATAATATGAAAACTGTTGATAACAAGGTGTGTAGACCCCCTTCTATTTCTACACTTTACTTTCTGTCCATAATCCCTCCCAATAATGTGATTGGCAGCTCTGGTTAAATGTGCGACCCAGAGTCCAATTACATGGCAGGGGTGTAAAGTATATGAGTCCGATTACGGGCCCATCTTCCCAGAAATAAGGACTCTGTCACCGGGGAGCTCTGGGCCTCACAGAGCCAGCCAAGCCTGGCTGCAAACGAGAGTGGTATTCTCTCCTCTGTCACTTCTCATTGTTGTGAAGCAGCATGCGAGCAAAGTAACCTGCAAAGAGGCAGCGTAGCAGAAAATGCTAAGACATAGTCTAGCATTTATATTTATCAAACATTTAAGCGTGCACACGTAGAGAGATATGCATACGTGGAAAACACACACACAAACATCATTTATTCTCTCTTTCTCAGGTGACGTGCGTGATTGCACGCCCACGCATATTTGAACAGTAAGCAGCCTATTTTTAAACGTTAATAAACCAAATTCCAGAGGAGCCCCGTCTCACATCCCCAAACACAACACTAACATTAATAATGCAGATCCCATCACAGTGGTTAGTCTTATCTACTTATAGAAAATGAAGCCCATAGCATAGTGCACCAAGAATACTGAAAAGCAATTATTGCTCTCAGCTGTGGTGAGCCCCAAATTAATGAGGGAGAGTGAGACAATGGAGGTTTGGGTAAAAAATCTGCAGGATAATTTGTTTAGAGGGTGAGGAATAAAAAAGTTCTGGGAGTCTAGTTAATTGTATTCTTCTGGTGAAGTTGGGAAAGTGCAAAGGTAAGAGTGCCCCTGGTAGAGTCTAAAGGTACGCAGCTCTTTTTAAAGACCACAGAAACCTCTGTTCTCTTTATAAATTGCATGCTAATTACATTGTTGCATTCAATTACGCAAGCAAGTTATTGAGAATGATTGTTTTTTATCTGGTGCTGGACTGAACGTGACAACAAGTTTGCATGTTCTGCTGCACTGTTCGAGAACATTTTCTTCTCCTCTGCATGACTAGATAACGATTGCTCTCCCCTTCTTGCTGACACAGGAGTCAACCTCTCAACAATGCGAGTCTCTCCCATACTGGTACCACTGGGGCCATAGGAGGCTGACTTTCAAGTGGGGGCATGAAGTCAGGGCTAAAGCCTTCTCTGAGTCCCCTGGCTCTAAAGCTTAGGCTACACACACATATCTGTGCACGAGCGAGTGAGTGTTTATGTGGGAGTGGTGTGCACTGAAAGGTCAAGAAGCAGCCCACATCCTCCCTCAGAAGGAGGAGAGAAGAACAGAGGAGAGCTGGGTGCTGGGTGTGGGTGGGCAACTGTATAAATACAGTAAACAGTATGACAGTATGCCTACCTTGTTCTTAAATTTATTTATTTATTGACAATAAACATGTAATGTCAGTGCGTTTTCATAGACAGAAAGAAATTGACATATGACCTTGTTGTATAAGCACAATAAGTAAATCTGTGTGCCTCCCACCGTTTTCAATGAATACGAAAGAGAATGTATTTTAATGAGTGCCAAAAGGTTTCAATAACAGAACAGGGAAGCCAATTATCACACTCATTTGTGATGCAGTAAAGTCACATCTAATAATAAATAAAAAGAAAATACAACTCAAGGCCCACGCTCTAGTTTTTTCTCGGGCTTCCAACTGCATCTCATAGTGAGCGGACTGAACCAGTGGGAAAATCTCCATGACAACAGAGCAAACTCCATCTAATGATAGAGGCCATGCATGTGATGTGGTTGCAAGGTCCAGAAAGATCTGGTTGGTGGACCTTGAGGTAAGTTGTTGTTGTTTTTTATAAGCTTAAAGACAACCCTAAAAACATTATACAGATATTTCAAGGTTAAGTCTGATAAGATTCTATATTTTTCTGAAATGTCAAAAAAAAAAAAAAATCACATAAAAACATTGAAAAGAGTTTCCTACTATTGAAACACAACATTATCTATTACAATAAACAGAGCCACTGTAGTTTTAGCTCAAAATACTGTTACACTGTTAACTATAGTTCAGGTAACATTTGCTTAAAATTACAGTGCCCTGCTGCTATATGTTTATGACCTTTTAAAAAAAGATTTACGAATGTACGAACAGATTGTTGGAGTATGGAAGTCTGTAATGACAGATTGGGTAATATATTTTTGTTTTGGTCTTTAACGGATTTGTTCACAGTAGGATAAATATTGAGTAATGTGAACCTTATCCTTTAATGCTTTATCCCCGCTTTTTAATAAATGTAAAAACTAAATAAAAAACAATAGGGTCCTTGCAGGTTCCCTGCTCGGGCCCTAATAAAAGCTTTCTCTCATCTCTTGATACTTTAAAAGTCAGTTCAAAGAAATCACATAACATGTTTTCCTGCTTACCCCTTGTGGTATGTAATCAGGCTGAAACTGTATTTTTGATTTTATAAACTACGAATTCCAGATATAGAGCCCTGTCTTTTCTTTCTTCATTCCAATGTAATGGAGATGGATGCTATATATATTGTGGTGTTCTAAACATTGGAAGACCTCTGTAAATCATAGTGTAGAGTAACACAGATTTTGTAACTGGAAAGTCAAAAGGCCCATTGAAGTTTTATTTATCAGAAGTTTAAATTCTTAAATAGTCTTAGTGGAGGATATGTCAAAAAATTTGAGGCGGCTATCTGCATTAGAGCTGAAACTAACAATGACTCTATAAACTGTCAAAAAATTGTGATAAATGCTCAGCACAATTTCACAATTGTGTCTAACCAACAGTCCAAAACCCAAAGGCTCTTCATTTACTATCATAAATGACAAAGACGAGCATCAAATCCGTATTTTAAGAAGCTGTAAACAGCAAATGTTTGACATTTTTGCTTAACTAACTTTCATTCAGTCGACCAATCACTGCTACAAAACACCGGGGCACAGTGTAAAATATGATTTTGTGATTTAGTAATTTAAGTGAAGTTTCCACCTTCTTTACAATAAGCACCCTCCATCAACATTTACATCTTACATGAACGCCTCTGCACACCAGCTGTGTTGCTCTCACTCACATCTCACAGCAAATGTTGCCATTACAATAATCGACTTTTCTTACGAGCAACTTTGTTTTCTTGACTGCGCTTTAATCTCTGCAAACCAGACTCTTATATCAATGCCACCCTGCATTACCCCTGACACTCAACGGTGCTGTGGTAAAACATGAAATATAGTCTCATAAAGGTCTTATCAGCCAGACAAGTGGACCTTAGAGTTCCAGACGAATGCGCTTAAAGGCTCATGTGGAGTTTAAAGGATATATAATGATGTCTGGCCTTAGAATAATTCTAGCTGGATGCATGTTACAGTACAAGGCTCTTCAGTAAGCAATTAAACATGTGGGCCTGCCCTTTAGTCCAGTTGCTAGGTAACTTTTATTAATAAATGTGCCACAAATACAAATAACACGTAACCAGATTTTCAGTGTTTCTTTTATATTTATGCTGGCTGTGATAATTTGGTTTAGTAAGAATCCAGATAAAGCCTCTCTCATAGGATCATTGCTTTAGACAACAAATAAGCAGATGTCAAAATCACGAGAATATGCCTGGATAGAAAAATGAGGATGCTTATTTGTTGTAACTCATCTGTGTAAAGCCACACTGTAATGATCAAAAGCCTCAACCGCCATCTCACTTAGCACACGGGACAGCTTTCAGTAACAGAATTCAGTCTCATTAAAATGTGGACGCAAACTCGGCTCCCGCTGTCCGACTGTTTGCTGTTTACCTGTCCTCTCATTCAGCTGTGATTCATGTGGATTTTTCCAATAATCACTGATGTTTGTTTATCCTTTGCCTTACCTCCCACTTCACCACTCAACAGGAACTATTCAATCAGTTTACAATGAGGCAAATTATAAAAAAAAAAAAAGAAACACAATAATTACTCGCAGGGTGACGTTCTGTTCTGGTAATGGTTTGCTTTAATCCTGTATCTGCTCATGATGACAGTCATAGAAGGATAGAGACTTTCTTTTTCTCACTGCGCTATTTCTTATTTATCGCCACAGAGACCAAAATACCTAAGCAATGATGTTAAATTACAAGTTGATACCGCAAGGTGAATTAAATAACCAAAGCAGCATTGAAATCATTTCCTGTATTTTATAATGAAGACCGACATACAGCTCTTTGTGTTCTCCTTTTCACAGAGAAAGCAAGTTCTGTTCCTGCTCTGGCCTTGGGCAGCAAACATCAGCAGTGTGACAGAAGTATTCATGCTGATAAGCAGGTTGACAATCCTTGGTACTACAAAGCATTATTAAATGAGACCTTGATCAGTTTTGAATGCTGCTGAAACTCCCGTCACCGACAAGGTGCTCTTATATAAAAAAAATGAGGGAGCAGGTTGAGGTGGAGAGGCACAGTTTGCTCCACAATCATTATCTTATCACACCTATACCACTAAATAAAGGGGTACACAAATGCTGTTTTTTAGTCACTTAAAGTAAGAATATGTAAGTTCTGATGAACAAAGTGGGAATAACAGGATAACAGGATATTTAATTTCCCTGACCAGAGAGTGGTACGGGATCAAAAGCAGGAAACAAGAAACATGTCTCCTGATGAGGTGTCAACTTCTTGGGTTTTAAGAACCTTATGGTGGTTGACATTAACCACCATAAGCTACTAGTCACACTAGTAGTGGCAAAGCCTATAGCTGACCGTAGGCAGTGTATTAAATTCATTGCACAGTCCTCTTTGGACCACGGTTTAGTTTCCTGTGCATATATACGACTTAAAGAGACACATAATTACCATGTCCTTACAGTTATTAGACATTTGTATTAGGTATCTTTGTATATTTGCAGTCCTGAAGTTCAAGTCCAGTTCAGCTAAAATATCACAGCTGTAGTTAATTTGTTGCTGCTGAATTGACACAGTGTGCATTACAATCTCATCAGCTCCCAGAACTGTCTAACCCACAACCAACTGAAATTTCACACAAACTGCACACGCAAGGTATGCAGACTACAGTTGCAGTCTGTGACAAGCCCTATTTTTCTTTAATTGGAAATAGTTTTGTTTGCTCACCATCTCCAAAAAAGGTAATTACAACAATGCAGACTAAATTACTGAACTGGCCGAAGCTGGGGAGCCCTTTATGTGCCTTATTGTTTGAGAAACCACTGTGTAATCAGCTGCTGTGTGGATTCATCCATTGTCATTGAATTTGTGCTCAATAATAATGTCAAAGTTTACTATCCTGCAGCAGCATTTATGAAGAAATCAAAAAGTGCTATCAAAAAAACTGGGTCACTTTGAAGTTCCAAATTTTCAAAGCACTAACTAGACCTTACACCTTCTACTTATACCATAAATTCAACACATTTTTTCCCAACTACATTGGAGGATATTTAAGTTTTTCTTTTGCCAGTACCTAAAAGTAACCAGCGTTGGCCAAATGCATTTAAATTAATATGGATTTTCTTCAAACAAAGGTGATGAAGGGGGTCAAAAATGCACATAGGAGGACTTTTAACCTCGAGAGGACTTGGAAAAATTCAGTGATTTACACTGCAGTACATCTTTCATACTGGGAAAAAAGTCCACTAATAACCACTAACATCTGGCCTTTTTCTTCAATGGCAAAAGGTACAATAAGCATTCATTACCAGGTCTAAGGATGCAGCAGTAGTCACAGGTATTAATCAGCTCCCTTTCCAATGGGCATTGATGGAAACATGCAACCCTGGTAATTTTCACCCCTTCACCGGCTGAATGCCATGACGCATATTGACGTTTCAGACATGGGTGCATAAATAGCTTTCCATTCATCTCTTTTCAAGCAGCGCTAAAACATTGCTCAGATAGAACTGAGTTTGAAAGACTAAAGTAAGAGTTAAAAATTACCACAGTAACTTTTTCATTGGCCTCCATGCTGCTTCTTACTGTTCCCGGTTTTTGAGCACATTTAATGCTGTGAATGTGACACACCAAAGAGAGGCAAACTTGTTAACCGGTGAT
The DNA here is from genome assembly GCF_965226575.1 of Pagrus pagrus. Classification (NCBI taxonomy): domain Eukaryota; kingdom Metazoa; phylum Chordata; class Actinopteri; order Spariformes; family Sparidae; genus Pagrus; species Pagrus pagrus. The sequence goes on along the minus strand of NC_140206.1, from coordinate 14,273,399 downwards.
GGGAAAGGAGCCAATTGGTTATTTTAAGTGTTTACCCGTGTTGAAAGAACCCACATTCATATATGCTCTAATTTTGTTGTAAAAATGGTATATTATTCAACAAAGGCACTGGTGGAAGCTACGGTGACTTTATAGTATTGATTTGATTAACAATAAGAGGTGTCCACTGCATCAAATATAGACTGCTGTCAAGCCATTCAATACAGGGTCACCAAGCCCTCACTGACTATTTAACAGGGCCCTTTGAACATGCCACATGTCTCTCAACTGCTGCAGTGGAGCTGCTAAATGGCGCACTGGAGAAGACGTTGCTTGTAAAAGTCAGTTCCCAGGTGTGAAGGTGTATAACTATGAATGAGAAGCAGGATGATCCTAAAAAAGGACAGTGGACTGAATACAGAGTTGCAAGTTGGCCTCAAGAATCGATGACATACCTTTGGCCTCGCTATTCAGTAGAATACAAAAAATAATATTGGCCTGAGGAAAGGCTTTCACACTGAGACTTTTGTGGTGTCTGTTGGTGGTACAAGTGGGCAGAGTAACATATTTATTAAATCTGAGGGACCAAAAGGCATATTTTGCAATAACTACAGAGAAAATTGGTCAAATTCAAACCCATATTATTTTCCACAGTTGGTGGAATACACCTCATAACCCACTTGACCATGTGACTATGATTGATAAATAAGCCTACATAAACTTGAGTGAATCATAGCAGTGACCCTCTATACTTTTATTTCACAAAAAGAGCCCTGAGCATCAGATCAAATTACACATGCTTCCTACAGTTGGCAGACTGACCTCAGGCATACTGCACCCTTATCATGATGAATTACTGTTATACTGTAATGCAACTCCAAAGGGTGGACTGCATTAGAAGAGGAAGCCATGAATGAGCCACCCACCCCCCCTTGGGCTGGAAGATTATAACCCTGCTGCTAAACCCAGGGATAATCAGAATTTTCTGTCCTTGGGTGTACTTTGCTCGATAGAAAAGTCCTTCAAATTCTGTCAATCTCTACCTGTGGCTATAGATAACTCAACAGAGTTGTCACAGCTAACCAATAATTGCAGCCATTGAACCACACAGTGGCGTCTCTGTTTCTGATGTTGAGGTAGGGAGAAAAAACTTCAATCCTTTAATGGATCCTTCAATTTCAAGGTGTTAACGCCTTATCAGACTGGTTTTTAAAAGAGCAAATGAGAAGAAGGAAATGATAATGATAAAAGCACAATTTGTCCAGAATCGATCGAATAATATAAAGATGTTACCATCAACATGTAACATGCAACACAATTAGCTATGTGATTGTGAAGTATGGATCTCAACGCTTGACACATTACACTACAAATTAATGTGTATGCATGTCTTTTGGATATGTAAATAGCCAACTGTTTGCTTAACTAGCATCATTAGTTGAAGTGTTGTGGCAAAAACACACAAAAACAAAAAACAATGGATGTAGAACTAAATTTTAATCCTTGCTTCAGCATGGGTAGTGGTGTGTGTGTGTGTGTGTGTGTGTGTGTGTGTGTGTGTGTGTGTGTGTGTGTGTGTGTGTGTGTGTGTGTGTGTGTGTGTGTGTGCGTGTGTGTGTGTGTTTTTAGTGAAGATCAAGGTCAAAAGTAACCAATACTCAAGGTTATGTTGCTTTTGCTGCTGCTGCTCCTAAACTTTGGAAACAAGTCCAGCAAAGCAAAATCAATTCATGGTTAAAGAGCTTCATAAAATGCACTGTATTCTTTGGCTGGCTCTCTTTTTTGATGTTATACTGCATGCTGGATTTGAAGACTTGCTTCATATTGATTCTTGTCTATTCCTTGATGGTTTGTCTGACTACATAAATTGCTTTAGAAATAAGATTGCTTGCGTTAATAGTACAGGTATTGTATTAGAAAGGAGTCAACTTTTTCTCTGAGTCTTGTAGTTCTTGTTGACTGTCCTGCTAATGTATCTACAACACAGATCCCAAAAACGTTGCGACACTGTGTAAAACGTAAATAAAAACATGCAATGAACTGTGTTTACCCACAACAGTGTTCTTGAGCCCATGTAGAAATACCTTTTATACAATCGTGTTCCGCATTAACATTAAATGTATTGTATTTGTACTGTTTTCAACGGAGTAGTTGAACTGCGGATCGGGCTCCATCTCCCTTTGTAAGAGGAAGATGCACTAAGCATGCAACTGACCTCGACGTTTAACAGAGCACCAAATCTGAATGATGTACATCAAAAAAGGTAACATATTAAGAAGCACACAAACATGCCCCGAGTAAGAGGGGGAGTGAGACCACTATAAGAAAGGAGAATAAGCAATTAAAAATGGGGCTGCCTTTGAATGATGACATGCAAACAGGCATGAGAAAATGTCTTTCTCCTTGGTAAAATGTGACTTAGAGTGATTCGTCCCAGGTTGGTGGTTGATTTACCTGGCATGGCCAGAAGTGATAGTCGAAACCATGATCTTACAAGATTGGACACGTCCCAGAAGGTCCTGCTTAGTATCATAACAGCAGTGATGACCAGATCAATGTCAATCAATACCCATAACCAGCCTCCTTAAGGTCCCCTCATTTAATTGTTGCCTATATACTTATCTTCAACGTGAACCCATAACCGCAAGTTTTCTGTGCCGTGCTTGATTAATGCTTAACCCCCCCCATCACTCTCTAAATCAGTCGGTATTGTGTCCTGTGATGCACGCACCCACCCAAACACCTTGAATCAATAGCCTTGGCTGTGTTTTAGCTAAAGTCACGGAGACTGTAATGATGCTTAACAGCCCATTAAGGTGATGGAGGCCTCCAGTGTGATGTGGGTGACATGTCAGGGACTAGCCATGGCTCTGAACACCAGAGGGAGGTCATGTTCACAGAGGCAAACTGCATTTTACATGTTTGATACATTTAAAAGGGACTCACTTCTTATCTCCTTTATTCACACTTGATTTTCCAACTATCAGGTGAAGTTGTGGAGTTTTTTTTAAAGACTTTAAAGACTCCTTGTCGAAAAGATGTTTTTTTCGTCTAATATGTGTAATTATGTTTAATTGCTGAGCAGAATAGGGAATCCTTTCTCTGCATACAAACAGGGTGGTTATGATGTACATTTAGCAATTCATGAAAGCCCTCTGTGTTTCCCTAGCTACAGCGCCAAACAACTAACCAAGGCTGGCTAAGTTTCTTTTGTTTTGGCTCTATTGTTCCGTGACCTCAGTTGTATAAGAGGCTTGTTCTCCATTGTTTGCCTCTGCGGTGAAATTGATTAACATTGGGCTATAATTGCAGCAAAGATTTGGGGACAAACATTGGGCACCATTATCTTTCACACTGTGTGACAAAATGGAGCCATAATTACTATCAACTGATTCAGAAAACAACGCATCTGGATCCAGTTGAAGTGCAGTCCATTAAGTTGCACGCCTATTTGCACTTGTATGTGTAATGGATGGTTACCCCTTGCTGATCAAAAGAGACTTAATGTTGCATCAGATGGCAATAGCCGAGGAGGAAGAAGAGGTTGCAGAGTATGCGAGCGAGGCTGCATAAAAGCCAGAGAAAGTGTATGCGAGCAAATGAAAGGTTAAGTGCAGGCCAAGCCCAAAGTGATTATGCATGTATGTAAAATATACCTTGTTGCCTCAGTGTGAATGAAGCTTTTTATTTAAATTATACAAATCTCTTGGCTGCCAACTCAGTCAATATTAACCGACTGTTAGGTTTTAGAGGAAATTCATAAGAAGCCACCTTGAAGTCCTACTTTACTTGTTTACATTGTGTGACGACGGGGTTTGAGTGTTGCAACAATAATCTGAGCTTCGTTTAACTAAATTGCTTCAATTTGGGTTACACTTATCCATGCATCCACACGCACACACACTAACATATGTACATTACTATACACAACGCACACACTTTGAGATTACACAACACGACTAATCCCGCATGACACAAATAGATCTGGCCGACAGGCAGATTTCACAGCCTTCAAAAGCCTCACCGATGGTGGGGGAAACACTGAAGCACACAGACCTCGGATGTTCCTTTGGGTTTTAGCAGCCAAAAACATATACTGTAAATAGCATCCATTTATTTCCAGTCAACAGACTGTGTAGGTCAAGACTCTGTATAGCATAGGCCAGATATTACACAACTGGCTGTGGACTGTCAGCTAGAGTTGAGCGGGGATTGAGAGTAGAAATGTCTCAAGAGCGCACACGCATTTCTGCACACAAACACACACAGATATACAAAGACAAAGACACTCAAGTACTCTACTGTGCCGCTCTTTGCCTTTATGCAGGTTGACACACTCGTTTCGCTGCTTCAGGCTCTGACCGCATTTCACTACTGGAAAAAAAAAGGATCTCCATGGCAACAGCTTCTGCAGTTTGTAGGTTGTAACGCGTGCAATGACATCATCCAGACATCATCCAACAACATGGATCAGAGGTACCTGCTGATGCGCATCTCCACTCCCGTCAATCAAAATTTCATGTGCCCTCAGACAAAAAAGGTAAGAAGAATAGCAAACGCGTTGCAAAAATAGATATCAGCCCTCTGAAACAATAACCAAGATGAATCATAAGATGAGGCATTTCAAGTGCCAGATGTTAAAATAAGCTCGAACATTCTCCGTTGATAGAAAATTAAATTAGGGTTAACACTTGGCAGAGAACGATGCCAATGGTTGACCTTATGTTCTTAAAAGGACCTTAAAGTTCTCATTGGACAAAATACATTTTCTGACCAACAGACTGTACTGAAAGCTCTATTAAGGATTTCCCACTGGTGGGCAGAAATACTCCAAAACAAACTTTACAATGGTATGCATGTCTATAGCCAGTAGATACAGAAAAGCATGGGTATCACATTGTAGAACCATAGCTGTGCATACCTCGTCAACACCATTTTTTCACCAATCAGATCAACGAATGAAATGTCAACAAAATGAGATAGTAGGAGAGCGCTGATATAACTGATGTGCTCTATCAGCATCTCTAACCTCTTCAAAAGCCACCCAGTATGGAGCCGCCATTGTTGTTTTTCAAATGTCAGTAGCTGCCAGTAGTTCCTCAAAGAACAATGACTGGTCCAAACCCGCTGTGGTTCTGCCACAAGCTGAAAAGCTTGAAGCCTGGCAAGATGGATCCTCGGTTCACCGTGATCCTTCAAAGCTGCCATGCAAGGTAAGCAGTGGACTGAATATAGTGAAATTATTAGCAAACAGTTGGGTGAATAAGAGGGCAGGAAGCATCTGCTTTGTATCCCCATGATTTCCTGTGAATCACACATGAATTAACAAGAGATACTGGATGTTTTATTACAGTACAACAGTACAACAGTGACACTGAGAAAAATCACATGGAAGGTACATGTAGAGTGTAATGGTTTAAAATGCAAACAGAGAGTGAGAGGGCAAATATGAATGCCTGTGAGAAAGGAGCCACAAAAGATGTTAATGATGTGATACAAACATGGGAAAGGCAGCAAAGGGAAAGCTACACAAGTGGGAGCAGGGATAAAATGTTGGGAGAGTTGAGATGAGAAGAGTGAAATATGGCAGGGAGGGAAGACAGATAGAGAGATGCCACAAGCATGAACAGATGGCTGAGAAGGCAGTCGGAAAGAGCGAGAAAGGGAGAGAGGCAGAGAGAGAACGACAGACAGACACAGAGAGAGAGGGGTAGAAAGAGAGAGAGAGAGAGGATGAGAGAGAGAGAGAGAGAGAGAGAGACAGAGAGAGAGACAGAAGAGAGGGAGAAAAATCTGGATCAGGCTGAAAAAGGCCTCGAGTTCACTTTGGGGAATGCAGTAAGTAGGACAGGCAAAACTTAAATTCCAAAAAATTAGACCCAAAAATAACCCAAAGGAGAACAAACCACTGAAGCCTGGGAGCTATGTTAGATGGTCAGTCAAAACAGAGCTGGCTCATCCTCTTTGAAGAACCGTCCTCTCTTTAGGATTCATAATCTACCTGAGGATGAGCAACAAAAGGGGGCTGAGATCTTCATGGTAATCTATGCAAATTCAGCAATGATGGAAAAATGATAAACAGGGACAATCCTGATGCAAATTAAGTCTCCTAAAGGAGGCAGATTCATCCATATGGATGTAAAGTTGGCGCTATAGCATATACTGTATAGTTAAACGCAAGATTGGAAAAAGTAAGCCAGAGTTGGGTTGGAGGCCTTGCTGCACTGGAAAAGTGTTTTTTTCTGGCAAATCAGAGCTTCAACTCCCTCCCCCACACCTTTTTGCATCCAGCCTGTAAGGAAACAGTTCCTATTCTTTCCGCCATGCTTAAGGCAATGACAATATATACGAGCTAGTCATTATCTCAACAATTCCTTCATATTGTTTAATTCCTAAGAACCCCATCTGAACATAAGACATGATGTGACTCATTAAGTGGGTTGAACCAATACCATTATATTGCACCATGAAACCAACCCCCATGGCCGATATAAAGCGGGCCTGTGGCAGTCTTCTACCCTTCTCCACTAATCTCTTTGCTTTTCCTATCTCTTCTGTGCGTGCTCCACACGCTGCTCCACTACGTCATCTCTAACCAAGTGATCTCACGCACACACATCTCCACGCACAAAGCACCCCAGGAGGTAGCACGCATCAGTATTCTCCACCAGACGTGGGATGAGAGTAGAGTGGCTGGCAGATTGACAGCTGTTGGATGAGCGTAGATAGGCTGCATTACACACCCCAACAAAAACGACACGGAGATGTGAAGATGCGACACTGCCGTGTACGTACGCAGCCATCTCAATTAGAGCGGAAACCCTACTAACACGTATGCACATGAACGGCACGATCCAATTTGATGCAGTGTTTACCGTCCGTGCCTTTCGGGATGTTTTGGTTCTGCCTTTCACCTGATGAGTCATCCACTTTTGTGGGTCAAAAATAAAAAAGTGACGTAGTGTTCAAGCATAGTATGATGTATGCCCTTGATTTGTATGCCCTCCAGAGAAGACATACTTGTTTTGAAGATGAGTTTCTGTGATGGGAGCTCAGTGTGGAGACTGTGAGGGCTTCTCTTGGTTGGTTTTGGTTCTTCTTTTTTGCCAAAAAAAACCCCTAAAAAAATGTGAGTTCACTGCAGATGCATGTTGATATTAAAGTGACTTACATTCTAATGTAAGATGCCACTTTAGTCCACTTTAAAATTCAGTCAGTCTTTATGAATGTGAATAGCTCTTAACCAAGGCCAAACACTGGCGATCCAATCATTCAGCCTGTGTCAAATTTACATGTGGCTGATTCATTGCTATTGAACTGCTGTAGAGATACCTTTTAAATTGTATTAATTTTAGTACAGCACACTTCAGTGCATTCAGTTCTGGTCATAGGTGTATCCTCATGAACATGTCCATGAGTTAATGTAAATGTTTGAAGGAGGACTTTTGACCAAGCTACTGGCAGACATGCCTTCAGCCCAGCAAAACCTTCCACCTCTAACTCCTACAATTTTTCCAGCATGACTGACGTTTAGCTGACATTATTACCCACCTTTAGAAAATAAGCAGTAACATTAGCTGGTAAAGGCCAAGTTCAGATGGTAACAATCATGACAGCCCGTCAAAATGTGTCTACTGGACATCCTGTCTGACAGGGAAAAATCAATACAGCCAAAGTCATAACCTATTGTCAGATTCTGACAAGTTCTGTGAGAAGTGGCCTTCTACTCTGAGGGTGTGTGTGTGTGTGTGTGTGTGTGAGAGAGAGATATTTGTCTTTTTGCTCACTCAGCTGTCAGACATACTGCCTTCAGGTCATGTTGGAAATACAGGAGTTGAGAATATGTGTAAATCCAACAATAGTAATTACTTCAACATACCAAAATCAAAAACAACACGTATGTATTGTGCAAGTTAAACCACTGTCTGTTAGGGAGTATGTAGCCAAGCGTAACCAATTACTATTTGGGTAAAATTAAATTTGTTTTTAGATAGCTTGCAAGCTGTTACAAAGACCTTGCAGCACCTTTTCCATTTGGACCCAGTCATACCAAATCATATGAAAAATATATATTAATACATGCAGATGGTTACTTTTATCCACAGCTAAAATTGCCCCAAAACACTGTAAAATGTACTCTGTTTGAGTTAACGTTTTCCAAGAGAACAGGTTCTTGCTGGCCATATTGTACTTGAAATATTACAGGGTACAATAGAGGGTATCCTATTATATGAAACCATAAAAGAAAACCTATGGTGCAGATTTCATAAGCAGTTGCATAGCTTAGGTATGTGTTGTGCTGCTGCATCATATAAGGAAAAGTACATAATAATATGTCCTAAAAATAGATCAGTCGTGGCCCCCTTGGGTCCTTGAGCCTGTACCCAGTCCTTCAGTTGTCCTTGTTCAATAATCCATCCATGTGTATACATGACCTTTTTTTTTCCGGATGCAAAGGCCATGAGCTCATGTTGGCATGATCATCATGTGCCATTGACTTGTAATGATTTCAAATGATGTGGAAACTTGCACAAACTGGCACTGCATCCACTCCAAATACTAAAGCCATTACATTTTTAAGACATCAGACCCATTATATCATCAATAGAATAAGGAAGTTAAAATACTACTACCTAATGGTCTTCTGTCAACAACTGATTCCAAAACTGATGCATCACGTTATTGTTTATCAGTCTGGGTAAATGGTTATATGTAGCATTGCTCTATTATTCTGAATTCTGTGCTGGAACTAGCCCAACATGCAGAAATTGGACTCCATTACATTTAATAGAGTTTTCTGCAGGACACTGATAATACTGTAAACTGTATTTAATTGTGACTAATGAACTATAAGCTTCAACTGAACAAACACTGTGAGCCGAAATTAACATAAATGATTGTCTCTATTAGTCTTGTAGCAGCCATGTATGTAGCATCAACATAAAAGCATAAAACATAATGAGCATTAACATCAGCTGGCGAATGCACAGCTGCTCATAGCACTGCAGCTACTGTACAGCCTCGGAGAATCAGAGGGAGCGAGCACCGACCTGACAGCACAGTGAGGACGACTAAGGACACACAATTTACATTTGTGATAAGTGATGTGATGAGTGGATGCAACATAGTTTGAATATTTATCTGGATACATTCACTGCATCAACTAATGGAAAATGAAGCATAAGGAGAACTGTGTGTATGTGTGCGTGCGTTTACAAGGGCACCAGGTACAGTAGTAAAAGCACTAACACAACTGCCCCCGTGGTTCCCAGTCACTCTTAAAAAGAAGCATGCTGCACGCACACACACACACACACACACACACACACACACACACACACACACACACACACACACACACACACACACACACACACACACACACACAGGTACAAAATTCATAAACACATACTGGCACAGACAGTCACGCAGGCATGTTGTCTCTCTCTCAAACACACACTCGCCGTTCACCCTCTGCTTTATTAGTTGATGAGTCATAGCTCTGGGTCTTCTAAACTGGGACAATCCGCATGCACACACGCGCACACAACACACGCGCACACACACACAGACACACACACACACACACGGCTTATACAATAGAGCACCACAGATACACCTACATGCACTCACAGAATAGTCTCCCAAACACACACACACACACATACACACACACACACACACACACACACACACACACACACACACACACACACACACACACACACACACACACACACACACACACACACACACACACACACACACACACACACACACACACAGGGGCGACTTGGCAGCAGGCAGCCTCACAGCCCGGGGACTCTGAGGCTGCCTGGTGTTGATAGGTTAGTGCTGTTTTTCTTTCACACGTCCAAAAAACTCACAGTGCTAAATATCAGTGCCACCTGCTCCTTCCATGAAATGGGCTAATTAAGTTTATCCTGGGAAAACCTTACTTATCTACTCTTCCTACCACTCAGTAGAGACAGGTTATTGATTGTGCAAATGGAGTATAAAAAAGTATTAGGAAGTGGACCTTATCATTAGGCGTAAATGCCATGCAAAAATACATTTCCCCAGTGGCAATGATACAATCCGAATATTGCCTGGGTGATGCTTTTTCTCTCATATTTGGTTTATTAATGATACTTTTGATGCCACTTTGAATCTGTTCGTCTGTCCAAAAGCAAGACCACCAACAGGTCAGCCAAGTTCTACTTCCAGTTGCCAAACAAACTAAACCCAAGATATTTGTTGGTGCAACTTTGGAGTGTAAGCGCCGACTTTCACGCTTTTTAGTAAGCTGCACTGGGCACTTTTGCACTTTGACAGCCCCACGTGGCAGCAAGAGATAACTGTTCGAATGTTTTTGAAAGTTGGATGGACTTCATTACCAAGAAAATATGCATGTAGTGTCAGGAAGATGCACACTCCTAAATCTTTAAATTTTCTCTTCCTAGTGCCTGCTATGGGAGGAGATGGAGAACAACACCGCTTTTGGATCTGGATCATAATGGCTGCATATGGAACAATTTGCCTTGTATCATTATTTGTCTGAATATAATGGGTGTCAGAAAAGAGGTGGGGATGAAAAACAGAGGAGTAAGGGAAAGTGATGGACAAGCAAATAAAGGAGCAGAAAGAATGAGCTGCTTCTGTGCTTTTATGTTTCTGTGTTACCAGCCTGTGTGGAGGAAAGTAAACCTCCCCAAGTCATAAAAAAACAAAATCAAATCACCAAACTGTGCCAGACAGGGTGCATAAAATGTTAGCTGATCCTTGGTAAAGCAGTACTTAAGGCAGCCAATCATGACTGAAAACTGGCAGCTTTTGCCCAGAGTGTTAGACAGGGAGCAAATACTTGGACAAACCTTATTCCTAAAGCCTAACCATAACCCAGCAGTTGTATTTGCCTATACTTTACCGTGTAGCCTTAAGGTAGCTTAGACAGTCACGATTCCAATGTGGTTTCTATGCATCTTCTTTCCTGTGCCTGAGGAAAATGTAAAGGAAAACTTCCTCCAAGAGCTTCAATGTCTGCAGTACAATATAAGAAGACAAAACCTAAAGTCACAGCATGTGATGAACAGTAAAAAAAAAGGCTTAATCCAGTCCTGCTGGGATGATCCAATTGAAAAAAATAAAGAAGCTTCTGAAAGACCCACAGGTCCTCTAAAAAAACAGCTTTTCTTAACTATGTGGCTGTCATAATTGAAATAAATATCAACACTCTGTTACTGCATGGAAGGATGCTCAATATCTCCATTCTGTCCTGTGGTTGGCAGAGAGAGTGAATAGTCTGGTGTGTGTTTGCTAAAGAAGAGAGGGAGGCTTCCATGTTACGGTTAGCCTGAGTCTCAGAGATTAAACCTGAGTGCTGCCAAGACAGCTGGCACAGCGGCTGTGGTTTCTCTCAGCGGGAACCAGGAAGAGAAATGAAATCTTTCTACAATAAACTATTTTCTGGGCACTTTGATTCCATTGTTGGGAACATTTTGGTCCCTTCCAAAAGCAATAGGTTGAACTGTGAAGTAACAATTTTTGGATTCTATGTTGGCAAGTACATCTCGTGACTCTCACCCAGAATGCTCAGGGAGAAACTGTCTGCTCATACGCTATTTCCCAGTCGCACACTAGTCTATGTACTGATTGTATTTCACTGTGTCTGTTCACTGGTGAAAAATGACAAAACTGTGTAGACCCAACAATTCAAGCTAGCATGCAGAGTAAAATTGCTTCATTTTGAGTGTTGATGGAGTCTTTTCTCCCACACAGCACAAACATAATGTAACATACCAGAAAAAGACACAAACGAACAAAACAAGTGAACCCTTAAGATATGTCCTGGTAAGTAATTTCTAATATAATAACTATATGGATGAATTTCTTAGTCATCAAATGCCAGCCAACACTAAAACATATATATTTGATAATGTGTTGAATATAAAATAATGATTTTGTCACAATATTTAAACAGTACGTATGTATATAACACTTCAATGAGTACATGTTGTATTAATTGTAATAGTAATTACATATATTTATATTTATATCAGTATTGTGCAGCCCAATCAAGAGCCGCAATGTTTCAGTTGTCAAATTCTTCAGAAACTCCTTGAACAGAATACAACATCCCCTCTGCTTGTATTTATGTACTTTTACTCAAGTTAGACAAAATACCTTGGGGTTTAGTTTTAAGTGCAAAAGTTTTTATCAGTATTTCCCATGCTGTCTCATTTTTTAAACATGACACCGCTGATCCTGGATTAAAAAATGGACTGAGAGGGAAAATGTTGACCTACAAATCAATGACAAACTCTCAACATCGGGGGAATTCCAATTCTGTGGATCTAGATTGTGATATGCAGTTATTGTATTAATGCAGCTGGCTATGTGTTGTCATTATTGGACTTACTATTGTTGATTGGATTTGAAGATGTATGGCATTTATTGCGGCAAGACAAAATGCCCTACATCGCTATGTTAATGTCATTGAAAAATACTTTGCCCAGCATCTCAGATTAACTACAGAACTGTATTGGTTCCTGCCAAACCAAACCAAGAAATAAGCACTGAAAAACACTTCTGTAGTTGGTGAATAATAAAGAATTTAATAGCTAAAACACAACATAACTCTTGAGCCAACCCATCTCTCTGCCCTTAAGAAGACAACTATGAAATTTCAAAATACCTTTGCTTTATTAATTGTTACTTTCTCAATTCCACTATTTATAAGAAAGTAGAAGACCCAAGTGTTGACAATTAAGGTTCCAGGTTCAAATTTAACGAGAACATGTATTGCTATATATCTTTTTCCCCTCTACTTTTTGAATTTCATTTCTGACATAGATACAGAACTACAGTGTAAATAGGAGCATTGTGGGTTTTAAAGTACATAAAAAAACGGTACAAGGGGAGGAAAAATTCCAACTAAAGACTCAAAATCTTTTCATTTCTTTTTAAAACTTTCTATGAACATTCTATGAAATTAGAGAGTCATAAATTAAACCCTGGGCAATAAAGAGTTTGTTTTTATTTATCAAAGAACCACATCGCATGGTTGAATCAACCCCATTACATTTGCCGTGTATTATGCCTGCAGTGGATGACCTAATCAAATTATACTTTGTAATCAGATTTAGCAATAATAACATGTGTGGTATTTAGCCCAAGATAATGGTGTTGTAGTTTCTGATGCAAAAAAGCTATCTCCTCATCCAAATTAGCATGTTGTTTTCTTCTGAATAGGCCCAATTTTTCTTTTTTTTTTTGGATATGACCCCTCTGCTTTGGCTCCCTATTCTTTTTTTCTTTTTTAGTCTTACAAAGGCCCCAATAAGCTGCCATACAGAACAGAATAAATGAAAGTATTCATGTAAAGAGGGTCTAATACATGTTTTGGCGCTTTCTCGAGGTAAGAACAAGGACATAATAAACACTGATGACACCAATCAGTGCAAGAAATGTCATCATGTTGCATAACAGGAAGCTGGAGAGCTGAACAACTACTCTCTATTCTATTACTTCTGTTTATTCTATTCTGGTTTTGCAGAGAGGTCAGGGCCTATCTGAGCATGTCATAATCCCTCCCACTGCTGAGGAAAAAAAATACCGTTTCTTTACCCAAGGTATAGAGACAAGGTGTTGCCTGACTCATAGCGGTTATGAGACAAATATCCGCAACATTTCATCTGACACATTCATATTCCCTGTTGCATGACCGCCCACGGACCAAACACAGGACCACAACTGCAGATACAATGGACCAACACAGAGCAGATGAATACTGTATATTTGTGGAGAAAGACAAATCTGACCATACCAGATTGCTTTAGCAAGTATAAATCCCTCGAGGTGACAGTGTGAAGTGGTAAAAGCTGCATAACCCTTAGTGTGTGTGTGTGAGCGCGAATGTGCGGCCGGTTGTGAGAATGCTGGACGTTCGCTCATGTTTGTGCTTGTTCTAAGAATATTGTATTTTGCCTGTATGTGCACAAATCTGTGTGTGTGTGTGTGTGTGTGTGCAGCAGCTTATCATGACATCATACTGTAGATCTGTGCTCTCATGTGTTTTTATGTGTTACTTGCCAAAGTTTGTTGCCACTGTCATCTCTCTCCCCTCCTGACCATAATCCTGGCCCTCTAGCTCTCTGGCTAGACATCAGAGGCCTCTCTATCTCTGTCTCAAACACGCACAAAACACATACACACAACATGTACACGATCAGAAGTTGGCCCAAAAGACCAATGTGAGACCAAAGACAGTGCAGGGGGGGAGCATCGCCAAACCAAGGTCGTGCTTCGGGCGAAGAGGAGACACTGTCATCTCCGTCCAACCTGGATGCACAGTTACATAAGTGCAGCCAGAAGGAAACCAATATAGCCACCTGTTTGGCTGCAAATATAGCAAGGGCAATTAGTTCAACCAGGCAACACACATGCGCTGCCAAGGGAATGACGATGAGGAGAAAGTTTGCAGGGTTTGCATTTTGGCTGTGGGTTTTGCTGTGGAGGGCTTTAGAGGGAAGGCTGATAAATTCTTGAAAAACAAAAGTGCAAGATACTCAGCTTCTCAGAGCTTTCAGGGGAAGAAAGCACAACAAAATCCAAGGACGAGATAAAACTTTATAGAAAAAAAAGCATCAAACAACTTAAAAAATTAGACAGAACAGATTTTCTTGGTGTCACCAGAGCAAATAAATGTCTCCTCCACCTGCTAGCAGTTCAAGTTTTTCCAATAGGTGCTCACAAAAGAGCAAGGTGACACAGCCGTGTTCAGGTTAAACTGAGGGCTAATCTGATGGCTATAAAAGTTGCCGTGCTTAACTGTCACACTAAAAGGTGAGTTTAATTTTAAAGCAGGTGGCTATGGGTACCAAGCTGTCACACAGTGCCGAATGAGTCTCAGAGTGAGTCTTCCTGCTGTCGGTAGTCCATATGCTGGTGTTTGAATCAAGTTGACTATCAGACAGGGTGTATCACTGCTCCAGTGCAGAAGCTACTGATACATGACGGCAATGGAGGAGCACAAGAAAACAGAAATGCTGCAGTGTGAGTGTGTGTGTGTGGAGGAGGAGGGAATTCAATTTAAAATTCCTGCTCAGTTTTGAAGTACACAGCTGTTGAGAGAGCAACAGCTGGAAGGGAACTGCACAGACTGCACTCTGTTGGTACATGTGCTGTGGCAGCACTGGAGACGGTAGACAGAGAAAGGCTAAATAAAGCAAAATCCAATGATAACCCCAAAAACTTGTGGCTTTAAAGTTACACTGTGCTGAAACAAACCCAAAAGCACCAGAGTAACAATCAGAGAACAAGCGCCTGAAGGGGTTGTTGTACTGAAACATAAGGTCCTGCACACACCACTACTGCAGCTCTGACAGCCCGAATAGCAACTCCACAGCTGGTGGACTGTAATTTATAGTGTAATCCAAAGAAGCAGGCTGAAGTCAAAACACCAGCAGGACTGCAGTGGTATCTCACTTATAAACCTGCATAATAACACTGTAGTGTATGTAAAGGATTTCACAATTTTATTGGAACTTTTTTGCATCTTTTGCCAAGAAATGTGTCCAGATTACATGTTTCATGTTGTCATTGTAATGTTGTTGAAACAATAAAATAGCAACAAAGCTAGGTCTAAAAAACTTAAACTCTTAATGGATCTGATTTTATCGAACAGTAGTTTTTGAATAAATGTAGTGGCATTGAAGTATAAAGTAGCAGAAAATGGAAATACTCCAGTACATTACCTCAAAATTGTACTTAAATGCAGTACTTGAGTAAACTGTAGTTAATCACATCACTGGTTGTTCTGAAATTTGACACTAAGATTTTTATTTTACTGCAAAGGTATATCGGTTCCAAATACCGGGTATCGCTCCTTGATTACCAATAATCTGTATTGGCCTTGGAAAAAAAACATGTGGGTCGAACCCTAGCGAAAAAATTGTAGACATTTGTTTTTTACATTTAAAAATGTCACTGAAAGTAATCCAGTGATTTACAGACTTTTCCAATGTCCAGTATTTCTGGAAATAGGGTTGCTTTGGAAAATAAAAGAAATATTGAACCCATCTCCTGACAGAAGTTGGATCAACCAATCAGCTTGCTAACATGCAAAGTTGCACAACATGCTTATATTTAATTGATGTGTGCATCAGCTCCTCTTCATACCACTGTGACCTACAGCTACCCAAAACACCCTTCTCTGTGCAGATTCAGTTGTTTGTTTTAATTTTCTCAGAAACGCGATTCCAGTTGGAGATACTACACTTTCACATCCATCCTGTATTGTTTTTATTTTGAAGTCATACCCAATGTCACTCAACCATTCAGACAAAATAACATCTTTAACTTAGACTACATATATTGATCAGAGGAGGATTGATTGCAGACAACGATCAATCTAACTTCCTCACTCTAACCGCATTCAGTACCAATATGCCACTACAGTAATGGCGTCGTCAGTAGACAGCACAACACCAATCAGCTGGTTGATTAATCTACAGTCAAAAAAGATGTTTCATGATCAGCCTGTTCTTGTGTCAGAGAGTTGTTGGGCCTCCTCAAACAGTTTCATAATCTATTGATCTGCTCAATGATACAAGTTTGATTCAAGGCATGATTCTTGTAACCTTCCCGAGGGCCCACATGCAGGTGCACTGCAGAAACGCTTTAGCCCTTGAACATAAAAATAGAAAACAACAAACCAGAGTTTCTGTAAACTACATGCCAAAGTCCAATTTATGATTAATAGGTCTACCCAGAGACGGGAAGCATTGCTGGCACAGACAAGAGGCAGTATATCTTAATACTCAAGTGCCTTGGCCAGTTCTTGATGCTATTTTCTGCTAAGGAGAGCAAATGCCTTCAGCCATTTTTCCTCTTAGTTTGCAGAGACAGGCACAAGGCTGCAGGTGGGAGCCGCTGACAGGAAGCAGAGCGGGGAACGGTCAATGTGGGACGAAAGCTTGACTTTTGAGGTCAATCACGAAAATGCGAACATAGTATCAGTCCTGCGGTCACGCTTTGGTTAGCTTCCTCCACTGTTGAGTAAAATGATCCTCCTTTGGTCCAGCAGGCCGATCAGGTCTTGTGCACGGACTGTCCCCCTCATTACCATACTTATGTAAAACACTAATGGGAGCATTCCTTTGCCAAGAATCCCTTCCAATCACCACCAGCGACCCCCTCTCACCTCTCTAACATGACAGTCACGATTTATGCCTCCATGCTGCAGGGCATATTAACCATTTGGGACAGTGTGCTGTCTTATATCCACTTTCATCTGTAATAACTCAAGGTAAGACACAATCATATTTCATCCCCTCTGTGAATCTTAAATGATCTCGCTCACTTTTTCTCCCTTGCTCCAACTCTTCGCCCAAACTCCCCTTACCTTCATTTCTCGCTCATTCTCTTTCCTCCTCTCTCTTCATCTTTATCTCACTCTGTCTTCCCCTCCCTCCAGGGCCTTGACTCATCTGGAGACTTGCCAGGAATGCAGATAGGATCACTCGCAGATGTACAATAACTTGAGGGGAATAAATAATGCCCTAATTGAGAGAAATGATGTAATATTGATCCTAGGGCCTCTCAACCTTTGGCATCGTTGGAGCGTTCGCCAGAGCCTGTGACATTTAGAGGGATGAATGGTGTGTATGTGAGAGTGAGTGTATGTGTGTGATATTGGGAATAGGTGTTGCTGGGGCTGTGCTGTGTGAGACTCTTTGTGAAACTAAAATGTGGCTTGTGATTTGATGAGAACTTCCAGGCTCCAAAGCGCGAGACAACTTGAGAGCGAGCTAGACAGAGATGCCTCCCTGCCTACAGAATATGCAGACTATAACACCGAGCTGCAGCACTGAATGGCGCAAAGCTTCGACAATGCGTTTAATTTAAAACTTGAGTGGGAAAATATCAGTGTGTGCCGTCTGTACGTGTGCCATAAAGGCTGGCGAATAGCTTTAACACTCCAGGCTGTCTTTGGGGTGAGAGTGAAAACAAACACAATCAGTTTCATCGATTAAAAGTGAAAATTCTGCGCACATCCAAGCCAAGTGGTGTGGGTTGTAGGTTTAAATATTTTGTAGGATGCTTTCATACCTTGTGCCTTTGTCACTTTGGTTTGGTTTGTTTTTGGTGTGGACTGTACCACCAGAACGAGATGGCTTAAAAAGGTTTGTCTTGGTCCGGTTCCAAAGTGGTGCTGCGATTTGAAAAGTAATTAGTAAAGCTAAACTACTTTTACATCCATCTAATGGTCTGTGAACTGCCAGAGGGCACTCCCCACAACTGTGTAATTGATGTATCCTTTTATGCCAGGTCATTTGGTTACCATGGTAACACGTATACCGATCAGCCACAACATTAAAACCACTGACATGTGACGTGAATAACATTGATCATCTCATCTCAATGCGATGTTCTGCTGGGAAACCTTGGGTGCTGGCATTCATGTGAATGCCACTTGACACGCACCACCCATCCAAACACTGTTGTGGACCAAGTACACCCCCCATCACAACACTACCCGATGGCAGTGGCCCCCCAGCAGGACAATGTGCCCTGACACACCGCAAACATTTCTCAGGAACAGCTCGAGGAACACAATAAAGGGCCCAAGGTGTTGACCGGGCCTCCAAAGTTTTGAGCAGTTTTGAGACATGCTGGAGCAGGTCTGATCCATGGAGGCCCCACCCCCCAACATACAGGACCCAGAGGATCCACTATAAAACGCCCTGGTGCCAGACACCACAGGACACCCTCAGAGGTCTTAAGTCCATGTCTTGACAGGTCAGGGTTGTTTTGGCTGCACAAGGGGTAACTTCACAATATTAGGCAGGTGGTCATGATGTTATGCCTGATCAGGGTATATGGACATGAGTATGGGGATTTTCCCTGATACATCAGAGAGTGAAAATGGGGGTTCATTTGAAACAACTGGTGTGACTATGTGATGTAAATGTATTCATCTGTCAATTACATTGACCTTCCTCTCTGCTGTACATTTTGAAATACAGTATATCAGGGTTATTGCATCTCAACATGCATTGTATTAGTTCTGTTGGTTTTTTCCATCCTTTTACTTTGTGTTCTATGTTGTTTAATGTATTTAATGTGCTTTTATGTGCAATAAAAGTTGAGCTACAGAGTGGGCAGGTGCCATCTATAGACAACACATGGCCCCCATGTAACAAGTGAGAAAAACAAAAAGAAAATCAATAAACCCTCATGTGATCATTATGTCTTCCTGACCCTTCGACGTTTACATCCTTTCCCCGGGACTTGTGGTATTTACCTTGAACATGATCTATCACACATGTCTACCTATCTGTGTCACAGTGTGCCTTCTCCCCACAGCAGATTGTCAGCAAGACACCCAAGTCAATTTTAATCGTTACATTTTGAACATGGTGCCTGAATCAATGCGAGAAGATGCCACTACGAGAATATCAAATCCATACAGCTACAGGAAGAAATCTGCTCCAGGATAATAGGATGATCAACATTCATAGATTGATAAAGTCAAGTAAAGGTTATACGTTTCAAAACCATCTGTTGGAATAAGTTTCAACCACATTGAACAGTGTGGAAAATGTTGACATTTTGTCTGCTGTCTAAGTGTAGTTTATTATTATTTCCAAATAGTGCTTTCTTACTACAGAGGGTTTTTAAGAAAAAATGTCAAGTCTCTGTTTAGATTTTAAGCTTAATGTGAGAGTTTCAATGTCATCTTAAAGGAAATGGGAGTCTCACAGAAACCTGACCTGCACTAGAATGACAATATATTGATGTGGCTAACCTCATCATCACCAAAGGAGAGCAAATTATAATTTGATGTGGCTGCCGACTCCAAGTCAATTCAGTATAATGATGGTTTTGTTCTGAGATGTCCTCGGTTTATATCATTAGAAAATGTAACTCCATCCGATGAATGACTGAAGAGCCATTTCCAGTTTACACTGTTATTATTCACGATCCAACAAATGACGAAGCTCAACCTTTGAGAGGAGTGCAGACTGTCAGATTGTTATAGAGCGGCAGCGTAAAACAAAGAGCCTTTCTGAGAGAGGGTGATACTGATTTTCAAACTATGCAATTAAAATAAAGCCTTTTGTATTGGGACCAGCTCAAAATTCACCAGAAACGTATTTGTTAGCATGTCTATACTTGTAAAATGATCTAAAAATCATAATTTTGTTCATAAAACTACTCAGAATCAAAACTGATTTATTCCTGCTCTCATACTCCCTACACCCCAACATTACACCCATATTTGATTGTTGAACATCTCATTCCAAAACCAAGGGCATGAATATGCCACTACAACAGCCAGTGCAGGAGTTTGCTCCAAATCGGCTGCAACATGATTAGTAAGGTCTCACGCCCAGTCAATACTCAAACTCATCCCAAATATGTTGGAGGAGGTTGTGGTCAGGTCTCTGTGGAGACCTGACCACAAGTTCTTCCAAACCAAAATGGGAAAACCATTTCATAAAGACCCTGGGGGAATGTGCCATGTGGAAACAGAAAAGGGCCTTTCCAAAATCTGGAAACACTATTGTGCAATTTGTCATTTTGTGCTGTAGCATTTCCAGGGTGCAAAATTAACCTTTTTGTCCACTAGCCAAATGGCAAGTGGATGAATTTTTTTTTACTAGGCGCTTAATAGATAATCATATTTTATTTGGCATGTAAGTGAAACAAATCTAGCAGCCACTTGCATAATTAACCAGCTTTTGGCAAATGACTGATGATGATTTTGAGCCCTGGCATTGAGATTTCTCTTATTGGAAGTAAAGGTGTGTTTGGAAGAACTTGAAGCAACCTGTTACTACAGAAACAATGGAAAGATGTGAGGGGGTCAACAGACGCCAAATGAGTAGATGGAACATGGGCCAATACGCTGTTCAAGTTGAAGGTGTTTGAACAGTCAATTCAATTCTTGCTTATGTCAGGTAAATTAATGTACATCAAAAGGCCAACCAAAAACATGATAAACAGCCCCAATATGTGGAGAGGGCAGGCAAATACCTTTGGCCACCCATTTCTTGCAGTCATTTTGTTATTTGGTGGTGTATTTGTACTACAAATACGACATGTAATAATACTGAGATAATCCAAAGAAAAAAAATCGTACATATCTCATTTTGGTGTCAATTAAGGAGCAAACATAGACTTTTCTTTAACAACTAGAGTCATACAGAGAGAAATTAATTTCAAGAGATGCAGGATAATTTGTTCCTTCACAGCATCCAAAATGGAGTAGGAGGCTGTGTTTTGAGGCAGGGTTGTATGTGAGACTTCAGACCATTTCCTGTGTTCACATTTTGTTGCTAAACTACTGCCCATCTTTGACTGAAAACGACAAATTCACTCCCATCCCCTTAAGGGTCCCAAAGGGCATTGTGGGAAACAAAGCATATCGCTAACTGAGACACAAGAGGATAAAAAGACAAGGCAGTTTTGGGGGAAGTGAATACAACTTGATTCAATTACTCTGACACAAAACAATGGGATGGCATCTTCGGATGCATCGGCTATTACAGTTTGGTGGTGCATAACAGTATGACAGAAAGGTGTACTCCTTGGCTTCTTAAAGTAAAGCAATCATGTGAGAGGTTACAGGTGAATTGTGGACGAATTGAGCAAAGAGGCTAAGACACCATCACTTTGTTTTCTCTCTGCTGCAATTTCAGAAAACTAGCTGCAGCGTCGGAATGTCAAGTGTCAGGGGATGAAGTGTGATATCCCGAGGAGGGAAGCAGCTGAAGGAACTTGAAGTTTTAACAGCCAATCAAGATCACAGGGGAACTTGCTTGGTGTTCCCAGAATGAACATCACAAACAGAGTGTCACAATGGTCGTAAATTCAATCCAACCCGAAATAAAATGTCAGGATAGGTAGGCAAGGAAGGCCGCAGGTGACACGCCAGCTCTGCATAGAAAGCAGCATCATAACAAATCAAACCTGGCAGCAGAATAAAGGCTAAAGAAGCAGGTTTGTGTCTGGAAGTTGGTTTGAATCCCTAGTTGGGGAGTGTTCAAGAGCAAAGAAGTGGCAGAAACATTTTTCGTGCATTAATTCACCAGAGAAAACACAAAAACATGCTCATGCATTAAGGAAATTAATCACGCTGTTGTCAAAGTGTTTAGTGTTTACAAATGGTACACATTAGCACTCTACTAGAAACAGACTTGAAGCTGCAGTTAGTCTGCTCGGCTGGACCGCCGTCAATTATTCTACATCTGCACAAGACAGAGTGAAAGCATTGAACTGTCAGACTGAATTACAGACCTGAACTGTATTCGATCTGCCCCGCAGAGAAAGCAATGGAGAGACATGCCCACTGACGGCTGAGCAGAGCATTTACACAACATGTTTTAATCAAGCATTTTAAATTTAATCTATTATAACTGAGCAACCACATCCATTAGGAGACCAAAAAGAGAGTGGGCCATGGACAAGAAGTGCGCACTGATTAACTGGGGCCACCCATTTTAAAATCCCTCTGTTCTCTCTCTTCATCCCTTGAGTTTCACAACAAGAGCTTGAAGAGTGTCTCTCCATGTTTGCCTTCCCCCACTCCTCTTGCTTTCTCCCTCTCACCTGCCTAATTAACTGTCAGCCGAAGCCATTTGTGCTTCTACATTTCACGGGAGAACGAATATTAGAATTCCACCAAAACTGCCACGACCCTGAAAGGATACGCTGTGTTTGACTGGGATGAAGTGGATGACACGAGCATGCTAGCCAAACATTGAGAGGAAGTGATAGGGGCTTGTAGAGGCAGATAATCAAATAGGTGTTCATATATTATGAACACAGAGCTGCTGACTCTGTGCAGAATATCAATGGGTGCAGAAGTGGAAGGAAGAGTATTAAAAACACAATTCCTGCTAATCCTCATCCACTGCAAATCAAATTCAAAATGAAAATTTAATCTGATAGAGTTCCTGTAGCTATAGGGATGAAGGTCTAGAAAGTTCAAAAAACAATAAATAAAAGACACAGTGAAAATCAAAATTACAAAATAATCTAAATTAACCCCACAACAAGAGAAGCAATACATTTCTTTTCTTTGGACCATCATTGCCCGTTCTCTCAGCTATCAGGTAATGGATTTTGAAAATCACTATCATCCACTATGAAACACTTAATCAGATGAAAAAAGCCAGAAAGGCTTTTACCCATCATCAATTTACAGCTACAATGATTTGCGCCTATTTTCTGATTGCCACCTTTTACCTCTGCGAGCCAGTTGTGTTCACCATCCATGACAAATTTACTTCAAAGGAAGCCTTCATCATGACCCATTTTCCGTTCCACCAACAGCTGAGCTCTCGCCCAATAAGGCACAAAGCGGGAATTTTCCCATGAGTCCCTGTGCATCAAAAGCTGGTTAGGCAAACGAAAGACTACCGTTCTCAGGCAGAATTGGAGGCAATCATTTGAAGTAATGCTAACGTTATAAACTTAAAGATAATGTGGGGGAAGATTATGTACGGTTTCTCAGAAGTACCACTTCCATTCATTACTGACTCATTGCAGCTGAACAAAGACGAGCCGCATTCACGTTGCACAAGATAACCAAGATAGATGTGACGATTATAATGAAAAGGCACTCCATAAGATTGGAGGAGAAAAAGCAGTGGACATGGCTTTTATACCCTCTGAATCACATTTTCATTCACAAATGTGTAGAATGACTCATCCGGTTTTTCTTCTACCATGATAAAAACTCAAGGTCCATTCACAAAAGGGCAGACAGAGAAGATACCTCATTGAAAGTCTTATACTGAACACTGTGCGATTACAGATCTTAGCAGCTTGAAACAAAATTGAAACTTATAATAAGGTATAGGAGATCAGCAAGGTTGAATTGCTTAAAACACTGCAATGCTAACAAACCAGTAGTATTGCTGTGACAGCACAGGGCACTGGAGAGAGTCTGTTATACAACAAGTTAAAGTCCATTTATACTGGGTTAATAGTGGTAGTAGTAGAAGGAGGAGGAGCAGGAGAAAGAGGAGGAGAAGAAGTAGAAGTAGAAGAAGTCGTTGCGCCCATGATGCCATGCAGCTTAGACTAGAGAGCTGCACATGTTGCCGGTGAAAAAGTTTTACAATTTCTAAAGGAAAACAAAGTGCTTGCAATTTGCAATATATGTTCCACAAGGGTTCAGAGAGAAGAGCAAAATGACAAATCTTATTTGAGCTGTGGAATATTAAATCCTCCATCTTTGCTCACTGCACCTGAGCCTTTCTTACTGTCAGGTGTGAATAAACTACAGGTGAACAGCTTTTTAAAATACAAAAATGGAGAATTATAGTTCATCCGTATCCGCCATGAGAAGCAGGTAATTATGGGCTATAAAAAAAGCATATTGTGCTTCCCTAAAATCATGTACAAGTCTCATGGTAAATTTAGGGTAATCTATAATTCAACTGTATTAATTCTATTAGTACAACAACCAAAGTCATATTAACTAATCTGTTGAGTCTCCCTTTGTAACAGGAATATTGTTTTCACCACCATCGCTTTTACTTTGTCATTCTTTTGCTCAGCTTTGAGCTCCTCTCGGTGGTACTCAATACTTTTTGGCAGATGTTTCACATTAAAGACCTGCTAAGAAAGAAGCTATTATTTAGCTTAAGCTGCTGGAAGCCTTTTATATGAGATATTTGTGCAGGAAGTGTTGAGTAGCTTAACAGTGATAATAAAAACATCAAAGTAGGAGCGATTTGAATAAAGAAGTCCTTTGAATCAGTATCTCTTAAAAAGAGAAACTAGTAGCAACAGAGGGGAGAGTGAAACATGAGAATGTTGTTGCACTGATAGTATTAGCTCTGATTATCCTGAAGTTATCAAGAGAACGGGTTAACACAGAGGACATGTTTGCAAAAAACTGTAGGGACTCTTGCTAAAATATGATAAAATACCGTATGCCTATATATAACAATAAGTAGGAAGAGAGGCCTATCTTGAATATCAGTTTGTTTAAAATAATGGCAGTTGTGATAAAGAATCTAGGCTAGATCCCAGAAAAAAAATTTTTTCATAGAATTTGACCTCAAGATTTCCATCATATATGCACACCAAGGAAGAAATTGGCAGATTTCCTTCAAAACAAAGCCACAGTTAGAAAGAACAGAACCTACTAATATAGAAATCTGAAGCGGCAAGCAGGCATATGCTACTAAGACAGCACATGTTCTGTCGACGGACAGAAATCAAGCCATCAATGAAGGGAATCAGACATGTTTTCTTACCTATTGCCATCTCTATGATGCTCATCTGGCTCTCTGAAGGGAACAGGATTTTTGGCGGCTTGTCTGTCAGGGGAGCTGTGAAAAGACAAACAGAGAGAAAAGAAGAGCAGCACATTAAATTCCACATCTTTCTCCCCCATGGACAGTGGGAGTATGATTTATTCATTAAAGACCACAATAAAGGCTGCATTAAAATGGGAACAAATACATAGAAATATAATATTTAAAGAGTGGACAGAGGGAAAAAATGGATGAATTACTATGGCTCAGAATTACTCATTCAAAGCCTGAAACATCAATACGCATGCTTTCAAAGCAGCAGCTGCTTCAATGCTAATGCTATTCATTCCTGGTAAAATAAAAAATGACTATGTAAGTGACAATATGGCTTTGACACAGACTGCAATAGAAACATACTGTATATACAACAGCTGTGTACCTAGTCAACCATTTCTGAATCTACAGTATACCCTAAGGTAAAAATCATTCACAGCTGCAGTGGGCATGGGAAGGTTAAGAGCTGCTGCAGGAGATGCAATATTTTCAGCTGTGTGCAGCCAATATGGGGAGAAAATGTCAGTTTCTTATGCAAAACGAGAAGCTCATAGAAAACTATTGATAGAACACATAGAATTACACTAATCATAAGAAAAAAACTTAAAACTAAAGCTTATAAAACCTTTTGCAAAAGCAATATATATAGTCAAAATATCAGTCGTGAGTGAGTATCAGTTACATTGGAACAGCCTTCATCCCAAACTCCCTTCGAAAATACACCAACTCCAATTAGACAGCTGCTGGGTAACAAAAGACGTGCACTTAGAGGCCCCTCATTATAATGATTCCCTAATTGGTTCTAGCCTTCAAAGTGGCATCAGAGAGGTTTTCTATCTCCGCACGCTTGGAAATACTCGGAGGGATGAAGCTTGTTTCAGTACAAATGACTTGTGGTTTGACTCGAGCAGTGATTGCTGAGCAGCACCTCGAAAAAACGAGCCAAGTTTTAGTGAGAGGAGCAAAAGAACGGAGGAAGGTTTTTCCAAGTTCACAGTGTGCCAGTTCCTCCACACCCCAGTTCTCTGGTGATATAACTCATCACAGCAGACATTAGCTACAGATGCATGTTGATATTGATTCTTTGGCTAAAAAAAAAAAAAAAGCCCTCCAGCTAGTTATCATTTCAACAGCTGCAGATTAACAGAGAAGGCTTTTCCATTTAGATATCCAGTTATTCTTCGTGGGTATTCAAAGCTCCCTTTGGCCTCCATTATTGTGCGATACGTGGCAGCTGAGAGTTCTATGATGAAACAGCAAGATCCTCGACATTCACTTCTGCTCTTATGAATTGGATTTTGAAGGCACTATTCTGTCTTGAAGATGCCAGTTGAACACATTTAAAAAGTTAACTTTTTATATTTTGGCCTTAATTGTGGTTTTTCCAGGGACAGCAAACTTTTGCACATTAAGGCTCCTTATTGATACCTCAATCTATGCAAGGACTACATGCAGATCAGCCAGAGCATTAAAACCACTCACAGGTGAAGTGAATAATATTGTTCACCTCATTAGAATGCAATGTTCTGCAGGGAAACCTTGGATCCCAGCATTCATGTAGATAGATCAAAGTACATTGCCTTATGACAACGGCATTCTGTGACGGCATTGCCCCCAGCCTCACCTCCTTGGACAATACACTCAATCACACCACAAAAAACATTCAGGAATGGGTCCAAAAACAAGACAAAGAGCTCAATGTGCCTACCTGGCCCCCAACCTACCCAGATCTCAATCTGAATGAGCATCTGTGCAGTGCGCCAGAACAAGTCCGATCTACGGAGACCCTACCTCGTAACCCACAGGGTCCAAATAATCTCCCACCCATGTCCTGGTGCCAGACACCACAGGAGACACCCATAGGGCATGAGAGGGATCCACAAAACATTGGGCTGGCAGTTTTCATGTTGTGGCTGATAGGTGTACATTTGAACCAACTCTTGTAAAACTGAAAAGTCATCCAAACTAGCGAAGTATTTCATCTAGTTGGCTAAGGTTGGGTAAAAAGATCACAGTTACAGTTAAATGAAACCAATATTACTGCTGGTACGTAAGGGGATGCAAACGATGGCCTCCTGTGTCAATTCACAGGCTTTGCTGGCTATCCATCCACCATCACCCTCCTCCTTCCTATGTCCTGACATATTCCACATGACCTGCAAGCTTGCTCGAAGTTCTTGTGCGGGAAAACTAAACACAGGCCAATTCAGGCATTTGAACAGCACTTTATGAGAATACCTCTACCTCTTTAAGGTTCCTCTTGTACAATGAAGAGGCACAAATGACCTGATCGCCTTGATTTACTTTTGTATGTAATCAGGGTAGGAAGTGGAGACTTTAAGCTTTGCAGAAAAACTTTTTTAAAAGCATCATCTTAGAGAAACACTGAGCTTGTCTGATGAGCAAATCAACTTAAAATGTCAAACGTGCGTGGTGGAACATTTCAACACGCGGGGACCAAATACAGCATGGAGCTATTTTGCTTTTGACCTTCCTGTGTTGGCAGCAGCTCTTGATTTGTTTGGATGTACTTCTTATTTCAAAGGCATTCAATGCAATATTTCCAGCCAAAGATACAACTTTACTTCAGTGGTGCTATGCAGCCACTTGTGCTAATGAAAGAACTCTCCCATCGTCTTGATGTCCAATCAATTTAGAGACAAAATCATAACGTGGCCTCAAATAAAGGATCATGCAATTTGTCAAGAGGAGTAAGCAGGGGAAAAATTCCCATGTGAGCTCATTAATTACAAATTCAAAACAGAACCACAGCGAATTATGCCTTTCCCTGTGCCTTCCGTGTACCAATGCTGTGTAAAGAAACCTCATTACCTTAATTACCTTTTTCTTGATGAAATACGCTTAGATTATTTTGTATCAGTATGACTTTAAGAGAAACAAGAGATTTTCCACTCCGATGGTTTGTCTTACACAAGACAATGCTGAATTTGAAGAGAGGAAATGGTGCACGGGCTGGGATGTGGCTGCATGTATTTATAGTAACATGAAAAGAGAACTCAGCTGGGGATGCAAACATCAAACACAAAGCCATGGCGCGTTGCTTCTACTGTCATTGTGAGTTTGAAAGTTATACATTATATATTTGCATTAATGATAAAACAAGAAAAACACAGAAAAATGAATGTCTTAACTTTTTTGATATTGAAATGTATAAAAGATAATAATTGTTATAATTACCTGAGTC
Source organism: Pagrus pagrus (assembly GCF_965226575.1). Classification (NCBI taxonomy): domain Eukaryota; kingdom Metazoa; phylum Chordata; class Actinopteri; order Spariformes; family Sparidae; genus Pagrus; species Pagrus pagrus. Next base: position 14,244,881 of record NC_140206.1, on the reverse strand, counting down.
CAACATAGATTCAAAGATATGTTAAACTGCAGAACTGTATTCTTTTTTAAATGTCAAATAGAAATTTCAATCATATATTCCTTTCAACTGTTGAGAGATTTCATTGGCCAAGTGTCATGCATTATAGAGTAGCACTCCTAGCAACTGCCTTCAGTGGTACCTGGAGGTAGGAAAGCATGATAGTGATCGAAGGAACGCAGTTGACTGCCAGGATGTTAAAAACAGGAGGATGGAATATGCGGCACAGGTTGAAAATAGCCTGGAAGCTTTAAAGCTGCTCCTCGCAACTATTCTCAGCATACCCATACTTTTAGTCATATGTTATTAATACAGCACAGCTGCAAAGCATATTTATGTTGACCAAACAAATAAACCGAGACGATTCATTTCAGTGTTTAGACTTAGATTTAAGCCCCTATAGTTTCACAGCTGTATGGGCTGGAGAAAAGACAGTGGCGAGAAGAAAAATTAAAAATAACCTATTGCTTAAAGGGGACAATTGTTATGAAAGATGCATTTTTGTGCCATGACAGCAGCAGGATTATATGTTACAATGTCCAGCAGAACTGCATGTAGAAGCGCATACAAAAGGGAAATGCCATCAAGTACTAAAACACATCTGTAATCTCAGAAATTCTAATGACTAAAATACCAGGAAGATACAAAGGTCTGGTCTAAAAGATTTTGTACTTTATAAGATAATTTGCTGGGGGATGAATATCGTGTTTTGTTTGAGTGTAAACCACAAGTATTGTTGATAATAGAAATAAATATTTGCCAAAATAATTTGTTAATCATCCGTCTATGTTAAACTTTATTGATATTACAAAGATTGTATGTAAGCTAGGAGCATTTTTGAGTAATGTTCTCCCTTTCCTTAAATACCTGGCTTGTGCTGGGAATCCACTCTGGTTGTTATATCCAGTTTTTTCTCATATAATACCTTGAAATTATCATAGAGACTGTTGTGTGTGCCATCTAAAGCTCTGCAGGTATCACAGCCAGTTTCCGTTCAAACCAGAGGGAACACACGCCACTGCTGAGTTATCTGCTGTTTCTGCCATTTAACCATCCTTGAAACTGAGTCCTTGGTCTCCTGTGTCCTTTCCCTGTGACAATTCCCAACTCCAGAATTTCATCTTAGCAAACAGGATTACTCTATTGAGTCTCAATTAAAAGGGCATGACACACTGTTCTCTGTGGTAACCTCACTTTGCAATCTCAGCTGAGAAGGTGGATGTATTTCAATTTAATGAAAAAAAAAAGTCATCTCTGGACACGTACTGGGAACAAAGAGGTTCTCCCTCATTCTAATGTGAATCCTCGTTTTGATTTGCAGGTCGCACTGAGCCAGCTGAAGGTGAAATCCCAAAGCTGGAAGGTAATCAAAGTTCTGGCACCATTTTTAATAAGCACATTTTAAAGCTTAAGGTAACAAAGTAGGAGAAGGCTGTTCAACTGGAGTAGAAATACTGTCCTTCATCCAAATCAAGGGCACGCTGCTGATATGCTGTTCGTCAGTGGGATCCCACCATGCTGGAAGGCATGCAAACACACACACCCGCAGACAGACAGACACATTCGAGATGCATTAGTGAAGCTGGCTGGTCTTCAACTACAAAACCATAATTCTGTGGTGGGTTATTATGAGTGGGAGTGGGCAGGCTTTTTCGCTGAGGGGCTAGCAACACATCCAGCCTGACCTGCTTCCCTACACACACACTGAGCATAAGCACATTACACACGCACACACATTCCTGCACACATAAACATTGTAAAGCCTGACGTTGGTATCAGCTGGGGAGAAAATCTTTAAAGTGTCCCTCACAGGCCCTGTGATCTGCTCTCGCTGTGATCACATGATGATGGATGGGGATATGGGAGTAATGAAATAGAAAAAAAAAAGACCTCGTTCCCTCCCATTAACTCTTCCATCGCCTTCTCTCCCTCGCTCCTGTGTGTCCATCGCTTGCTGAGCGCCTTTGTCGCTCTGTCCGTCTGTTTCTGTCGCTCTCAGGGGTGAGAGAGAAGGAAGATGAAAAAGGAGTGAGAGGAAAAGGGAGGGAGCGAGAGGGTTGTGGTCCTCTGTTCACACCTCATTAAAGACCACTTCAGCAGACATAGATTAAGAGGAGTAGTGTGAGCATGAGATCGTTAAAGGAAAGATGCAGCGTAAGTTCCAAGGGGGAGAAATAAATGAAAGCAGTTTTAGAGCAACTTGAGAGGCAAACCTTGTTAGTCATGCACATGCAAAATAAAGAAAATGTCTTTATTTGGCATAGACTCCTTCCATCTGGTGAGTAGCATATTCAACCAGCGTTGTTTCTGATTCAGATTCTTCTTCAGATCAAAAATCACAGGACTGATTTTCTTACTTAGCTAATCATAATCAATGCCTTAAACAAATGACAGACCAATAAAATGCTAATGCTCGCAAACATCAAAATAATTTAGCATTTCATGGTAACACTGTGAAATTTGCTCATATAAGACCTGAGAGCAAATTCTAATGCTGTCCATATTTTCTAGTTGAAAATCCCAATCTCCGACCTCCATCCATTCCAGGTGCACCATGCCAAAAGTTAACAAAAAACGGGCAGACCGTAACAAATGATGTCTCTTGGGCAAGTGTGCACACAATTGACCCCTCAGCAGTGCAGCCTCATTGCATATATAAACGAAATAGAGAAGGGAAACGATACGAGTTAACAACGCTATTATACACCATTTTGTGTCTGTTGTCCAACATCGTAACTCAAAACCTTTTGGAGACATAATTTTAATTTGTCAAATAAAAGAGAATAATCTATTATATTGAACTTAACAAAGTAGTTCATTAAAGTTTCGACTCATCACTGAACAATAAAGGAGGGCAACAGCTGGCCTAACTTCAACTTTTCTCATATATACTGTAGAGTTTGTCATCTCAGTATAAGTGTGCCAACCGCCCCAGCTGAGGCCTGATATATTAGCAGATATGTCACTAAAGAGAATCTGCCAGACAATGTAGGACTCGAGGACTTTAATGTGTTGGATAAGTTGGCAAGAATGTCTACAAACTGGACTTCAGCCGAAGGGAGCTCCTCGGCACTGGGACGGAGGAGAAAATTTGTCAGCAGCTGTCAGGGACTGTTAAAGTTCTGAAAAAGTAACTGGCTTCCTCAGGGCAGAGGGGATAAATGGACCACGATTCCAGATAACCAACAAATTCACTGAGTCATTTGTCAAATACATATATTCTGCTGGTAAATAATAGAGCCTCTCTAGATGATCAAAAGGTGGTTAAATTACTTTGAAAAGTAATATAGTTCCTATAAGGGAACAATAATTGAGTAATTTGCTAAAATTAAATACTAGCAATAATTGCACATTACTAATAATGTATTTTCTGTGCTGGTTTTGGAAGTATACTGTATTTCTGAGAGGCTGTCATCAAGTACTTACAAGGTTTTATTGTGCACTTTTCTTTTTCATGGTTAAACATACAGGTCAATAGACTGGAAAAATGCCATTATAAATTCTTAATGTGACCTGAGCTGAGAGAAAAGTGCTTTCATTACCACGCGACATAACCGGTGCAATTTTCATTCAGCAAACAGATTTTACAAACAGCAGTGCCTGCATAAAATGTGCAGACCAGTCAGATATACACAACAGCGTTCATGAGAACAATGATGGTGCTGTGTGGGAGTTAAATTTTATAGTTCTGGCAAAAATCACTGTTATTCTAGCGCAAGGACCTTGTGGCTGTTGCCCTGAAACATCTGCCTGAGGGCAGCGGGGGAAATGGAGCAGAGTCGGGATGAGTGCAGACTCTGATGATCTCCCTGATGAAGTAAATGGGGTTTAACTTCTACAAGAGGAAAATGGGGCACTATAAAGGACATATAGTACTGAATTAGGGAAGTGGATTTAGATTCCATATATGATAGAAGCATTGCAGATGGGAGAACAGTCTCTGGTCAGCCTTAATGGTCTTCAGCTTTTAGGCAACAATTGCAGCAAGTACCACATTTCTAAACATGCAGCTGTACATTTGTTCCTCTTGTTTTAATGGTTATCTGATCATTCTCTCTCTCATACATGTTTATGTGTGATGTTTTGCTGTCAGATCAAAGTTTTTGGTGACGTATTCATCACTGTCTTGTTCAAGACTGTTTCGATTAAAACTGGTGAGTTTACGTACCCTGTGGAATAGCATTATTGGTGATTAAAATGAGTTAGCCAGCTTTTCCTTGACCAAACCGGACCAATCTTTTGCAATAGTATCATCATGGGAACGTTTTGAAATAGCAAGCAAGTTATGCGCTAACTGAGAACTTGTAGCAAGGTACAACCTTGATTCTAATATCCAATATTATGTTTGTGAGACATTTAATAGTTTTCCATTCAGCAATCAATGTACTGTAAAGACCATATCAGGATGTGAGATGAGGAGGGGATAATCCTCCTTAGGTGTAAGGGTAAAAAGTCACATGAAGGGCAATTCTCTCTGTCTGAGGTGTTTACAGGAAGGATGATAATTTACATTTCAATAAAACAGCAAATGGTCACTGCCCTGGGAAAGACATGATCAAAACAAACACCAGGGGGTCATTGTTTTGGGAAGAAGTGATTCATGACTGTCGTAAAGTATGCAACCACTGTATTTAAGTCAGAAACATTTGGAAGACTGGAGGGAAAACTTCGGGTCTTCTCTCCATGCTGCATGTATAAAAGAGTCTAAAATTCTTCAAATAATTTAAGCTGCAAGTCAAAAGAGACCTATCTTGTCATATTGTTCATTTGTTTGTAAGCTTTTGCTCCTATCATCATGGGACCATGCTGTACATGGGAGATACTGCAATGACCAAACCTCACTGTCATGGTCAGACTTGTACAAATGTGTCATGAAGTGTTTTGGAACAAAAAGTTGCTGGATTCATTGCTTGTCACCTGCCAGTCCACCTCATTCTCAAACCCCGCTGGTCCACCTCCTGCCAAAGCTCTGTTGGCTTTAGATCTGTAAGACTGCGTAGGTTATTCGAGTAAATTGAATCCACTGTCATGTTCCTGGAGCCATCCTGAAATGATGAGTGCTTTGTGACATGGCAGGTAATACTGCTGAAAGTATCCATTTGCTGTGGTCGGGAACACTTTGAGCAACATTATGCTCAGCTGGCTTTGAGTGGACGCAGGAAAGTCTCTCCACACATATTCCAACAATGAGCCTCTAAACAAGGCAGGATGCTTCCGATGATACACACTTTTAACTTGGTCTACTATCCACATGTGCTGAAACTAAATTTGTCAATCACTGCCATGTTTTCTTCTCTTCAATTGTCCAGTTGTGGTCATTGGTTGCCCACAGTGGCATCAATATCTTACTCTTAAGTCACAAATGGTGAACCTGTTCCCATCTTTTTCAGTGCTGAGATGTTCCTCTGCACACCACTGTTGTATAATGCTTTCATTTGCACTTTCTAATCTAATCTTCATGCCTGGCCATGCACCTCTGACCCCGCTCATTGCTTTCACCTATAGGACTGCCGCTTACCGCTTCTATACACTGCAGTGACAGAGAACACCGTATGGCCAGCTATTTCAGAGCTGCTGCAACCACCACGTCTGACATCAACAGTCGTACCGTGGAGATCAAATTCTGTCTCGCCTCTTCTGAAATGTAGTCGAAATATAACTGAACCTTTGTGTGCTTTGTTGAGTTGCAGCCACTTGTTATGATGGATATGTTTGAGGTGCAAAAGATAAATCTTTCATCTGAAAGAGGATGCTGCTTGTTAAAAATGAGCTAGATGCACTGGGAGACTCATGGCAAGCACTGAGAAATATACTATTGGAAAAAAATAAACCCTAAAAAAATGACAATGCAACACTCTCTGAGGATACTTGTTGAGAAATACCAATATAGAAACCCTGAGCAGAACACAATAAGGGTATATTTTCGTTATTGAAAAAGGTGTTGTTTTAGAAGATCCATCAAAACAATTGAATATGAGAAAGCTCATAGGATGGGACAATACATTCAGGGGAAATCACATAAATCATATAACTGCAGGCATTGGGGATAGCTGAAGAGACTTCACTCTCCAGTGAACTGCTCTGAAAAAGAAAGGCACTCCACATAATTACCCACAATGGTCATATATGGCACACTGAGATGTTTTGCTGTAATGAGATGTCTCTTTGAATCTGTTGGATACTTTTTGAACCTTCAGCAACTGTAAACATTTGCACTGCTGAACAAAAACTGTCCACGCACGGTTCATGTGCGACTAATCATGCATGGCCGAGAAAGAGTTGCTTGTTAATTAGGGAGGCCTGTACTCATTACTCACCTGTTTCCTCAGCGGGGGCCACCCGCCTCAGAAACGTGTTATTCACTGGCCGATAAGGAGGGTGGGAGGTGGGGGAGGAGGGAAGGAGGGAGGGTGATATGTTTCAAGCCGCCTGGCCAAATATATCCCAGAGGGGAGGAGTTGAGGATGAGTCAGAGAGGAAGGAGATGGTGGTGGAAGCGAAGCGGAGCTGCAAGAAAGCTTGGGGTGCAGATAGAGTGGGAGATTGAGCTGAGAAGAGACAGAAAGAAAAAAAAATGGAGATGAGACGGTAGAGCCGATGGGAAACATTAACATGTAAATATGCCAATTGGTGCCTCTCAAAGATCAGGGAAAGTGTGTGTGTGTGTGTTGGGGGGCAGTTTGGGGTCATTGTGAATATTTTTAGTGGTGGAGGTTGTAGGAGGAGAGCGGCTGGGTTAACGTGTGCAATCATCTTGCCGACAGCTTCTTGCCGATTGCCATCCTGTCACATTCACTTGCCTTGAATGTCAAACAACTGTTTCAAAGTAGAGTGAGTAAAGAATTAGACACTATAATAGCTGCAGTCAATGGTTCTCAGTTGACTTTGTTGGGATCAAATTGTGTCTGATGTTTTCACAGTTAAAAAAAGGTTATGGATGTTTGGGGATACTGGGGAAAACTAATTGGTTAGGTTTAGGAAAACATCAGGGTTGGGCCTAAAATAACCATGTTACTTTTGTCATTTCAGTTACAAATGTACCTACATTACATAAGTAACTCACATTACATTATGTACGTGATGTAACTGTCTCTCTCCGTACCACAAACCTCTGTTTGTTTGTTTGGTTGTGTCACTAGTTGAAAAAAAGAGATGCTAGTTTGACATGGGTCCTTGCAGGGGTTACAAATCAAATACGATTACATGACACCTGGTTGAGTGCTGTCCTTTACTGCTTCAGACATCAATTACTTGAACATGCGACTTTTGACTGAGACTTAAATGCCAGCTGGCCTTCATGAATGATGACACGGCAGCAGGTGTGATGTTGAACTCTGAATGCAGGTTATAAGACATTCTGGATGATTAATGTTCTTTAGATGAAATCCAACATTTTTCAAATGAAATAGATAGGTTCCTGCTGATGGAAGTTAAAGTCAGTGCTGTGAACCAAATTACACACAACACACTGTGAAAAATCTATCAAAAAACTCCTTTTCCTGATTCCCTCATCGACACTATCTTAGCCTTTAAACACCTAATAGCTCATCTTCAGAGAGTCTCTGGTGTGAAAAAGGACTCGGGAGATGGTTGTTCCAGGCCCAGAAGCACTAAACTGTGTTCACATGCAGGTTTGCACTGCCTACAAAATACATTAACATTCTGGAAAGCTTTTTCCTCTGCAGGGGAATTGTATTCCAGCTGCATGAAAACAACAGAAACCAAGTGAATTCAAAAAAAGAGAGAATGGAAATGATGTAACAAAAAATTCATGTCGGTTCTGGTGTACAGAATAGTCGGCTAGACGTGTCTGGGAAGAATTTACACAATTTAAAAGAAAGAAATAACAGAGTTAAACCGTGTGCAGAACACAGCTCTCTCTCGCTTCAATTTCCACTGAGCATGAATATGCTTGGGAACCTAATACAGACGGCGGCAATTTCTATGAGGCAGAGTCGAGGAAAAATGTATTATTGATTCATACACTTTCTTCCATATACTGCGTTCTCAGCAAGCATTGCTTGCCGTTTGTCTTAGCTTTAAATTCAACTACTCGACAGGCAATACCTATGTACTTCCCTGTAATTAAAAAGTGAATTAACCTTGAGCGCTGGCTGTCATAAATTCCTCCATTTTTCCCCCAGCCTGCTTTCCGGTTCTCCTCAATAAATATATTCAGAGCAATCAATAGGGGTATTACTATGTATATATCGCTGTGGGAATCAGCTTGGCAGGTTGCCTCTGGCAGTGCTACACTTCCTGCTTCGCCCATATCCTCCAAAATGGCCGTCTCTAGTTCTATATGAGGAGTTGGCTGCTGTTGAGGGGACGGAGAGAGTAACATGTGTGGGAGTGTTTGAGCAAAGGGCTGTTGGGCTGGAATTTGCTTCAAAATGTTTGAGAAAAAGTTGAAGAAACAAAATAGCAAAATATAGACTTTCAGTCCCTCTTGGGCAGCAGCGCACACCAGATTAGGAGAGAAGAGAAAGAAGAAACAACTAATGTGACAAGTTCTGCTTACTTGAACATTTGAAATAAAGTGAGAGAAAGTTGCAATTAGGCAGATGTGTAAACTGAGGCTGTGCTGTAATTAATCATGATTGCGTTAATTACGCTTTGTTTTCGCCATAATGAGGACCAAAAAGAGAGGAACAGCAGAGGAAAATATAGAAAATGAAGGATCTTATGCCAAATGACACTTTGCCGCCTCACAGTTGCTATATTGAGATTTCATTGCTGTGGATATTAAAAATGCCAATTCTCTCCCCGCGGCAAATAAGTTCTCTCTCATTCCAGCTCCCCCAGCATAGTGAATTATTTCCCTACTCCGTCTGTAAAAACTTGTCTTTTAAGTCCATTATTTCTCTATTTTCCATAAGCAAAGCCTTGTCTGATACAATCTTTTAATTAAGATTTTACAAGTTGCTTCCTCCAGCTCAAAAAAAATGATTTTTTTAGTGGCACAGCTTGCTTCCCAAGGACAAATTATAATATCTTTGTTTAGCTTGGCAGATCACTCATCTTGCAGATCTCATCTGTACTGAGGACTACTTTTTTATTTACCCTGTGCTGCAGGAAGTTCACACCACACAGACAATATAATAAGACTTCCTTTAACCCATTTGGAGAGATTATTTAGACAGTGCTTCATGCAGTTTAATTAGCGTAATCGTACATTCAAACTTTGATTGCAGATACAAGCTTGGCCAAGCTCAATCAGCTCCATCCAAGAACTGTCTGCGTAACGACCAGTTTGAAACATAATAAGTTATATGCCAAATATTTAAAGCTACTTAACTTTCACCTTAAATTCTTTCCATTTATTCACAGCCCAATCAAAGTGATGAGAGTGGGGTGATGATGGTTAATTATGCTGTTAGAAATGACTACAGAGTAAGTTACAGAGTTACTTATATAAAAAAAATAAAATACCCATTCATTACTGTAGCAGAAAACAGCTGAGAGCATAGTCAACTCCTAACAAGAACATATCCATTTCTACAGCATGTAGTATATTATGTAAATCATGGGACACAGTGTACGTGCTATTATTAATGCCAAGTAAGCTTTGACTAACAAGGTGATTTATGAAAAGTATATTGTGGTTATCTGTTGCTTTGCCAAATTTTGTGGCAATTTCCCTTCCCACAGGTTCCCACTGCACAGGGTTGGTAAATAACATCAAGTGAAAAAGGGATCTGTCAGTGCTTAAATAAGCCAATGTCAACCAGAGTACCAATTATCAGTATGTGGCAGTTTATCTGACAGTCACCACTGTTCTGAGCTTTTCAGGTGAAATTGATAAAAACTAATTTCATGTGGCGCAGGGGGTAATTTTCAAACTAACTGCAACAACCAGTCCAACATAGACAAACAGTATCCACAGGAAAACAAATCACAGGTGGTGCAAATGATGGAACTGTATTGTTTGGACTAAATTGCAACCATGGCAGGTAAATGTTGAAGCCAATATGGGAGGTGCCTTCATATGCTGCTGTCTGCCTCTGACTATTGAAATGGCCGACCCCCAGCCTCAGATCTCAATCCAATTCAACCCTTGCTAACTGGAAGTGTTTGTGGTCCAATATCCCTCTCAGCACAGTTAAGACTTTGATTACAGCAATCTATCCACCCCTTGTGTGTTTGTAAGCACTGTATAAGATCCATACTATGCTTCAGGGCATGCTTAACTGTGGTGGTGATGCAATAGCTACTGGGCACAGATAAGTATTACTGCTACAATAGCCTCCACCTCTAATACAGCACAGTCTGTAACGGTCTCTGTTTAGCAACAATCCATTCAGAGCAAATACAACCACGCTGGACTCAAACAAACATGTTTCCCACCCAACGTTTAACAAACTGGGTTGATCAAATATTGGCATTTCACTTTAACTACTGCGAGGTTTGATTGCTGATGCCTGAAATGATTTTAGCCAATGTTTTTTGGCACTCGGTTCAGCGCTCAAACATCTTTTGGAATGTGCATTGAGTATAGCACGAACCCTCTGCATTATTCATCAAAGCTGCCTCCGACATACCTCTGGAAAAAAAAAAAATGATTAAACCGGGGGGCTTAAGCACTTCCATAAACAAGGATATGATCGTCTTTAATAATAAAAAGCTCTCAAATGGATGTTACATAAGCAGAGCAGAAATCCTTGGCTGGGCTAACAGTGAGGAGGCATGCATCTCAGAGGTGTTATGACATCATCTACTGAACAGCAACCAAAACCTGCTGGTCCATCCTTAGCTATTGTACAGTGACTGATAGAGTATTACCTTCATTGTTCATTTTTAAATACCATGCTAATAACTGTGCACCTCAGATTCCACACTTCTCACATATTCTGACAACCTTGTGCAATGAGTGACTAATAAAGCGAACTGAATCAGTGTGATCTGTGCAGTGATTGTTGAGCAGATAGCACTTCTCTAAACCTCTCTTTCATCTGTCTCTCAGCCTTGTGCCCTCACTCCAGTGCAACCTCTCTCATCACAAACACACACACACCTGACCTTCCATAGAGCCCTCTGGCTGAGGACCAAAGTATAAAACCTGGGCTGTCATTGACATTCTCTTGCATCGTCATTGCAAGCTTGAGATGACATCGTGATCCGGCAGGTACACCATTCTGATCAAGTGAAATCATGAGGAGAGGCTATGACTGTCAGAGAACAACTGGTTTACCTCCTACGCACACTCTCATTGCCAGAGCACAATGTGCTGCAGTGTGGAGGTCTTCATGGCATCACGTGTCCCTGGTGACCAAGGCATCCAGGCTTATTGAATCCAAGTAGAGCCCTGTTCTATTGCCACAGGTCTCTGGTCTGTGTCATTATGACTGAACACACAAGTGGAAAATTACTTGCATTGCAGCTGATCGTTTGTTGGTAGCACAACATGCTGCTGTCAGTATTAGTGCTCTCTCTCCTCTTTTGGATCTGGTTTAATTACCCTTCGATTTATCTTGGACCAGGTCTAACGGTGCTAGGGTCCCTTTTTGTGATGAACTTGAGCACGTTATTTTTGGTCAGTCTTCCACAGGTCAGTTTTGGATCGGGGTCAAGAAAACCTTGACTAAAGTTGCGTAGTTATTGTGCTAATGATAGCTGCAAATAAGGAAAAGATGGCGTTGCAGTACTAACTATGCTGTCCTGTATGACAAAGTTGAAGTGTTTTAATTTGCTTTTTAATGTACGCTTTCTCTCAACGTGTCTACTTTGGTAAGGTTGATATTCAAGTTTCAGCAAACTAGTCAAAGATACACATAAATGGGTAAAATGCAACTAGTCCACCAAATGAAACAACAAAATATGTTGTCCGTCCATGCCTGTAGGAACCAAGAACAACAACATTTTCTGATCTGACATTCCTATTGGCAGTGCACTATCACTTTTGTGTTGTTTTGGTGACCCATCTACCCACCGGGATCTCCTCCCTACATGCACTTTGTCAATGTTTGTCAAAATCTCCCCTAAATTCCTTCTGCTACAGACATAATTACCCTGGCCACTAGGAGGCTTTCTTACTTGAATGTAAACATAGGTTGTTTTAGGCACTAACTGAAACAGCTTATGTGGTCTTAGGTGGCCAGTCTTGTAAAATGGGTAACTGTGGGGTGCAGAGGCTCAAAGAAAAGCCAACATGAGTCTTCCTGAACAACACACATACAAAGCCCAAAGCACGTTCTAGTGAAGAAACCTGTATCGCTGCCTTTTCAACCATGATGTGATTGTTGGATCTTAGAGCAAAACGCCAGCTGTAGAATGAAGGATGATGTTTTAGATATTAAGCTCCATTGCAGCTGCAATGGGAGGATCTGGGTGTGACACTGTGTCTCTTACATTTCCGTGTACAAACCACACTCATCTAACAATCCAAGCTTGGACTCTGCATTTCTGCTGTATTACTTTGAATTCTGGATTTGACTAATGTGAGAGGGTGCCTTTGTAAAACATGAAGTGCAACTGTAGTCATTATTGCCGGGCTATCAATCACCCAACCCCACCTCCAGCCTCCAGCCCACTTGTCCCCTCTCCACCTCCCGCCAGTGACTGCTTAGTTTTGGTTAAACCCCTGCCGCAAGCTACTAAGAGCTCCCTTGTGTGAGTCAGTAACCTCCCACGCCCCTAACACACAGCCGAAACCCCCCGGAAACACAGAGACTCCTTTTTTCTTAATGAAAACAAAACAGTTGACACAGGGACTTCCGAACAATCTATTTATTATTTATCCTGATCACCCATTCATTGCACTCGCCAAACCAAAGTGACCCCGTAGACTGGCCAGCCCCCTGTTAAAAACTGTGTCTATTTGACTTGAACTCTATTCCAACCTCCTCCTCCTCAGCTTGTTGCCAGTGGCCTGTTTAATTCCTGCTTGGTGCCATTTCTGCACAGTGGCCCCCTATTGCCGAGCTATGAATCCCTTCTCCGAGCCCCGCCGCCATGCCTCCCATCCCCCTTCCTTCTCCCCTCCCCTCTCTTCCTTCCTCTCAACCCTTTTGCCAGTGGCCCTGCAAATCTCCGGAGGCAGGCAGTGCCAAACGTTCCAGCTGTTTAAACAGGTCAGTGGTTGGTGCCGTGTGCCAGCAGGGGTAGCTTTGCCATTGTGGTGCCCTACATCGCTGGTCTGTGCTAACCCCCCTGAATCCGTTGTCCCCAAGGGAGCTTCAGAGCCCACACTGTACTGACGCTCAGCTGAGAGATGCTGGATTTACTTGCAATTTTATTGCCTCAGCCCCCCCATTTTTGTTTTTCATTTTTGTATTCTGTAAGGAAACCTTTTTCAGGCTTGATGAAAAAAAAAAAATCAGAGTTGTGTCAAAAAGGCATGAAAATACACTAATTTAAGCTGGCAGTGTGAAACCACTGAGTGTGCAAAATGTTAGGACAGCCTGCTCTTTCCATGAACCAGAATGATCCAGGTGAAAGCTATGAACCTCTATAGATTTCACCTTTTAAATCCACCACAGTCATTCAGGGGTGAGGTGCTATATATAGATGAAGGGAAGATGGGGAGTCATTTATGCAAGATTTAAGCCTCTGGAAAACTGCGACATGGGTTCTGCAAAAATAGAGTGCAACTCATTACAAGCAAGGCATTTCTGAGAATTTTTGTTCACGAAGCCGCATTATAATTCCTCCATGACATGCAGCCAGAACAGGTGAAGACGGAGGGATTTCTGCACCCTGCACCTATTCACCTTCCTGTAGTGTGCCATTTAGTTCTGGATTTAAGAAAAGAACTTAAAATGTAGAGTTGATTAAAAAAAAAAAACCTTCAGTACACTGTGCTAATACAGTACTTTCTAAAAATAATTTGCAGATGCCGGTCACGTCATGATGATCTGAAACAGCCTTTTATGGCAATATTAAAGGACAATTGTTTTTTTCTTTAAATTTGTGAGAAAAATGACAATTGTTTGATGTCTTCAAGGAACTAAAAGCCTTAACAAAATCAGACACTAAAATATAAAAGGACTGTTTCACCTTATAAAGGTAAGTAAAGGTCACTTTTTATATTTAAATTAGAAAGTCACAGCACTGAGTATTTTTAAAAAAAGGAGCAAAGGAGCTGATGTACTGTAAGCACATGCAATGAAAGGCTTTAATCATGCCATCAGTAGAGTTGAGGGTAAAGTCAGTTTGATCAGAGTGGTCCCACATGCTGGCAGACTGCAGGTTGGCTCTGTGGATGTAATGTTGGTGGACAGCTGATGAATGTTGCAGAATCTATGATTACATATGAGATCAGTCGTTTGAGATGCCATTTACCCAGTCCTCTCATTGTTGAGTAAAAGTCGTTCATTGAAAGAAGTTTTTTTCATCAAACGCAGTTGTCAGTAAACTCTATAGAATTAAAAATAGAATATTAAAAGATAATTTTAAAACCATACATGTCAGGGGCGTTTACACGGATGTAACAGAAGGATGGAACGCAGATTTTCTCTGTATATTCCTGCCAATACGTGGCCGCAAAGTATGCACACAAGGACTGTACAGCAACTAGTAGTATTATGCAGCAACCCTGCAGGCTAATTAGTACGGAGCACTACTGCATTCATGTTTTACTCTTAATAATAAGATCTTTCCTTTTATATTAGTACGTCTTTCCCATTATATAAGGGAGACAATTAAATGTTCAATCAAGTTTCTTTGCTATAATGAATATGTCAAGAGAAATTTTCTCACTGTAAGATCTTCTCACATTCTTCTCATTAAATTCAGTGATACTTGTTCTTGACATTTTTCCTGTCAAACGATTTCCTCCATTGTTATAAATACTTTTTGTGTTAGAAGATTTATCTCGTAAGATAATCACAACGAAAGAATAAGTTACACCGTACATAAGCTACATCAGGTTGTGCTCATGTTAACTTTGACTATCATTCAGTGCTGGGCTGGTAGTTTTGGTGGGTTTGCGAGAGCTTTTCTAAATGAAAATAACTGCTTGCTGCTGGAAACAAGGTTCAGCTCTGAATTTGTGGGCCCAAATTACAAAAAACTCAATAGAGCTTAGAGTCAGGTGATATCTCTCAGCAGAATTGTAACAAAGAGCACCCCTTTCACCTTCATTAGATAAATCATTAGTATTAAAGTAGTAAAAAAAAGAAGAAGAACAGCCTACTGCAGCTTTAACCACAAAATGGCAGATTGGAAAAAGCTCACCTAGGTAGTTTTAGTAAGGCACTCGTGTATTATGCTGTCACTGAGGTATGAGAAAACACAAGGAGAAACACAAGAAGGCCAAAGCAGCTTTCTAATGTCACCAAGGGGGGCACTTTGTACTAATGATAGGCCTGCCCCTGTATATATTGTAAGAGATACTTCATTGAAATTACTATCTAATTTAGACATGCTCCAGATCTGTCACACAGGGAGCTGAGATGTATTAAAGCCAGCCCTATAAGCCCACAACACCATGTGAGCTGAATATGAATTAAGCATATTTGAAGTAGACGAGTGACTCCTCATTGAGTATATGGGGGTGGCTTCTCTCTCTGTCTCTTCTCTCTCTCTCTCACACTCCTCCTCTCTCATGCTCTCTTTCATATCTCTGCATGTGGCAAACACATTTCGCCCACAGACGCAGCTGACCAGCCACCTCTTTCCCCCTCGTGGACCTGAGCCGCTCGCCCACAGACATTCCGCATCAAAGTTAATTTCCGGACTTGTTCAGACGATCAAGCAGTATGTGAGTGAGGTCTTGGCTCTGCTGACCTGTGTGATGTGGCCTACTGTTGCGCACGGTAGACGGTGACACTGGCATGGGCAATCAGCACAGTGGGAGAGAGTGTGTGTGCATATGCGTGCTTGCAACTTTGCTCAAAACCCGACTTGATACCTTCATCACTGTTGAGCAAGACAGCCTCGCTCCTTCGGGCCAAAGTGCGAGATCAGTTTTCACAATCTCGATCAATACGCTGCCCACGCATAGCGTCCAACCCACATACGTGGTAATGATCACTCATGGTGGGCGGTGACGGCTGTTTCAGCCCTGGTACTGGATTTTAATTGGCTGCCTTAGCTGTCAAGGAGTGCAGGGACCTTTTGATTTGGCCACACTGTCAAACAGTGAGCTTTAATTGGCCTGCGGACAAAACATGAGGGAAACACATTACGCGAAGTGCTCATGCATGAGCCATTGTAATTTATTACGGAGATGTTGCAATCTCAAATGCCATTAAACTCAAAATGCCATTAAACTTTAAAGTAAATTAGGAACTGATTGTGTTATGAGGCTCTTAAGTACTCATCACAAAGTCCTGTATGTCTTTTGTGTATAATATAAATCATTTTGTTTATGACACGGCAACTAAATAGAGTGGGAAGAGAAAAAGCTGTGGGGAAAAAAAAGGAAAAAAAAGAAAAAAACAGAAGAGGAAACAGGCAGACTGAGAGCTAAACAGCTTCTGCAGAAGTTTGCCCGTGGCAAAGAACAGGCAAGTCTCCTCCAATAATACAAATGCACGCGTCAGCAAACCGCAGATGACCTCCGCTAGGAGTTACCTGAATGCAACTTGTTGACAGGAAATGACCCCACCTGTGGAACAAACATTACTGTGGAAATGGCGGCAGGCTAAGGCCTCTGTTTTTATTACTGTTATTTTATAAGTCTAGATGGGGACAGAGAGAAAACTCAGAGGCACACAGAGAAGCTGGAAACTTCCGTCTGTCACAGCTCTTATGTTGCAACCATTACCTGTGTGAGGCCAATAAACAACAGATTTCATCTCAGCTGAAAATTTCTTTCCTCCATGCTTGGCTGGTTACTACTGGGATAAATGGACATACACAGTATATGGCTCGTATGTACTATACTGTACCGTCATTGAACTGTAACCTAAATGTGCGCTGAAAGGCACAAATCATTCTTTAATTATAACTTTTGTGGCTCACTTCAACCACTGCAACCACTTCGGAGGTGGTAACTCTCACGCTGGCAGGAAAATGGCTCTGTGCTGTCACCGCCATCACCCATCCGCCCCCATAATTTTCTTCTCAATCTCTCATTGTAAACTCGCCTTCTTTATTTTTTTTTCTTGCGAAGCACTGTGCAATCTCATAAATAAATAAAAAGCCTTGCAATGCTGCAAATATGCCCCGAGTCACTGCTCTGCCTCCACCCTCCTCCTTTTAAACTTCAGCATAAGCCCGCTTTAGTGCCATTAAAATAACTTGTCATGACAGTGTAGCCTGGGAGCAGTGCAATCAATTTCCATTACATCAAGGCCCAACTGGGCATCACCACTGAACTAAGCACTGGTAAGCAATCTCCCTGACCGAGGTTTTGTGTGGTGGCGTGTCCCAGTGTGTGCGCAGCACTGAGGGCGTGTGTCAGCGTGTGAAGGGAGCGAGGGGATTTACTTGACTAACACAAGCTTCCATTTTTCTCCATTAGTTCCCTACATTACCAGTAGAGGGACTGAAAATATGAATACGCCTTCCTACTCTAGTCATAGGAAGCATTTCGTCTTCTGGAAACATTTTGCTCACGTTCCAAATACAGAAACAAGCCTAATTTTCCATCATAACATCATGTGAAATTATCACCAGCTGAACAATTCAGCCTCGTCTCGGCGCAGCGAGTCTCTCCCTGAAGTGATTTAGAATGCACCTTTTGTAAAAGACCAATCTGCAACTAATTAACATCAGAGTAATTTATGCCACAAAATTGATTTTTGCTCACTATAAATTATGCAAGCGTCCCATCCGCCGTCCCTTCCCACCTTCTTATCTCTCTGGCGGAATCAGTGGATTGACACGTGGCTGAAGTGTCCTTGATGGGGCATTTCTACAAACTGTCACAGATAGGGGAAGCAGGAAAAGAGGGGGAGAATATCTTCGAGCCTACAGACGCATGTACTTGCAGCCTTGACAGGAGCTATAAATCACTCAATATCAACCCAACAACAGTATGTACAGACACTTCAACACAGCATTAAAGTCGAAAAGCCCTTTTTAACACTGACGTATGTGCTTAAAATGTCTGTTTTCTAAAAAGTTGAAAACGATAAGGAGTTTTGATTTTCCAAACTGCCTACTTTCATCCCTTGCTCCATAGCACTGCGTTGTGGAATATCATTAACACTAGTTTAGCACAGATTTTCACATCTCCAAAGCTAAGGCACTAAGTGAGCGCTAATTAGTTGAGCGAAGGCATTAATTATGTAACACGTCATCTTAATTAGCAATCCCAGATGAACAGTGTGTCAGAGGAGCATTTGTAAGCACAGTTTGCTAATTGATAGATATTTGACAAGATGTATGACAGCAGCCCACTGCAAAGGTGACGGTCGGTTTGGGGAACGTGAATCAGCTGGAATAACAATCAACTTCATGGAGAGCAAATCCCTTGAAGGGGGGAACAAGTTGATGTTGAAAAAAATGTACTACTTTATTATTGATGCGTGTAAATTTATTAAAAAGAAAAAATAAATAAATAAAGTAAACAAATATATGAGTGCAGGAGAGATGTGGCGCAGGACTAAAGTGGAACACGTTTATTTTCATTTCATTCAGATCAGTTTTAGCCGTACGAGAAAGCAACATCCATCAAAAGTCTCATCATACCTGTCAAATCATGAGGAATATGTCAAATAGCTGCTCACTGTTAGTAATTAGGGCCTCTAAGCTCTTGATCCCACTTTCATGCTGGGGGATTATTGTCAGGGATTCTGTCTTCCTTCTTAAAAAAAAAAAGCCCAATCAATGTGCTGCAATAGCAGCTCAGGCACCAGACCACCTGACCTTTTTTGCATTTTTGCACCATCTGTTCAAACCAGCATCACATCTGTTGCCTGGTTTCACCTGCTCCACGAGTCCTCATTTCTTAGGCAAAGAGGTTTTTGGTAAATATTCACTCAAACCAGTTCTGATACAGGCTGATTTAATCACACATTCACAAAGACCAGCACAATAGATGTGTAGCGAGGGAGCAAACAGTGAGGGCTAACAAAGTGCACCTGTCATTTTGGTTGCCATTTTGTGCATCCATGAGCACCATGGAGCAAAGGTATTTGGCAACTGTGGCGTATGGTGTGGTGGTGGGTGAGATGATGAATCATTTTCTCAGCCAGTCAAATTATTTGTCTCTCTCGCTCACTCTCAATATATTAAGTAAAGGGATCACATTGACACCAAATAACATGCAGCCCACAGACAACAGGCAGAATATTGATATTAGATGATACTGCTAAATGCCAAGTTTTATTTGATGCCAATGTTTAAGCGATGTTCATTGCCAAGTTATTTCAGGGTTCTACAGGTAAATTATGGTTATATTCAAACTAACTAGTACACTTAGTGAATGTCATAGAAAGATCACAGTTAAAGGCAACATTTTTTGCCAGCAAAGACTGTATAAGAAGTGGACGGAAGTTCTGGGTATGAACGTGGACGCTGGACTTATAAGGAGACAGGTCTCCTCTAACACCAGATATACCCAAACAACAATTTGGACATGCACTGGCAGGCTAGATCGGTTCTTCAAGGATTGTTCTCCACCATTAGAAGAGCCTGAAAAAGCCTGTTTTTGGTAAATGGCAAAAGTTGCCTTTTTTGAATCTTTACAAATTACTTTGTACCCTTTTTGATTGACTAGTGCCCAGATCTGTTTTGTTTGCTTTGTCAATTGGTCTTCAATCACTTCAATCATCATGCATTTTGCTGTTAATAAGGTGGAAAATTTATTTTAAAAAGTTTAATTACAAAAAAGACATCTGATTAGATGTAAGCTTATGAGAAAATGACCCTACTTCTGACTTGATTTATTACCTCAGTAAATAGCTTTCTAATGAGTTGATGGTCTCAATCACTAGTTTCAAGTCTTCAATACAGCATGGTGTCGGTTTTATACATTATGGTCCAATTTAGAATAAAATAGATGATTAAGTGGCCTTATTATGACCTTGTAAGTCGCTACACCAGCATGTTGTCAGGTTTTCAGTCCGATACAATCAGGAAATCCTACCTCCCCCAAGGTGGCTATGTTTTCAACTGTGTCCGTTTGTCACCAGGTCTGGTGAGCTTAAATTCTGATGATGCAATTATGGGCGTTTTAAAATTTAGAGTGATACAGGACCATCAAGTTTGATATTGAATTAGACACGATTGAATTGAAGGGGAACCATTGGCGGGGGTACAGTATGTGCTCTACTGAGTGTCATTCCAGTCACCAAATATGGTCACTTCTGGCTCCAAAAAAACAAGATGGCGGCAGCCATAATGCCAAACTCAAGACTTCAAAACAGTAGTCCACAAACCGATGGGTGATGTCACAGTCAGTGATTGCTGGTCTGTGACAATTTCTGGCATGAATATTAAACGCATCCATCCACCACAACTTTAAAGGCATCAAACACTAGTGGAACATGACACACCTCGAAACACCTGCAAGCATTGGTTTTTACCGCACATTAGGCCTAACACCGGTTGATGCAGGTCACTGCTCATTAGGATTTTGTTCTACATCCCAGAGTTGACAAGCGCAAGGTCTCCATAAAAGCAGTCATTTTAAAATCCCATTCAAACTTCATGCACATCGTGGCTACTGTGACTACTATTTCTTTCTGTATGGCATGGCACACTCAGTATGTGTTGCGCTTGCTTTCTGCCTCATGACATAAAGGGCACACTGCTTTCTAAATTGGAATGCAACAGGTAATCCTGCACTGACTTGTCTTATGTGAGCAGAATTTCAAGGGACACTGTGTAACATAATGTGTTATGTATTTAGGTGATAAGAAAAGTGGCATTCAGTTGGCTTCGACAGTACATGCAATACTGATGCCACTGTTAGAAACGGAGTGACATGAAAAAAACTCTCAATGACCAAAATAACAAAATACCAACCCATCATTTTTCACTTACTTCACTGTCCAAGGTATATTGGCACCAAATATATATACAAAACACCAACATGTCCAGCATGCGACAATATTTGCATTGACAATACTTCAATACAATATTTTCCCATTTCTGAAAAAGATGCATACATCTACACAATTCTAAGTGACCAGATACTTAGCACAAAAATTAATTAAATTCCCCAGTCCACCTTTGCTAGTGTCCTAAATCTTGTGACAAAACGTCGAGGGAGATAGTCCTTTGTTTGCTTAAAAGAGCATTTGTGCCCAGAAAGTGCCACCTCATCAAACAAGGGGACGCTGATCAAAGTCATCTCACCTTGTGGAAAGCTGGCCAAGTCAAACTAATTCCTGGAGCTCTTCCTCGGCAGTTTGTTCATGGGGCTCAGATCTGCCGTGCCGAGCCAAAAAAAACAACAACAGAAAAATCCAGGGAAACGCTGCCAATTACCTGTCACCGTTTCACAGGAGCAAACAATATCACACAAACACTGTTGATGACCACTGGATATAGAGGGAGACAGATGGATGGAGTATCCATACATTCTTTATCTTGGAGATTCACAACCAATTCATAACTTCAAAACCTCCTTTTCATGCAAGTATTGCAGTTTGACAGGTTTATCCACACACGTTTCAGTAAAATTACAGCTTGTACTGATACACAGTAACCAAGTAACTGCTCTAGTCTGGGAACACTGTGCTCTGCACATGCTTCATGCTCAGATATTCTCTCTCCTGTTTCGCCCACATCCTTCCCTGCTGAAAGCTCTGCAATCACATCTCCTGTGTGCTGCTCCTTTGATGGCGCCAGCAGGTGGAAACCCACCGGGATGCTGAGTGTGCACTACAGTGTACACACTCTGCTGCTGGATTGATCAGAGCACAGGGTTGGGTTGACTCACTGGGTTCGGTAGTGATGGCAGGGGAACACATAACAAACAGGCTGCCAAACCACAGGGGGATGAGGGCATCGCTGAAAACATGGGAGTTAAGGCAAACAGCTGGACACAGCGAACTACAATTCTGACCTGGGGAATTGTGTTGTGAAAAATCTACAGAGTGTAGCAAAAGCGCAGAGTGGGAGCATTCTTATTTAAATCAACCTGATTTAATGGGAATGTGGGTTGTACATTTAAATCAGAAAGTGAATGTTTTACAATTAACACATTATTAGTCATTTTGAGAAATATACCACATTTTTTTCACTTCATCATTTAATCATTTAGAAAACCAAACAGCCAAGTGTTCTCTGGTTCCAGCTTCTACAATATGAGCATTTGTTGCTTTTGTCTGTTTCACATAATTGTAAAATACAGAGCATATGTTTGGGTCTTGAACTGTTGGTTGGCAGGTGTGGCAGGAGTGTGCACTCACCCTTGAATGCTCTAATCTCTGGCCCAATCACCCCCTATTATTCTTTTCAATTCAAATTATTGCGCCAGATGTGAATCGCACAAGGACAATCTGAATAAAAAAGACAAATACCCACAACTGTATAAGTATATGCACTGCCTGTATGCAGAGATGCAACTAAATGTATCTGTCCATTGTCTTCTTGATGAATTAATTAGTTGTTTGTCAAAAAATGGCGACAAATGGTGATCAGTGTTTCCCAAAGCCAAAGCCAAAGTCTTGTTTTGTCCACAACCCAAAGACATTCAGTTTACTGTCATAGAGGTTGAAAAAATACCTCTAAGATGCTGGAATAAAATATTTTGCCTTTTTTCCCCCTTAAAAAGTTACTTAAACAAATTAATTGATTATCAAAATACTTGACGATTAATTTAATAGTTGAAAATGAATGGATTGATAGTTGCAGCTCTATCTGTATGGCTGGTGAGTCAGCTACACATTGTCTTTTATGTATTATGTGGCTAATAGCAAACAGAATCTAGCAACAGTGGCTGTTTTGGCCAAACATACATGGTTTCATGATGTATTCTCACACAGCATGTTTGCCAGCTCAGAGTCTCAGAATGTTTTCCTTTTTGACCATTTTAATGGTAAGTCATGTGGGTGGTGAGTCAGTGCATTTTGACCTGGTCATTTATCCATCACAGTCCAGTGCATTCTGATACATCTCTTCAAAAGTTGTGTGTACCTGTTAAAAACTATTAATCTTGTGTGACCCTAGAATCACAAGGATACTCTGTGCGGTTTCTGACTGTGTAAACAAGTGACTTCTTGTTTGTAACTGTGTTTAGCTGCATAGCGTTGTGTCTAACTGCACTATCCTGTATGCCTGTATAGTTCACAGTAAGAAATAAATTGTCAGTCTTCAGCTCAGTGTAGCATACACATGGATATGCTAGTTTGAGGATAAAACCCTCTCTTAAAAGGCAGTATAACTCTCATTATAGTTTAAAAATACCTCAATGTCAAGATCATAATCATATATATCATACCTATTCCGCCAATTAAGCTCCAGCTTAGCTCCCACAGCTACAATTATCTATTGCTGCAACGGTTTTTCAAAATAAATAAAGAAAGAAAGGAAACTAAAAAATCACCTTCGGAAGAGGTCTCTGGCATTGTGATGATTTCATGGCATTTTTCTATGTGAACAATCTCTTGAAAAAGCTGTCGACATGATATCATCATAACAATGATTGTATTTGTTGATTCAGTAGGTTTTTCATAGACAAGCCTCAAAGCAAATGTGTTCAAGACTTCGCCGGCTCTGTGTCTTCTGCAAATTAGAGCTGCACAAGAAAATGTTTAATCTAAAAATACACCTGCCTCATCAACCTAAATCACAAATAAGAGCTGCAGCAGAGAAGAGTGCTCATTCTCCACCGTAGATGAGACCCAATTATGTCATAAACCCAAATTAAATTCTGACATGTGGTATGGTCAGTGGTGGGAAATCTTCACCAGAGCACAGCGAGTAATGAATTGAAGCTGAGCAAAATGCAAAACTTCCCTATTAATAGCGGGCGAATGAGTATGCTGGTGCGTGACGCCTCTGAGAAAATAATTTTTCATAACCTCCGGCCTCTCCAGTCATTAGGAAAATAAAATGTTGGTAATGTGACGACTTGGTAATGAATTCCAATCCACTGTTTCAAGGATAAAGCTGGCTGCTACTCAGGCTTTCTAAAGTGGTCCAGTTCAGGTCTCTGCAAGGTACAAGGCTTTTGTTTTTATTTAACAATATTAGTTGTGTCAAGTTGTTTGTACAAGGGAAGAGTCCTCTGCTTTAATTCACTCAGCTGACCTCCATGCCTCTGTGGAGGTCAAGGACAGTTTTTTAAAAGGAAAAAGCCAGAGGAAGAGACTGTTTGGAAAAACATCCACTTTGTAGTGAACAGAAACAATGAATGTCCTTGATGCAGAATCAAGGTTGTTCTGGTTCAGCGGTAAATACCGAGGAGTTGGAGCATGTTAAAACCTCTATATTTTTCTCTTATTCTGCACTGATCACGCTTCACCACTCAATATTCACACACCCTTTGTTCACTTCATAAATGTAAGATAGACCTCTGATTGCAATATGTAATATTGATTGCTGAATGACATTATCACAGCTATGTCCTTTTCAACAAGGCTGCAAATTTGATGCCATGCTTGACTATACAATTAAGTTGGTGGCTGTGGAAGAAGAAGAAAAAAAACACTCAAGTCCAGCTTGAGACTTTCCATTATTGGCTGTAAAGGAAAGCCTCAGGTTCTTGCCTTTCACCTCTGATTGATACTTGGTCTTGACTGGGGTATGAGAGTACGGTGGAGGTGGGAGGTGACAAATGGTGAGACAAAGGCTCAGGCAGAAAAAGGAGGTGATAAAGATGGCATCATAAATCTTTAAACACCATGGTAACACAAAATACCTTGCCATCTAGATTTGGTATTTTATTCGGCATTATTCCTGCTGTTTACTTTGGTGTTTTGGTGTAATTGAGCGTTACATGTGCATAGACAAGTACATGTCCTTGTATTCTCCAGAGACCCTCATCCAGTACTTCATTTAAGACACTGAGCAGCAGTGAACATGGAAAAAATCAGTTTTATTGATAAACAGCCATCCATCATGCTTTAAAAGCTCTTCACTCAGCTTGAAGTGCATTTCATAACAGTTCACAGCTTCCTCCTCACAGGGAATCTGCATGGCGACAGTAAACTCTATGCATCTCACTGGCGACATTTCTTCCTTTCTTTCCATCCAGGTAACTCATTTTTTCCCATTCATACAGGACGTTTTTTTTTAAAGGTCAATCAGCAGCATTGTGTATTTAATGTTATATATTATGTGCAAAGAACGAACAAAATAATTTCCACTAAATGATTTAAACTTTAAGCCGTTTGTACAGTTATAAAACTTCACTTATGTAATATTAGTGGTTGCATATGTTAAGTAAGCTCTATAACAGTATATTATAATTCTGTTTCTTTCATGCTCAAGGATCGTATCATGTATAATAAGTTTTCCCATCCAAACCTTCACATGTTTACCTATAATCTTTTGATATTGGCTGATACAGACCATATCAACCAAGGTTTAATTTCATCTTACAGCCGCTATAATCAATATCTTTGTATCAGCTATGGATCAAATGACCAGTGACCCCCAGATAATTCTCATTTGACCAAACTATCTCAGCCCCTCAGGGATTTTTAAGCATTATCCAACAATTTATTTGGTTGTGCAGCCTGCAAATGTATTGTTCTGAGCTCTCGCTCAGGCTCATCAGTGTTATATCCGGACCCAGCACGCAGCGTTTTTAGTGAAAAAGCTCCAAAACCCCAACGAATGCTACCTGCTCACCACAAGATGGCAATTTAGCAACCAGCTGGTGAACACAGTGGAGCCTTTGCTAAAGAGCCAGATGCTTTCTTGAGGAGTTGCTGGAGAGCAAAATAAAGCTAATGGCCATGACGATCATCATCATATCAGCTTGAAAAAAGTGATATGTGTTGTATTTATACACTTTCTCAGGTGCTGGTTTATTTCAATTGCAGAGTAACCTTTTTTAGATGTCAAATACTGTAGTTACAGTCATGAGACAGTTATTTTTGTGAAGATTACTTAGCAAATGTAATTGTGGAAATACGGAAAAAAGAGGGTAATTACAACAGCTTCATCGCCCACACTGTTAATATGGGTCCGACCATTCAATTTGCTATAATAACTGAGATCATTGAATGCTTCCCTCCTCCTCGTTTTTCCCATCATGCTATTCTACAGTATGTATCATCATGAGTGATGAAAACAAGCCTGGTCCAAGTGACCATGGAAAAGCCAGACGGCTCAAAAGAATACTAAAAAAGGTGCTAGTGCTCCAGAGCCGGGTGCGGGTGTGAAGATCACAATGCCATTCCAAGGGTATGACACAAATTTAAAATGAACCAAACACTGAAGTCTACCAGGTATTTCTGTGTAGTTATCAGGCAACTGCCTCAAATTTACAACTATGGCTCAAACGTAAAAGAAGAAATTTAAGTTCAGCAAGTTAACTATGCCCTGCTACAATGAATAATTCTCACTCTCCACCAGCCACAGCAGGGGACAAATTCAAATCACAGCGGACCTACAGAATAATGACGAGCTTCATATTTATTCATAAGTATGTTCTCTAATAAAATGACAAAATATCAAAAGGTAATGACAGGAAAAAGATGGAAAAATTAATAAACCTCATCAAACACCTGCTGATTACACGGTGTATAAAATTCAAAAGAAAAGAAAGGATTATTTTCTGAATCCATTTAGTGAACAGTCTTCTTTTTTCCACCCGCACCTTGGCCAGATTAATTATCTTCCATCAATTAAAAGGAGCAATTATATTCCAATCTCCTTCATATGCTAATGAGTCAACTCAGGGATGGGACAGGAAATTGGTAATGGCCACCAAATGGTGCTGGCAGGAGATATACTCTGGAGAATAGAGGTGTAAAAGAGGTGGCAGTGTCATATTGAGCCAAAGAGTAAACAGTTGATCGGGATTAAGTACACAGAGGCTCTGTTGACATTTTAGTGATCACCAAATGAGTATATACCGTACATGATTTAACACTGGATATCTGTTCTTATCTAAACTCTACTGCTTGTGACTGCCTGTGTTCCTCTAACTACCACCACCATGACACATGCCATATTTATTTTTACTCAGCAAAACTTAAATAATTTAACTGCTCCTGGAGAGCAATGGACTAGACTCAAGTATAAAAAATCAATATGTTTCAGCTTTAACAGCCTTCATAATGGTGACAGGATATGTGCCAGGTCAGGATGTGAAAAAAACAATTTTACCAATATTGAAAAGAAAGCAAATAGGTTTATCCTAAAGCCTCTGATGTTCATTTTGGAGGGACTGGTTGCGAGAAGCTGGTTGTGTCTAAATGATGACTTTACTTAATCAGCACTGCTGTGCTTTGATCATTCCAGTCCCTCAGTTAGCTTGCTAAAACTGCATGGTATGCTAGCTGAAGCATCACTGCCTTGATGTAAAGACTAGGTCACATGCTAAAATAGAAGAGAATAGAATCACTGTGCTGGATCATTAAAACTATATTTTACTTTTAGATATCTGTTTATATGTCTAAACAACACATTGTTGGCACATGGACAGTTTTCCCAAATATCATATTTACATTACTTACTAACAAAATGTATTTAGATTCATGATTTGACAACATCTGATCAAAGGCTTTGGTGTTTGTAATAATACGTTGTAATCTAGTGTCCATATTAGCAGAACTGTAATTCTTGTCAACATGATGTGTCCCAGGCCAGGAAGTGATGCAGAATAATCCCATAAAAACTCTACAACTTAAGGTGAGTGTAAAAAGGGAATCACTGTTAGTTTTCTAGCAGTAGAGCTAACTAAGCTAGCCCCATCGGTCACATGACCTTTTTCCTGCACATTATAGAGTCTCTGATGCGTACTGCTTGATAATCCCTGTTTATTTCATCTTTGCCGTAGATTGGGTCACTGGAAGCTGACAAACAGCTTGAGTTCACATGAAGAGATGGAGCTAAAAAAAAAAAAAAATGTTTCCTGATTCTGCTAAAGTACATGTTTATAGCAGATGTATATGGGTTTAATGTGGTCACGATGGCAGCTGTATACCAAATTAAAAATGATGTAATATACTGACTGGGACCTTGAACATTATCTTACTCAGACTGTTGACATGTGTCTTTAGTTTTCTCATTCTATTTTTTTTTTTATGATGACTAAATGCAGTAATTCCATTAAAAGTATCTTTAAAGCAAGGTTTGTCCTCGTTATACTTGTCATGTTCCTAAAAACTCAATGTGAAAAGCCATGAATAGTCTCTACTTAAAATTCATGTTTGAAACTTGAACTGCACTTTTGTTTTCCTTTATTGTCTACATTTGCAGAAAATGGCTTCTAGCTTACAAATGCACTGTAGAAAACACATATCAAGGGAAAAGTTCCCATCATTCAAGAGCAGTGGCTGAGCTGAGGAAGCAAAATTGTTCCTTTCATTTCCAACCAGTCAAGTTGCTGTGCAATGGTATTCAGTGGTAAGCAAGACACTGAAATAGAATGGTGCTATCCAGCAAGATGCCATTGTTCACTGGAGACATTACTTTTGAATGTGCTAGACTGAAAGACTGTCGGAACGAGAGCTGCAACAAGAATTACTTCAAGCGACAAAGCTAGCGGAGTATCAGATCTATACAAAACGCTCACACTCAAAGGACTTGGAAAATATCAGGTGAATGCATCAGTCAGTTAGGAGGAGGGCAGAGACAGTTTATGTAGACAGACATTTCCATGATTGTTTTCAACCTCTCAGGCTTCTTGGTTATTGACATACTTGTGCTGCACGCCCTTCCCCTCCCCCAACCAAACACCTCATTGTGTGCCGGTTCAAAAAAAGAAAAGCAGGTTAACAGCATCAGTCCCAGCTCATTAGCTACACTGACAGTCTATTTTACTCACCAAAGTTGCTGCTCCAGTGTATATCTATTTCATCACTGCTCCTTTATTCTGCCGTGTTTAATCTAAGACATCAAACGGTGCACCTTACAAAGAAGTCATAAAACCCCAAATTTCATTTAAAAATGAATGTCGCTTCCAATTACCCAGCAAGGGAGCTCGTTATGATTTTAGTGCTGCTCATTATAATCAAATGGAATCTGACCTTTTGTCCCATTGCACTGCTGTGAGAGGGCCTGTAGGCTGTTGATAAAGAGGGGAGTGACAGGGGTTTTGATGGTAAATTGAAACTATCTGTGGGAGGTTGATGATGGTATTACATAAAGGTTCAAGCATACTCATTCCAGATTTTTTTAAAAAAGAAGAAAAGAAAGTATGCAGATGGCAAAGTCAGGTGTGGACCACAGACCTTAAAGCCCCTTTTCTCAGCAGTAGTGTGATAACATTGAACACTATCATAGGTTCTGCCTCTGTTTCAAGTTTCAAGTTCCTGGAACTAAACTTCTGCACTGCTCAGGAGGTGATACTTAAAGGTCCTATTTGTAAGAAAAGTGGGGGATGTGAAAAAGACTGAGAACCACTGCTGTAGGTAATGGCTCATGTTTGAAGTTCCACTGTGATGCTGTGTTTTTGTTACTCCTTTTCCACTGCATACTATATAATGGGTATAAATTGCTGACAATTTCCTAAACAACTGAACCCTAGAATGCTTGTTAGAATGATTAATTGAGAAAATTAGACAAACTTTAGTGTTTTGTACACACAAGAGTTTTACAACTAGAGGAGGATGCTTACTCATTAGAAAATCAGTGGATCTCTCAAAATCAGTCTAAATGGAAATAATGTGCACAGACAGGTTCTTGCATCATTAATTGCTGATGATAAGCACATAAAAGTTCAAGGTGTTACAAAGAGTGATTCACCCCAGTTTCATGATATCTACTACAATTGCAGGTCTAAACAGCATTCGCAGGAGTTCTTTCCAAGAACTAAATCTCCGTCCTTAGATGACATGATGCGTTTCATGTGCACTGAGGCGACAGCAGCAGACAGAAATAGAAGATGGATCAAAAGAGCTGGGTAGTTAGCATGATCAGTGCAGCCACCGTGGCAGCACAAAAAGAAAACACCACGTACAAAAAACTCAAAACTTCTTCAATCGAAATCAGAAAAATAAATAAATAAATGAATCCAAAACTCAGAGGGAAGCAGTTCTGCCTAAAAGGAGTGCAACCAAGCCAAAAGCAGAGTGAACATTGGTATTGCTCTCCAAAGATAAAAAGAATGCCAAGTTCACAAAGAACAATGAGAACTTGTATTACACTTTGTTACCTCGAGGCAAAACTGCATCTTGTAACTCACAGTTAAGTCAATTTAGGTGAAACTATTTATTTGCACCTCTGCAACCTAAAATGTAGATACAAGTATACCAATTACCTTCTATACCACTACATAACCTACTACTACAGTAATGCATTATTTTCAGGTGTAATCACTTTTCACATACAATGACAACTTCATCACATTTTACCATTAAATAAACTTATATCCGTTTATATCCATTTTCTATACTGCTTAAAGGCTGTGAGGACTGGAGCTTATCCCAGCATGCACTAGGTAGGAGGCAGGGTAAAGCCTGGCCACAGGCTGGATGTGGGAGACAACCTGCACTGACACAGGTGGAAGAGTATATTTCTTTCTAAAAAAAAAAAAAATCATAAATGTCGCTTCTACTGCCATTGCCAATCATCAATCATCTTTTGCCACCTGTTTGGAAATGCTGAATGTCTCCAAAGTAGATAGAGAGATTAAGACTATTCCCCCAGGATGACATTTTGAGGCTGGTGAGAAAATGATTTATGACTTAGCTTGGCCTTCACTTGAGTCTGTCTTTGTGTCTTAAAAGGGACTATAAAGTGTAATCAGGTAGCAGTTAACAGTAAACACTTTGTCTGACCCTCACACCCACAGCGAGCGATGGCAGCTGCGCTGAAACGTAACAGCCCCTCTATCCATCCCGACCGCTTCACTTCTCTCCGGTTTGTTTCGGGCTGAGTCATCCTGCATTTATTATTATCCTCGCAGACGTGAGCCAACCACAGGAAATTTGAACCCAGCCAAATGAGTCACAGGGAGGAGGAGCTGTTGTCGTGTGAAAATGTCGGAAGCAAAAAACTTTTACTTAAAAGATTGTGAACTACAATTTAAACTTAAAATGAAGCCGATATGTAATAGATAGGAAGATTTTTAAAGCAACATTATGCGACCAGTTTATGTTAAAATAAAAACTTTGAAACCAAGGGGCACTGACTGATAACAGGGAGAAAGGTATTGCCTTTATTGCTACTCTGCACCCTGAACGCCTGTCCTTGCACTTTGTAACTTGAGTCAAGTGGGTATAATCTGGGTTTTAGTCGTTGGTTAGAGCATTGGTTCTCAACCTGGGATCGGGACCTCAATGTCTTGAACACCAACCTGATTTTTCTGGGGGGTCACGACTGAAAAAGATCGAGAACCAAACTGTAGGAGCACCAAGTCACACAATATCAATTTGTGCAACCTGTTGCTTTAAATTAGTCCTTGTATCTTTTATTCATTTTTTAATGATTCATTATGTTCAAAGCTTGGTACTTAAAGCCAAAAAAACCAAGCAGTTATACAAACCCTATCAAAATACAACATTCTAGGAAATATTAGGTCTGTGTTGCTGTTTAATGATCAAAAGAAGCATTTTGACAACACTCAGGACAACAGCTAGAGGCTATTCCATTCAGTTAACCTAAAAAAAGAGGTACAAGTAAGTTAGTTGTACATTTTGGGTTCCCCCTATCCTCAGTACCTGTTGTATGAACCGTGGCTTTGACAGCGTCAGTGGCAAGCGATCTGTCACCCACTTTAGGTTCAGTCTTCAATATTTCAACAGCCTTAAGAAAAAGTGCTGAAGCGGCTCTGTGTGAATTCCTCTACTTAGCAATTAAAGCAGCCAAGAAGTAACAGAGACAGTGATGCTATTGACTGTGACACTTTGGCAAAAGGTGCAGGGATCAGCTTTTAAAAGCTTAATTTTTTAACAACAACCTGAAGCCACAGTTTATTTGCCAGCTCACTGTGTCAGACACATAAGCTGGGGAAAACAATCACCAGACACCCTGCACAAAGGCACGGGCAACAAGGAGGATAGTCTTTTGTGGAAATAACTTTGTTTTGAAATGCATTAAATATGAATAAATGTGTTTGCATTGAGGCTTTCAGTTTACACTTGCTGACATTCCTTTTTTCTTTCATAAAACCAGAGCGATTCAGGCTCCCTGTTGCTCTTTCAGTAAATGTCAGTGTTTAAACTGCTCAACAGGAGTAAGCAGATATGCCTCTGCAATCGAAAAATTTGCAGCGTTGAAGAAATATAGAGTTTCTTTACCTGTTACAGACAGCTCAGTAGTCCTCCGTACCACAAAGTTCCCAAACTGTAACTCGCAGGTGTAATTCCCAATGTCATCTTCCCGTACTTCCTTGATAGCCAAAGTGTCCCTCCTCCTTTCTATGGTTTGTCTCCACTGCTTTGGCTTGCATTCCTTTATTTAAAACACAGACAAACACCATGGTGATACAGAATGTTAGAATAAAGTAAATACACTGTCACTGTTAGCATTCAAGTGTAACTAATGTTTGAAATCAGCGGGAAACATGCTATCACTTGCATACCTCTAATTATTACCAACAGAGAAGAGCCTTTATATTTAGTCTTATCTTCAAGCATATTGAATGAAAACAGGCTAAATCCACAAGAGCCCTTTGTTACTAAAAAGCCTGTCATAAAGAACTACAGCAGCTTTCCACACTTATGGTAGAGATACCTCATATCAATATACAAACTCTCAATTTTTGCTTCACTGTTGCACAGACACAAATACTGTTTTAACAGTGATTGAATGGTTGTGGTACGTAAATTGGAAGTTACATCAAAAGCTGTAACATTACAACCAAAAATAACAGTTTTAAGAGGCCAAATTCACAATTAATATGCCGTTCCTTAGGAGAAGTAGGCATGAGTTTGTTTTATTTATTCATACCTGAAGAAATAAATATGACTGAGTTACTGTAGTATTAATGCAGTGAAAAGTAGTTGTGCAGTAGTAGTAGGTTAGGCCTACGCAGTATAATCTAACTTTGTGAAATATTTATGGCTTTTAGAGCAGATCACATGCTAAGGATGTCCTTTTGTATGATGCGATGCATTTTCCTTATTTGAATATGTTAGTTTAAGAGGACATTGGGGTATGTGGGGTAGGCGGTGTCATCACAAGATGATGCATGGTTATTTATGTGTATCACAATCCGTGCAGTAAGGAGGTCTCACAGTGCAAACTGTGAAGTGAAGTGTAGATATCAAACTCTATATTTCCTATACCAAATTGAAATATTATTTTGGGGTCGCTCCAAAAAATTATCTATTTAAAAAACACATCTCAAAATGGATAAAAGGACTGACGACAGGTGACAACTGGATTAACATAAACTGAACATATATTTAAGTGTTCAGTGTCAAATACTGGGAAGGTTACTGGTGACAACTGCTGACAGTAAAGTCAGTATAACATTTTTTCAAGTGAAGAATGTGAAAAGTTGGAAACACAGAACTGAAGAGCACACTTCCACCATTGCTCAGCCTAAAGTGTCTGACCTCTGGTTACACTACACAATACACATTATATATTTCCACAGCATACTGTCATGCAGGATTATGTATGGAGTTCTTGGCTCTTCAGATTTTGGGCCACAGAACACTTGCAGCAAAGGAAACTGGGGCGCTGTGGGTTTGGTTTTCGGTTTCGAACTGTGCTCCGATACAGGCCTCCCAGAATTCAATCAACCCCCACTGACGAAATGAGAGCCAATAACCAAAGGGTCTAGAGCTCACAGTCATTATCTGCTATTTTAATTTGATTTAGTGGGAAACTGGAGAAGCATTGTGGCCACCTAATACAGCACACTTTCACGTTTGATGAATTGGCCCCTGAGATTGATCTAACAGGTCTGTCGGAGTGGCCCTGTTGGACACGGGTGGTCTGACTGGGTCAGTTACACTGAGGGCGTCACAACTTTACCTGTGGAAGAAGAGAAGGTTTCAATTTCAAGATAGATTTATTTCTGTCAGTTATATATCTAATTTGTTGACGCTTTTCAGAGAGTCAGAGAGGAGATGATATTTGAAGCTAATTAGATCTGAATATGGCTGACCTTATCTGGGGTATTCTTCAAATAAATAAAAGAACTTCCTGCGAGGCAGCCTTTTAATGTAATTGAAAGGTTCCATTTCTAATAACATGCATGAAAGGTTTCAGGTGGCAGACAAACCCCTTCCTTTAACTTACATTTTGCAACTCTTCATTTAAAAAGAAATGAATTCAGAAGGGACTGTTTGTGCAAAATGTAAATAAAACGGGTAAATCTTACCTTGTACCACACAATCTCAGGCTCCACTCCCGGCTGTATATAATCCTCAATGCCCGGGCAGGTGATGTCTTTGCTTTTGCTTAGTTCTGCCTTCTCAAAGAACCTCATTTTGGAGTTGTAGCAGAGGTCTGTGTCGTTCTCTGCCACTGTGAGAGACATGGACACCTTCATGCAGTATGTGGAGTTCCTGCGAAAATACAAAATTAATGAATTAGTCACAGAAATAAATGAGCTTGTGTCATATTGAAGTCTTGCCAGCAGTCCATCTCTGGCTTCACATAAATTCGGAGTCAAAATCTCAGCAAGGCTCATTCATTTAATTCCATGTGAATCACTAAATGCATCAGAGGGAGACACAGGGAGAAATCGTCCTGTTGAAACAAATTAATAATTTTCAAAATGTGTCTTTTTTAAAAAAATGAGAAATCTCTCCTTTAATGTTGAGTGTTGAATCATTATCTCTAGTACGACCCTAAATCCGGACAATTACAGGTTCTTACAATTTTTTCTCATCCATTCAAGTATGAATGCCAGTAATGCATGACATGTCTGCCTCTAAACCATAAATGGAAAACTAAAACTACGTATGTATGTATAATGTACACGTGTGTGTATAAGAGGCAGGGACACGAGTGGAGATATGGAGCGACGGCTCGGAATGTCAACAGCTCTTGAAGATTGATTGAGCCTTTTGTTTTCACGTGTTAGGCAGAAACAGCTCGAGCTAGCAGAAAATTACTTGCTACAACTGATGTACTGTAACTGCTCAGGTCATATACATAAAGAAGAAAATTTATAATGCAAGGGAAAGGGGGCGTAAAATGCGAGATTACTTGAAATGTTTGGACTACATGCTTGCCTGGGCCCACAGATACTGGTGAATATTCATCCACGGTGGAATAAACATTTTACTGCTTAGTGCTGCAGTATACCTTCAGTGGATTTGTGTTGCCCTGAACGCTTGTCTCATAAATACTGAACCAATCTCCGCTTAGCGTTCTTATGTGTATATGCAAAAACCTTGTAGGGATCCTGACAAGATCTAGTCCTGGTCCACAGCCGCAGGAGAAGAAAAGATACAGCTGCTAAGCATTTATAGGTAGCCTGTTTGGGTCATTAATGGGACAGTGATTTTGAGATTGGATCTGCTGCTTGAGTAATTCTTAACAGAACATGGGAATCAATGAACACATTGATTCACTGCGAAAGTTGTGCTATCTGAAGGAGGGGAACAGAAGCAAAGGTCCTTGATGATCAATGAATTCAATAAGAGCACCTTTTCTTCGCCCAAACTGGCTAATAAGACTGTCACAATTGACAAGTACTCTGGCATGACTGCAGCAAATCCCTCCTGGTTAAAAGACCAAACAAATTGGCAGTGTTTAGGAAAATCTCATTGCTAATTTTCCAACTAAAGCTGGTTACACAAATTGAGCTGAACCAACAAA
Source organism: Pagrus pagrus (assembly GCF_965226575.1). Lineage (NCBI taxonomy): Eukaryota > Metazoa > Chordata > Actinopteri > Spariformes > Sparidae > Pagrus > Pagrus pagrus. Next base: position 14,209,178 of record NC_140206.1, on the reverse strand, counting down.
CAATTACAAACATGTTAAATCCTTACATAATTGCGCAGCATTAACTGCCTCGTGGATTAGCACAACACACACTGGTCTTCGCTACAGTGTTGACAAACAATCCCTCGGCCTTCGAACTGGCCAGTGCCACGCGCTCCGCTTACAGTGAGTGTGCCATTTTCATGAAGCCCGGATGCAAATGTGACATGATGTGGAGATTATCCCAGACAACTTCTACCAGATGGACACCTGTGCAAATGAGATCCCACGGGTGCGCTCTCTTCCCTGTTAAATATTCTGGGCAGCACTGATAAACTCGCCCGCTGCAAGAGAGAGAGAGAGAATTGTGTCATCTGCTCCGCATGAGTGATCGATGGTGTGGGCCAACACTTTGTCCTACGATGTCTTTCCAACATTTCACATCCATCAGGATGCCTTTTGAGCCTGAGGAGCAAGGCGATCTTTTGACTATCCACTCAGCAGGTATAATATTCATGAAGCCTCTTCAAAGAACTAAGCAGCAAAATTATCCCACTGCTGCATGCTCCAGAGACTTCACTGTATTCTATGCAGTGAGCATTCAATGCCTGTGGAACCCTCTGCATACTGCGTACTGCAGATACAGTGATAACAAGCTCGGTGATACCATGGCATTAATGGCCGAGAGTGTCTGTCAAATGTGTCAAACTGAAGGGGATATGCAATGTCGTGGCAATGATAGATAGCATCCTGCATACATCAACTCAGAGAGGTGCCAGGCTGACAGCTACTGTATACAGCTGGAGGGCAAGCAGAGGACTTGCAGAAAATGCAGTGAAATTATGTGCAATGGTCAGTTATGAGTTAAGCAGCCTGCTGAAATAATTATAACTGGCATTCTGTGGAAAAACAGCAGTTTCTACCTACTACAGGATACTTCAGCATTGGTTAAATTCACAGATTCATTTATAGACTTATGTAGGCAGTTACTGCTACTTTCAGAGTTTTTTTAGTTAAGTTTCTTTTTGTTTTTGTTTTATCGACTGTCAATTAAATCTGCCCCACCAGAAGATGAAACCAGATTGAACCTGCCCTTTAACCAGCAAGTGTTCGCTCTGATATTAAATAATAGGCAGCAGAATTGATTTGGAATTCTCATGAGAATCCATGGCACCTGGGGGGAAATTAATGAACCAACTTAATGAATCTCTTAATTAAAATAACTCCTGTCTAATAGAAATTGGATGATGGAATAATTGCTGATTATTCATTACAGTTTACTTTCAACGAACAATAATGTTCTCCGAGAATTGTCTCAATGTAATGCACATATCACAAGGCAAGAGGTCCAAAGGTTGATTGAAGGTTACCTCGGAAAAATGTCATTACAAGGTAGTGACATAAACCCTTAAATGCCATTTCGGTATATGTTCTAAATGGATTTGATTCTCACTGTCTCACTTGCCGTGAATAACTTTGAAATTTAACGTCTACAGGAGCTTGAAATGCTTGCATCAATGCAGCTTTTTAAAAACAACCAAAATATTCCTACTGCGATCAGGGCATCAGGCTCAGAGATGTTGCTAACAGCTGCCAAATCATTACCGTGTCCCTCAGCATCATTGTGGCTGTGTATATATATCTGTGTATCTGTGTGTGGTATACAGCATTGTAGCTAGGCACAGAAATGAAAGTGAGTTCTAAAGGTTCAAGGCCAAGAGGAAAGAGCCTGAAACAGCAAAAAATAGGATTTCGAAATCCCATCAAGAAATATGAGCAGAAATAGAACATTTGAAGGGCACTTGTCTTTTCAACACAACCTTTGCAATAAAATGTATTAGACCCAACAACAAGTCTGGCTACACTGCTGTAAGTACCTGTAATAGTCAACCACATGTATAGTAGGCTTGCCACAGTAGTCAGTGTTGCTAGTGATACATGGATGACAGGCGTAGACCAATTACATTACTTGCCCACTGCCCCCACTGGCATTTTGCTTTTTTAAAAATCAATAATTAAGACGACGGACGCTACAATTTCAAACTGCTGCAGGTGTCTACTGTGTGCAGCAGAGGGACCAGCAGCAAAATTGCACAACAGAGTAGCAGGAGTCACATTTCACTTAGCGTGAAAGACTGACAAGACGATGGTGGTGCATTTGTTGTCAAAGCAAAAAGAAAAGGTGTCTATTTGGTAATATTTAGGATTTAAACCCAAATCCAAATAGGGAACCTGACAACGTCAATGAGGTAAAAGGAGTTGGTTACTTCACTGAGAAGTTGAAGGTGTCATGTGCAGCTCTTCATCTAACAGCTCCTTCTTGTTCTATTACTCCCCTATTTAAACTATTCCCTACCATTTAAAATTGATCCACTGTCAACACTGCCGACAGTTGTTTTTCTCTGTAGACGTAATTTTAATGAATGAGGGAAATGGAAAGCGTAACCCCACTATCTTCCATAGATGTTCAATTAGGTTAGAATCTGGTGACTAAAGGCCACAGTTTATGATTCACATTATTTTCATACTTAAACAATTTAGTTACCTCTCACGCCCCACATGGAAGCATCCAAATTTCTTTCTCTGCTAATTTATTCAGGTTCTTTTTTTTCATTTGTGACCTCATGGCCAGATCCAGCCAAGCTAGATAATCCTTTCGTTGTCTACAGTGCCTGCTGTGTCTGAAGAGGGCACAATGAGTCTGGGACTGCTGGAATTCTCTAAAACCCCATAAACTGTTTCAATTCTTTTCCATTAGGCTTCACTTTGTACCCCTGTGTAGCAAAAGCTAAAGGAAATCACATCAACAGGGGCCCAAGTACACGAGTGACATCTTTTACCATCCATATTGTTGCCACTTGTGTCAGCATATACCTGAGATCAAATATTAATGTCAACCAAGCCTAAGTCATGATATGGTGGGCAGATGTAAAACCTGCCCAGAGCTTCCCCGAGAGAGTGCATACAGAGAAGTTAATGCAGCCTGGCATGATTGGATGTGCCACGTTCCTTTAGAGTCAGATCTAACAATGGCTTTAGACAGGCAGGGAAAAGTCTGGTCAACATCAAGAAGAGGCTGAGACAAAGACAGGTCAAATTCCAAACCGATCAAGACTGCGAAAAACTCTGAGGGGTCAGGAAACCAGTCTTGATACTGAGCTAGAGACTGACATTGGACTCTGGACACAGGTGCAAACTTATAGCATATGAGCATTGCATCATCCCCCGGCAGTCTTGTCCTACCTTCCCTGTCCACCAAGCCAAGATTAACCCAGACTGAGATAGGGTCGGCCCAGTTATCCTAAATCAGTATTTTATGGTCCCCGCATTATTTATGGCCAGAGCGAAGGTCATAGTGAGCAGTGGGAAGACTGGGGCTCCTACCTGTAGCGCCCGCTCATAACTCACCTGTCAACTCTTGTACCAAGCCCGGGATGATTAAGCACCTCGGCTCCCCAAATCTGACTGTGGGCCAACTTGCTCCTACTTAGCCTCTGTCTAAGAGTGTGGCACTTGCCTGCCATGCTGGAACAATCGACTCCTGCTTCAATTATAATCCATCCACCTCTTCTCTCTTTCTCTCTCTCCCTGTCTGTGTTTGTGGTTTGTCTCTGTCCCTGCATCCGCCCGCCCTTTTCTCTCTTGTCTTGTAGTACACAATTTCCCAGGGAGGAACACATACTTCTGCGGATAATTTAGTTTTGCCACGCTGTGAAAAACACATGCCTGCCCCGGTCTACACACTTGCGTCCACACAAACAAGCACACACCTACAGACACTGAATATAGATGGTATCGTAACATCAATACAGTCAAACAAGATTGGTGGTAAAAGTCGGTTCATGTTGTAAAAACCGAGCAAAGACGTGTCATCTCCTTATTTTCATGCTTTTTTGGATAAAAAAATTCAGTCGCAACTTAGCAGTTTAAAATTATTCTTTTATTATGCAGCAAGAATATTTTTTCATCCAGATGATTAGAAAATGGATTTAGGGATTCTGAAAATACTTGTTTTGGGTTTTTTCAGAAATCTCTGGGTTTATTATTCAGAAAAACAGATGCCTATCTTTGTGCCTATCTGGAATTAATTCTGGTAAGACCATTGAAGAACCCTTTGCAGGACCACAGAGTCCCCAAACCCAACCATTCAAACTACTTTTCTCAATTTACACAATTCAGTGCAAATACAGCTGCAAAAGCAATCATCTCATCCGCAAAACCTATATTAAACTAAGAACATATTTTCGAACAAGTCTGAGAATTCCTCCAAGGCTCCCCTTGAGTTGTGTGTCTCAAACTGACAGCAGCACTTCTTGTGTGCAAACGCATTAGTCAGTCATATCCAAGTCGATGCCTTCAGGGAACTCATTTTCCATTCCACGACACCCTCAACTCATCGTTATGCTACCAACCTGATTCCATAACAAGCATAAACAATTTGTCTCTATTGTATTCTCTTCTAACTCCGTCATGACCTTATTCATTGGTCCCCAGGCCATTTGGGCGTAATGTATGAGCAGCCATACTGCCATGCATATCAAATACAAACCGCCTCATGCCGACAGTACTGCTGCTGGATTGGGCTGTTGCACTGAGGGTATGGGCCATATGTCTGAAAAGAAATTAAAAATAAACCAGTAGTTGTTCCGTGAATGAGAGAGAGAGAAAGAGATGTAAGCCAAGGATGTTCCCTGCAACTGGAAATAATGTGAATAATCGGTCAATCAGCATTCCAGAAACTTGTATTATTTTTCACAAGTAGCGTTGGGCAAGCCTTTCAACAGCTGGCTTAGCTGCTGTTACTGTATGCCCGCACTGAAGAGGTCCCATCGTCATAGTGAAGCGCAAAGTTCAGACATCCTCAAACTCTGCACAAAACCAGGTAAGTCCAAGAATTTACAAAATGTAAATAAAAACAACCTTTTAGTTGCTGCCTGTCACGGGTGAAAATGATGCTATGAGATTGGTGACTGGAGCAAAACAGGAAAGTTCCAGCTGAACAGCTAAACAATGAGTCAAAACTCACTATAATTCGACCCCTTTTAAATTGTCACATTGTTTTAACATTGTCACTTGATAAAGATATCGATTCCATTTTAGAGATTAATGTTTATTTTTACTGGACTCTTTATGAATGTATGTTCTTGTATTTATTGTTGTGTGTTTACATTTTGCAACAAAGGGTTATTAAAGGTATTGGCAGACAATCCATGTTTATTACTTTTGAGGAGATTTTGGATTTAAGGAGTACCCTATCTGTTAGATTACTGATAAATGTGTGAAAAGTTGTGATCAATTTACTGAAATAAGCTTAAAAACAAAAAAGAAAGTTGTTTATGACTGATTTCAATGCAGAATATTTATTCCTTGTGGAGGTAAGATCTGAAAAATATATTCATTTGCTTTTGAAAACTAAATGACTCTTTTACAAAAGCCAGTCAGCAATGATGCTGCCTTGTCAAACACTTTAATAACACTATCAGGTCAGTTTTTTATAATTCTAATATTGTTTCTGCCGCACGTCCAAGCCACTTTCTTCTTCTCCTCTCACCCTAAGGATCCAGGCAAGCTGTGAGTTCTCTCCTATATCACGGTTTGACTGATAGCTGCGGTATTGCAGATGTCTCGCTTGGAGCTCCAAGGGGAAGAGAGGGGAGGCAGGGATAGGAGGCGGGGAGGGTGGGAGGAAAAGTTGGCTGTGGTGCCAAAGTGATTGTGCTTGGGGAATGGTATTTCTGACATTTGTCTGGCAGATAAAAACCACCATCAGATATGAGGAAGAGAAGGTCAGTGTCCCTGCTATCAGATAGCAATGGTTTGGCATCTTGTTTGATGACTTCCTCCGCTCAGTGTGGACCAGGAGAGCCAAGAGGCTGGATATATATGGGGAGGTGACGCTGAGGATGTGACTGGATAAAATCCCTCAGCTGCCGATGTGGAAATATTTAACCTGGATGTTATTTTGAAGTTCACGGTATTTTAAAAACTGACCTATTACAAATAAAAAACAAAAAAGATTAACATGAGAGCAGAAAATAACTTGAAAAAAATTGGCCACATACGACTCTTTGCTCAATTGTCCTGCTCAGTCATGCAGATTGCAACAACTGATTTGAGTCAAGAGGTCTCCCAGAATAAAATCTCCTCAGCCAACCTTCCTCTCCTTTGCTCCCTGTAGCCAGGAGCCATTTTAGCCCGGCTTAATCAAATGGAATCGAGCATGGGACAAATGTCCAATCAGAGGGAGCGTGAAGGGCATGCAATGAAATTGGCTGAGACCGTAATGCAGGCACATGCTGGATTAAACTTTCATTCCAATTTCTTCAAAGAGTACCCAATGTACATCAAAATGAGCATATGCAGGGGCTGGTTAGAAATCAGAGATGTTGGACACTTTTGCTGCGCAATTGAATAAATAGTCTATAATAGTAGAGACTTGAGTATTGTTTTGATTTGGTCCAAATATTGAACATCCCCTTTACATAATGATATATTTGGAATGTAAGCATATTTCTTGAAGTACTCAAGCTGGGTTTAAAAAAGACCTAAAGGAAAGATTCTGTTTTTATATTGTATGAACAAATATTTGTGATTTGTATTAAAAAATATAAATTTGGCTTCCAGACTGTGATTATAACCAGAAAAGGGACTAATATTCTAAATACTAAGTGCAAAGTTTTGGCAGCTAACTCTGAATGATGTGCCAGTGAATTAAAGAAGAGGAAATACTAATGTTGATCTTTTACTTTGAATCAGTCAATGTTGTGTTTTCCTCACATTGACAGGACAAGCAAATAAATGTGTCTGGTTCCTCCATAATATCTTAAATGCCAGTCAGTGTTATGACAGTGAATTGCTCCTGTGCATCATGCTAAAAATCTGCAGATATAGGTTAAAATTTAAAAGCTGAAATTTCCAAGTTAAGTGGAAATCAGCACTCCAGTTAGAGTGGATGCTTCACAGGTGCCCATAGGTGAAATATAATGGTACTGTATGAGGCCATTAATGCACTGTACCTGCCATTATGCAATAAATGAATGTGGGTTTCTCAGAAACTTGGAAAAGTGACACACAAATAGAAAATGTAGAGTTGTTATTTTGCAGCGAAGATAGCGTGACACATGTTATATACTGTAATCATGGTTTCTGGCTCTAAAAGCACACATTATGGGACACCACCAAGGATTGGAGAATGAAATGATTGTGGCTGAATGCATCAGGGCTAATCTCAGTATGAAATATGTGCAGGAAAAATGACTGTTATTCAAATAAATATAAATCCAGCCCATTAACTAAATGTAACAGAACTATCCAGAGACAGTATAATGTTCTTCTTATCATAGCCTTTATTTATTCCACAAAGTATAGAATTTCATGCGTTGATGACACTGACGTACTATAATGCACGCGTGGAAAAACATTTATCTGCAATGTTTTCAAGCTTCTGAGCCTTTGCTGTTATATTTCTATAATGAAAGAGTTTGAATAGTGATCGGCGAGAAAGAAAAACTATTCATTTAAAAGTTCTAAACAAATAAATAGCATCTCGAATACATTTTATTTTCATTTGGAAGTAAAATGAGAGTCTATTACTACCCAGCACCTGGCCCAAAGTGGTTCCATGTGCACCCCCTTTTTTGACACTGCCATTGTAACATCAGACGTCCAGAGTGAATATCTGGCCAAGTTCACAGCACCACATCACGGGCTGCATAAAGCATAGTGTGAGAGGTGGACTGAGCCCAAACAGCAGCCCATACATCATCAGACAATGGCTGCTGGAAAACAGCCTCTGCTAAACCACACAGAGCCAACTAAAAGGCTGTCGACAGACAGTGTGTCGACAGAGCAGTCTCTCTATACAGGTGTAAAGAATACTGAATATAAGGGAGCATCATCAATAACACCTGGCTGGTGGATGAAGCAGCTTGGCAAATCCATATCACACAATTATCTAAAACCCCACCTGGGCACTGTGAATAACTGCTGCCAAAGATTTGGCACCTATACTCTCCGTTAACCTCTTAAAAAAGTAATGTGAAGGTTTCTTTTTTCCCCCATCATCCATTGCTGTGGTGTTTCTGTGCTGTTGATGAAGTTGATGTAGCTTCTGTTTAGCCATTATGGCCATTACAGCTCATGTCAACAGTACATATCTTCTCCAGACTGCTGCTGTCAGATACATAAAACATGTCAGTGTACCTTTGTGGGCTGTAAGCCATGCTAGCAGTCATGCTCTGGGGATGGCAATGTCAGTTGGTTAGTTGGTTCACCACTTTGGTCCAGACGGAATAACTTAACAAATATTAGATATATTTTAATTGAATTTTGTACTCTAATGCCACCATGAGGTTAAAGCTACCAGTTATCCATTAAAAAAGCTTAACATCCACTTGATGGATTGGAACAAAATTTGGCATACATGGCCCTCTGACTTTTCATCCAAAATCAAAATTTCAGTTTTGTCCAAAACTTTGGCTTTCGACCACCTATTATGGGGCTAACTAGGGATGAACAAGTACTCAGCTGAGACAAGTTTCCGGACCAGGAAATGTATTTTAACCACTTCCAGTTGAAGCCCCTTTCATTTTGAGTATGGACACAGATAATTTAGTTTACAGATACAGATAGAGATAGAGGTGTACTCGCTCATCCTTCATGCTACGATTATTCTTTTTTTTTTTTTAAATCTATCAATTGTAGCATAATCTAATACTATGATGACTTAATACATTTGCCATGAAAATGATGTGATAACTTTAACTATTTGCTTTTAATGCCATTTCCTCTCTGCTTCAATAATATCACTTTCCTTAGTAAAACTGCTGAAAAGTCAGAAAGAAATTCCAGATTATTCAAAGAGAAGAGACACAAGGTAAATTGAAAGAAAGAGGCAGGGTATTCAAGTTTAGTAACATAATTGGATTAAAAAGTTAATTTTCCTTTATTGTGACTGACAAAACCTCATCAATATGTGCCCTTAATAAAGCCTATTAATAAACATCCATCAGGGCTCCATTGTTATAGCTCTCCTCGCCGAAGCTATTCCACGGAGCCGCAGCTAACTGATTGTCTCCTGCCAGGTAGCTTATAACACAAACACCATCCTTATATTATACATCATCCATAACCCCTGGCAGCACAAACCGTCCCTGCTGCTCCTTAGTCTAGCGTCTCTCATTGGCTTTGACAGCTGGGCTGGATCAATTGGACAGGCCCTGACTCAGGCTGAATGACAGAGTGTTCCAGACAGCCCATTCTGACTGTCACTTCCCTGAGAGATCACCAGCCACTCCTGCCCACGAATACTAACACAGTCAACATGGCTGCGGTCTGGGAAGCCCTCTTTAAAACGTGTTTGTTCCCTGTGTGAGTTCTTGGTATGTATGTGTGCACGCAGGTGCCAGGTGAGGTGCGCTCAAATTGACGCACACACACACACACACACACACACACACACACACACACACACACACACACACACACACACACACACACACACACACACACACACACACACACACACACACACACACACACACACACACACACACACACACACACACACTTTGTTGTCTTTCGCTTCCATTGTTCTTTGCTGGTGACAGGCCAGGTATTGCAGGACATGCAGGAAACCCATTAATAAGCCTAGGACAGTGGCAGCATGCCAGCACCAGTGGACAGGGTCAAAGGTGAAACACTAGCTACCTGCCAAGAAATGGAATCCTCCCTGCACTGCTACATCTGTCCTTAATCTGACACTGTAATCCCTGCACTTTCCACTGCGATCGATGCGCTGGGGATGTGTTTCTGCATTTGTATATCCATGACTGCTGCGTGTGTGTCTTGTGCATGCTGAGGGGTTTGCTTGTTTCTGCTAGAGGTTGAACATGCAGGGTAATGTCTCTCTGTGTGTTGATCTAAAAGGTGAAAAGAAGAATTATGCCATCTAAAGACCACTGAATAATCATATTGTAATTGCCTAGTCTGGCCTGCTCCTCTTATCACTATAGACACTATCAATAGTGGACGGATCTTCTGGGTCTTAAAAGTGAAGCCAATGCAGGGCCTTAAAATTATATTCTTTCTAATGGCCAGCAGGGGGCAACTTGTAAACAAGAAGTTCAATGGTATGTAAGCTTATGAGAAAATGACCCTACTTCTCGCTTGATTTAATACCTCAGTAAACAGTCTCCTAATTAGTTTATGGTCTCAACTGCTAGTTTAGTAAATTATGGTCCCATTTACAGTAAAATAGAAGATAAAGCAGGGAATGCTTAGGGAGTGGCTACCTTCTGATAAGTCACTACACCGGTGTGTTCTCTTGTTCTCAGTCACATCCAATTAGGATATCTTCCCGGGCTCCACCCACTTTCCCAAACAAAGTCGCTTCTGCCTCAACAAAAACCAAACAGCTGTAATACCAAGCTTAAGCCTTCAAAACAGTGGTTCACAAACCAATAGCAAACGTCATGGTGGGTTTACACTTGCATATCACAGACAACTTTGTTCACTATGGCTAGATGTTCATGGAAACTAAAGGACACTACATTGTTTCGCACACAGACATCAATATATTGTTGAACAGTAAATGAGTGAACAATTTAAGATTTAAAAGTTAGTGGAGCAATAATTACTTGATTTTAAACACCTCAAGATGACTGACACTTACTGTAGAAAGACAAGAGACCTCACAAATTTCAATTATCTAACACAAATTATTTTCGTCTCGACAGTCAGAAAGTTGATTAAAGTGACATTGATAAGCAATGAAAATCAGCTGGAAATCATGCATGTGATTGTATCAAAGTAAAAACAGACATGCACAAATCAGTTTGCCTTGCCAATTCATGCTGCATTTGAGCAGAAAAGGCAAAGCAAAGAAGACAACATGCTACATAACGATGAGAGGGTGGATGAAGAGATCAGGCAGTGTGGACTGAGAGCTCTGCAGAGAGCTGGTGGTGGCCGAATTGGTGAATGTCAGGTGAGCTGTGGCTCTGCAGTGAAACTTGGATGAACTGGATTATAAAATAATATCCTGTCATTTACAGCACACTGCCCCATTTTAGCGTTTGCCCGCCATTTTGTTCTACTTTTAAAATATCTTTTTTTACACATGTGATTTTGACTTTCCTGATCCCAGTTGATGAGAGTCAAATGAAAGACAAAAAACTAGAAAAACTGAATACACACACTTTACTGTCTAAATCACATACTTTGAGATCAACGGTGAACCGTCTCCAAACATTTACTGCATGTTTTTTCTTTTTCCTGTCACTATGTTAACCAGACCAGCTTTTACTTGGCTGTCTCTGCTGTCAGTGAGGTATAAAATAGCAGGAATTAGCAACTTTGTAATGCTAATAGGCTTACAGAGACACTTGCAGCAGTCCTGGGGACTTAGTGGTATCCTCCAAGTACCCGGATGGCCTGCATGTGTGTGTGAGTGTGTGTGTGCTTTTTCTGCCACTGCAGATGTTTTTGCTCTGCATACAACAGAGCTCCTCGGGGTAAGACATCTGAGACACCTCGATTTGACACACGACACTGCTCATCTGCTCCCTTCTGCTCCTACTGTATATGGTATTGTTATAGGTCCGGCTTCATATGTTCATAATGCATGTTAGATCTATGTGTGTGTGTGTGTGTGTGTGTGTGTGTGTGTGTGTGTGTGCATGAGAGACAACACAAGAGAGTAAAAGTGACAGGCATACAAGCTCATACTGTTGTGAGTCTGTGCATGTGTGCGCGTGCTGAAGTTGGCCTGCTTTTACATAGAGATCGGAGTTCCTGTCAGTGGCAGCTAGTCTCAGGGGAGCAGAGAACTGACATGTCGCGTTTGTGTCTGTGGGTGTGTGTGTGCTAGCGTATGACGATGCCCTCTGACACCCTTAACGGCAGCTGAGCAAATACGCAAAGATTTGAGGAGTATGGGCACACTGCCCTGTGTTAGGACAGGTAGGAAGGCCACAAGTGTAGAGACAGAGTATAATGTAAAACATGGAACAAGGCCAAAAAGGAAGTATTTGTGTATATGTATATATGTGTATATATGTGTGACCATGCATCATAGAGAATGAAAGAAATAAATGATGTACAGTAATAAATAGAATCCACCCTACAAGTAATTTAACGTCATATTCAATCTAATATGTTTAACAAATGACAAACTGGAGCGTTGTGAGATAGCTCTACTTCACAGCATTCACACAAATCTTGAAACAAGAACAAAGAAGTGAAGTCGACTCAAACACTATTAATAACATGCCTCTTGATTAAGAAAGGACTTGAAACTACATGATTTGAATTGGAAATAATTGTGTTTATCTGCAACATTTCTCCCAGCTGCTTTTCAGACTTGAAAACTTTGCTGACTGCAAAACTTATTAAGATGTTTGTGCTTCTTTGCACTGTGCAGATGTGCCTCTGTCATCTGTATTATACCACACTGTGCTCAAGCTGCTCACAAATCCTGTTTCTTTGATACTTCGCAGAGCTTTCTTTCACAGGGGCAGCACACACAGGTAAACCTGTCTGCTGATGTCCTGCTCGCCAGACATTTGTCTTGTCTTAATGCTTGTAAGCCTGGCAGTAATTATGACTTGGGTAGAACAAAACAGCACCTTCAACTTTAACCATCATAAGGGCTGGGTGACATGATTGTAATGATATGAATATGAATAATTATCCAATGGAATGCACACCGATCAGCCAAAACATTAAAACCACTGGCAGGTGAGGCTACTAACAGTGATCAACTTGTTACAATGCAGTGTTCTGCTGGGAAACCTTGGGTCCTGGCTTTCATGTGGATGCCACTTGCCACGCAAATTCACCCAAACACTGTTGCAGACCAAGTACAGCCCCTCGTGGCAACAACACTTCCAGATGGCAGTGCCGCCCCAACAAGACAATGACTTCCAAACAACAAAAATCGCTCAGGAATACCCCGAGAAACTGGCATTGGGGGGTGCCGTTACTGGTGTTGGGGGGGTGTATTTGTCTGCATCTTTGTTTGGGTTTGGATGAGTTCAGTGTGTCAAGTGGCAATGCCAGGACCCAAAGTTTCCCATCAGAACACTGCAACAAATTAATAATGGAATAATTTAGTTGGGATATCAGAATTTTGCTCAACAATAGATAGATAACACACTGGCCTCCAAGTTTCATGGCAGCAAACTGACACAGGTGCTGCAACATTGTGTGTTTACTGGCTGAGGCCATCCCGATGTGGGTGTATTATGATTATTCCGCCTACACTGTTAAACTTTGCCCAGTGCAATAACACCTGTCACAGACAACTGGCAGACAAATCTCTTCCCTGGAGAGCTTGTGGACAGTTCTGACAGTTCCTATAGTACTGAGTCATATCATACACTCACACAAGATTGGCTACAACAGAAAGTATGTTACTATATGATACGACAAAAGCAAATATAAACAAATGCTGCCTCATTTACTGTTATCACAGTTTATCATTTGTGATTTTTCTGGTTCAAAAACCCCAACTATATTGCATGATTTAATAAATTATGATAAATGTTGTAATGTCAGAGCGCAAGTAAAGTCACCAAGCAAACCAGATTAGGTTCTAATTCCATATAAGGACATTAGAGAATTCATATACAATGCTTGAAATGACAAAGGAAGGATTTGCAGTTTCACAACAATGTATTTTTTCTATTCATTAGTGAGTATTGGTTGACAGCCTATTCCACCTGCATGCATTTTTCATGTAGTCCTGCTCAATAATCTCCCTGTTAAACAGTTCCCCTGCTGCTTCATGACAGAGAAGGACAATCAATAACAAATTTTACATGGACATGCGTATGTAGGGAAAATGCTTAAATGCTTATTAAGCCAGGAAACAATGACTGAATGGTTTGAGATGCATTCCTGTTTTTTAGGATTCCCCTAGATACCTCAGAGAAAATATGATCCAGAAACACAAATGTTCATATAATTATAGTATTTTACTGGAATTTGATACACAAGAACCTTAAACTAGTGCCTCGCTGTAATCCTTACACACTGCACTGACTGCTGAATGGGACAAGAGAAATGGTAAATGATGACAAACACTTTCACAAAAGACAGTGAAACAATCATTTCTAGGTGTTGTCTGAGGACAAGAACTTCAACACTCATGCATGACATTCTTGGATACACTCGTGTCTATACTTGCCTTGAGACAATAACGTCATGGGAGCCCATAGTAACTGGGATTGAATTGTTATGACATGCTCAAGTATGAAATGTATCCAGTGAGAGATGATTTATTGTTGTGCCGTGATTCATTCGTTCCACCGCTGAGCGCTCTAATTCCCTGGGTCCCTTCATGTATCAAAAGGGCTGAGGATTCTCAAGTAAACACACTGCCAAGAGCCTAATCCAAATGTGATATGTTAACATATGCAAGCACTGATCATCTATAGGACCCATGCTGCTGAGACAAAAGAGAAGAGCAATCCTCTGATTTGGCGGTAGCAACTGGAAATTGAAATGAGTCACGTCAGTGCTATGCGTTTGTAAAATTGGATGAATCCATTCCTAACACGTTGTCAACGCTTGAGTGAATAATGAGAATGGGACAATGGCAAATGTTGTTGCAAACTTCATACTGGAGCCATTTTGAGGTTAATAGCTTAGACTTTCAAAGCGGTAGTTTAAGTATCATTACTGCAAAAGCACTTCGGTTTGGCTCTATTTAACCTCTGCCATTGAATGACAATACATGACATATATGGAATACATTTTCTACCATATATAGCAACAATTTTAGTTCATGTGTGGCATGAGAAAGTAATCAAAAGTCTGATTCCTTGAAACCATTGCTCTGTCAGTCATCCAGACTGAACATTGGCCATATTACTGTATTGTAGCTCCACTCAACAGAACTCACAGTATATGCTAATACAGGACTATAAATCATTGTAATTTGATGGTCCCATGTGGTCAACTCTGATGCATTGCTATGCACTTCAGAACGCTGCATTAAACTAAACATGTGACACACGCACACACGCAAATGCGCGCGCGCACACACACACACACACACACACACACACACACACACACACACACACACACACACACACACACACACACACACACACTCAGTATCCAATAACCTAATCCTCCCAAGCCTTTTAAGCAGGCCCTTCCCCCTGTTAAAAGCCACCGTATGCCACTGTATAGAGCTGACTAATGAGCCAGTCAAGAGAAAACGCCCTTTACCTACAAGGTTAATAAGTTATTACTATATAATAAAGCATGTGCAACGCTAGTCATTATTTAGCTTATGTCCTCAAGTCAACTGTTGCAAAACTGACAGTAAACACCTTGTGACAAATGAATGCTTTTTCCTTTCTTTTCTGAGGTGTTCAACAAATACAGCTGGTGGCTTTAACTTGAAGGAGCTCCAATGTAATTATGTTCACTTTTGATTTTATGTATTCAGAGGAGACTTGTCAATCTAAAAACTACAGCAAAAACTATGCATATAAAAAAACTATATAGATTTATATCAACTTTAAAAGATGTACTTGAAATATTTTTATATTAACAATTGGTCGGATGACAATGCATAATGTCAAATAAATAACTTTAAGAACAGTTTTGGCGTCTTGGTGATGATTGTTTATGTCTCACCACAATGTTACCCTATTTGTTCAGTTTCACTGCTTTCATAAACCTCATGTGTGTCTGTTTTCTAAAACGGTGTGTGGATCTAAACACCACTATCTACAGGGGCTTTACACTGAGAATCAGTGGAGCTGATAGTAGTGTCAATGCTGGCACTGCAAATAAAAGGTCAGATTTGTAAATATGCTCAATCTGACTGGCACATATTTAGAGCTGAAAGTAAAGCATTAAAAAGAACATTCTTGCCTTCTCTACAATGTAAAAACACAGTTATGACCTCAGGAAAGCAAATATGGGCAACAATAATCCAAAGAAGTGCCTACAGGGAGAAATCCTGGGCGATGGAAAAGTACTCTGCATTCAGGAACTATTGTTATTTCTCTCCGTGATGGGCAAATAAGTGTCGCCCCATAATTTGGTTCTGAATGGTGAAGACTGGCGACAAAGCAGCACTACTCGTCCAAATCAAATCTCATGGCTCTACTTTCTGCGTGATTACACAATAACTCTGAGCTGACTGATTGTCTACCTCCAGAAAATGCTGCCAACGTCGTTGAATAGAGCCATGAGAATTGTTGGACTGGTGCTGCCCGTTTCTATTCACGGCGGCCGTCACAGCAAAGGGGAAGAGTGCTAATGGTGATGAATAGTAATGGCTAAAAGCTTGTGAAACACAAGAAAACCTATGCTGAATGCAACTGCTCAAGAGTACATAATTCACCCTTCAATGCCAGTGTAACAAATGTTCTGAATCGTTTGTGTTTAGGATGAAATGTGAATGGTTCTGTGGATTATTCTAAATTAAAAAAAAAAGATTGCATCCCTTTCCTAGAAGAAGATGTGTTTCAAAGTTCCCCCTGTCCTGTGAAAAAAGGACTTTTTATGGGATTTAAGACAGCGGCTTTGCTTCTTCTTTCCAACTGGCCACAGACAACCTCTACGTTAATGAAAACTTCTGCCAATATGAGCTAGGAAGCCAGAAATTTCACCACATTATAGAACTCATAAATCAAACAATTGTCTACCTCTACCATCAGGCAAGTGGAAAAGGAAGATAGTACGAGTCCCCTGCTTTTTTCCTTTTTATCTTTGCTGCCTCTTCCCTTTCCTCAATCTTCCTGTGCTGAATTACTGTCCATTCTCTTTCATCTCACTCTTCGCTCTTGCACGGTTTCAGAAAGAAGGACTTGTGAGGGCCGGAGAGTTATGGATTTACCAACTGCACCTAATGGCTTACTGTCCCCCAGAGGAGAATAAAGAAATAATTTAGCATAGAAAGTGAAAGCAAAGGGGCCTCATACTGTTAGACGATGCTCTGTGGACCGAGGACCAGTGCTTTTTGGCCGGAGATGAGAGACTTCATTAGAAATCAACAGGGGAGGGCTTTAACATAGCTTTACTCTTGCCTGCAGGGTTCCAGAAAATGTTATTTACCCCCACTATGTTACTGACATGCTGCTGGCAAAACAAGTCCAAAATGGTGGAAGACTTTCTCATGAATGTTTGCTGCAGTTGAAAGCAAAAACCATAAAAGCAACAATTTACAATTTAATAGCGATGAAGAGAACAGCATAAGGTATATCTCTCGGTAAGGCTGGTTTTAAAAAAAAGAGAGGAGGAACTTACCTTAATACGCAGGAATAGTAACCCACATCGTCCAACTCTGCTGGTCGAAACCATATGGCATCCTCCTCCTTGCTCATCCTTGTGCCGTCAAAACTGATGGGTTCCTCGAAGTCCCCGTGTCCTGCACTTTTGTACCACATAAGGCTAAGTCCTGCGCTCTGCGCATGGGTGTAGTTGGCCCGTATATATCCATAGAATAAAGCACACTTAATCCGTACAGGTTCCCCCAGAAGCACCTTGTATTTCAGGTAGTCCACTGACCAATCCGTGCAGCCTTCCACTAAAAAAAAAGGACAGAGAAAAGCAGAATTAAGCAAAAGTTGCCAGGAAGAAAGGAGAAAAAAACAGAAACAGAAAACTACATATACTGTAGGTAGTTATTTATAAGAACTTACTTTGATGTGGAAATGATATTATTATGATATTATCTCTAAGCAAAGTCTAGACTTGAAGTGATTTTCATTTTCATTTGCAGTTTGGAATGCATTTAACGTTCAATTTTCTCTACCATTGCCCTGATCTTGTCTTTCTTTCTGGAATTATAACAATATTTTGTAATTATGAAAGGGTATGTGGCACCAGAACAAGACCACTTTCAGTGCTGTCTGTTCATGTGCTTTGCCAGCAATCTTTGCATCACAATCAGTCAAGACTCCCTTTCCCTCAATGCAGCACTGATCTTTACTATGTCTCCTTTTGTGGTTCACAACAACACACAAAACAAATGAGGCCATTACAACATTAGTGCCGAAATGAATTCAAAGCAAAGAGCAGTTGTACATAATATAATGTGTGTACATATGTTGAAATGTTTCATTGCCAATACCCTTTTGAATGCAAAGAGGATTAATGTTTATTATCTCTCTTTCTTTGTATACATCACACACACACACACACACACACACACACACACACACACACACACACACACACACACACACACACACACACACACACACACACACACACACACACACACACACACACACACACACACACACACACTTCAGTTTCCCTTACTCCACACACAACTAAACAAAAACACATTCTTCTAGTATGAAGATGCACATGGACCCAAAGGCTTTTTCTTTGTGTTCGAGGTCAAAGGTCATCGTATTTCAGATGATAAAAAAACAAAAAACTGATGCTTCAGGTTTACTCTCGGAAGAAATCCAACATCCTTTGTTCAGGGCTCAATTTATATGCATGGGAGGAAAAGGAAAACCGAACTCTTAACATTCAATCATTGTTTTTCGCCTACAAATATTACAGTATTTATATTTGACTAGTGCGTCACCATCTCATACAGTACATTAAGTCAGTAATTGTGTATAATCCACCATCAATAACCCTTTAAACAGCACTAACAACATCTTACCTCAGAAAACCTAGAAGTTGCTGTAGGTCTGCATTTATTTCCTAAAGCTATCAGACTGTCTTTAGTTCTCAAATCCTGTTTCCAGTTATATAAATGAAAAAGTTGCTAGTCTCATATAGTGCAGCTGCACATGGCAAGGCTAAGCAATAGGGGTCTTCCTGTTAAGACATCTAATAAAGCCCACCAACTGTCAGTCGAAAAGACTTTCAAAGATTGAATAATAACTGCATTATTCATGCTCTGCAGGCGAAGGGAAGGTTTGGATTCTTAGACTTTATTTTTAGTCTTTGGCTGTATATAAGATTCATGAGAAACACCAAATATTAAATTGACACTTAATCCTTCCCAACTTCTCACACACCAGGGAAAACTCACACAGGCAACGCAAAACCCCTGCCTTCTTGATTGAGATTTTAACACCGAGGTGTGTAAAAAGACATGTGGGTGGATTTTAAGAATGGGGTTCGCCCAGAGACGGGGGAAAATACCTCTCAGGTGAGCTGTGGACTGTATTATGAAGCAAGATTAGTTGGTTAGCCAGCTTTCTGAGGGCTTAACCTGTTTCACGAGCATGGCACAATTTTAACTGGGGCAAATCGCTATGGTAACCTACGCTGCACAGCTCTGAGCAGGTTCGGTTGAGGGGATCAAATCAATGCCTCGAATGACAACTTTACAATAAGGTTTACAATGAAACGGCAAGTGACTTTACAGGCATAGATGACCATAACAACGGCCCAGTAAATTGTAATTGTTTATGCGTAATTATGCTCAATTTCATATTCCTGACATTGATTCTTCAGTGCAGACACCTTTTATTATCTTTTTTTCCATACCAGAAGCTCGGAATAATAGGAGATGATTTGGTGAATACAATCTTTTTAAAATTTAAATGAGTTGAATACTGTAAACCAAAAAGTAAGCGCTGCATTTTAAAAACATCCACTGCAATCCTTATTCGAATCAAGCATTCATTAATTTTCTTCAAGCTTAATTGCACGCAGTTACACTGTCTGTATTTTCGTTGGAATATTCACGGTATTAATGAATCAGATAAAAGCTAGAGAGCTTAAAGAGGCTTTAACTCCACTAGATACAGATACACTTTTACACGCTGACAAACCGCTTCTCCTATGTTTGAAAAGCAAAGTGGGTCCAGACCGAATCAAAAACAAACTCTGCCTGCTTCATCTCCCCCTTTCCATTTTTCCCTGCCTGTTCATGACATCCTCTTCTCCCTCGCTTCATCTCGCTGCATCACTCTTCCTTTAAAAAACAGCTGGCGAGCACAGCTGCCGCGAACTCAACAGGCTTCGCTAATTGAGCCTCTATAAATGTTTTATTTACCAAAGAAGCAACTCGGCCGCCAATCAGCGAGGTGCTGTATGTGCGGCGGTCGTCGGGGGTAACCGGGGGGAGGGGTGATGGTGGGAAATTGATTTAACCATGTTGATTTATGTTATTGTATTGTATTGTGTGGAACTGTAAGGGTTGTGCTGGGAGCCGCAGCAACAACACTTGTGGGTGCTTAAGGAGCTGGAGAAAAAATAAAAGGAAAAGGCATGCTCTAAATCACTTGAGCAGTGAAAATGAGGATAACATTATGTCAGACTGAGATACTTCAAGCGCAGATAGAGAGGAGTTTGATAACAAAAGATCCACCAGTTGCCAAAAACTTGCAGTAAAAAAATGATGACAATCCATCGGAGTCAAAGAACAAAGTTCAATAGTCAAAAACTGAGTGGAGAAGTCTATCTCAAAGGCAAGGAAACCAGTTTCTCCACTAAAAAAAAGCCTCAGTATACCAGAATACAAAGCAGTACCATGGCGTGATATGGCTGCTTTTGTATCTTGATATACAAGTTTCTTTCCATCAGCGTGAAATTAGGCATACGTGTGTCAGGTGCTTACAGTATGTATGCTTGAATGAAAATGAGTGTGTGCCAGGACAGGAGCCGATTGGTGCACCAGCTATGGGCTCCCACAGGTGATTGGCTCCTTTCAGATGATGACTCAGTAGATAACTCCAACTTGCTTTCTACCATTTATTCAGGAGGTTGGTTTATTTAATTTCCTTATAGGTTACATTGTTACCTTCTTAGATTTATCTGGTTGGCCTTTACCCACTCTGAAGTTAAAGTATTAATTAATTATAATGTATTAATTTAATCTCAAATTGAATTAGATAAAAGGATCAACGTATTCAGAAATCTGTCTATGCTCGGTTTGTCCGGCCACTTGTCCAAAACCTTCAGATATTTTATTTACCGTAACATAAAACTGAGAAAAGCAGAAAATACTCCGTCTTGGAAGCTAAAACCAGACTGCGTTTTCCTTTTTTGAGAGCTTTTGCTTGATACATGACAAATAATTAATTGATTGGCAAATCATTTGGTGATTAATTTTCTGGTTAGCAAATCCCTATTTGTTTTAGCAAAGGTCCACTTCATCTATGTTCTCTGGAGGTTGTTGAAAGGCTCTCCTCAAAAAGGTGGGAAATCAGTTCATCACATGAAGGTGAGTGACAAATCGGTACAACGGAAGTTAAAATACTGCACTATATCATATAACTGGTCCTAGAATTCACCAAAGACTCAGAATATACAATGTACAGTTTAGTTTTAGAGTAATACAGTATTTGAGGATTAACATTTCCTTTAAATGCTGAATATGGAGAATTTACATCTTATTTTACCGGTGGCAAACTGCAGCGCTTTCCCTAATCGTAAATCTGCAACAATAAGTTGCTGTCTTCATTTTAAGAGGCTGAGAATACTGCGTTCGGAGGCAACGTTTTGACATCACCCTCTAAACCTCTTTTTGATTTCCCCAATTATGAGTCCTCCCAGGAGCAAGACAATGAAAAAAACAACCTAATTTGTACAAAGAATGAATAACTAGAAACAAAATGAAGCAAACACAAATGCATGAGAAGTCGGTGTGTGCTCTGCGAGCTAACCGACACCACAATCCTTTCACTGTGATTAAGTCTAACTGTTGCTATGGCAACAGAAGGGTCTACCCTCGCTTATCAAGAACTTGCTAATTAGTTTGTGGACGATAATAACTTGAAGGCTTAAGGTAAGACACATAGCCAAGATGGTTTCACTTCTAATCATGTGTCCTAATTGAGACTCTAAAGTGTTTTACTCTCACAACTAATAAAAAACAGCTGTGGAGTGTAAAAGGTCAAATAAGCAGGCAGCAGCTCAAACAGAGAATAAGATTAGTTCGGCGAAAGTGAGCATTGGTACACTGCAGTGGTGAATAAATCAACACAGCTCGACGCAGACACACACTTCACAGTTCTCACACATTACTTGTAGTCATACTATCAAACAGTGATAGACAGCAACTTAGTTCATTTATGAAATTACTGTACTAGAAAGTATTTACAGTAAGACCCTGTTTTAGCTCAGACACAGCCCTTCACAAATTTAAAAAAGACCAACATGTATTCATAAAACAGGACCCCCACAGCCTCTTTACGTCTGTGGAATAAGACAGACCTCGCCACACCAGCCAAAGTTGATTTGTTTTGATGGCTCTACATAGGGGATGTTTTCCCAGATTGGAGTTAACATGATGTCTTGACATGTTGACTTGCACCTCAGGGCCGTGGGGTACAAGGCAACATCACAGATTTATTTTTCCTTTCCAAGAAAAAGAGAGTTTCTCTAATTTCTCTCTGGAACATACCAATCGCTATTATTGCAGTAGACACTATAGACTGGCAGCAGAATAAGACGTTATAACATGTGCATGGTTCGGATTAACCTGTCAGGGGGCCATGAGGCTGAGCCTCTATCGGCCCTCCACTGACTGCTTCCATGTACAATGTGTACAATGTCACCTCAAAGTTCCTGTTAAGTCCAGTGCTACCCGTTCTCCTTCACTGCAACCATACTGAGCTTGTGTTTGTGGTCATTTCACTGAACACAACTCTATTAAGGAATACTATGAGAACACTATATGTATGACAAAAAAAAAAAAGTCTCCAAGACAGATTTTGACACAGGGTCCATCTGAAAGACATAACCACAAAATAAATCTAATAAAGAATGATCCACCTATGCTGACATTGTAGTTTAGTGGTGCAAATTCCCTTACAAACAATCAAGAGACCCAAAAGCAGTTAGCTTGCAGTGAACCAGGAGCTTTAGCGGGCCCTGTTGTCTGTGGCAGCTGCCCACTTTGCCCAGTCGGTTGTGCTGTCTCAACTATACAATTTACCAATGCAGACGGTGGATTTGGTGGTAGGGTCTTTACATACTTGATTAGTTCTTTATACTTCTGCTCTTCTATATTTCAAAAATGAAATACTCTCTTATATTTAACTTTTCCATATCAATTTGATAACTGCAGTTTCTTTGCATTAAGACTCAGACTACTTTTACTTGTGACACTTAAGTACATTTGATGATGAAACTTATGTACTCTTACTGAGATGTATTTGATTGATCATTCTGAAGACTAATGTTTACTTGAGTAAAGCATCTGAATATTTAACGATGAATATAAAAAATGGTCCTGTCCCACTAGCTGACCACTAAACCAGTCTTTGCACCCATAACATATTCTGTTGGCCCAGACTGAAAAGAAATAGACAGATTTACTCAGACGTCTTTTCAGTTTGGCTGCACAGACTGCATTTGGTACCAGAAAAAAGACACACTAAATGCTTCACTGCCAAACATCAGACAGAATATCTCTGTCATCGCCTTTCAACACTGCAAATAAACGCTCATCCACTCAATTTTCTTTCTAAACCCGAACATTTTCCCTCTTTGTGAAGAAAAATAATGTCACACAAATTAGAAAAGAGTTATTCTGACGAGTCCGAGTACCATAATATTTGCTACTACAATAGAGTTAATTATATATTGCAAATTAGGACGAATGTGTCTGCATAGCTGGTTTGGTAAAACATATTACAATCTTTGGACTAAATAATTAAATTACATACCAATTAATATGCATCTGATAAAAAAAGACAAATGAAGAAATAAAAAGTGATAAAAAGTGAAATGGTTGATTACTCTGGAAAACATACGCAACATGTAAATGTGGGTCTTTTCAACAGTGCAAATACTGTCAGATAAAATATGCTTGTTAAACCACCCGGAGGCATTCGATTACTGCGCAGAGCTTTGAAAATACCCCAGTTTAACAGAGAAGTTATAGAAAAAATAAAAGCATCAAAAGTCCTAAATTAATTTCCTTTTAAGGGTGTACTCCAGCTCGACTGTTTCAAAGGGCCTGCTGTATTTATCTCTTGATACCGACATGAGGAGCTTGCTAGCACAACTATCTGTTATCTTCGACCTATCCTCAAATTGCCCGTTTCAGACTTTTGACAGAGGGTTATCGTTCATTTCAGTAAGTGGGGGTTGGGATTCTGCATAATCTGTTGGCAGGAAACAAACATGGTACAAAGCCTAATTGAACTCGATTAACATTTCCCTGCTCACCAGATTTCCATTCTGCTGGATCACAATTGGTAAGGGAATTGGCCAATCTGCTGAGTGATAATAACAACTCCGGCAGCTCTTCAGCGACTGGGACCATCGAGCATAAGCAGCGTTTGCAGCTCCACTACACATGACCCGTAAGTAAAAAGGGGCAATTCCTCAGTCGCTGTCCGTGAGTGTGTCCGACAATTCTGTTTGTCAGCCGGAGAAATGGTAACCGCTAACGGTCAGCTGTCATGTTTTGCCAAATGATCTCAGAACAAATGTTTGCACGTCACTCTGCATGGAAATCAGGATTTAATAGAGCCACATTCACTGACGCCACAACAAAATGGGGTCTTCTGGCCACATCCTGATTTAACCACGCCATTAAACAAAGGCAATGGCCATTTGTCAGGCCTGCCTTGTTTTTATACTTGTCATGTTTGTCTCATTTGTGCCACTGTGTAAGGCCACACTTATAAAAAAGGCTCCTATCCTCATGTTTTATGGTTGTAACCAAAACCAAACCAAGGGTGTGATTTAAATGGAGTGAGAAAAAAAAAGGTTGTGATGCCAAAGGTAATTGGCTGCACAGATGCATTTTTAAATATTAAAATGTCTTTATAAAAATCACCACCCAAGGTTTGAATGCAAATGTGAACCACAGTATACATTAAAATCAAGGTCGAGTTAAAGAAGACTTTTACAAAAGCCTCTTGAGTCGTAAGGCTAATTATACTTTCAAAATATGATGTATATTCAAAGCATTTCTTCTCACTGAAACACAATTTCCTGTTTTAATTTGACCCTCACTCTTAAAGCAACACACTGAAAATCAGCCTGAAGGCATTTTCCACTTATCATCTGAAAAAGAGCATTAAAATGCATATGGTTTTATAGAAAGTAGGTTGCCTGTTTTAGAGGAGCGTCTTCATACTGATATATAGGTCACACTAAAATATGTTTAAAAAATAAATCTAAAATGAAGCAAAACAGATGCTAGTAAACTTGCATTAGGAAAAAAAAAACAAAAAAAACATGATGTATATCTGGTTTAAAGGGCACCGCAATAAAGCCAAACAAATGTTATGTCATTGCGTTCTCGCTCCATTTTACTGTCACTTGAGAATGAGCGTGTGCTTGTCCTGGAGAGAAGGTGATCAGCTCATAAATTGGGTTACAGGTCTGCTGAGGGGTAATCGCATGCAGATTGAGTCAGGTCGCCGCTGAGACACCCACAAAGTGTCTGTTCTCCAATAAGCACTCAAGGAGATGGTTCACTACCATTTTTCTCCATAAAAGCTCCAGTGTAATTCAATCAGAAAGGTGTGCATACATTAGGCCTTGGCTGATTGGATAAACACATAAGCATTCGTACACACATCTACACACACACACAATCTATGAGGTGACGCGACATCAACCTTTACTTGCCCTCATGAAGTGTAGTGTCTCAGCTGGCCTGGCTCCAGGATCCCTAAAGGAACTTATCAACTTCACAGCCACTTTTTGCCAAGGGAGGGAGACATGGGTGAGAGACGTCTCGAAATCTTGACCTGCCATTTTCCACCTTGTGAAAACGCTGTCGCAGCAGAGTAGGTCTCAATTAAGAGGAATATAGCCCTGATGTGTGGGAAAGGTAACCTCTCGGCTGCAGGCGTGCAGGAGGAGATTTCTGCGTGATTGAAGTACCTCCAGCAGGTTGAAAAAGAGAATGAGTCATCAACCAATAAAGCAATCAGCCAAGGCCATCTGCATGTGAGAGTAAGTTCACACACACCCCCAAGACACACACCATAGGACCTCTGGAACACTAAGAAAGACTCAGGCCTTGTACTTGACCAGAAAATTATTTTTTTTCAAAATTGAAAGAGGGAAATGAAGGTCCCTATACTGTTGGTTTAATGGCACTGCAACAATAAGGAAGTGTTAATGCTGAAATGACCAGAGTTATGAGCCATATGGTGGCATAAACGAGAATGTGCAACCACTTGGAGGTGAACAGTGATCTATAAATATAAAGGGAGGCAGTAAAGAGAATGTTAAAGGAATAGTCCAACATGTAGGGAAATATGCTTTGTCACTTTCTTTCCAAGAATGGGAAAAGTAGACCAATCTAATGTTTGCATGTTATCTACAGGGCTGGAGTAAGGACATGTTTAGCTTAGCGTAGCATAAAGGCAGGAGGCCCTTCTGTTCATTTTTATGCCTAAAGTGTTAACGATGTATTTTATTTCATTTAAGTCAATGTAGTAGGCATATATATTTTTGAGTGACTATACAACATGTGTGTTTTAAAGACATCCTGGTTCAACTTTCACCCCCCATCCTAAACGTATGTGTGTGCACTCAAGTTTTTCTGTGAAATGAGGAATTATTAGCAACAAGATTAGCTAAACCATGAATATGTTTATCTAATTTGCTTATTTGCAACCTGTGTGACTGTCCGACCGCTCATGTTTGCTACCCTTTTGGATCATTTTTTTCGTGATGCTGCCGCCTTTGAAGTTTGCAACAACTATTTGGGTGAGTAGTATGTTATCATAATCTATTGGACCAAGAGCGCCAGTGAGTCCATTTCCCAAAAACACTCAACCGTTCCTTCAAAGCCAAAGAAAAGGAAATCTAAATGTGTGTAATTTTTTGGTCTTGTTTTCATAAGTGACAAAAACGTAGGATTTAATGTAGATGAAAAGATTGATATTTTTGCTAGGCGACTCCAGCTGCCCAGCTTATTTCATGATTGTGGTGACATTTACCTCCCATCCTCCTACCCGTTCCTCACTAGCAGATAAAACAGCTCTATCTCTCCTCATCTCGCCTGCACTTTACTCTCATGACACTTCATCTTCATTTGTCTCTCTCTCCCCAACTCCCTCTTTTTCTTGACAGCCACTGGGCTGTCATTTATATGCAAATACTCGTGTGATTGGGGGGGAAAAAAACAAGGGGAAATAAAAACCCTTTTGCTTCCTATCGCAAAATAAACATTGCCCACAATCTTCCCGGCTTCCCCCTTCTGTATCAGATTCGGCTCCTCTGATTGGACACGGCCTCCACGGAGAGTGACACCTGCTGTCTCCAATCACGGGTTAAATGCAGGGAGCACAGAGAGGTAGCTGATGGGAAAAGGGGACTCTGCCTGACTTCGCCCAGATGGACCCTTGCAGGGAAGAGAATCAGGAAAAAGGCGCAGGGGGAAATGCACGCACGCACACACACACACACACACACACACACACACACACACACACACACACACACACACACACACACACACACACACACACACACACACACACACACACACACACACACACACACACACACACACACACACACACACACACACAGGTAGGCAAGAGTTGTCTGCCAGAAATAATTCAGGTAAGGTAGAAGCTGATGAACACAGCATATCTCCACCCGTGGACCTACAACAGATACAACTCATTCATTTTATCATTTTTTAAATCAATTCGTCAACCGATCAACGATAAGCACCACAAACTTTTTTGATCTCGTCTTCCAATTATTTTCTCATCTGCAAGAACCAGTCCAAAACATAACATGTGAAAGGTGTGACATCAGAAAAAGAAAGACAATCATCACTGAATTTGACTTAAATTCCAAAAACAAGACCGTGTTTTGCCTTTCATGGGTGCGACTCAACAGATGAGGACGTGCTTCTATTTTTCAGTTACAATAAGTCTCACAAGCTGCTGAGCATCGTAAGGCAAAGACGTCTGCTAAAAGAGTTTTCTCAAATGGTTAGTCAACCTTGATGCATCTGCAAGCACGCATTGATTAGTCAGTTTCGTCAATTAAAAGAAAATTACAATTATTTCAAGAATAAATTTCATTTGCTACATTTGCTGGTTCCAGCATCTTAAATGTAAGGATTTGCTGCTTTCTTTGTCTTTCGTGATAGGAACTGTTGGTTAGACAAAAAAGGCAATTTGAAGACATCACTTTGGGCTCTGAGAAAGAGATGTGCATTTTTATTAAATATTTCATAAGAAAAATAAAATAAATTGGACTGAATAAATTAGCGTCTAAAGACAAACAAAACAATCTTTGTTTAGCTAAAGTAGTTAACTTACCAAACCGTATGTTAATTGAAAAAGGGAAACAGAAAACATTTCATGTGAGAGGACTTTTAATAATGTGAAGGACCTTCTAAACAACAAGTGTTTAAAACCACACATGTACACAATTTAATCACTGGTTATTAACTGAATGCCTGTTCCATAAACAGGCGAAAGAGTAGCACAACATTATATGTTTCACTAATTTCATTTGGTGGATTATAAGGACGCAGAAGAGTAAATGGACTCCTTACCTGCATAAGAAGTAGACAACTACATAGAAACAGAAGCACATTTATCTTCACAGCTGTGTGTAAATCAGCATGTTTGACTCTATAGAGGTGATTAGGCCTGTTTTCCCCTTTCACGCTAAATAGCACCCATAAAATTTGTCATCTGACACTCCTCTAAGTCCCAATCTGACAAACTGTCTTATCGTCCAATCAGATCACCTCAGCGTGAGAATCTGTGATGACTTCTACTCTGACTTAAAGTGGTGATTATGTCTCCCAGACAGCTTTTTGATTCTCCCGGGCAATCAAACTGTGAAAATGTACTTGTATCCATATGTTTACTCCCAGATTGTGCCTATTTCAGGGGAACATTTGACAAGGAGCAGATGTAAAAGTGATCCTATTATGACTGGGGTGTCTCCTCCAGAGAGAGCACTATACGTATAATCAGAAAATCATCCTTCTGTTCCCCACGGCACCAGTAATCCTCTCATCTAACAAACAGACAAACAGCCTTGGGAGGCGTGGAGACACACAACATAAACAATACTGACTCCTGAAAAAATACCCGAGTGCTGCATTGCAGACATGACTGCGCACATAGGACAAGAGCGTGGATAAGACATTTTTTTCCCCACACACTCTCACCCGCCCACACAGGTACAAAATACACGGCGAGAACACACACAGAGAGCGGGCCACACAATCCGTGCTGCCTCCGCTGGCAGCCTTGTCAGCCTGTTATTCTGTGCTGTATCATGGCGGTGTGGGTGCGCTAAGCCGGTGACTCAGACCCTCGCCGGTCCACTACAGACACCGACACACCATTTGGGCGTTGTGCTCCGGTGCCCCCGCGAAATGAGCGTCAGTGAAAATAGAGCATGCCCAGATGGATAGAGAGCCTTGTCACATCAGCCTCTGCGCCAGCCGTCTGTGAAATGATAAGATGGCAAGAATATGTAACAAAGCAAGCAGCGGGCGCTGTCCTGATGGGCGCTGGTGTCGGCTCTCATACGTCAACTCTGACCTTATTTTTTGTCTCTCATTTTTTCCCACACTGTTAACTACCAGGGAATCATCTCTTTCTCTTTTTTTTGCGTTTTGTACTTCTCCCTCTCTCCTCCCCGGTCTCTGAGTTTTACCCTTCCACTATCTCCAAGCTATTCAATCCTCACACAGAGGAGTGGGAGGGTGAGGGGAGGTTGCGTCGGCAGTTCAAAGAGAGAGGGAGAAAATTATGATGGAGAAATGATTCAAGCTGCGGATCAGCAAGGACATAAAGGTCCCCAAAAGCCACACAAGTAAGGGCGTCTGTGCTGTAAATCACTGCGCAATTGGCAATCGCCAATAATTCAGCAAGAGTGGATGGTGACTCAGTCTCTTCGTAGACATTCAAGGTCGAGTGTATGAAAAAAAAGGAATTTCAGTATATATTGAAAGGAATTTAGTGGTGAGGCTGCAGAATAAAGCGTTTCCGCCTGGCAAAAACCTCCACATTTGCAGACAAGTACAAAACACACACATATGCTCCCATATTTAAATTCCACAACAACGCACACACAATACGCTACAGTCACACACAGGCAGCCGGGGATCCAGGGAAACCTAGTGGCCTGGAACAAGAGTAGAGCCAGAGCTTCCCATTAGAGGACATTACTGTCAAACACTGGAACGAAAACTACCTGCTGTACACTGATTACCAACCTACCTCCCGCTACAATTCAATTACAAACTAGATAATATGATGCACTGCACTCATTCTCTGTGACAGTGTTCAGCCAGTGACGTGAGGAGGCGAGGACAGCTGGCTGAGAGGTTTACTGAAAATGCCGATGCCTGTTTCCCCTCTTATTTCGGCACCAGAGGTGGTATTTTTGGCTTTGTCGATTTCATTGGATTGAATTTGCATTATTACCAACCAAAGAGGGTGAGAAGCAAGATTCCCAAAAGGATGTGACAGGCAACACACAGGGTATTAAAATTTTTCATTTTGCTTTCTAGTTGTTACCATGAAAAGTTGGACCTGGGTCAAGTTTTACATTATTCATCAGATCAGAGCATCAAAAAATGGATCAAAGCTGCAATTAAACAATAAATAGCCAGTGTAGAATCCAGTCAACATTGACAGCATTGCAGCGGTTCGCCTACAAAAGCTTCCAATAAATCCATCACATAGAAGTTATTTATGCATAGTGACAAAATATTTGTTTTCTGTAAAAAGAGCCACAGCACAATATATCAATGGGGGCTTTGAGATCGTTTCAATGAAACATCAGAAGTTATCAAAAACATGTTGGAAGTTAAAATGTGTTATGACAAACTTTATTTTGACCCTCTGATCAAATAAGTTGACTTTAATCAGTGCTGCAGCACTGAAAACAAAGTACAGTACCCTGTTCTAAATAACAATTTGAACAAAACATTAATAAATAAAAATGTTATTTCAAATGGCTAGTTAAGGTCGACTTTGTTAGCAGTGGCATTCATTTTAACACTTGTATGGTGCCTAGTGATGCATGATACTGTAAAAGCACTCATTGTTACTAGATTGAACACAATTTTGTAGTTTTTGCAGGTAGGAAACCGGTGAGGGTATGGTGGTGGGTGAAGTCTGGGGAAGAAAATGTGAACTTCTAGACATGCAGAGAGGATGTTAAGCTGTTGGTGAAGTTTGTGTAGAAGAACAATGCTCTCTCATGTTCACACTATGTGTGACTATTGCAAAAAGGCCAAGCATTGCCAGCTCCATTGTCACCAAGTCTCTGTTGAAAATTGAGGCCAGCTCAACTTTTAACACTCGTAGCAGTTTCAAGCTTCATGTCTTGTGACCTGTTGTTTTGTTCCCTTTGTCACCAAACATCATGACTCTTTTTTCAGCGCGAGGGGATTCGGTCATTCCAAATAGGGAAATGAAGGGGAAAATATGCAGATAGAGAATGCAGGCCACTGGCAGACATGGAAGGACTCAGTGACGAGTCAATCATTTTCAATTCATCTCTCTAGACTGAAGATGACTAACAGTCTCAAATGAGCCTTTTTAAATCAGTTTTACCTTTGGGAGGAGATTCTCCTGACATTACAGCTCCAATTATAGTGCAGAACTGTGGAAGAAAGCAGGTCTGCAAATCACATATTAACTTAGTCATACTGTAAATCTAGAAAGGCAAGTGAGTCATTTATTGTACCAGTCAAGCCTGCAAGCCTTCACATAATGAATTATTAAGTTGGTCTGAATGTAAAGTCTCTCCAAAACAGTCTGTGAGGAACCAACCTGAAGCAAGTACAATTGAATAGCACAAAATAGGATATGATTTTAATTTTAGCCTTGTAAAAAAAATAATGCAATAATGCAAATGAATAATATTAAAACACTGCAAATACGGAGTACGTGTATTTAGGTCAGAAACCCTTTGAAACTATGAAACTAATTAAATAAGCGATGATGGTCATTTTGAGCAACTTCTAGTTATATAACCATGCAGGCTTACTTTAAGCTACACACACACGCACACACTCTCACACACACATATATGCTCCACTCAAGACACACACACACACACACATACAAAAACAACTCCCTCAACCCACAAACTGCAATTCCCTTATCCCTCAGCCAACTGGCTGATAACAAGCAGTTCATTTTCCTGATTCGAAATAAGCCATCCTATTCTGCTCCAATTAGAAGCTTAGTAAGAATTCCATTACCATGTGCTGCGCCCCATCTTCTCCCTCCAAATGCACCCATAGAACAGGAAAAGGTGAGAGGGGTGAGCAGTTATGGGTGCCGAGGTGCACAACAGTTTAAAAAATGTATTCATGCACAGTGTCAGCAAATTAGAAACCTTAATGCAAATTGAATTTACAATAAATCCACCTGGAGCCACCAGTAAGAAAAAAAAAAAGGAAAGAAGAGCTAGAGAAGGGAAAAAAAGCCAAGAAAATGAAAATGGAGATTCTGGCACTATGAGCATACATTTGCATATACATAATTAATTAAACCGGGGTTCACTGCTTTAGATGGATGACCGTCTGAGGGGGAACCGGGGAGCTACTCAAAGTAGAATAGCAATAAAAAGGGTAAAGAAAAGGTGTTCTTATTTCAAGGAACGGAATAATGGCCAAGATTTACCTCACCGACCCATCCAAGGTGGTGTTATACATGCATACTGTATTCTATGTACTGTATGTTTGTGGACACCTCCAAAAAAGGGATGAATGCCAATTAGTTAGCCTGAAAACAGCAAAACAAAACTCCAAAACAATCCACAACCCTCCAGTGAAAGACTCGGCGGGCTTGTTAGCCAGAATCGTAGGTTTGGCCAAGGCAACAATGGGGTAATCCAATATAAACAAACTATCCGCAGAGGTGGTCGAGTGCACTAAATTAATGCAATTGTTCCTTGGCTGTTCAGACTGGCTCTCTCATTCTGTAAGTGCTTCCACTGCAGCTGCTGGATATGGGCATGAAGAGAAGTGAGGCCTTTGAAGGTGTCACCAGCCTCCAAACAACAGTAGGCTTATTTTTTTCATATTTCTATCCAAATATGCTGGTTTAGATTTTACTCCTCTATAGCTGCAGGAAAGGCTTGTGGTGTTTGGGAGTTGGCGAGGATGACAAGCCTCCTCCCAAAATCCACTGATACAGTTTGCTTTAGAAGTAAACGTCAAAACAGGAGATACAGCAGCTAATATCAGTGTGATGAGTAATTCTGGAAGTGATTTTTACATTTGAAGCACTCTGAGGCACATCTAGAGCGACTTGCGATCTTACAAAAAGTCGAGATTTTTAACATGACAAGGAACAGACAGTAAGAAGGGTTACAGCTTCAAATGATTATCAAACATTCTATGATCTAAACATCACTCTTATCATGAACTGGTAAATATAGTGAAATATGTCAGCTTTGCAAAAGCTGGAAGAAAGGGCTTCCTTTCAGTGCCAAAGGGTTTGAATAACAGCAGACAAGTGGAGTAGATATAAGGCGTTATGAAATAAATAATCTGACAAAATGTCACTTTTTTTCACAAGTTTTGTGATTGGCTGTTTGACATAAATGGGAGGACAGCCAATTAAATTTATTTTTTTCCTGTATTATTTATATATATTTTTTTCATTTAATTAATTGCTTTGTTTATATTTTACATTAATTTAGGTGCCCATTTTAAACTGGCTGTAATAGTAGACTGAAGAGCTTACATGACTCGATGGAAGGTTTTGGTTGGGGCACACCTACGTGTCAAGGGAAAAAAAGATGATTAACTTCACTCTTATTAGAGGTTTCATTATGGGCTTTGAAACCGTGAGGCTGTTTTGGCGTTGAAAATTAGATACCAGATGGTAGCATCAATGTCTTCTGACTGCTGTAGGATGAGGCTGCATACATCTACAAAAGAAGCGTGGGTGGGAAAAATTGCACTTTCCCTCTGTGGTTAATAAAGTAAAGACGGAACACTGAAAGTTCAGCTCCACGACCCGCAAAACTTCCTCTTTCCCTCCCAGGCTACTTGGACAGATAAGGACTGTAAAGGGCTGGAGGTCGGAGTAAAACAACTCCGACTACAGTGTATCTGTGCAGCAGCTGCACTGGATAAAAAGCAGTAGCTTCTGATATTGATCAAATGCTAAGACTGGTGCTCCAGTATATCAATCAAACCAGACCTGCTCTCCTGTTAAGCCATCAATAGTAAAGTATGCCTACGTGGATTGCAACTGCAACACGTTTTAGTCCTTTTTGATATTACTGGCGATATGAAGTCTTTCCCCCCCCCAACCCTTTTTTAATCTGCCAGTCTCATTTATCCTCCCATCGCTGTCCCTCCGCCAGTAATCAAGGAAAATCAAGGAGGCAGTGCCCTTGGTTGGACTTTAGACCAAAAACATGATAGAGGCTTTAGGCTGTATAAAAGAGCTATGAAAAAACTCTAATTTCCCTGCTGAGATAAAGTGGATGTCATAAAGAAATTGAATTAGATTTTTCTTGCCATTAAAAAGGCTAAAGAGGTCTGACGTGATGAAAAAAAGATAGTAATTGTTAGACTTTAGCATCGGGCTTGTACTCACTCAGAGGTCTGAGAAAGTCATTATCTGATAAATTGCACTAGACTGAAGGAACAGAGCAGCCCAAAATCAAAAATGCATATTTTTTTATCCATCTAGAATGTTTTGGTGTGAGTTGCTGAGTTTTGGACTTGCACTCAAAGCTAAAAAGAAACCCCCAAAAAACCCAAACTCAACAGCAATGTCTCTTTCCAGTAATCATGACCTGGTTAGTCAAGATATTCCACAGACATTGCAGTACACTACACTAACTAACCTCCCCGCTGTCATGAGCTCTTGTCTATGACTAGATTCACACTCTTAAAAACATTGATCTGTGCCGCATCTGGAAACATCTGTCAGCAAAAATACCTTTCACGTACTCATGAACTTTTGAACTCTAAAGGAATAAAACCTAATCAGGTTTCAAACCAAAGCCCTCACTGTAAGATTACTGCTGATGCCAGTCACACCTCCATGTTCCTTTATTGTGTCAATCTGTGAGTTTGAAGTCAGCGCAAATGAAATGTGGTGGCCAAGTTGTCATCTCCTTTTTCCCTCTGCAGTGAAAATTATAATATGAAATGCAGCGTCAGTATTTTAAGGGGGACACTGTCTTCTTTATTCCCCCCTATGCCAGAAAAGTTGCAGTTTGAAAACCACTGTCACACTTGTCTGAAAGACGCCTCTTTTTCCCCGCAGTATGAGCGGAGCAATATTGTGGAGCAGCGAGGAAAATAAATGAAAATGATTCCTCCTTCCTGCTTCTGTGTCATTGAGCAGGCCACAAGGCTGACGCTTAGCAGCTCACCCTGACCTCTGACCTCTCTTTGAAGGGAAGCAAGCAAATCAAGAATGTGAACCGCGAGGCACAAGGAATACATCCAGACGAAAGATAAATATCAAAGTTTGTTATTTGACAAAAAAAAAAATCTCTGTCATTTGTCATTCCTCCTCTCCTACCTCTCTCCGTCCCTGCCATCTTGCTCAGCTGCACGTTATCTAATAAAGCAGAAATGCCATAAAAATAACCTTAAAAACCCCTCAGCCTGCCAAATTCTGACACCGGCGCAATTGAGATGCCATCATAAATTCTGAAGTCTGTGATTCTTTTATAGACAGTATGGGAAGAGGTGAGCTAAATGGATGAGAGAGATGGTTGCCAGTAATGTATGAAAGAGGGAAAGAAAAAGAAAACGACAGAGAACGAGAGAGCGAGAGAAAGAATGTGTGCGTGTGTTTGTGTGTGTGTGTAGAGTGAGGGGATAGAAAGAGACAGACGAAAACAGACTCAAAGACAGGCTGAGAGCCCATCTCTTAACTGTGTGCATATTAATGCAGCACTGCGGAAATCCAGCCAGCCAGGCAGCGGCCAAGGTCACCAGAGATTACCAGGACCATGACTAAACAGGCTGGCCAACGATTAACGCCTGCACCCTCCTCTCCTCTTCCCATCAGCCCATCTATCCAGGCCTTCATCCCCGCAACCTCTTTCACCCCGCGCTCTTGTCCCAGTCCAGGCTCAATCCGACGGGTGATCGCCAATAAACCAACAAGTCACCTCTTTCTCGGTGATCCGCGAGAGTGGGAGGCGGGCTGAATACATGAATTTTGAGTAGGGTGCACATAATACCAGGGGTTGTGATGATGTAACAAGACAGAGTTTCTTGCCTCTTCTTCACAGCCTTCCCCCCAGTGTGGGTGGGGATGAGGACGGAGGGACGTGGTAGGTGGTGGTGGTGGTGGTGGTATGTATACATTTGTCATAAAGCACTTTGCGGAAGAAGAGCTGGCAACGGACAGCGGTCACACTCACCACATGTGGGTTTCCAAGGGGGCTCTGGGATTGAAGAGACACTTGGAAACACCTTCAATTCATCATAAAACCTGATCTTGGAGTGGTGCTACGACACACATACGCAGTGACTCCTGCACACACATGCATGCGCTTCACATTTCTTTAGACAGCCTTGGCGCATGGCTCCCTTTCGATTAACAACCAAAGTCTCCTGCAGAGGCTGAAAATACGGCTCCTCGCTGAGCGACTACCACTCAATCGATCCTACACTTTGATGATCTTCTAATGAAAGCAGTAAACATGCAGATTAGAGACTGTCAGCAGCCTTTCTAAATGTCTCCCCTCCTCCCACTTTACCTACCATCCAAAATTTAGGAAAATATTAGGAAGAATAGATCCGAAGATAAATAGCGTCATTTGTCATAGTAGCAGAAAACTCATTTCTGGCTTATTCATCTTGTTAATATTATGCTGGAAGCTATACTGTTGATATAGGTAAGCCCATTAAGTAACGCTGTCTGCTGTATCGGGACATTCTGTTGCAATTAATGACACATTACTTGTACTTCACATACATAATAACAACTAAAGAGCTAAGTGAACGCAACCTGTGAACCCCTGCACGCTTCTGATTACTTTCAGCAGATTAAACAGGTTTTGTGCTCATCCACTGCTGTTTCACGGTTGGAACCAGGAACAGTGATCCTCCTGTGGCAGAGCCAGAAAAATCCATTATTATATTGTTATTATAAAATAGCACCTAACAAATGTGCTA
This sequence comes from Pagrus pagrus, assembly GCF_965226575.1. NCBI lineage: Eukaryota > Metazoa > Chordata > Actinopteri > Spariformes > Sparidae > Pagrus > Pagrus pagrus. The sequence goes on along the minus strand of NC_140206.1, from coordinate 14,172,187 downwards.
AAATGAGCATGGTGTCAGGCTTAAGTACAATGAGGTACTTTACCGGAGTATTTCTATGTTTTGCTTCTCTCTAAGCCAGCTACCTGTGCAGGGTTGACCTTTATGTGGCTCCTACCACGATACTAAGATCAGGATGCCAGACTTGTAGTGATATAGATGACAGTTTCATTGAATCCAAATTTAGCAAAATACCGTTTTTTCCTGAAATAAGTTTCCCACTAGGGTACGATAACTGTAATGAGGTCCTGCAGTACATTTCAATTTCATTTCTTATCCTATGAACCCTGTAAACAGCTTCTCAGATCAACACATTGACAAGTGGAGCCGGCAGTAATGACTTCTCTTTTTTTATTGGAATTAATCTGTCCTGCAGACTGTTCGAGGAGATAATTAACTGGCGCTTTCATCTCCATTTTAACTGGCATGTTCATTAACGTATTTGCCGTATCTGGTAAGAAAAGAGACTTAATGTTTCTGTTAATGAAAAATAAACAAATACATTACTTTGACCAGAGGCAATCAAGTTGAGGCAAGGTTTTGGCAGGGTGACAGGTATCAGGGCGCGTTGGAGCCAGCTTCATTAGCTGGAATAGGGCAATCATGTAAGGATCATGCGGGCGGCACGGACATAATGATCATGATAATGTCAGTTGGTGAATAATAAAATAAACAGGTCCCTGAGGATAGGCTACAACCACATTACTTCCTGTATATTTTGACATGGAATGATAATTATACAATTATTACTCTTAGCAGCTACTGTACACTGACGCTGTGCAGTTCAGCATCTCTTAGAGAGCAAAAATACATCAACATTTTAGGAAAACAGCACAGAAGCTGTCTTTTCGCATTAAATATTCCTCGGAGAAGATGTACGACCCACGAGGACAAGACAGGACTCTTGGATAGTGAAATACACCTGAAAAAAGCCGAACGGACTCTCTTGTCATGCCTCGTCCGATGACTTATCTACCCTCGGTGCTTGCCCAAAACCCAATTTTTGGTAATGGAGCCCAGCTGTCAAAGATGCTTAATCTTTCTGTCAGGAAGGCGGATATACTCTAAGAAGGGAGAACATATTTTTCCTATCCATCCCCAGAGTGGCTTCTAAATCTCTGCTCAGGCAGTCAGAACAGTATCTGAAATATAATTTTAAAATAATGATGGTTAGATAGATAAGATGGACAGCAGGAAAGAGTTTTGAAGAACAGTAGGAACAGAATACAGGAAGGATGAGACGCATCTTTACTGACTTAAACAAAAATACAAAACACGTTTTAAAGTAAATATCTCAGTTTAATATTTCCACAATTTTGTTTTATTGCTGCAGGAAGACACTTCACTACCGTTCACAGTAAACATGGTTTACAAGAGCTCTCAACATGCTTTGACTAAAAATTTGAAAACAGACAGATCAACTTTTATGCTTTCATGCATATTTACATGTGCAAAGTCATTGATAACTGTATTTTTAACTTCAATTAAAAGGCTGGCATCGTTTTAGATTCTTTTCCTCAAACACCATTTGACACACCAACAATGCTTTTTTCCTCACCCATCCCTGGCACTCAGTCCCATGCCCATTCCCTCCTACTGAAGACGCAAATCTTTGAAAATGGCTCACAAATACAAAGAATGAGGATCAGTTACTCCCCAAAGTGACGGGTCACTGCAATTTTTAGCAAACACAACTCACAGAGCAAACGGTGCTTTTGTTGGGGACTACTTTCATCTGCGGATTGAATCAAAATAAACTAAAGTGGCCCTGGTCATTGAAGTGAAGGGACATATCACCCAGTGGAACAGTGTGCCTCATGAATGTGTTTTTAATGCTCTATGGCACAGAGGCATACACTATATCAGGGTTATCTATCCTTATTTCTAAAAGGGATTTCCTTCATACAGGAACTTCATCTTCCTATACGTGCAAAATCTTAAATCTTTATGTCTTAAAATGTTTAGGTCTCACTTGATACATGCACAGCAGGTGCTTTCAGCGAATATAGCACACACTCTTCTTACTATGTGTACAATCAGGGTTACATTAAACGCAGCATTCACACATTACCTTGATCAACCTGCAAAAGATCTTAGTGCAAACCAAAAAGTTTGCGCACCGCTTGGTAGGTTCCTTGTCATACTTTGAGATAGCTTGCCATACAGTGGTAAGGGCTTATCGCCTCCTGTCTCATTCCCTTCCTCTCCCTCTCTTTCTCTCTCCTTTTCCTTCAATCCTCCTCCTCCTCCTTCGACTCGCCTCCCCCTCCCTCCCCTCCTCACTATAGTAGCTGTGCACAGTATTTGTATATCAGTCGCTGAGGAGCTGTTTCTCTGGTGGCAGCCGTTGTCGCCCTAGAGTATTCTTGTCTGGCATCACAACACAACTCGGAGATCAGAGAGCAGAGCACTGTGCCTCTTAATGGGAAGATCTCCCCCCACAGGCTCCTCTACCGCATGCATTCTCTCCTGCTTTCATTTAATCCTCTCTCCTCGCTTGCTCCTCTTAGTTTTCCCTCCTCTCCTCTTTCCTCTTCCTTCCGCTCTCCCCTTCTAAAATCCTCTCTCTGTCTGTCCTCCTCCTCCTCTACAGTCCTCTCTGAAACCTCTCTTAACTTTTATTTCCCCCCACCCCCCTTCTATCTCTTTTCTGCTCTCTTCCTCTCGTGTGCTTGTTTTGAACACACCAGAACCAGGACATGGGTCTCTGGGGGTGCCGGGGCTTCTTATATAACATTATAAAAAATTCACACATTGCATGTTCTTATTACGGGGAGAAGATGAAGAAAAAAGAGGGAGGAGAAATGTGGTTGGTGGGGGGGGGGGGGGGGGGGGACTGCAACCACAAATTAAAAATAACTTAGGAGTGTTGAGAAGAGGGGGTGAGGGGGTGTGGGGTACAAGTACAAAACAGCCTTCAGTGCCATTTTGGCAGCTGGGATGTTGAATCCTGCCACCACGCATGATCAAAAACAAGCAAGCCAGAGTATAAACCCCCTCTGAGATACAGTACAGGAGGGAAGAAATGCTGCTCGATTCCTTTTCATATCCACCACCACATCTACATAATGTGTACTGTGTTGCACGGCGTAAACTCATTTCTTCCCTATATTACTTCTCCGATGGAGGTTTTCCTCATGAAAAAACAATACAATTACCATTAAATTGATGCCTGTCACGCCGCGGCCTTATTTCCACATGATCAATCATCAAAAGGGAGTTATTGTGGAAGCAGCAAAGGATTCTGGTGCCTAATGGTGCACCACTTACAATATTCCCCTCGTCAACAGAAATGAAAGGCATTCCAAACAAATATCATAACAAAGTCGAGCTTCCCATTCATGAGGCGACTCATTTTTTCTGCTAGCCACAACAATCGCAATCGCGCCAACAAGGGAGTCGTTGGTCATTTTTCTTTTTTGTGCAGGCATGTAATGTAGCTGATTTAAAAGCCATAAAAGCCTGTTTACCACTGCTATTCACAGATCATCTGCAGAGCATGAATTATTAATCGACCAGAGTGTATCTTTCTCCCTCCTCCCTCTTCCTTTCTCGCTGTTTAAAAAATGCCATTCTATAATGTCACGCGGAGGCATTATTCATTACTCAACTACCTGCTAGGGAGTGTGGGACTGTGGGTAGGGATGTACAACGCAAAGCCGTGTTGCTGAATCATTCGGCTCTAATGAACATCTGCAAATTCAAGTCAAATGAGATGAGGAGAGAAAAAAAGACAGGCAGGCATGATGTTGAATTGTCTTAATTTTTTCCTTTCTCTGTTCCTTTCAGAGTTTTTGTCTGTCGCTCAGCACACACACACAAGAAAAACACTCGCATCAACCTTCCTGTTTCTCATAGTTTTCTTCAATCCCTGTTTTTTTTGTGTCTCTTGGGTAGAGTTAAAGCTCGGCGTTGCTCTGACTGTGGCCTAGCCTGGTTGTTTCTTAGCAATGGAGCCCTTATGTCGGCAATGTTAATGAGGAATTATCAGAAATTAATTAAGATTAAAAAAGGTCCCAAGGTGAAGGACTTGCTTATTACAGTGCCATGTAAATCTCCTATAATCCGTGAGCACGAGAGCGAGCCAAACACCGCAAAAACTGGGAAAATGCGCAGCACGACTGCTTTGTTCACTCCCATGCACACTCAAATGTACTTCCAGTACATCCAGTGGGCAGTGCACTATATTGTTGCACACATGTAGCATATACACATATACACATAATGTACAAATAAGCCCAGCTAGTGTTTCCTACAGTACGCTCACCATCCAGGCTTACAGCAGAGAGACGTGAAGCTGAGAAAAAGGAGAGGCAGCTATGGGACAATGGGACAAGCCCCTGTCTTCAGCTAATGAACAGGTGAGGAAAACAGCGGCGGCGCTGGATTACACGGTGTCACGCAGGGCCACAAATCCCGCATTAGTGATCCATCCTGTGCCGTGTGCTGATTTGTTGACTAATGGACAAATGCCAATGACACATTTTCTAGTTCTCATATCATTTGCTGCTTGCGGCGTTGTGGGTTTCGCCAGGCTAAAAAAAAAGAAGGTCATCACATTACAGTTAGACTGACGACCTATTCGTGCAGCGCTTTTTAACTACACAAATACATGCTGGGCTTCATGTCAGGGGCTTTCCTTCTAAAGTGGGTTTGTCATTATTCAAAGGTGGAGAAACCTGCTGTGTTGCCACAATGGACGGCAGCTCAAGGTTAATCAGTGCATGAGAAAAAGTGTCCCTCCTCTACAATAATGGTTATGCTTGTTTATTCCCAACTGGTGGCACATTATGTGGTGGAAGCCAGCGGAGCGATGTGACAGTTTACATCAAACATCTCTGTCTCACCCATCATGCATCTCTGGGGTATGAGCCAAGTCCTCGTGGAGATCTGGATGCCCGACATGGAGTCGACAGCAGCTCTGGCTCCCATTGCACTACACAGCCATCTCTCACAGACACATGCACACACTGACACAGCAGTATTCTCCATAATAAATAAGAAATGAAAGCATGAACTGCTGGCTGGCCGGCCTCTAAAAAGTTCAGCATCAAAGTCATCTGCTTCTGGCTTTTTACGAATCCTCTTCTTGCTTTCTTCTTTCTCGTTTTTGGTTTTGTTTCTTGGGAGGAAGGCGTTTTATTGATGCTGACAACATACTGCAGCGTAGGAGGAGTGTCCCAGCAGGTGGATAAAAGAAGTTTAATATCCAAAATCTGTTCAGTGGTGTGCTCCTATGAGGGGCTCCAATGTGAATGATATGAAACTAGATGATAAAGTTTCTGACACTTTCCCCAAACCTCAGTTTATAAGATGCTGTCACCCATTTAACTAAGAGGAAGTGCATCCGTCTTGCCTTGAATGTAGCCATCTCAAAACAAACACAAAAAGCACCATAGTCTATGAATAATGAATGAACAATTAATCTTCCACAAATATTGTACAGTATGTGTTAATGGTGGGAATTGCAGTAGCATGACACAAATGTCAAAATAGCCTTCATTCCATGGTCTTCTGTTTTTTTTTTTTTATAAAATATTTGACCTTCTTGATGCTCTTTTTTTTCTCAGACTGGATGTTCCACATAACAAAGCTATGATATCAACAAACAGGAAGTTGAGCAACTTCATTGCACTGCAGCATGGCACGAATGCCAAATTGTGCAGATTTTCCACATACTAACCCGTTGCCCGACACCCCAAAGCCAATAAGGGATCCATTATGAAGGGGAAGCATTCTGTGGAACTGCGTAATACCACAGCAAGACATGTTAAGCCTGTTTCTAAAATGGCTGAAAGAAATGTTCTTTTTTTTCTTTCCCTCAGTCCTGTTTTAGGAAGCAATCTAGCGTTTGGAAATTTGCATTTCTTTGCAGGAGAGACTCATTAATTCGGAATGATTGTGGAAACTGTGCCATTTGTTCCACTCTTGTGACTTTTAATGCACCAGAGAAACAGGGTTGTTGCACAGGGGAATGATAATCCGAAACTGCACTGTAATTCTCTAGTTCTTACAACAGACTCAAGTTGCTGCACACTTGCAGATGTAAGCATACCTGATAGGAAAAACAAAGTTCACAGTTTCACACATGTCAATTAATTGTGGAAATAATTTATATTTAAATAATGTTTAGTTTGTATCTACCATTCACAATCTCAATGAATTGATCTTAAATGGGAAGAGAATGATCAAATGAAGCCTAATCAATCAATCCTAATGATGACTAAGATGTGATTTGAGTTTTAATGACATTAACTATGCTCCAATTACCAGAACAGGCTGTTGGTTGGGTCAGTAGAAAGGAAATCTATACAATGGACTTGGCTCTCGGAGTGCATTGAGCTGCATTTAACTAGAAGGAGCAAATACTTGATAATGTTCATATCCTGAAATTTGAACTCATGGCAATACCATAACATCAACCTCCTCTTCTTTTTGGAAAGCACCTGTGCATAGTGAACCAGCATACCACTCTGTACAATGGACTTATTATTCCCAATATATACAGCACAGTCACAAAGTAGTAGGCCACTGACACATTTTTCAATGTAATGGCTCGGTACTGTGACTCTTTAATATGAGGGTTTTTACATCCATAAACAGAGTTGGAATTTCAGTTCTTTTTAGAAATAGTCAAAGAAAATCAAAGAAAGGGAAAGTAATTGTGGACACGTTACCCCAAACTTAAATAAAGTTCTAATGTTAAGACATCAGCAGACACCTGATGTCTTTCACATTGATGCTCTGCCAGACCTCAGCCTGAATCTGCTTGTATTCATACTTGTTTCTTGCTTGTTTTTACTGCTGTAAATCAGCTGGAATGAGGTCAGATATACTCCCAGCAGACATGTACAATGCATGTCTGCATACACAGATGTGTCTGCACTTACATTCTTGCAGTCATACATTTTGACCTAGGTAGAAAAAAAAACATGGTTTCCTTGTATGAATGTTAAAGATGACTGCCTTAAGGGACAGTTTGGGGAGGAAATGTGTAAAAATAGGTAACTAGTCCTAGATTGGTCAGCAACTACAGAACAGAAAGTTAATACTTTCCCCAAAGAGTCACTGCTTCCTGTTACATCAAACGTGCAGGACTACACAGCCAAAACAAGTTATGGTTACAGACTATGTTTCTACCTCCCCACACATTTATTTTGAGTTTAATTCATTTGCCAACAGAGAGACAAAACACATGATCAACAAAGTTAAAGATAAAGATATTGCAAAACCTAATGAGATGACAGCCCTAGATTGTACAGTATGCGTGTCTCTGGCAGATCACAGAAACACAAATAGAAGGATTTTGGCCAAAAGCATAAAAGTGTGTCATACAGCAGGTATGCAGACTGTATAGACCCTAAACTGCAGGGCTTTGAATTTCAGCCAACAGTAACCATTTAATCTTAGGTGTCATCAAAGCAAAGCAAGGAACCGGAGAGGCCACACAGCATCTGTATCCAACCAATTTACCCACAATGCTGAAAATAGCCCAGCGGAGCATATTTTGCTGCTTAACTACAGAAAATAGAATATTCAACATATCAGCTTTTGATATAGGAGGCAAGTTATCAAATTACCCTGCCAGCCTCACTGTATTTTAAGTCACTGAATATTATACAGCAAGGCAAATTGAATAATGTGTCCGTTTATATTCAACTCAAGAGGAGCAAAAGCAATTTATTCACACTGTATGAAAGCAAACCAAACTCTTTGAATACAGCAGATGTTTTCATACGGACGAGGATGCTTTGGAAAGCTGTTAAATTCATCCCAGACTTCTCCATTACAATAGCTGTATACTAGGTTAGGTATTTGAAAAGTCTATGAAAACTTAATGTGTGTTGAAAAAACAGGCACTCTGGTCGCTGGGGCTCTAACAGGCTGGAAAAACAGACAAAATTTAAATTATTTTCAGACAGAAAGACCATTTGACCCTCCGTAATTGGTAAAAGCAAAAGGTAAAAAAAGGTCAACTCTTAACCCCGTACATCCCAATGAAGCTTAAAAAGAAATGTAATGAACAGCAAGAGTCAAGTTCTGTCCATAAATCTTTTCAGCCTGGTATTCTAACTAGATATAGTTTGAGTACACAGTAGGATTTCAACACTCTCTGTTGGCCCTGATCCATAATTTAACTAAGAGCTGATTCAGAGCACAACTTAAGAACTCTGTATAAACTTGTATTATTGGAGCACAGAAGAATAGGATGTTTCTCCCTTATTCTAAAAATGCTGAATAAAGTTTTGCTTGGTTGTTAAAAATTTGGTTTTGTGGAGTCAACAAAACGGCTCAGGGCTCTCAAACAAAAGTTTTTATTTAGGTTCCAGCCTAGGTTGCCTGCCATACTGTAGGCCAGAAAAGGAGTGTGTGTGTGTGCGTGTGCGTGTGCGTGTGTGTGTGTGTGTGTGTGTGTGTGAGACAGTGAAGGACATGGCACTGAACACAATCATCACCGGTGAAAATCAACCAAAAATCACACTAGAGCCATTAAAACAGTAAACAAACGTTTGCACCATCTTGAGATAAAAATGCTGATTCAATACACCCCACCTGAATTGTTTTCTGCCAACTCTGCAGGTGTGTGAAAGGTTCTCATTTTTTTTCTGGGCCATTTAAATGAATCAGTGTCATGCATGGCTGGAGCCATCAAGACTCGATGAATACTTTTGCACATGAAAAGCGAAGGTGGGGAAGAGGCGGCGGTGAATCCATTAGCCTTGCTATGTCTCACTGACTCCATTGTTTTATTCTGTTTTCTGGCAGCGGAGGATTCACCTCCGCGATGCTGCGGCAGAGAAAAGTGGAGGCGATGAAAAGCATGAGCCCGGGCCACACACAGATCCAAGAGGGAGAGCAGGCAACACGGCAAGGAAATCAGTGTGGGTTGTGTGGGAGGGTGTGCATGTGTCGTTGCAGAGCGTTTCGGATGGTATGTATTGTAAACTGCATTTCACCAATGGGGTTTTGGCTCCCTGTGGCCTAAGACCAAGAACCTAAAAACAAGCAAAAATTATACCATAAAGAAAATTCCAGTATGTCTGCCTTGGCCTTTTTCTCCTTTTCAACCTTGCATTTTTATCCATTATGAAAAAGAGTAATAAGAGTACAAGCCATCTTTAGCTTTCCAAAAAAAGTTCAATTTAACATAAATCATCTCAAACCCTTGCCTGTGTAGCCCAGTATCACTAAGAATTATGCTCCTACTGAATGATTCTGCAGTGCATAATTCTTATTCCAGTGCCAACAATCGTTGCCAACGCAGAAAGTGGCGTGTCCTTTATGAAGGGAAGTGGAAAGTGAGGGCGTGGAGGTCAGGGTGGTGGAAGGACATATATCCCATCCAACTTTTGGGTCATACAGGCACATCTAAATCTAAATAAGCAGTTATTTAACTGGACCTTTCCCCCCAACAATAACCATCTGTTTTAGTTATTAAACTTTAACCAAAATGTTTTTGCTACACCCACAATTTTACCTCATCTGCCATAGGTATTCTATCACAGCTAGCGAGCACGAGTGACAAATGAAGCAATTCTAAAATAATTGGCAGAAGACATGAACATAAAACTGTCATTAATTATAATCTTGGGATTTTGCAGAATCAACCAATGTCAACATTCTTATCAGGTGATACAGTTTGTGTTCAGGTCTAATCAAAAGTAAACAGAGAAAGTAGTCCCCTAGAAATTTGCATAATTTCAGTAGCAAATAGATCCACTTTCTAATGAGTTAGTAAATTAAATGGAGTTTTTGGAAACACGTGCACTTCATTGCGCTTGATGCAATTTACATTATGCACCTTGCATTTGCGATATCTTGCCAGGTTTGTGAGTAGATGTTATCACAGAGAAAATACAAGCACAGCGCCCAGGTTGACAAATACTGACATTTTTCTTTAGAGTATAACAGATCATAAGAATTTTATTTTATTCCTATTTTTTACAAAAGTTATAATTCTGGTTATCTTTAATGAACTCCAATTAACTTTCCTTTTGAATGCAATTAAAATGATTTACTTGAATTAGAATGAAAACAAAACTAATAGACCAGATTATACAGAAAACAAGGGAACCATGGGAACACTGTTGTGATTCAGTCCGTACATAAACTCAAAAATTACACAGCTTTTAAAACTTGTTTTCCTCATTTTAATATAGACCTATTATCCATCAGATATGGCTATATATGATTAATCAATATGTGGGTATAATATAGGTATTCTGAGGTACTCAATACTGAAGGCCGCGAATCAGGATCAAGATGAAGGTATCAGAACATTGCTGGTTTTAACTTAACACCTATCAACCTCTTACAGAGCTGAATGTTTTGTTATGCAAAATAAACTGCCCACTCACAGGTGTCAGCAGGCCAGTAATCCACTGCAGTACAACACCTCTGAGTGAATTTGTGCCTTGCCACGCATTTACATCGTGCCCTCCAACTCTGATTGTGATCATTAACAAGAAACTGCTAAGAAAAACTCCAGATTGGTGCAGCGGGGCACCTTTGTTCTAGCACCCACTGTGCCGGGCTTTGAGCGGCACTCTTGACATTTATATTCAACTGAAACACTGATTGCACTGAATAATGGCATTAAGGCCACATGCGGGTGTGAGATGGACAAAGTTAATGATAGCAATGTGGGGTGGCGTTGTGTTAGTGGGATGTTGAGGACTTCAAAATGTCGAGGTTATCAGAGAAGAAACAGGCTGGTTGATAAATATCAGATAAAAAGTCAAAGAGATAATGAGAAATATTCAAATTAACATACTTTCACAAAAAAATGACACTTGTAATGATCCATTTCTTCATGAAGTCAGTAAGAGACAAGACGATCAAAGCCATTCATCATTAAAGATATTTGATTGAATTAATTTTTCTGTCACAAGCTGTAGAAGGAGTGACAGTGTTATGTAGTTCTTCATTTGAGCGATTTTCCCCTGCGCTGTGCCCACTAATCTATTCAGCCATTTGCTGCAGACACATATAACAAAATGAAGGCCTGATGAGAATGAACAGTTGAGGAGTGTGACTTGTAGTGTGCAGGAAAGGTCAGCCAGAGTGATGAACTCTTCAGGTCAGCTAGCATCAAAGTGAGCATTGATCACTCAGCTGTATGGATCTGTGTAATCAAGCCTGTGTCTTTGCTTAATACACCTATTTGTCTACACAACATTGCTGATGTCTATAAAAAGGCAGGAAGTAATAAGCAATTCTGGAATGCTGTATGCACACAAACTCACTCTCCCACACACATACACACAGGCCATTGTCCAACCTTAAATGAGGCCTGCAATCCGACACACTGGGCTTTACTGCTGAAGACTGCAGCTACAGGATGGGTGTTGCAGTCCTAAATGAGTCCAAGTGCCCAAATGGGAAAACTGTGGATCCTAAATGAGGCATTACTAAAAGAATTTGGATTCCTCCCACTGCACACACAGAGGCTGGAAAATAATATTTTATTTAGAGTTTAATTGCAGCTTGTGGCCCTGAGTGCCCCATCAGACAAACTATAATGGAATCTAATATGATCGTAATGGTTACTGTCTTCACTCGGCTTCTCTGCGTGATCCTGGAGCATATGGCACCGCAAGCATTGTCCCTTTCTCTTACAGAAAAATACAACGGCTTGCACGGCAGTGAGTGTAACACTACCAAGACAAATGCACTGTGAAGTCTTTTAGATTATCTCAGGCTCCAACCTAAAGCAGCATAAAGTAGAATGCCTGTTTATGCAACGGAAGGAGCTTCAAATACCATAAGTGTACAGTAAAGGGTCCAAGTGTCATAACCACAGCAGAATGTCAGGAAACATGTTCTTGGGAATGCAAATACAAATGAATGAATTAGCATTAAATGCTTTGTATTAACACATAGGTCAAAGATGCTGTTCTGTTCTGCTGTACAGTTAAAGGTCATGCTTTGTTTGGAGAAAAACACAGGCATTTATTTGTAGCTTACAAGTTGTACAACAAGCCTTTCATCTTTTCAAGTCATTATGCTCAGTGAAATGATGAGAAAATTGGATATAATGTGAAAAAATGCTGGTTTAAGAGCTCTTACCACTTTATTAAATTTTCAAAAATGCAATAAGGCACCATTTGACCATTTGTACATGCATTTGTATCCCTTGGTTATTGCTCCTATTGACTAGCTGTTGGAGCCATGAGCCTACGGTGAATTCTGTCCTGCCAATAAATGGACAAAATTGCTCCGACACCAGGAAAAAACCATGTGCCTTCTCTGCTCATTATAGCATGTCTGACTGTGAAGCCCTCAAGTTTCACTCACAGCAGGATTTGTCATGGGGCTGGTGTCCACTTGCTTCACTTCCTGCTGCAGTTGTGAAGAATTCATCACAAGAGTAGCCTTTGACTTCATCCTTTGTAAGCGTGGAAAGAGTTGGGATAAAAGGATAAAAGGCCATGCACACACAGCTTCCTGAAGCCCTCGTCGGATTCTCGACAAAAGGATCCCAAACCCATCAAAAGGTCAACACTACAAAAGTAACATGGAAAGAGTGTTGTTTTGACATCACCCTTTTTTAAGTCAGTCTCATCCATTTTATTCATAGAGGAAAAGATAACAATGCCGAGAGACAAGACCGCCCGAGAAGTGATTGTCAGGAGGAGGGAGGCATGCGGCAAATGACATGACACACTTCCAAAGGCATGCTGGCGGAGACAACAAATCCACCCACATCTTTATCTGTGATCAAAGGAAAGATTTATGATTCTCTGCATTTGTAGTCCACCCTCCTTCCCCACATCACCCTGCCTCCTTGCACATTATCTCTCCAAGTTAGGGCTATCAGAACGAATTTGCCAGCCGACATTTTTGACCCTCCACCAATGCGGGGATGAAATTTCCCCAGAGTGACACTTTCATCAGGCCACTTACTGTCTTGACCTTCTGCAACTTGTGCCCTTTCTGCGGTATAAACATGGCTAATGCGCGTTAGCCTCAGAGTCCTGGGCCATCTAAAGATGCATGGAAACACAGGGCATATGCTGGAGTCACAGCTTGTCGTACTCTCTGCTCTGGACTGACAGACAGCCAGCAAGCCGGATGGATGGTAGCATTGGCTGAGAGAGTGATGGGTTCACTAGGTTGGTGATACTCAAAGGAACAGCTGCGTGGAGCATATGGAGCTCACTGACATTCTTGATTTGACAGAGCTCCCAGATTGCCTTGATGGACGCTGGATTTGTCCAGAGAGTTCGGGCATGAGCTGGTATCAGAAGTCCTGGTGCAACGTTATAGTTACAATGTATGACACACACAAATACAAATGTGTCATATTTGTGACTCATAACTCCTTTAGCAATACATTGACTACTCTCAGACTAGCATATGCAGAGAAGTTAAACAGTTCAGCCATGGGATGACCATTCCAAGCCGTTACATATACGTACGCTGTACGGATATCAGAGTCCTAAAAAGCCTGAGTCAGGAGCCATTTGAGAGTCCCAACCACTAATTAATGTAATGTTTATGTTTTAATAAAAGTCTAAATATATATTTAGAAATATTTAGAAATTCCAGTAGTCTGACAACACTTCTGTAAATCTAGGTAATAGTAGGCATTTGACTAAATGATCAAAGCTAGACGACAGTCTCGTAATATATAAGTATATATAATTGTTTGCATTTGTTTGTGTTGATGGTTAAACAACTCACAAAAATATGTACATTGAAAGAGGTCACGAGGAAGTACTAAACATGGAAGCTACAGAAATATATTCATAAGCAGCACATTTTCCTCATCACACACCAAGTACACAATATATTATCACTGTTGTTTGAGAGCTGCCCTTTCCCCAGGTAGACAGAATAGCTTATCGGCAAGAAATGCATTAGCACAGCTAATAAACTACTCGCCTGTAAGAAACTTGGAGTGACACCGCACTGCCACTGTCTAAACTTTATTTAAGCAGGCAGGTTGACTAACAACACACTTTCATTCACAGTGACAGCCTGGCAGAGTTTCTGCAGGGAAAGCAAGGTGTGCACTACTGCTACAGTCTGTCAATATCAGCTACTGGTGTCATTTGGGTTAAATGCCTTGCTCAAGAGCCATATCCAGGTATACTTGTCTGAGGTACGGAGGGAATGTGCAATATGATTTATTTCCTCCCCAGTTCTTGCATGCAGAGGTTTCCTCCTGCTTTGGGGATTTGAAAAAGCTACTCTTTTAACCACAAATACACTTCCCTTTCCATTAGGCTATCACTGTCCCAAAACTTCATATTGGTTTTCTAGCAGACTGGAACCAATCTGCACGACAGGAAGCCTTCCCCAAAGCTAGTGCCAGACTATCTCTGTCTCACAAACAGCTCAACAGGCCTCTATTTGTGCCTGCGTTTCTATTCTGCTGTTGCAAATTGCATGTTTTTGTGAGCAGGTAATGCATAATGTATCCGCATACAGCAAAATATATTCACAACAGGCATCTGCAGAGATTATATGCCAAACCGTGAGATTGTATATACAAGTCTGTACATTTATGAAACAAAATATACCTCAAGTAGTGCAGAAAATGCCCTAGAATTGCATGATAGTAGCATGAAAGGGGGCTCTTTCACTGAACAATTGTGTTTAGCGATGGTCTCTGGTTGCCCACAGTGTAGCTCTCCCTGTGTTCACAGTTTCTCATACATGAGGCAGGTTAAACCTGATTCTAACCTAGATGACTGTGTAAAAGGAAGGCTGGTCCCAATCTTTACAGGGCTATCTTCTGAAAGTCAAGTAAACCGAGGGTTAATTGTTGCCAGTGTGAACTAAGTGATGGATTCCAAAATGACAACTTAGTCACATTTGTATTTTTCAGTTAAACTTCTTCATTAAATTTTAAATCTCTTTGTGCATTTGCTTTTGTTTTCTATGGTTACTCTAACCATTCGTGTCCATGAGCAGTCCCTTTTCCTCTAAAGATTACAAAATAAAGGTAAATAAGATGGCAGCTTCTGCTGCAGTTTACAACATGTGACTATCATCTCGTGCTCTAATGCAAAACGGACATGTTGCATGACTTTTTCTCCCCTCTGGGTGATCAATAAAGGATTATCTTACCTCATCTTAATGGATCAGTGGGTAATCTTTAAGTGTTTTTAAACTGCGGTTGTGAATATCTGATTTAATTGAGCATTTAGTTCTCATTAAGTCACTGAACAACAGATATGTATGAAAACAATGTAACAAAATACCAATAAAAACATCGATGAAAAAGAGCAAGATCAATAAGATCCTGAATGTGTGTGAGAAGAAACATAACATTTATCTCACTTCAAAACTAACCATATGGTGGTACAGGGTATAAGCATATCAAAAAACATAAGACAAGCATAAAAGAGGTTTACAAGTTAATACTGATGTTGCTGAGTTAGCAAGATGCATCGGCTCTGTCGATGTGACTATTCCCTAGCCGAGATAAACTGCACAAATCTTTTGTCGAGAAGTGAGTTACTTTAAATCGGCAGTGCAGATTGTGTGTTCGGTGCTGCAAAGATGAACCCGTGAATGGAAAGAAAGTGAAGTGCAGAGGAAGGGACCGAGGCTTGGTTGATGTATTTCAAAATAAACATTTGACAGATTGGAGTTTGAGTTATTTAAACATTTCTCAGAGGCACGGCTGCTCTGGAGGATGAAATGATCTGACTGCATGAGTTAAACCTGGCTGAGAGAAAGGAAGCACAAAGTCAGCTCACTGGCAAACATGAGTGTCCACGAAAAAAAGACAGGTAAATAGACATTAGGGGATAAAATCGATATATTGTTGTAAATTTGCAACAGGACGAAGGACAGAGACGCGTGAACCTAACTTCTTTCCCCTCAGTCTCAATGCATTTTCAAGAAATTGTTACTTTTATGTGGTTCATGTGGGCAGTGGACAACCTGGCAAATTGAGCCAGCATGATACTTAATTACCATTTTCACAAGATTGATATCCAGCAAGCAGGTGCAGTCTATGCAAAAATGATTGCTCTGTCTGAACTACTTTGAATGCCATATTTAAGACCTATATCCTTGGTGACTCATCCTCTATGCAAGCATGAGTGCACCTTTTGATGTGAAAATGTAAAATCCAAAACAACGGGGAACCATCCAGAAATGCAAGCATTAGTGCAAGTAAGTACTGTAGCAGCTTGTGCTGCTTTGGTAGGAACAAAGTCAAGCTGTGGTTAGCTCAGGAATAGTTTGGTACACTGTAAAAGCATGATTATTCCTTTTACAGAATGCATTACAGTCCAAGCATGATGGCAACAAATTGTCTTGTGCCACTCAATGTAAAGACTCACATTATTCTCTGATTATTTCTGCCAAAAGGCGAAGAAAAACTCTCTTCAAAGCCAAGCAAACAGCAGACAAAAACCAACAAGAGTAGAGTTCAATTAATTCTGTTCTCTTTTCAACTGCACGCTTATGAGCTTGTTTGGAGGTTAAGGTGAGAGCACCCTGGGGTGCTGCCTGGGGTTACAGGGACATTTTTCCCACAAGTTTCTATCCCTCCAGACTGTAACGTTATTAGACAATGCTCTCGGTGCAGGAGCGTGGTGAGAATCTTGGGTTAAAGCAAACCTTGGCTATATGAGGTGTGTGTAAAAAGGGTTAACCTGACTTGAGGGCTGCGGGTTAGCTGTGGTTTAAAGTGGCCTATGGAGAGCTAAGTGCTGAAGGGAGAGCTTAGTGTGAGCATATCAGGTCAAGAAGGCTAACTGAGACTGGCAGCGGAGTGACTGCGCATGTTCAGTCTGTGTTCATGGATGCATTAGTGTAACTCAGATTGTGTTAAGTGTGTGACTGTCACAGCAAAGTAAATGTGTGACTGTCATTTGGACAGCTGAGACCCGCCGCGTCCTGATGTTTGCACAGCCGCCCACTCGAATATGTCTGCAGAGCCGTGTGAAAGCTGCTCAAAGCGCAGTGAAAAATATTCAAGGAAAATGTCTTCCACGGGTAATGATGCCTGCTTGTTTAGCAGCTCAAAAAGCTCAGAAAGACACACTCGTATAAATCTACAAATATGTATGTTTTAGGAGGGCAGAAAAAGCAAAAATAAATATACGCACACGAAAACAGCAATTGAAAACAAGTGAGCGTTTTCTCACTTCAAGTGTGGTTTTTGAACCATTTGCAGTTAGTTTTGGATAGGTTATCATTTTCCTCCAGCATGCTTCAAGCAAAAGGTCCTGTGTGTTTTCACCCTTCTCGTCTTATCTGACATCTATATGCACTATTATCTGACACCTGCAGCTGCACACTGCCTTTAAGAAAGAGAGCTGTTCAAGAAAATGAACATTTCTGACTCTGGGCCATTTAGGAAGCAATCACAGCGAGCATAAATGAACCACTGACCCCTTTAGCTTAAACCAAAAAGGTTAATGCATTAGAGATGGAACATTTCCAAGCACTAAAATGCAAGGACACTTTGTTGAAGATTTTCTTTTTCTTTGAACGCTTAAGTACACTTTCCTCAACACCTCAAGACTCAGTTACTGTTATCCAAATTTTAAATAGAAAGTATTTGCTTGAGTATAATAGGCTTTGACTTACTACTAACGTGTCAAAAGCAGTGCTGGGGAACTGTAAATTACAAAATAAATGTAATTGTCATCCACTACAGTAAATGAGGGAAAAAATTTAATTAAATTACAATTACAAATTATTTATGTAGAATAACACATTATTATTGCTGTATAAGAATACCTTCTTTTACCATTTTATTGTTAAATACAGGTCAGCAAAAGCATAAGGAAAAAATTGATTTACCATCTGGCTGAGAAAGGAGCCAACTGTACATCTAGACATTTTCCATTTATTGGACAGTAAACACTCAAATCTGAGTGTTGTTTTCGATTGGCTCTATTGTCTGAATTTGCATTGCCTCTCGCCTGCCAAGCAGACTTTTCGGCTTTACGGCTCATTTTCAAACATTCACTCGAAAAGTAATCAAATGTAATAAGTTACATTGCAGTGACGTAAGGTAAGTGTGATCTGCATTTTGATCACTGCCTGTATGGTTCAAGAGCCCTGAATCAGTTCCTACATCTACACCAAAGCTAATTCACTTTCAAGATCAAGATTCAATTCTTTATTGCCATTGTGCAAAACAAGGAAATAGAAAACCTTCTCCCTGAGCTGCATAGTGCAGAATATATGATAAAAGTAGTTATAAGAAATAAAAATAAATACTAAAGATAAAAATGTTACTAAGAATAAAATAGGCATTAAAAGGATTGTCAACTCTAAAATTATTATTATATAAGTTATACTAGTGAGCGTGTTGGCAGTTGGTTGGAGAAAAAGCCGACCAATCAGAGCTTTGTTAAAATGGTGCCGCGTCATCTTCCTACATAGCTAGCAGGCTACCACACTACAAAAAAATAGCAACATGAAAAAACACAACAGAGAAATTGTGAACGTGGATGACATCGACACAAACGCAACACTGTATTAAGTCAACTTACAGAGAATAACATAATAAAGGATAAATAAATAAACATATTTCTTTGAATGCCATGAAAAACATGAAGAAAAGTCCTTCTAGCAGCTTCCAAGTCACTGAAAATTATGAATCAGGCTTTTTCTAACTGACTGGTAGAGGAAAAAACAAAAGATTCATGCCGGGTTATTCTTTTAATACAGCTCCCAAGACATCTACCATCTTTACGCTACGTGCCCATTACATCAGAGTTTTGTTCACAAATTGTCTCTGCTGCCCCCAAGAGGCCAAAACAACAATATATTTCAGGTTTAAGATTTCTTGCAGGCTGTCAACAACACTCCCTTCCTGATGCACTGAGTACTCATTCACAGTACACAGTAGAGTTTAAGCCTCCTTCCACAGTTGGCCTTGGAGGACCACTCAAGAAAAATTTCCATTACCGGAGAGAGCAGCAGGGCCAGTAGGGGGGATCACTGAAGCAAGAATGTATATTGAATCAATAGAGATCTGCACAGTGCAGCCAGTACAAATATACAGTACAGAGCTCTGCAGGGTCTGTGACAGGCTGCCATCACATAACCACAGTGGTCTCTGATGTTTAACCTGCAGGAACAAGGGGAGGGCAAAGGAGACAGTCAGACGGGAGGGAGTGTGTATATAGCACAGGGTCACGGAGAAGGCCAGATGGCACAAACTAGACAAGATGCATAAGGTGTAGGGATAGGAACACACACACACACACACATGGATATACAGGAGAGAGAATAAACATTGGTGGCTGAGGGTGAAGCCTTGCTGTGATTGGTTCAGAGTGGAACAAGCGTATGCTCTGTCCCTTGGAGCTGGGTGGCTTTAGTGACTGGAGACTCCATGCCAGTGGTGGAAGATGAAGGAATAAGGGGCGCTGGAGCTGTCAGGCACATATACAGCTCTTTGTGCCACAGGGAAAAGCCTATTTGCCTCAGAAGAACAAGGCTGTTCACAAGATTCCAGTTTTGAATGTACAAATGTATAAAATGTCCACAGAACGCAATGTTAGAGCCTTGAAAAGACCCACAGAACAGCTATTTCCCTGCCTTTATTTTACTGGCTGCTGTCATATTTGCCAGGAAATATTGCCATCTTGTTTTAGGAGTCACTAGATCCCTCCATGGGAAATGTCAAATGTTATCCTCGCACTCTTGGGATTGTTTGAGTTTTGCTGCAATGAGACAGGTCCATACACAAAATCCTTACATGATTTAGGGATACGCAAGAGTTGTGTTTGTTGACTAGCGCAGCATTTACAACAACACTTATAAGATTATAGGCAAATTATGAAAAGATCCAAATATGATGAGCTGTGAAATGCTGATTTTAGCAAAAATACAGAGGCATGTCATCACTTTCTTCAATTGTGTCCTGCAGCGTAAGCAAGTCGAGTCCTTTACAGTAGATTTAAAATATTGCTTTGTCCAGGTAGAGTTTTCGGAGTCAGTATGTAATGTTTAATACATTCAAAAGCTGTATTGTGACTTACATTTTTCATCAACTTTGCAACTTCCTTTTTTTTGTTTTTCTGATTCCCTCCATGTTTAACAGTAAAAGACTTATCTTGAATCTCTCGTCTTGAGCTGTGGGTTCTTAACTTAACATGTGGGTGGACGGAGCAACAGTGATAGCAGAAGTGGAGGAGGAGAAGTTTTCTATGCTCAAGAAAAAGGTGAGGGGTGATTACATTGCATTCTGGGCTTTTGAGTCTACTGTAAAGAAATGTGTATCTTTGCCACATCTTATATGGATTTCTCCCTGTATGGTCACTGAATTTTGGTGCAGAATGTATAGTGCAGAAAGAAGCCTTTGCACTGAGCTGAAAATGTTTGCGCTGTCAATTGTTAAAGGGATAATTCGGGTCTTTTGATGTGGGGTTGTATGAGGTACTTATCCCACACTGACACTCACTGACTAGGGATAAGTACCTCATACAACCCCACATCAAAAGACCTGAATTATCGCTTTAATGTAGATCCACTGGAAGTATCTGAATATAATGTCATGTTGCTCATTTGGCTACAAACCCACAGACAGAAGAAAAATACACAGCTGCCAAATTGGAATCAGACATGTAGTCCACATCACCAGCAGCTATTTTGTAACAGTTTGAGGTGTCTTTTTTTTTCTTAAAGCACAACATGTGCTACAATATTAGCCAAGTTGTCACTTTATCTACTTTATCAAACCTTTGCGCCAATGCTGGAGAGCTATTTTGGGTTCAAACAAGTTTCAAGTCTTTCTACTATTCATTAATCCACAACGCATGGCCAAAACCCCCACATAACAATTTTATTCATCTAATCTTGAGGAGGAGGGTAATTTATTTTCTCTGGCATGTAAAGATAATTACACAGGGGGGCAGACAGGATTTTGAGCGCACTCACTTGTTGCCGCCTCACATGTCTTGGCATCATTCCCAACACTTTGAGTTTATGTCAAAATACAGTTACTCACCCAATAAACCACCTTCTGTTCCTGTGAGAAGCACTAATCTGCACTTTGCAATATCACAGTAAGGGTGACGCTGAATAGGCACAGTATGGACATTTGTGTGCATTTAAAAAGCAATGAGGCATCTTGTAAAACCAATGCCTTTAATGCATGGCATTTCAAAGGAGGCCTCCTACTGTATTTCTGGGCTTCAGTACTCATAGCTACGAATTGTTCCTCTGTGTGTACAGTACATACCGTTAATCCATCTATGTGCTCAATTTAAGCTTTCATTTAATTCCACCTCCTCCACTTAACCTAACCTTCGAATTTCATTCAAGCTGTGGAGAGCCCCTCTTACAAAAATAATGAGAAAACAAAAGCCTGTTCTTCCCAGAATCCATACTGGCCACTCAGACTTAAAAGCAGGGCGGTCGACAAGTTTGTCATAATGGGATCAACAAGATTTAAGGCCAACAAGTGGAGCACTGAAGTGCAGGGTCTAACAAATACATGAACACAGACTTTATAAAATGAGAAAGGCTGCTTCATCTTTCAAAAGTAGGGCATCATTTCACATTTTAAACTGCAATTGACTATGACCCTGACTCTGAAAACAGTTGGGACACTGTGTAAAGCATAAATAAAACAAAGTTGTGAACTTCGCCCCATCATTGCTTGTGAATGACTGAGCCTTTCTTTCTTAGCAAATGTTAATGTAATTTAATATCACACTTCCCTCAGTACAAAATAACAATTAAAATATACATCCTTAAAACTCTCTCTCTCTCTCTCTCGCTCTCTCTCTCTCAATATATCGATACCATAAAGGCTCAATATTAGCTGATGTAGACATCAATTTAGTTCTTATTTTAAACTTTTCTAAAAGTTAGCTGTCATTTTTTTCCTGGAATTTTCTGACTAAGCTGAAGACGTTACTGGCCCCGATTTTAGCCTGAGAGATTAGATTCTCATGAAAAAACATGGGCTAATTTTTATCTCAATAAAGACAGTGAGTGGGCGAGTGAGCACAGTGCAGCACAGTTCAATATGATCTGATTATAGTGTCTGCTGAGAAAATACCGCCAACATATCCTTCACAACAGCTATAAGGTTTCCATTGTGCCTTTGTTTCCCACACTGAGGTATCATAGGAATCCTATCACTGTCAGAGGACATGCTGGCAGTATGTCGGCTGCACTGTGGCCTGCCTGGGGGGACACTGACTTCCCCACAGCCGTTCCCTGTCACAGTAGCCCATAATTGGCCCCCCGCTTCTCACCACAGAGTGCGTTCGTGTATAGTGTGTGTTGGTGCGCGTACTTGTTGGGCGCCTGTGCTTTCGCCTGTCAAGCTCTCGGATGACGCACAGATCCATGGGTACCGAGGAGCCCTGAACTGCTATGAAGACATTCTGTCAGCTTAGAGATGCTGGGAACTGCTGAGATAGTTCAATCTGCAAGCTTTTTCACAAGGTTAAAGTTGGGGATTTTCGGGAAGGATGTGCCGTATCTGATCGCAGTGGAATAGTGCAGAAATAATAGATGTAGGCTGTGGAAATGCACTGCAGGGAGGGAGATTTGGCCACAATGTTGGAAATGTGATACAGAAGAACAATTCTTTGTTATCAGTTGGAAATGTGGGCTGCGATGCTGAATGAAGCAGTTCATACAAAAGTCGTGACTTTAATTTGAGGCGGGTTTTACAGCCGAACACAGAGGGGCTGTGAAGGGCAGGACTTTGCTTCCATGTAAACAGGGTTGTATGAGAGCTTGTACCCAACACGGGAGATAAGAGAACGAAAGAAATTTAGGCTGGATTCAGAGTGTACAGTGTGTTTTTCTGAAAACACAAACAGCCCATTAAGCTCCAACCAGGGAAAATACTCTGGCACATTAAGTCTCCAAAGAGGCTGGGAAACTCTGCAGTAAATCCACACAAGCCTGATACATGACACAACCACATGACTCTAACACAACTATTTTCAGCCAACGGGGGTGAGAATCAGAGGGTAACTCACCATACGATGTTATTACAAGTCACCCAACTCAACCATGGCATCATGGAGCTGGTGATTCTGCAGTTCAACACAAAATTGTGTTTTTTTCTGAAGTTTCTCTTCCATTTGCTTTCACTTATCAAACACAAAATACTTTCAGCCTCGCAAAACCTTTTCAAATGACACAATATGTGAAAGAAAGAACTCTTTGGTTGAATATGCAACCTGTAGCAGAACATTGTAAGTGGACATTTAAAGTAGTAAGATAATTTTAATGGGTCAACAGCTAAAAAGGTTGGGAATCACTTCAAAGTGTAGATAAAACTCTGTGAAACAGCAGCATCTTGCTCAGCTATTTAGCTAGTTAGCCTGACCTGACCCTTCAAAATAACAATTGCCGTGGTTACTGATGAACTTCAATGCTTGACATGAACTTGAAAGAAGATTGTCATGGAAGATTGTCATTAAAGCAATTGTTTTTGAGATCCATTTTTACCTGAATTCCTTGCTACCCACTCAACAATGTCCAGTGTTAAGTAAATAGCTTATTATGGATATTATTTATTGCCCTGACAGCTGATAGGAATATGTATCACCTCACCTCTAACCTATGCTCTCAAGAGTAGAGTATGTAAATCATGATGTTGCTAATGAAAAGAAAATGAATACCAAAATTCTGTTTAAGAAACAAGTATTTTTTGCCTCCTCTTACATGTCTATCTACACTTATCAGTCTGGTCCCTCGTCCCTCTCCCCTCTCTGCTCCCTTGGGGTCCAACATTGGAGGTGCTGATCCCGTTGACAAGTGAGCCTAGGGGGAGATGGTGGTAGCGGAGTCCTGTGATGTGTCCATCCTCTGGAGAGGTGAGTCTGACAGTGAGAGGGACCTATAAGCGGAGGTGCTGTCAAATTATGCAGTAGCCCTGAAGAGCAATGCATTAGGAAGGGGTAGTAAGCGTGGTGGTACATGTTCAATAACTGATGAATAGCTGCCATTTGTGCTGGGCCCTCTTAAAAAAAGGTGATCTTAAGCACATAGGCTTATAGAGTCATGGTATGGAATCCGAATGTTTTGTGGAAAAATATACATTTTCTATGAGAGAGGAGAAAACTGGAAATAATTAAGGTCACGTCAATACACCTGTGTGTACATATGTTTATACATGC
Organism: Pagrus pagrus; assembly: GCF_965226575.1. Taxonomy (NCBI): domain Eukaryota; kingdom Metazoa; phylum Chordata; class Actinopteri; order Spariformes; family Sparidae; genus Pagrus; species Pagrus pagrus. The sequence goes on along the minus strand of NC_140206.1, from coordinate 14,148,110 downwards.
TTTTGTGTGCAACAATCAGAGCCAAGGACAACGAAAAACCCTGAAGAAAGTAAGCAAGAGAGAGCGATAGAAGCAAGACATAAAGACAGAGTGAGTCATCACAACACTAAAACTTTACAATACCTCAATCTGTACCGGTAAGCAGATCAAGTAATAATTTAACAGGACTGTCAGCATGGCAGCATCAGTTTAGTAAGGTCGATACAAAATGTAATTAAGAAGAGTGTCACAGTTGAAGAACACTGCTCTGTTTGGTGTGAATTGTAATCTTTCTTGATAGCGTTGATTCACATTAAGAGGATACTCAAAGACAGGAAGCAATAGCACAAGAGGGACACAAGCTTGTTTTTCTATTTTCAAGATGTGAGCAAGAGACCATTTAACAATCAGAGGTTTGGCTGCTGTGCATGACTCTACATTGGAATGTGTTTGAGTAAAGAGCAGAGTTTAAATAATACTAATAAACCCAGAGAAAGACTTGTTCTCCCCAATTTTATGTGTGTTTCTGTTCTGTCTACTTTGGCGTATGAGCTCTAATAATTTACATTCAGAACTAGCTTCAAGAAAAGCAAGTTTTGTCACTGAAGCCCTGACAACAAGTTATGGTTTGATGCACAGGTGGCGAATGTAAAATGTAGTCAGGACTACAAATTGGAAGATAAACCATTAATAATTTATATATTTTACATTTAAATCATTTATTCCCCTTTCTAGGCTTCAAAGCTTCTGGACCCTGCTGCTGACCTTATTTAACTTTTTCAGACAGCTGATGTTTGTAACAGTAAAAAGGTATTCTAAAGGGATGAAAGTTTTATTGAAGTGTTTTTATGTCTTATCGGCAGCAGCCATATCCATTGCCTGCTGGTACAATCCTGTGGGCAGCTCCTCAAGGTTCACAGGCTAATCTCTCTTGCCCTAAAGTGCCGTTGCGCCACCAAACCTGCCACTGAGCACTCCTACGACTCTCCAATCACACAGGAGACACAACATTCAACAGAGGCAAAAACCCACCTGAACATTATTTAGTTTGTCAAGTAGTGATTTAATTTCATACATATCTTAAATTCACAGCAAGCGTTGCTGCAGGGATTTTTGGAAGATGAGCCCACCTCAGTTTTGAGTAAAGGGGATACAGTTATTATTTTCTGATACTAGATAGTTTATTATTAAACCTGAGAATAGAGCGTTTTTTATGTAAAGACATCTGATTCACTTGCTGGATTTCATGTTTAAGCTACCCTTTTTCCCTCCAACTTACTGCAAAAACAGAATAACACAGACTCTCTAATTAGCTAATGTAGGTTAAGAGGAATGATTTACATTATCCTTAATGCACTGTCAATCATCAGTGATAGTGTTAGGAGCGTGCAGGAAACAGATGCATGAGATGGAAGTGGGGAGTTATGCGTACAGAATGGACGAGGGCAATTCAGAAATAGATATGCTGATAGCGGGGTGTATAAAAACAAGATGTGAAAGTGTGAAAGGTAAGGGGGAGAGAATTGGAGACTCCAAGAGGCAAAACTGAGAGTGAAAGTGATGGGGCGAAGAGTGCATAAGAAAAAAAAAAATGGAAGGAGCAGAGCCACAGCAGAGATTACAGATTCGCACGCAACCTCTCTTTTCAGCTGACACAGGAGAAAAGCTACAGTGTAGATTCGCATAACGAGACCACTGGACCATCATTAAAATCCAGAGGCCGCAAGACAAACCTAGCCCCACCTGACTGTCGGCTGTTGTTGCCCCCCAGAGAAACGCGCCTTGTTGAACCTGCTCCTCTTCTGTCAGCACTTTCATAAATAATTCACCGAGCACTCTGGGGCAAGAGAGCCATAGAGTGTACAGGACTTCTCCCCCGTCTTTCTCTGCATTATTTTATTGCCCCGTATTTGCACCGCGCAAACAAGATGCATTCATTTGCATACTTTGAGGAGACCGCGGGGTGCAGGTCATCAAAACTGTACATTCAGAGGGAATTTGAACAGTGAACAGGTCCGTGCTGCCGCAAGCTGGAGCTGTGCTTCAAAATCCTGATCACTTTTATTTATTATTTTTGATAGAAAAACATACTTAAGAGGACAAAGGCAGGAACAGACAGGGTTATTGAAAAAAAATGATGCACCATAAACAGTAAGGATTCATTTTGGAGTACCCACAACTTCTATCTCTAACACTTCCTCACAGGTTGCCCAGAGGTCCCTGCTCGCTGCCTCAGTGACATAGTCAGCCCTTAACATTGGCATCAGACACTTGTTAAAGTGACACTGAAGCAGTTACCACAACCTCTACTACTTCCAAAAGTACTAAAAAGGGCCTCATTGAATGAGAGAAGAGCAGCTGTGGATATTAACAGCCAATTTTGTGTGCATGCTTTTACATGTATTTTTATTTATAATTTACTTGGTGTGAAATGTGGACATTTGATCAAAATGGACCGTTATCACAACGGAATAAGTATGTATTCGTGAAGTGAATGTTTGTTTTCACAGCATCTCGAGAACCATGAAGATTAGGCATATTAGACAGTAGTTATCTGTGATGTGACAAGGCAACAAGAGAGTCATCATGATCCATTCTGTAATGTGTTATTGTGCCACTGTGATGCTTCAATGGATGCTGAAACAGAGACGTGCAGAGGTGGAAAGGGAGACTGAACACTCCACATTTATAGGCAATATGCCGTTTCAAAAGCAGCTGTTTTTTAGATTTAATAAATGAAACGATTACCAAAATAGATGTTTATCTCTCTCTCTGCTCCTGTCTTGTGCATTCTCTCCTAACCCCTGAGGCTTTTTAGACTAGTTGGGGAAACATTAACATTACGATTGTTTAAATGCCAGTAAGATTAAAAGCCGTTTCTATCCTTGATCCTAATACTGATGCTAACAGCAACAAGTGCTTGCTTGCATATGAGTGAATGTTGTACAGATGTTGTAGTATTGAGGCTTATGTTTGAGCATCAGTAACATCGAGTACTGCAAGGTCTATGCAAGATGTAGAAGGGTGGTGTCCATTCCACAGGTACCGAAGGATTTCTGGGGAGCTCGAACAATAGCTGAGAAACCACGTCCTTGGAAAAAAATATAACAGTTACAGTAAAAGAGCTTAAAGTATCTTGCATAAATATGCCTAGAGGACAATGCAGAACGTGGTGTAGAGGAGAAGTAAGTTCTGTAACAAAACGTGCCCAAACTCTGTACACTCAGTGTAAATTGGCACTTACTGTCAAAGAAATAGCAGCTTTCTAAATTGCTATATCTGGTTCATATCTGCTTGTCTCAACATCCACAGATTGAATAGCCTCATAATGCAGTGTTCCTAAAGATAAACTGGATGTCTCTAAGCACACCATGCACATGCGCTTCCCCTCTCATTGGTGCAATTTTGTCACAGAATTAGTTTTTAGTGATTTAGAGAGCCTCCACCGCCTTGAAAGAGAGCAAAGGAAGACATGCACTCAAGTATACACACTCTTCATTGAATGTTTCCACAGCATGATGCATTATAGTTGTAGCTGAAGACCGAAAGCTGCTTTCATAAGAATATATATACCAGACAGCGTACACATAACAAACTATGATTGAGGTTTGTTGAGCATCGTGTAAAAAATAAAAAGACTTCCACCTCATGTAACACACAAAACAACGAACGCCTCCTGAGATCACCACCCATGTAATTGTTACATTATACTGCACTATGTGACCAGGACTTCTTGGATGCATTAACAGTGTGAAATGGAGTCTTCTTGCCTGCTATCAGCATCTGTAATGCTATCCCTCACCATGTTTTTTGCATTTCTTGCAACAATGCTTGCATTACTAAGGATGAATTCACAAATATGCATGATGCATACACACACACACACAAACACTGCCCCACTGTTCCATTTGGGATTTTTACAATCTGTTTACCCTGCACATTTCAGACACTTAAATACTTCAGCAAGTGCACGTCAGTTTTCGTTCTATCGTTAGCCAATCTGCTCTGCGAAACTGGGTCGCGTGGAGCCAGATTGGCTTTATCAGACGAGAAAGTTGCTGAACCGTCCTTCCTCACTGTCCTTCTTCCACCCCAGAATGCACCCTTCCATTTCTTTTTTTACATCACAGCAGCCTCCGCACACATCCCTCAATCTCTCCTCTTTACTGACCCACCCACTACCACCCCTCTCTCGTCTTATCTTCTCCTTCCCTCCCTCGCCTACTGCCTTTATTCTGACGGGTTGAGCAAAAAGAAAGAATCACTTTCAGTTTTACCATTTTTACAACCTTGGACATGTGTTAGATCTTTTTAGGTGGTGCTGTATGTCTGTTTTTTTGAGATTCTGGTACAAATTGAAGAACTAGAAGAGGTTCAGGATTAAAAACCATTGCCTCAGATGGTTTGTATTGTATAAAACATGTCTGATCTGAACAGTACATTATGATTGTCTGCCACTTCAATCTTGGAGAGACAGTTGTTAAATAGATATGTGATGCAGGGTCTTTTTCAAGAATGACTGGGTTTATGCCATTAAATTGCAGTGACGTGCTTTGTGCAGTCAACACTTTCAGACAAATTGGAGGTAAATATAAATATATAATATATACTGTACATTATAAAAACAAGAAAATCAATAATTGCCCTCGACTACAAATTGCTAACAAATAGATTACTCTTTATAGCCAAAAGTATGTGGACACCTAATCATTAGACCCACACTTTTGGCTGAACATCCTCCTTGAAAAGCATGGGCATTTATTTGCTGCTAACACCCTCTTCTGGCCTTTTCTCAAGAGTTTACAACCTGTTTGCAGGGATTTGCTGCCATTCAGCCACAAGAGCATTAGTGAGGTTGGCCACTGATGCTGGGCGATAAGACCTAGCTCACAGTCAGCGTTCCAGCTCATCCCAAAGATGCTGGATAAGGTTGAGGTCAGGACTCTGTGTAGGCCAGTCAAGTTATTCTGTAGCAAAATGGTAAAAAAAAAAAAAAGAATAAAAAAGTTCCACCTGCCAAAATTGTTGCCATTAAGTTGAAAACACACTTATATCTTATTCATGTACAGAATCATCACCCAACATGTTAAAATATAGAAACAATGACTCCTCAAAGTATTCTAGAAATTATCACACATTTAACGTAAGAAAAAAAAGACAAGTGGGTAATGTCTAATTTTCTGTGCTGGCTAATATCTGGAACAAAAGAAGGTCCATTAGGTACAGTGTTCGACTAATTTAATCGCATAAATTAGTATATCATGGAGTGAGATACCATTTAAGACAGAGGAGATGGAAATTAGAACCAATTACATCTATTTCAGCTGTAGAATCAAATATACCCAGTCCTTTGGTACTGTTTCAGTGTGCTTAAATAAGAAATATAAACCCCTCTGTGTAATAAAAAAAAAGTAGTTCTACTTGCATAAAATTTTATGTTTTGTGTTTTTCTAATCGCTAAGTATGAGGAGCAGTGCGATCTCTAAGCGCTGACATTTGCATATTCTCAGTGGCTCTCTTTGATAACCATTTATCAAACTGATGAATGGTTGTCATATTAGGCGTGATTTGTATAGACGCTCCACAAACGCCTCACTGAAACAGATTCTTTACAGCGGCGACCGTTCAATGAGAAGTAGGGGGTAAAACCAAGCCTTATTGGTGACTGAAAGGTAATTAGTATCTTGGCGTTCTGTGTATTACAAGGGCGAAATATGCTTCAGCTGCTAATGATGAGCTGCTGAGTGAAGAAGACACAATTCCTTTGCTGAGCTTTTAATAAGCAGGAACAAAGAAAATAATTAAACCTAAAAGTAAGAAATGAGGAGTTTATTGTTGGACCACCAGTGCCTCTGCCAGCATGCGCACCCTAGAGAGTAATTCAAGAACTTAATACTAACAAGGTCAACATGCAGATACACGGCACCACTCCCCCTCCCAGGTCCTATTACAGTAATGCATTTAGACAACTAGCCTCGTTTCTCCAATATGAGCTCATATATCCCTGTAGCTGAAGCCCCTGAGAGCTATTACAGTTTACCATGTAGGGTTCAATTCCTTCAAAGAACCGCACAGTGTCCTATCTTATCAGCCTCCTATTTTTCATACAACAGTATCACACATTACTTGTTCTTTTTCAGTGTTTGTTATCAGGTCAGAGGTCTGTCGAGATGTCTCTGCAGAGAAAACTAGACAAACAGAAACTGGGATTTGGTCTGATTTCATGGTAGAACACAGGTGACTGACAACTTGTACGATTCATCTCCGGCGCATGCTAATGGAGGCTTGGAATATGGCAAAGAAATGAATTGGGTCTCATGGGGCTCATGTTTTTTGGTGAATTGCTTTGAACTATTTTTAAAAGAAAATCCCTCAAGTCATGCTGTGAATATTTGTTGTGGTATCAATGGTCTTAGTGAAGTGCAGTATAAGTGTGTTTCCATACGCCTGTTTTGATGTGCTTTTTGAATTTGCATGAAAAGGGGTGCCGGGATTTTATAACTAACAATTCAATGTAAATGAATGTGCTCAGTATTGGGGAAAAAAACAAAAAAAATCCTTTTAGCTTTAGAGACTAGAGACTAAACAACACAAACTTAAAGGTCCTGTCCGTTACTAGCTTATTCTGAAGCTTTTGACCAAATGATCATCATCAGCAGGTCAAACTGGTTAACATTTAAGGTAGCATGAATAAAAAGTCTCTGACATGCTCAGAATCATGGACGATTGGAAGATTTAATTTCTATGATAACTGAGCCAACTCAATCTGCTGTCAAAGACTGTTTGATATGGTCAAAAGCGCCTTAATACGTGAGCAAGTGGACCTTGAGTTGCAATTATTTTGTCTGGTAATAAATGATGATGTTGCTTCATTAAAAGAAAATGAATTCCTTCAAGCATGGGAACATAAATACAACCCTGATTCCAAAAAGGTTGTGATACTGTCAAAAAAACAAATAAAAACAATGATTTGCAAAAAGTTAATGACCTATTTCACCTGACACCAGTAAAAAGCCATTGTATTTATTGTTAAAAATAAGAAACTTCATTGTTTGCTGTTAATATACTTTAATTATGAATTTGATGACTGCAACACCAAAGCATCCCAACTTTTTTTTTAAATCTGGGTTGCACATACTAGGTAGGAATAAACAATGAATTGACAAATGGCAGGTTTAAACAAGTTGTACGGGCATTCTTCTGAGTATTTGATCTTGTTGCACCTTCTTAAGAATATCCACATAATGGTAACACAAGTCAATTTTCAATTTATTTTACAACTTTTTTATAAACGTATCCGAGTATTTCAGCACTAGAAGCAATAGAAGCGTTATAACAGCTTCTCAAGTCAGCTGCTCTGTTTGCTCAAAAATGTTTTCTGATGACTTAATAGATAAAACCTTCAGTTCACCCACTGCCACAGCTCTTAAATGGGTGTCAAAACAATTCCATTAGTTCAGAAAGGGAAGAAAACAGCTACTGAAGGGCAGCCTCAAACTTTAGACTGTTTCTGGACAACTAGACTGTTTTTGCCCGAGGGGTAGAAAATCCTTCAGGTGAATCCCTGATCCTCCTTATCTCTTCTCTTAGCCTCTCCAACCAGGTCTTATCGCCTCGTGGACAGTAATTAACAGGAATTACACAGACCTCCTATCTGCTGAGCCCACGTTGTTAGCGCAAAGAGCCCTTTCCCATTTAGGGCCTGTCTGCTGGGAGATTACCACTGGAGAAGGGCTGTTGTGCATTCGTGCCAAGCTCGGACCAAGCTTAGGCCACTTGTGCTGATAAAGGCAAAGTCTTGCAATTTGTGCCTCCACGCAAATATGAGAAAACCCTTATATGGATGTGTGAAGTCAATCTTTTCCTTAATCTAAAAACAATTAGTATTACATAAACGGTGATTTAAACTAAAGAATTGCAACAATACCATTTATATTATATTTGAAATGTATTTAACCTCTTCTTTAAATATTAACGAGATATTGGTAGAGTTAGCTAATTCAACTGCACCTTAATAATCATGCCTTTAGGTAGATTGGAGGTTTGTGAGCTTAACTTAAAACCAAATGGTGCAAATGTAACCACATCACTCAGTTATAATGAAGGAAAACACAGATGAAAAGATGGACAATTATCCACGAAAACACATCTCTGCCACTAATTTCTCTGTCTCTCTCTTTCTCTCTCTGAGTCCTGCACACTCTAAATGTTTAACAGGATCCTTGAGAAAAGCCTCTCCACTTCTGTTTCCGTGGCAACTGGCATGCATTGGAATTGATGACATCTCCTGATCGCCCACTTACTTTGCACTAAAAACGCTTCCCAGTGAACTCTACCAATGCCATTTCCCTCGCAGAAAGATGACGCCACTTTTTCCCACAGTAGAGGGGAGACGGAAGGGCGACAGGGGGGATGTCCGTTTTCACCAACATACCAAGCATTTTTATTGTCTATATGTCTATTTGTAAGCACTGGCAAGGTTGAAACAAGGACATTATTTCAGAAGAGCACCAGTGACGAGTTCTTTGATAATATATAAAGAAAATGGATTTATGGAATGAGACTGGTCAACCTTTCTAACGTTAAAGGATTCAACACGACAAGCCTAACAGCGCCTCAATAATTCAAGGTCTGCTGAGTGCCTGTGGCGAGATTTGTATACCTCACTTACCTATGTGAATCACCGTGAATCGCTGTCTATTTAGCTCCACCTCGAAGCTGCAAACTCGTTTGAGACAAAGACTGAAACTCTGTCCTTATCAGGACCATCTAGTTAAACGTTTTTGTCTAACAATGTCCCCATACCTCACACTTTCATTCTCTCCCTTAATTAACATAGACGAGCAGCCAGACAGCTCCGGAGGCCAGAACCCGTACCAGGACCGCTCGCTGTCACCTTGTTACCAACTTAATGGGTTCAGACGAGGTCCCCCTGACACAGGAGAGAGAGGGGAAATGAATTCATGAAGAGCGCGGCCTTGCGTACTTTCCACTCTGCCTTTGTCTCCCTTTGCCCTTCCATCCTACTGTCCCACCTACACAGCCTTGTTTAAACGGTGGGCACCACACAACAGAGAGAACATATTCAACATAATCACGCTGCATGCACCAGTAACCCAATGCACAATTCATTCAGCTTCATTAAAACCACACACGTGCACGTGTACCGACAGCAAATTAGCAACACATTCCTAGAGTGTCCATTAAAATCTATTCATTAACTCTGAGCCACATTTCATCCGCTGTTGGTTTTGTTTGTAAGTGTTTACAACTCGACAATAAAAATGCAAATACTCAAAAAGCGCTCGGTGAAGTCAACAGCGTCGAGTCGTCTATGATCGCTTGTTTAAACATTTGCTCGAGTGCTACTACCTCGGACAGCCAAAGGACTGCCGAGGCAGGCCGCTCTGTCAAAGAGCTGGATGTCATGTGCGTGAGCAAGAGGCAAGACACTGTGCTGTCAACCCAATTAGGCTGCTCAGGCACACACTGACTCCATTCTGTAGGCCTGAAAGAGGTCAAGGAACATATAAAAACAGAGGCATTTCCCAAGCTAGCTCAGAATGAAAGGCAAGAATGTCCTTTATATTGAAGCCATTGAGGGTGGATGTACACACAAAACCTCTGTGTGGAAATATGTCCATACACTGACCAATTAGGAGAGGGAACAACATGTGTTACAGGTAAAAGAGAGAATTGTCGGGTTTAAAACCTGAGATGCAAACTGCTAGTCCTTCAATAGCACAGGCAGTCCACTAAGGAAGTGTTTCGAGCGCTTCATTGCTCCGATTATACATTCAACACGCTAATTTGTTTGTTTAATCCAATTATTTGGGGACTCTATTCTGCAGATTTCTCTATTTCCTTTATCCCACAGTCAATAATCCTCAACCCCCCTCTGAGTCAGTCAGAGAAGCCATGAATGCCCACAGGGTAGTCAGCCCTGAGCAAATGTACTCTGATCAATTGTACACGGCCAGCATGGGTGTTTGATTGGATAATCTGCGCCTCACTGTCTCACACGTGTCTGTGTGTGTGTGTGTGTGTGTGTGTGTACACACAGAATCAATATTCCAAACAACAGAGGAGTATGTAGCTTGAGTGCTGATTTAATAAGTGTGTTGAGCTTTCAATCTAAATTAAATTTACTTCATTTCAGAACAAACAAATAGTTGATTTGACAGACTTTTGGAAAGTGTTGAGTGTGTATTAGCACAATTCTATCCATGACTTCTATAGCAGATCTTGCGGCGCGTACTTCATCTCATGTTCTCATGGATGAGCACAGTTTAGGGTCACTTAACAAACATGCCTAGAGGAGGTGGAGAAGCAGCAACCTCTAGACGGTGTTCTGGATGGGTGCTCGGGTCCATCATCGGCTCCCCTCAAGCAGATTTTGAAAGGGTTAAACTCTCTGACGCAGCAACAACTGCAGAGGTAGCCCTCCCGCAAAAATTAGGTCACTTGAATCACTCAATTATGGATGTTGACATTGCATGTGCATTGTATAGCTCTAATGCCGGGATCACAATTCCATGATATGAAATGTTTCCTAATCCTCCCTCCTCCCCTCCGTACTGGAGATCAAAAGAAATGCTGGAATTGCTTCCCATGGCACATTTGAAATGGTTTTCTGACAGTGTAATACCAAAGTCATTTGCCCGGCTGCATTTGGCTTTTGCTATGAATTGCAGAGATGTAGTTTTCTTATTTTGTTTGATGTGCCTCAGCCATGCAGAGAGAGTCATTTAAATTTTGCCATGCGGCTCCTATGAAATACTGACAAATGACTTTTACTTAAATTAATAATACTGAGTCATGTTACAGAAACCTTGCAGTCTGCCTGCATGCAGCAACTGTAATTTATTAAGCCTTTATGCTAAAGGCTAATGCGCTTTAATGAGATGTGAGCATTCCTTGACATGTACAGTATATCCATATTCCACCATCGTCCTGAGAAGGTTCCTAAGTGCCATTTCTTGCTGAAATGGTAAAGTCTGATCCTGAGAAGGAAAAAAAAGAGGCAAGAATGGTTCGCGTCACCTCCTGGTAGAAATAACTTCCATGCCAAACAGTTTCCTTCCAAAGCTAATCTCCTATTTGCATATTAAAGGCAATGAAAGACACATACAGAACCATAATCCTTAGCTAACCTTGTGTTTTTCAAGACCAGGCACTTGGTGCACAAAAAAAGTGACAGAGAGCCTTAGACAGCATTGCAAACACCAAAGGGAGGCCCCTTTAAAAGCCTATATCACACGATTTGAAAAATCGCTGAGGGTGGCATGCACATTAAACATTATAATCAGGCCATATTTGAATTTCAATGCCGAGCAAATGAATGGTGTTGGAATGGGATTTGGATACTTTTATTGTGGATCTGAACTGTAGTGTTTCGGGGCTGGAACGGCGACAGACGACTGTCAAAAATCAAAATGGCATTACCATAAACTGCTTTGCTTTGTTATCCTTTTCAGAGCCGTTTTGCCAGATGTGTCTTCATTAAACCAGGACGCAGATAAATAAGCCGTAGCTTGCGAGTCAATTTAACAGCTTAATGATTGCCAATAATTAATCACCATCATCTCTTTTAATTGATTGCCTTTGCAGGTGCAGACAAAACTGTTAGGTCAGCGCCCTTGCAAAAGGGGTGTTAATCATTCATCAAGCTACTTGATCTGTATCATCGGATTTGATGGGAAACTGTAGCATCTCCATCCACTCATTAGGCTCTATGTGAATGAAAAATACATCTTTTGTCAAACAGCAGCTAGCAGACTTCACAGTATTGCTACGGGCCTCATTACACACGCTCGGAGGCTAACACTTCACGCATCAAACTTAATTGGCTTCCTGAACATCGCATTTTTATACAGCAATTTATTTTAAGTGTTTTTGATGTCAGATGATATACAGGGAACTTTTGTGAGAGGCTGAATGGAGAAGAAACACTTTAATTACCCTCTGGAAAAATCACACGCGCAACGTAGGCAAAGGTTGCAGAGAATTTTTAATCCTGTTTCGGAGGGCGAGATCATGTGAGGGGATGTGCTGAGAGCGCAGAAACACTCGAGATGGTGAGGTTGCGGTGTTGCTTGGCTACTGGCAGGGTACAGAGATGCAACGCCTACTAACATCTGTAGTGCCTCTCAGTTAGCAGTAGATGCTAACAGAGACTTGACGCTGTTTGGATGCTGCAGCGTCTGTGCTGTCAACATGAAGGAAAAATCTACAGTAGCTCAACTGCCTCCAACCAGAAATCGTGTGTTGTTTTGACACAAGAGCCTCCTTCTGTAATGACAGTCTCTCTTTCTACACGTCTCTCTTCTTTTAAACTCCTCTTTTCAGCTCTAAGAAAAAGGCATCAGACGCAAATTGTGTGCATCATCAGGACTGAAATCTTCCATGTTCTCAATCTCTTTTATTTACGTTGCATGGGTTAATAGAATCTAATCGTTTTAGAAGGCCACCGGGGCTGTAAAAGCATTTCATGGCTATTTGATCCACAGCTGAGAACTTTCCACATTTACAGAGCTGCCACTATATGTCATATAAAAGGAAATAAATGAAAGACACTTCTTGTATACTACAGATGATGATGCCCCCCCTTCCCCCTCATGGCTCACCGAGAAACGCGCACTTCTAACGTAGCACCTCTCTACATGTACATGTTTGTTTCATGAACGCAGAGGAGCTGCGGGGGAGGCTGTGCAGCGCCATGATTGGCCAATAAGAGACCAGAGAGAGGCTTATCCCTGGGAGAGGCCTTGGAGATGACAGTGGAACTTAATTGATATGTAGAATTTATTGATCATTGCACTGCAGGGAAATCAGCTGCCATCTTCTACCATTTTTGGGCCCTGGAGGATCATAAATATGAGGTCTTAAATATTTCAACCATGCGCCACATCAAACACAAGCAATAAACATGACAGGAAATACGTGATGGAACTTCACTGTTAATCATGCCAAATGAAATTACAAGGCTTGCTTACAGGGAATAGTTGAGCTGAATTTTGCACAGAGTGGATTTTTAAAAGCAAATTTGGTGCATGTTAATTAAAGAAGCATTTCTCTCTGTGAACAATAGGTACTTTAGCATTGGATAAAATGACATACTTTCCTAAGGGGGGAATACCAGGTAATTCCCTGCTAATTATAATAAAAATGCTAAGCAGTAGGATTTGAATAGGTTCTGCTTGTATCTTCTGAACAGTGGTGAGAAAAGCAGCCAGGGCCTGGAGAATAGAGTCAACCTGGTTTGTTTCCAAAACTCCTGCAGTGCGTCAGTCTCCTGCAACCAACAAAGGCGTACTCCTCGGCAAGCGGGCTTACATCCTTTCTCCCTGGCAAAAAAAAAGGAAAACTGAAAAGCCCCAAACTTGGCAGGACTCCCTTGAGACCTGCAAGGATTCACTGTGCCTCTGCTTGTTGCCGAAATAGGTTGATTGTGCTTTGACCAATCCCAGTTTGACTGAAAAAAGAATGGGAGGAAAAAAAGGGAAAACGAAGGGAAAGAAAATATACAAAGAGAACAAGAGAGTAGTGTTTTTTGTTCATAGCTGTCATTGAGCGACGGGTAGACTGTGAACAGGGAATGAACACAGTGAGAGAGGATGTGTTCAAACTTTCCAATAAAGGAGCATTGAAAAAGGCCACACGCTGAGTGCCTGGCTGATGCGAGAGAGCTTGACAGCCTCATCAAATGCGACGTTGTTGGGAGACTTCCTGCATTCACAAAACTTCACCTCTCAAGCGACCACAGCCTCCATTGTGCAGGGGAGGCTAATTAAAAATCCCAATTCATGCAGTTTCTTTCACAACGGCGTCACTGAAGGCAGGAAAAGGCCACAAACTTCCCAGCCAGTGACATTATCAGTCATCTGAATTTTTCCACTCTGGTCCTAACAAGCAAATAATTGGTTTACAAGGTCAAATAGGAGGAATAGTAAACTGGTCATCCGATCCCACCCGCTCTGCTAATCTTTATTTGACTGACAACATGTGTTCATGAGACTTATTTATGTCCGGTATCAACAACTGTGTCAGGATACATTATCTGGATAATAATGTCTCATCATGTGGCCTTACATCTAGTATTAATAAGCGTGCAGCTACATCCCTTGGTTACATGACTCTTGTAAGATTGTCATAAAACCAGAATACCAAACTTTGACACAAAAATACAATTTAAGAAAAGACACTCAATACCTCTTCCAATATCATGGCAAAGTTTTAAACTAAACTTTTTACATATTGCACCTTTAATATTGTCTTAACCAATCTCAGTGTGAGTTTTGTAAAGATCCACTCGACTCCAAAAAATGGCTTGCTTGTACGTCTTAAATATTTAAGAATACACATCATGAAACGATGCAGAAAAGGGCAAAAGGAACACAACAAGAAAACACAGAGTTGGTAAGTTCAGTAAGTTATCATTCCAGCACGGAAAATGCCCCGTAAGCCGTTTCATTACATAACAAAGATGTGCACTTTAAGGCTAACTCTCAGTAAAAACATCCGCGTTGTATTGAACAGTTGTCTATAATCCACATGCCTGCTCAGTGCATGAAGAAGTGCATTAGAAAGCTACAGTTCACACATCATAAATCTTCTATTGATTTGCTTATCTTTCATCACATATCCCCAATCATTCCTGCACATGGACAGAAACCTCCTCAAACTGATATATTTAAATATATGTTGTTCTGGCACCAAAACACTGCAGATTAACTATTGTGTGTGTAGCAGTGACAGCTGTGTGGGGGGAAAAAAAATGACAATCTCATCTTTCGTCCCAAGCCATCAATCAAGAGAAATGATCCCTGAGTAAAGCTATAAGTCATTGGTTATACAATGCATTCTGTTGAACACAGACGGCTAAAAAAAAGTAATGAATGCTCTTCATAACTGAGAAAAAAATAGATTTTAAGTATGATATTAAAGTACGGATATAAGTTTTCTTTTTGGAAAATGACTAATCTGAAATGTTATTCTTCATACATGACAGCAATGATTCAGAAACATATGATTTTTTATGTTTCAGGTTAGCTGTGCTTTTAAATCCCTGTATTGTAAGTTGTAAAACCTGCAGGTGAAGTATGAGGCCAATTAAAGAGGCTGATAAAGTTGGAAAATGACAAGCAGCAGTGTTGCCATGCAAATCAATGACCTCCCCTCAGAAATCAAACTAAACTGAGTTGCAACGGCCCAAAACAAAGTTAGCGCTCCAATCAATAGAAAACCAATGTACTCTAGGAGTCGCAACACTGGAGGAAAAAAAAAGGAGAATCGAATGGCTCAGAGATTGCAAAGGCCGAGACAAGTGGAAATCAAATTACCAGTTTGTCTGATTTCCACAAATGACAGCAAAAAAAACTTGATACTTGTCTTTTTTAAACAGGAGTTTCTGCTCTCGCTTCTTGAGCTAGACCTTTTATCAAGGAGGGATGTGAGCTATCATTAGGCCCAATTTTACTCCACTCAAACAGATACTACTACAGGTGTGCAATTTAAAGGCGAAGCATAGAGTTAGGTCTCTGGTCTGCATATTAGGAGAGGTGGTATTTTCAAATTAGATGCACAAACAGAAACCACAGATGCTGCTGCGAGAGTTAAACAGTTCAGGTTTTTGGTAAACAGCCTCTTGGCTTAAAACAGGTAGAATCGAATGATGATTATGGGATTAGGATTCAGTTTATGGTTTTAATTATTCTGTGAGACATCTATCTGACTCCCCAGTGATCCTGTCTGGCCTCCCGGAGAAAGTCGCCAATCAATGGAAGCAATAACCATCATTTTCTGTGCGCAGGAGCTCGAGGAGAGATGTTAGGTGAAATCAGACAAGGTAGCAGGGAGAAACGCCAGACGGATCACACGGGACAGCATCGCCATTGGAGATGAAGGAGGTTTTTTATTTTTGAGAGGAATTCAAAAGAGCAAACTGCCATCTCACCCCTGGCAGAAGCGGGGAATGACATGCATAAAAATAATTCATTCAAAATTGTGCTAAGATTGCTAGATAGAGAGAGCGATGCATACAGGCAAAGAGCAACGCAGAAAGAGGAGCAGAACCCACATGGATTAATCATGCGGCGCAGCCCCAGGTTAAAATGTGTGATATTTTTGGGTACAGTCCCATCACCGCCTCCAGGCAATTTGCATAGTAGTGAGAGACTACAGCTTCTCTACCCACTGTTAATCAGTTATCTCACAGCCAACTAGCCAAGAGGAATCAAAATTAAAAAAAAAACATCGAGAACATTACCGTTTATGTCCAATTGCCCTGACTTATCACAAGTGTTACTTATTTACTTTTCTTTTTCTTTCCTTTTTTTTCTTTTTCTTCAGGAGTTTTATTTCCCCTAAAGTCTTCTTGCTTAAACCTGAGAGCCAGATTTTCTTAAATTAAGCACTGGCCAGCCTTCTCCATGTTTAAATCCTCTTTTGGACTAAAGCTCATTATCATCCACACATATAATCTCTCAAATTGGTACCAAATGCCCCGGCTGTTAAAGTGGGCTGAATAATTTGCTAAGGGAGCCTGAAATGAACGTATTATCTTTCAGAGAGAAATATTAAAAGTGGAGATAAAGTGCAATATTTTGTATTTAATGTTGAATGCCTGCAGACAGTCGGGGTTCCAAGACAATGAACAGATAAGAGGAAGGCACAACACATAAAGGTGGGAAGAAAATTGAAGTGATTCCCCTCACAGAATTTGCATATATATCATTTAGATTTATGATGCTACAAAATCAATAAAAATGCCACAAATAACATGCTACCCTGCTCATATTTATACGTCAGGCATTTTATGAATGGAAGTCAACTGGATGTTAACATCAAATGAGTGAGATTTTGTCATATTACATCAGCCACATTGACAACTACTGCATATCTGACTAGCCATGTGTATGTAATAAAACAGAAAATGAGTGAAGCACCAAAGAGCAGCAATCACTGAGGCTGAAACCAAAGTTTAAAAGACTAACTTAACACTAAATCCACTTTTCCGAGTTAGCATAATCAAGTGTATATATAATTTACTATGAACTGTTTCTGGGCCCAGTGATAGTGTTAATGCAACTGTAGTTCTTGGCGGTCTTCCACAGAAACGCAGCTCCTCTATTGGCAACTAAATGCAATATATCTGACTTGATGTCTTTTGTAGATTTAAAAGATTTCTGCGTCATTACCGAGATATCATGGCTTAAAGATAATCATCCTTGGGGACACAGCTGCTTGATTGACAGGTGTCAGACCCTATTAGCTCCACCTACACTTCCAGCCCATTTCCCAAATCTGGATTTCAGTAAACCCAAATCCAATCATCATGTAGGCCTTCATACGCCTGCAGGTGACATTTCGCTACAGTCAAAGCCTTAAACCCAAATGCATCAAATAAATAAAAATAGCTGTAATCGGATACGTCTTAGATCCATCCTTAGAGGCACAGACAGTGTACTTGAGCATTAACCACCTGCAGCTACAAACCAGCTGCAGCCCTCTGCACCCTTTCCTGGCATTTTTCTCAATTGCTGTGGTGTTGTAACATTATTACAGGTCAGGAAACAGGCCACAGAGAGACTACTCCACTCATAAATCAGGTGATTGATCGTCGTCCATCTCGCACGGAGGACTATGGCATGTGTCCCCAACCCAGAACACAGATCCATAGTAACCCCAGTTGTCAGGAAGCCTATATCTGGCACACTTGTTGAGTTGCTTTTCTCTCCTTCTCTCTCTCTCCCTCTCTGAGCAGCGGGAGGGAAAACAACTCCATGTGGCAAGCCATTTCATTTCTAATATCATGTGTGTGATCAATCTCCCCCCGCAATGAACGGGCGGTGCAGTGGAGGCAATCATTCAACATTTGTGGCAGGTATGTGGTATTGACCGAGGGAAGATGAACCGCGGGCATTCACGGATGTGTGCCTCGGTATGTGTGCGTGACAGAGAGAAGTGAAGGAGGCAGAGAGAGAGAGCTTGGATTTCAGCATTCGGTTTTTAAATCAGTGGATTTGTTTTGGAAAAATTCTCAAACTTCATTCTGAGCATTTACATCCCAAGCTGTTATGACTGACAACCTCAAGTGGTGTATAATTGATCTGATGGCACTTATATATTAATATTCATGCGATTTTTATTACTTTTCTTAGAATTATCCGACAATCAGTAGTTTCCTTGTGTAAAGATCTGACACAATGGAAAGGGTCACTACTTCTGTGCCCCGTCCCTCCCTAAAAGTTCTTGCTGACAGCTTCCTGTCATATTTAACGTCCTTTAATATCAATTACAAAGTCAAATGGCTGGCCATAATTGAATTTGTGCTGTGCGCTGACGTCCCCTGTTAGGAATCACTGTCTTGTCCAATTAAAAGGAGCCTTATTATTGGCCAAATTGCGAGTAGCCGCATTAATGTGGGGGGAAGATCCCATCCTTTAACTGACGTATTAATGTTGACATCCTCCTGGAGTTGTGCGTTGCGATGGGTGTGAAGACTGTAAATTTAACCGACTGTCACGATGTCCTTGATTCCTCCTCTTGCAATAGCGGAAAGAAGAAGTCGGTGAAGAGATGGGAAAATATATGCTGTGGACCTACTGTAGCAGCAGTAGATAAATACACGGGGGGAGACGGATGATGAGCGGCTGCTCTCTAATAGGAACCAAGGTCTTGTTGCGGTGGCGTGTTTTATTTACAGCTACTCTTCATCAGAGTGACATGCCGGGCCTTCGGACCATCCTTAATAGAAACTAGAGGCAGAGAAGGGGTTCTGTACTCCATTT
This sequence comes from Pagrus pagrus, assembly GCF_965226575.1. NCBI lineage: Eukaryota > Metazoa > Chordata > Actinopteri > Spariformes > Sparidae > Pagrus > Pagrus pagrus. The sequence goes on along the minus strand of NC_140206.1, from coordinate 14,129,340 downwards.
CCAAATGGGAACACATGTCGGAGAGCAGCTTCTTACGTATGCATGAATAACAGAAAGATGCCCTCACTGTGAGTGAGTGCTGTGGGTAATATATTGCTGGAATTACTGGGAGACTGTGGAAAGGTAAGCATCATTTGTCTGGGGACTCATCAATGTCTGGTGAAGAAATGGGGACTAATGACTTTACAGCAGAGGGGCGGACAGAGGCTAAATTTGTCTCAATCAATGTCACGGAATATGATTGTGAATCTACAACTGTCAGCGGTGTTCACTCAGGGGATATGTGTTACTGTAACAGTTTTGTTAAGAGGTGACTTTTAGTGAATATAAAATGGAAATGTTTCTTGCAAGTGAGCTTTAAACGCGGAGGCAGCCAATTGGTGGACCAAAAGGGTGAAAAAGCTGCTTGTTTTCGACAAAGACATGGAGCCCACAGGGGTAAATGGTTGGTGGCTGTATATCCCCCCCCAAAACCTCCTGACATAATTATTTTTTAGCATTTTCCTAACTTCCATGTTGATTTATGACACACAACTTCAAAACCAAATGAAAATACAAATCACACATGGACTCAAGTTTTGCCCAAAAACGAGCCAATTCATTTAAGAGCCCAAATGTTGGTCTCCAAAAAGAGCCATCCAAAAAGACAGCAGGTCCAATCCACAACACAGCAAGCATGTCATCAACAGACATGCTGTAAAACTGCTCCTAAGCAAGAGGCATCACAGTAAATCCCTTGGGATAACAAAATCTCCCAATGCCTGGGAAGTACGAAAAGCTCCATGGAGTACAACTGAATACTAAGGATAAGAAGACAGAGCAGAGTTCATGGTATAATGCAGATGAATGGTGATGCCCATGAAATATTTTGGAAAACTACCAGAGTATTTAGGAAATGTTCTGTTTCGATGCTTTTACAATATATGTATATGAGCTTTTTATTCTATTCTGTATTCTGGCCTGCCAAAAGTCACCGTCAGTAACCTCCGGAGCTGCTTCTTACTCTGATTGTAACCCATGTTCAGAGGTGAGAAAAAGAATAAATGCATAGTTATTACTTCCGAGAGCCTAAAGTGAGACCTAACATGAACTCTCAAGTTTCCATTTCAAATCAAATAAATTGCGGCTGTGTGCAGCACAGAAAGAGGATTCTGCTCTTTTCAGCCCACTGCCAAGTCACCAAACAAGCACATGTAGAGATTTCTCACTCGGCTCTTCCAAGAATCTATTGTATAGCACGGCAAAAGTGGCCAACAAGGGGGCTGATTGTGTGTTTAATACAATAATAGCAGCACAACCCATTTTCAGAGAACAAGATCTTTTTTTAAATAATCAATACAATAGAAATAGACCAACTTTGTCCATGGGTCGCTCTCACCCAAAGAGATATAATTCACTTTTGATTATGCAGAATTTATTTAATGGATTACATAATCGCTGAATCTTTCTTCAAATTTTCTAGAAGGGTTTTAGCTTTGAATGTCTGCAGTTAGGGACTTGTGTGTGATGATTGATGAGGTGAGGGTAAACGAAGAAGGTCAAGCAGCCGAAGTCCATGGCGCAAGTCTGTGTAAAGTGTGAAAATATCTTCCACTGACCAGATAAGTATCGACTTTTTAAAAAACTTCTAAGTATATATACTTAAATGCCAGGAACACTTCAAGCCTTACAGTGAATTCAATACACATTCATATGTGAAGGCTGCCATGTACAGCCAAAGGGATTCTAGTGTTGCTCTCCACAAAGAAGCAAGTCATTGTTACTGTAAGTGTCTTGCTGAAGGCCAATTCGACAGCATTTGTGTCACTTGCTCACATTTCCCACACAGATTTCCCCACAGGGAATGCAACAAGCCCACTTCTCTAATCTTTAGACCTCTGCCATCACACCAAATCTGTGAAACTGTGATGTGCGTTCTGACCACAAACAACAACAAAACACTGATTTACAAGCAACTGGGATTTCCAGTCCCTGCTGTAAACAATACACCAAGATTTAAACTCTGTACTGGAGGTCTTTGCATTTCTAGTTGTATTTTGTGATGTATTTTGCCTATTACACAAATAACTTGTCACACTTAGTGATCGTAGTATCATACAGACACATTGCCTCTAAACTGTTGTATGACCGGAGAAAATCTCTTAAATCTTGAACAAGGTGATTATTTCGACATTGTTTTAATCATAAATAACATTTTCTCCATGACAATAGTGTAGATAAACTGGAATGCACTGCAGCCAAAAGACAAATAAATGGCATAGCATTCAAACCCAATAAACCTTAATACACATCGTGGATTGAATATCGCCGACTGATAGTACACAACAATGTAAAAGCATCCAAGAGTGGGGTTTTACCTCAGCGTCGGACTTGATGTGCTGTATTAAGCAGAAATATACACAATTATTCTGTTCGCCCAACCATTCAGGCCATATCAGCATTCTAACAAAGAGGAACCACAGCAGAGGACAAATGGATGGTTTCTCCCACTTATGCATGCTGAGGATTAGTATGGCAGATATGCATTGTATGTTCTTGCTCTGTTCCACCCTGGGTACAAATGCAGACAAAGCATTACTCAAAGACGGGAGTTTTGAATTTAATCATCTACAGATAATAGCGGTGCACATGTGCAGGGGTTCCTGGAGTTTCTGTGTGTGTTTTGTGTGCCCAGGGAAAGGGAAGGCAAGTGAGATAGTGGATTCGTTGTCCATGAGGGAGTCAATCGAGTTGTTTAATTCCCTCTAATGGGCTGACACTTACTGGTTTGATTGTCTACAGTGAGTTTCTTTTAAGAAAGGTGCAAATGAAAAACAGTTGTTTAAAGAGTTTGGTGGGGCTCAGTTTGTCTTTTTGGACATTCAATCAGTAATTTGTTTGATCAGTTTCAGCTGGATCGCTATATTTTTCCTGAACAACTGTAATTAAAAAGCAAGACTTTAAAGATTATTGATTTAAATGGAATTTATGTCCAAAAATGTGTCCTGATATGGAAAATACAAAGATTAAAGTAAAACCTTACTGCTGACCAACCAAAAACATAAATTGTCACATAATCTATCCATCTCGATATCACACAGAAATGGTGACAATTTCCCATTATAGAAATCCATATTACAGGTAAAGTTTAGGGTTTGTAATGAGACTATTCAGCTGGATTGTATCCAATCTGCAATAAAAATACTGTATGACCAAACGAACTGCAAAAGTTTTTTATCTAATAAACAAAGGAGCCCTAAACCATGAAAATCGTTTCTTTGAAAATAAACCTGCTATGACACCAGGATACTCAACTTCCCCGCCCCTGCCGTTTCTATTTCATAAAAATAAAAGCAATGCAATTTCAAACTGGCTTTCATTGCCCAGAATCCCTTTTACAATGGGGCTCTAACTTGCAACCAGCATGGCTTCTAATAAAGCCATACGAGCTAAAAGAGAAGGAACAAAGGACGGAGGTCTGGCTCGGATGGGGTGTTCATTTATCAGTGGACACGTTTCAAATCCTTGCCCAAGGCAATGGCTCGTGAAGCATCGGCGGAGATAACCCGTAGGGACTATGCTGGAAAAGCAGAAACCCTCTGATGAGCCTTGGGCCATTCCTGCACCTGTGTCTAATATGCATGGGTAAAAAGCCAGATGCAAGCAGCTTCTGGTTTAAAAATAAGACTGACAAAGGACTTACTTTATGTTTCATATTAGCAAATGTGGATTGTTCCCCTAGCTTGCATCTATCATTTGTAGAAAGTAATTAGTTTTAGTGTTGCAAAGCAGGCAGTATTAGTGCCACAACCATGTAAATACTTGAATATCCCTACAAAGGCCACAGCTGCACCCTTAAATGAAAAGTGCTTCATGGATCAAGAAAGTAACTCACTCATATACGCACTCCTTCACTTTGCACCTAACCAACTTGACACACTCACAGATGAATCGAGCGCATAACTGAAATCCACAAAGTTTATGTAATCTGTCATTTTGTGATTAAGAGGTATGTTGCAAATTTTGTTCTCATCGCAACAAATTAAAACAAGATTATACCATATAATTGATCTGCAAATTTCAACAACATCATATTCCATCATCACACAGAGAACCTCAAACTGAATACTGAGTGTTTTTGGATTTGAAAATCAAGCTGTTAAAAGACAGGACAGCACTTTTTTTTCGTCATGACTGGTTGGAGTCTCCAAGTACAACAGCACAAGGCCAAGTGATCCCCCTGCTGTTGACTGAAACACAGTTTGTGCTTTTGGGCAAAAAAAAAAAAAAAAAGGCTTGAAATTTTGGCAGGTTATGGCTGTAGATGTTAAGATACAAGGTAGTAAATTCTATTTCGATACAGCATGATTTCCCCATTGGATTTTAGGACTATCTTTAGAACAAAAACACAAGACTTACCTGAGCCTCTCTTCGACACCACTTTCAGGCAATGGACCACAACGGCATGAAGCAGGATCAGAAGAGGAATGGGAGCTTTCATTTTTTAACCAGTCCTACAAGGAAACAAAAGCATGAGTCATTATTCTGTACTGAGACAGGCTGTGAATACATTCAATCCATCCAAAACATCAAAAAAAAAAAAGGAGAGATAATGATCTTGGCAGGAGATGCTTGATCAAAGCTCAAATCTAAAAAAAAAACCCTGCAAGTTTGAGCCAATAATTGCAGAACTTTTACAAGACCTAAGGTCAGTTGGAAAAAATCCAACAACCCTATGTGCAAATTCTGTTCTCAAAGTGTTTGTCTGCCTCTGCTTTATTTATACCAGTGACTCTTCAGGGACTAACTGTATAATCAGGGGGAGGCTGTTGATGATACAAATGTCAAGACGGATCTATATCAAGGCGAACCTGGCTTTGCAGCTTCGTCAACTGCCTACAACAGTAGTGCAACTTCTCTCCCACCAATCAGGTGCCAACAAATATCAGGATATGTCTTTTTTAACATATGTGCTGATGATAATAGGACTGACATTTACATTTCCGTTGATGTCAGTCAGGCGCAGCACATTTAAAGCTATCACTCTCCAAGTCTGGATCTATGTGAAAAGAGTGAACAAGATAAACTGGCGCAGCCAATGGATTGATCCGTATTAGCTCATAACACATTATTGTATTGGCTTATATGACAACTGATAACAACAAGAAACTGTAGTGAAGAGATGCCAGAGAAAGAAAAGAAAGAGACAGTAACTCTTTGCCTGTAAAGTATCATGCTCTGTGCATATTGTAGTCAATTCCTTCCAAAAACTTTTCATTTATTCCAAAATCTTTGTTTTTCGAATGTGTGATAAAACAATATTTGCCAATGCAATGCTTTGGTTTCAAAACGTAGGGGGTTGTCAGGATCTTTCAAACAGATTGTTTTTTATCTCTGCAGTCACAGCTTTTCTATATCGCTTTCCGGTCTACTGAATTATTTCAAGCTATGAGTAGTCATTATGAAAATTAATAAAGATACAATATCAAATTAACATGATTAATCTGATAATGCATACCCTCTTGCAAATCAGAACTATGTGTGAGATACACCATGACAAAAAAAAGCTCATTGGAGTCTATGTATAAAATAGGACTGATCTGAAGTTCATTACAGGTAAAGTTTATTCAGATTTTGCCCACAGCTAACAGTATTCCTCAGTGATGCACTTAATCATTAAACCCCTCCATGTCACTGTATAATTCTTCTATCTGTTTAGCTACTAATTAATCTCTTTGCTAGAGGCAAAAGTGCCATTTCTACTATGACGCAAGAAAATGCCCATGTAAGCTACAAGGGCGCTTCCATTGGCATTACAGTCACGACAAAGATGCTTCACATAGATTCCACAAAGCTGCATCAGAAAGCCTTTGAGGGGAAACCCTGAAAAGCCACAATAACCCTTGAGACACTCACAGAGGCATGCGAAACTGGCTGGCAGCCAAAGATGGCGACATTGGCGTGTTCTCCTCGTCAAAGGCCTATTGTCGTCAGCCCTTGCTTCCTGCAACCATTGCCACCTCAGAAAAGCTACATGCCACCACACAAAAATCTTATCTTTTTAATTAGTTTTCCATGTTGGGCGACAGTCTGCAACATTTGCACAAAAGCTTGGGTCTTTTTCTTTGGTTTGAACACTGAGGAAACGACTGAATCACCAGTTCTGCTTGGACTCCGTCCGGCTCACAGTGATATCCTGGACGACTAGACATCAAAGCAAGCACTGAAAAGGTTAAAAAACAGTGTTCTTGCAGTGCAGTGTAATTATCTTTTTTTTGTTGGTACTGACTATTCGGATGAACAAATATAGCAAGTCATCTTCTTTGTGGTACACTGATCATACACTGCTTCTGTTGGGTACACTGATCATACACTGCTTCTGTTGGGTACACTGATCATACACTGTACTTGCATGTGTGCAGAGAGCAAAAATCGTGGATTATGGGATTAAATATATTAAAGAATCACATATGAAAACATAGTGCTTTGCTATAAGCTTCTCTGCAGCCGTTGAGAGGAAAATGGTTCTAGAAGTGAGGTTTTTCAAAGCTGTGATTTACAAAGGACAGTGATCACGTCATTATTTTCTCTGAAACCATGGTTAGTTTTATGATATTTAGGCAATATATATTAAAACCAGGGAAATAAAATAATAACATGCAATACAGTTAAAGAGAAACATTATGCATGCATATAATATGTAATATTTCAGCTGCTCAATGATTGCCTATTGAATAGATGCAAAAAAAAGTGATGCCACTGTCAATTCATTACAGTGTCATGTGGCTTATACTGTATATTGTGGCATATTGCAAAAAAAGCAAGATCATATTGGTTGTGCAAAAGGGAAAAGAACAAGAGTTATGAAACATCATCTATATGGTACAGTGAACACTACAGTATACCTGTACAATAAGGCTCTGTGTTTAATTATGATCTGAAAAGTGGAACTACCTGTACATTGAGCAAGATTCAGATAGTTACAACCAGTAAATAATGATTATTTTCATTACTGATTATCCTGCAGAAATGTATCAAATAATAATTGGTCTATACATTGTCGCAAAACAGCATGCCCTTCTCAGCCCAAGACAATGTCTTCAAATTATGATAAATGTGTCATTTGACTATTTGTTTCAGCTCTAATTCAATATCATTTTGTGAAAGATGCAAAGTATGGGGAGCGGTAGGTGGGCAGTGGTGGGGGAGCCTTAAGCCTAAGGGGAAGAAGCTACCCTATTGTGAGCGGATCCTTCTGTACAACATAAGGATCTGAACCGACTGGGCTGGAGTAGATAATGTCCTTAACTGTTTTGTGGGATCTGCGCACGCACCTAATCTTGCAGATGTTGGACAGCAGTACGACAATGTTCGAGGTGGATTTTTAACATCCTCTCGCATGTGTGGTGCCAGGTTCCTGTCTCAGAAGTCAGGATAATTTAAAATGACCCCTTTGTGGAAATTTGAGGAGCCCAGCTTGGTCAGCGCTTGTATTTACAAATCCAAACTGTCAGTGGTCTGATGGTGTAGAAGTGCAGAATCCAAAAGGTAGTACTCAGACATAGATAGTGTGATAGCTGAGTGCAGTTGACATCCTGTGGATATGCTTGCACCAAATGCAATCTAGTTGAGGATTTTCGAGAAACTGCTTCTTAAAGGAATTCACGACAGAGGCGAACGCTGCAGGTGGGTCATCTTCAGGCAGGACGTTGCAGGCTTCTTCAATAGAAGAACACCGGTTGGAGCTGTTCCACAAGAGTGATGTGTCAAATATGTTGGTTAAGACACCAGCTAAATGTTGGGCACATGTTTTTAGCGCGCAACATGCTCCACATTCACCTTCAGCGGGGTCCTTCACACGTCCGCTGTATACACAAGTGCCAGGTCCTCTGAGGAAAGGGGAGGCTGCTTTAATGGCTGTGTTGAGGAGATCAAAGGAAGCATAAAAGGTGTTGAGCTAATCTGGCAGACGTGCACATACTGATGCAGGCATTCTAGCCTTTGTAATACATGATTGCCCGCCACGTCTATGTGGTCGCCATTGTTGTTGAAGAGCCTTTCGAGGCTCTGCTTGATGCCATTGCTTTGTGTCCGTGAAGGCTGCGTTCCATTTAGCTCCTGTGGTGTTACACACTTTTACCAATTCAACTGTGGGCAGTTTTTGGCTCTGAATAACACCCTCACCCAAATAACATGATTGTGTTTGTCATCAAAGCATGATCAGCTGATATTTGATGAAACTGTTGATGGATATCACTTTGATGGTATGGTTACTATGCATCAGTCACTGCGCATGGGCTAGAAGCTGCTTCAGTTACATCCGTTCCTTATTCAACAACTGATTTTACTGATGACTTGCCATGAAGGAGCACAATGAAATCATGGCAGCGTTTACCCAAATATAATACATATTATGGTTAAATATGTCTATGCATCTTCTTTGATTCCCAGTCTCTTTATGAAGATGGCCACCTGCCTGAGAAACAAGATATTCAAGGGCTTATCAAGGTCAAACACTCAATTTGTTATCAGTAATCATAAAAAGGGTGTCAATGTATTATTGTCGCTATCGTCTTACTTCTTGGCACATAGTTATTAGCGAGTGAGAAGTGAAAGATTCACTGCAGCTGTCTAACTGTCAGAGATATGATCAGGAACACAATAGAGCAGAAAAAAGCAAGAAGAGTCACCCTACTTCAACAAATGAACGGATGCTGGATGTCCAAAAATATATAAGCTCTTGGAGAGAAATAGTCCTCCCTTAAAAATCTCACAATGAAAGCTTATCCTGTCAAGCATCTCATAGTGCGCCATTCTTTAAAGAAAAGCTCATCCAAAAGGTGCTGTCACCTGCCTCTCACTCTTTGATTGTTTTTTTCCTCAAGCAGCCACTTTCTCCCCTCCCTGACAGTGTTTCCTCCTCACAGATTCATCCAAAATTCAATTACTTTAGAGGAGGGTTCAGCGAGAGAAAAATGGGGCACTCTTTCAACACTCTCGGGGCTCCGAGTTGGCCCTGAGGAATGCATCTCCCTCTCACATTCTCACACAAACAATTTCAGCAATCGACGACTGAGGCTTTACTGCCTTACTACAGCTCGCCAGGTGGATATTGAGATGATGATTTATATGAATCTCTCATGTGAAGTCTTGCTATCGCCGTTTTGATTTTTGGGGGGCTGTTCACACTGAAGACCCTCCCGATCAATTCTGAACCACTGCTCATATCTGACAGTTCTGGATGACTGTTCATATCTTTGTCGAATGCTGCCCATATCAGATACCAATGGTAGCTGACAGCAAGAAGCAATAACAGATAACTATTTTTGCGCCCACACATCTCCCACTTTAGAAAACATTTCAGTTCTGTTACTTGGAGTTTTGATTGAACCGAGGTGTAAAACTTGGAAATTTACTCCTTTGTGTTCCTCCAGTGTTGAGTCTTGTCACACTGCTTGAAAGCACTGGCTGAACCAGACTGTCGTGGTTGTCATGATTACAAAATATTTTCATGACGACAGACAGATAGCACTGTTGTAGCATAAAGTTTAACTCTCAGCCCATTTATCATATTTTTTAGGGGCGGGAATCTTTTGGGGTTTTAAATTTCCCATTATTGACTTTTGTATATTAAGACAATCATTAGGAGACAAATTTTCATTACACAAATTGAATGCTAATTTTTGTTCAGAGAAACAGGGGAAGAGCAGCTTAAGACCCTAGAATCCTTCACTACACCCCAGATTTGACAGAGTCTGACCTGAGCTCTTAAATATAATTAGCATTACGGGTCACATGCCTTGAATCATATATGCAGATTGGAACTGAAAAATAATTAAAACTGCGACACTCTCACTTGCGGTATGAACACAGTACCCTCTCTGTCTCTATCATTATCCCCGGTCCCCACCCTCTTCTCCCCCCATGTCACCCCTCTGCCCTCTTCCTCCTACCTCTAGTCGGAAAATTGATATGTACTCTGCTTGGTGAGTTATTAACATTTCTATTTGTGAGGAACACTTTTCAGGCCCTTACACCCTTGGCTGACGCACACACACCCACACGAGTCTGTGCTCTCCTCACTGAATTATTCCATTTTAGATTATCTAATAACCCTGCAACCACAAGCCTCCATGTTCTTGACATGCACGCAGGAAGTGTAAGAGAGAGATGAGGATGCTTCTCGAGAGCAATCGACGTCTCTAAACAAGTTAAACACCGTAAAGGTCTTCAAATAAATGCTTGTTCGGCTGGTGTAAAAACATGCAGTCCACTGCGTTCTGCTGATGAAAAGCCCAAAGAACAATTAAAGGCAGACACTTTGTGGAGAAACATTATCCAGCTTTGTATTTTTTTATCAATTGCTAATTTGTCTCTGATGAGACAATGAGAATGAGATAAACTGGTTAATCTAAATTTTCATACTAAAAGTTTTATTTTCATTGCAAATTAATATCAGGTCCAAACATTGATTATCAGTCTCCTTGATTACTAATAATCGGTGAGGGTGTCAATCCTTAAAAAAAACATATCGGTTGATCTCTGCTTCATTATAACTCGAGCAATTTAGCACATGCTGTAAGGTCAAAATAATGGCTTCAAAAAGGCTTAAATGAGTTAAGGAGGAACGCATTAAGGCAATATTATTACCACAATAATTAGTTTACATTCACCAGTCCATACCAGTCACTTTAGCATAAACTTTATCTGATTAAGTGCCGTCTTCTACTCAAAAATGACCACTTCGGATTAACAGCAACAAATAGCTAGCTAACTGGTGACAAACTATTAGCTTGCTAGTGAGGCAATGCACCTGAAAATAGGAACCTTTGCTGCTCTGAGTGCAGGTTCATCTTTTGCTGTCGAGTAGGATTCCCCAGCATTTACTAAATCTTAATTCAATATATCTACCTCTTGAATGCTGAACTCAACAAATGACCAAAGAAACAAGTCATCTTAGAATGAAACTGGGCTATTAGCGAGCCATTTGACCTCACCACTTTGTAAGCTATGAGAAAGTGAAAGAGAAACGGTGTCTGTAGGGAAAATATGGCAGATGAAAACAGTCTATGATGTATAATTTATTGTTTTGTTCTTGGAAGCTGTTAACTACCAGTCAGGTTGACAAAATCCACTTTCAGTGTATTCAGAGGACAAACACAAATGTGCACATGCAGGCCCCATGAGCACTCATAGAAACTGTCTTTGTAGTCACGTCCAGCTCTTAGCCCCTTTACCTGAGCTGCCTGCTAACTAGATTCTTTATCCTGCCTGGCTGTCAGGGAAATAAGGATGACATTAAATGAACGAAGCTCTCTCTTTGGATATTCCAGGCCAGGGCTAAGCGGACCTGCTGGAATCACTGAGAGGACGAGGTGAAAGGCTGGGAGGGGATGAATGGACGCTGGAAAAGAGTGAACAAGAGAGGACGAGGAGAAGGCTAAAATGAGGCAATATCATGAGACAGTGCCAAGCAGCAGAGCAGTGAAACACACAAGAGGCAAATAACTGAAATATTCTGGTGACTGTAGATTTGTATGCAAACTATCAATATTTTGACATCCTGGTCATTATCATCTGTGTTTTACTGTGTTGACTGCCTCTCTAACCGTCTATAAAACTGCTTTAATGTGATTTAGAAGATTAAAACAATTTGGAGCATCTAAAGAGCAAACTCTCCAGAGTTAATAGATGTTGACTTTTCAACGCACGGACAATTATTGGGGTTGTCAAAGAGTTGTTTGTTCTCTCCCAGCTGCTTTGGGCACTAAAGCGGCTATTCAAACTGTCTTCAAGTTTTAAATTAACTCTGGTGGGTAAGGATTTATAGCAAAAAAAGCAAAGTGGTGATTCACAAGCTGATGGATTGCTACAATGCAGATCATTTAGCACTTTTGAAAGGATGATGCTTTACTTCTAAACATGTTATGAGCAATCAATTACCCCGATCATGTACCACATGCAGGAGCGTACTGATCGCTTTGCATTGCTGAACAACTTGTACTTGATTCCTGCAGCAGCTACATGAGAAGATCTGCGTCGATCGACTTGGATTAGCTCTTTCTCAAAGTTACTTGTGTAACAGAATCCAGGAGGCTGTTTAATTCAAGCACGTGTCTTCTCCCCCCTTTCAGGCTTGATCTGTGCTGCAGGTGTCAATCAAACTCTCAAACACGATCGGAGTTCAAGGTATGAAATAGGATTCACCTCGCGAGGAAGCACGCTACACTAGCTGCTGAATGACACTTGGAAGACCTCGTGCTGCAGGGTTATCTGAAGCCTAACATTAGCTACATCTAACTATAGCAGCAGTAGGTGTACTTCAGTGAAACATTCCGAATGCTGAATAAAATGAAAATTCATCAAGCTGAGGCGGCGTCTTCCATCGGCAGCGGTGAGATATTCACGGGCTGAAGGATTTCTCTCTTTATCTCTTTCACACACAAACCTCTAACACACATTTTTACTCAACACCTAAATTTAAATCTGTGACACTGAGACTGATCTGCTGCTGAACCACCGACTCTCCATACTAACTCTACAGTATGCTAATGCTATTCATTGGAGAGCATCAAAGTCAGAGTTCTTCAAGGAGCTCTGACTTTAAGAAAGCAAAAAACACTGCATATTCTACAGTATAAACCAGGCTGGCCATGATCCCACTCCGACTACAACAGAGCATCTCTTTAGAGATTACACAGAAACATGAAAAGGGACAAATAAAATGTCAAACTTGAATGTTCTTAAACCATAAAAATGTAGAAAGTAAAGGCCTATGAAAATTAGAAATAATGCCCTGGCAGTTCTTGTGGTGTTCCAGATCACTTCAGCTGAATATACTGTCTTGTCTAAGCAGCAGAACTGTGGGCTGATTTAAGGGGGAATGAAAGAGGATTGTCAGATTATTAACACAAGTTAATAAGTGCCTACCCTAAAGCAACTATAGTCATTAAGGCTGCTAAACATTTATCTTGCTGATTTTTTTCCATATCAAATCAACCGCCAGGAAGAATCAACTTGAGCCAAAAGCAGAGCAAATGCACAATACAGCCAGCAGCAACAAAACAAACAAAGCCTTTGAACATATAATAAGTCTTTCTTCTAGCAGACAATGTGCTTGAAATTGTACAGTCAATTTATCTGACTTCGTCTGTTGAGGTTGTAGACTGGTGGAAACTACCTCAGCTTTCATCATCGATGAAAGCACCATTCTATGGATAATGATGGATGGATGTGCATGTGGCTTTTGGTTTATTTGATTGCAATATACAATACATTGTGTTACGATAGGCAGTCTGTTTTGTTACGGGGGAATTTAAACCAAACAAAGCAAAGCAAACATCCCCTCATCAGACAGGTGCGCAAACAGCACTTGGTAATTTATATTATATGCATAAAAACACATATATATAAATATTCCAGGTTTATAACTACATTGCAAAAGTGGACACACACAAATCTGTCAACGTGAAAGCCATTTGTCTTCACTGCACCTTTTCTCTGACAATGTCCCTTACATGTCTGAACCAAACAGCCCTGCAAGCAAAAATAAACTTAAGTGCTAAGGTGAGCAGACATGCTTTAGCTACCACTGAGAGCTTAACGGCGCAATGCAAATAAGCTTTCACACCATAACAGGCGAGCCACATCTCCATGCTAGGCAGCTGAGATTCAATATCGTAGGACAAGGAGTGCTGCGTCCCCAGGCCCTTCTTGTAAAGTGGCCCATAAATCAAGAACCCTGTTGAGAGCCGGTCTCTCTGGGTCTGGTCCAGCAGGGGGGAAACGGAGCCACAATCTGGCTGGGAAAAAGGCACAGTGGTATAACCCTCCCCTGTAAGGCAAAGCACGCCTTTGCAGCATAAAATTATTACAATCATTAGCCAAACTGGGGATTGGATTATTACTGGAATTGTTATGTTATGTGTATATAGATGAGGCGGAGGCTCAAGGTGTTCAGTCAGGAATGTATATGAACTGGGTCAAGCTGTATACACTTATTAATGTTGGTTTATATTTCAAAGCTCATATATTATAGTAAGGAGTGCTAGAAAATGGGGACAAACAAAGAAAAGGATTTGAAAGTCAGTTTAGTCAAATCTTCTGGCACTGACTCATACTTCGTGTACAGACAGACAATCTTAATGAGATCCCCCCCAAAAAACAGAGGTTTCCTGCCAAAATACCTGGCTCCACTTTGGCAGGGATGCACTGGATTGCCATCTGCCAAAGTACTGCATGAAGCAAATCTGTGCATTTCACATGCATTACTTTGTAACATGAATTGCATAAATGTATTGTTTATGTCGCAAATCAAAGCCACCGAGGATAAAATAATCAGTCTCTGATTGGGCTGCAACTAACAATTATATTGATTGTTTATTAATCTTATTTCTTTTATTAATCAAGGAGTTGTTTGGTCCGTATACTTCAGTTTGTATCCTTAGTATTTCCACACATCTGATTTAACTTTTTTATGAGGGGGATACAATTGGCAAGCTGAGCCTTTAGCGATAGTGACAAGCTTAGGATTTTGGAATGACTGGAAAGATGCATGCTCCCCCTTGTGCAATTAAATAAAGGAAACCAATGTAGAACTTCACGTTATAGAACTAGACAGCTTCTTCAAGTCACTTGTGAAGGTATTCACAATAATGGAAATTTATCACAACCAACTTATCCTGAATGTTTTCACTGCAATCCGCGATAAATTCTTATATTGTCCTATCATCCATACAGGGAATAAAGAAACCAAACATATTCACATTTAAGAAGCTGAAAATCACTCATAATGATTCACAAACTATCAAATTTGTTGGCGATTGAAACAAAGGTTGACAAATAATCGATTGATCTTTGCAGCTCTAGTCTGTCATAATTTTACAGAGCTGTAAAATCCTATCTTAGTGTTTCAAAGTGCTGCATTGTGTTTACTAATCTAATAGATTTAGTTAGAGGTTAGTCGAACTGAACATCCTGGATCATATTTCATCTTCTCTTCTGTACAGCAACACATCCATGCCGACACAGCCACTAGCGTTTTGATTTCTAACTTAACACTACTGTCAGTCTGAACACAGTCTTACTTGTCTCTGCCTGTGCTGGAAATCACCTGTTCACTATTTCTACTATTACAATAAACACTAAAATGGTTTGCTCTATAGCGCGGGATAAGTCGAGGTTTTGGATGCAATCATGTCATAAATCCTTCTCATGTACGCCACGAGACCACTCTTGCACTGGAGGCAGGTTACAACTTATATAAAAGACTTGGCTGTAAATACTATGTTGCCCCAGGTCTTATGTTTAACAGCTAATGACAAATGAAGAACTGCTAATGAAGCACTTTTTGATTTCACTCTCTATTAATCACTTGATGTACTTGTTCTATTTAAGGTCCTGTCTGATTCAGATGAGGGGGCATAAAATTAGGGTTAGGGTTAGAAAAAGGTTTCCTGTAGAAGCAAACCATGTATGCATTCAAACACTGTGCGTCTAGTTTGTGTTCATGGATATGTATGGTGATCCCACTGAAGTAAAAGCACCACATAATATGGGCATTTTCTTCTAGTGAATACTTGAGCCTTCCCTGAGACGACCCCATCCTAAATGGACTTGTAACAGGCTATGCTGAATTTCCTGAATATCTCAACACCAGCCACTTAAAATACAGGTCAAAATGTGAATAAAGATTGGTGGTTGTGATAGTGTTTTGATAACATAAGAGAGCGGTGTCTCGCTTGCTATGCAACTAGCCTGCAAATGCATTAGTCTGCACAATAATGTAGTCTGGGTCTTCTTTTTTTCCCCATTCCAACTGGCAGTTTGTGCGATTTTTTATCTCCACACCAACGTATGTAATGTCACAACAAAGCCTTCATGAATGAGTAAGCACAGATCCGATGAAGAGAGGAGGGGAAATGGGAGGAAAAATTGCTCATTTTGCTTCTCCTGGCATGCAATTTCCATCCTCTATCCACATCTCTCTAAAAGCTATCTAAAACACATCAACTTCATCTTTCTAGGCTGGATGGGCCTCGGAGGATCACCTCCAGACATGGCACGATGATAGTGGGGCTGAAAAGAAAGGATGAAAATGATAATTCTGCCCTCTTGCTTATAGCAAGTGGCTTCTCATTTTACTGCTGATTAAAAAGGGGAGAAAAATTCATTTTAAACGTCACTTGCCTCTAGCAAAGAAAAATACTGTATATTGCGGTAATTGATCATGCCTCAGATGGCTGTTTCATCAGAGAAAGTACAACACGAGTATTTCATCACCTCCTTCTTCATTTTAGCCGTGTTACAATTGACCAGCAGAACTTTTAAGCTCCAGGGCATCCTACACTGTGGCTGACCTCGAGTCCTTTTATTTTTTGCTGTAACAAATGGGAAAATAAAGCGCTTTTAAATTGCATTTGATTCTGGTCAACCTTGTGCTCTGAACCCCATGAAGACACACACGTACACACACAGAATAGCTGGCACATGTTTTTTTCAAGGAGAATGTAAAGAGACAGTTGGAAACGATGCCATTACCATCCTTTTATTGTGGCATTAAGTGTTGCTCTGTTAGGGTAGCAATGCCATTACATGCAGAAAGTAAATAAAGCTAGCATAGCAGCACACTCAGCTCAGTTCACATCCATACATAAAGGCATACAGATCAAGGTCTAGAAAAAAAGTGGGTCATGAAAATGACTTGCAAGCCAGAGCATTCTTTCTGATACCTCTCCACTGGAAAACAGCGGGAAAGGGCGCACAGAGAGCTAAAGGGCCACAGAATGAATGGGGGGCCAATTTTGAAAGCCATTTATTTTTCCATACAGCCTGGTCTTCCATCAACAAGTGATCATGGTTGCTGTGTTCTCTGAAAGACACAATACTTGAGTTTCCTATTCATGCAGGTAACAGAGCAAGCTGCTTCTGTTACCCTTGAGCTGACCTGACATAAACTACATTATGGTTGCTGATAAAGTTTGGATACCATACCCTTAGTTTTAGCCGCTTTAGTAAATAAGTCTCGAATTGAGTGACTAGCTAAAGAGCATTGCCAGGGGACACTGTGTGCTTTAAGGGCTGACCTCAGCTGTAAGTAAAACCTGGCAGATTGAAAGCATCTTTGATATCAGAAAAGGAAAGTAATCCACAGTCATTAAAGATATCCTTTAAATAATGAACCCCTCTCCGTTCCCACTGGGGAGCTGAAATGGGTCTCCCACCAATCAGAAGTGCTGTATTATTGAATATTGGTGAAAAAGTGTGCCACTTTTGGGAAAAATTACACTTTGCTTCAGCTAATCTCTATGTTTGTATAAGACGAGAGATAATGGGGCCAAGACGCAACTGACATGTTGACAAAGAACGTCCTGGGGAGTCCATGGGTCTACTATATTGCTCTCTAATGCATGCCAAGAGACAGGGGTGTGTGAATCAAACCAGTAGAGCAAGAGCCTGAGCACAAACGAGCAGGAGTAAAATTTAAAATTAGGAACCGCCAGGCCACCATCCTTCCTCCTTCTCTATAGAGTAGACATTTTCAGACGCGGTTGCCTCTTTTTCCAAATAAATTTGGATGCTGCAGATTGGAGCATGCTCCAGTAATTAGGTGGAGTAGGAGCATAGAATCAACAAAATTGATCCTGGGCAGGATATTCATTTTTAAGAAAATGAAATGAGAACAGAGAAGAGTTAGTTTGACCAGTTTGACCAAAGCCCATCACCTCCAGCACAGCCGACAAATATGACCGCTCCAATCGATCAAAAGCCTTCATAGCATCAAGTGAGAGCACTGACATGGGTATCTTATTGTCTGTTGCAGCATCAATGACATGAAGGAGACGCCTAACATTGTCTGCTGCCAGCCTTGATTTTATGAAACCCATCTGGTCAGAACTGACTAAAGAAGGCATGTGGTGCTTGAGACGGCGAGGGAGGAGGTTTGCAAAGATCTTTAAGTCAAAATTGAAAAGACTGAGAGGACGGTAACTAGAGCAATCAGTTGGGTCATTATCCGTTTTTTTAAAAGCAAAGAAATAAGGGCGGTGTTAACATCCCTCGAGAATTCTCCCTTTCCAACTGAGAAAATAATCATAGCCAAAAGAAAAGGACCCAGTTGCTCCCAAAAAGCCACATAAAATTCAGGGAGGATCCCATCAATGCCCGGTGATTTACCTCTCTGCATGCTTTGTGCTGCTTTCTTCAGTTCCTCTAACGTGATCGATTCATCTAACTTGGTTGAGTATGTTCTCAATAGAGAGATTTGTCACACCGATTTTTGTCTGGGGTTCCTCTGATTTATATAAGTCGGAATAAAATGTTTGGAATATTATATTTATCTGTTTCGGATCTGTGCTGATATTACCCCTGACGGACTTTATAGCTGGAATGTCTGCAAAATGGTCGCTGGCCCTAATTCTCGTGGCCAGAAGATGGCTAGGTCTGGCACCATGAAAATAATAACGCTGTCTAATTCGATGAATTTAAATTTTCAGATTGCTGCTTCATGATATTATTAAATTGCTTCAAGATTTTGTAACTGAAAGGACCTGGTCTTGTGTGCATTAGAGCTGAATAATATTGTGTTAGTCCTTATAAAGCCCTTTATCACATTCCACAGTATTCTGGGGTCCTCCACCAAACTAGCCTCAAAACCAACAAATTTCCTGAATCCTGTTATGTATTAGTATAAGTTTCATTTTTTAAATAATGAGGTGTTAAAACGCCATCTCCCCTAATGCTTAGATGGACAATCCAAAGTTGCAGAACAGAGGACTCCCTTATGGTCTGATAGAGCTAATCGGGAGTAAGACTGCACTTGCACTATTAACACAATGGAAAAGCTGGGGAAGCGAAAAAAAAAATCTATTCTGGAAAAAGATTTATGTCTACCCCCCAAAAAAGTGTAATCTTTGGAGAAGGTATTGATCAATCGCCAAATATCTATAAGCCCCAAATTACTGCCCCAGGATTTCAGGGTAGTTCAGTGTATTTGGAGCAGGTTAATTGACATCTTACCGGTTGATGGACATCGGATAGTCAACACACCACAAACAAAAAAAGTATACAGTAGGCCTAAGTCCTTTATGTCCAGAGACAAAAAGTGACCAACTGTCCAGAAATTAAATATGGTAAGACTGCAGCCAAAGCAGCATCCGAGTTGAACTTGTAGTCAGCACAGGGAAGCGCTGTCATCATTCGCCAACTCTAGTATGATTCATGAAAATTATCTTACCACAGCACTGGTGTCAGATCACAAAAACAAATTATGCTTAGACCACAATTAAAGATTATTTCATTATCAGGTGGCCTACTTTTCACTATTTACACTATGAAAAATCGAAAAAACTGTTTGAAACATACTCATAATAACTTCAGAAAACCCAAGGTGATGTCCTCAAATTGCTTGCTTTGTCATTGCAATAGTCCAAAACCCATAGAGAGCCGACTCCTAAAGACCCTAATTCCCATAATTCTAAGATAAATGAATACACTTGTTGATTATAATTCTGCAAAGTGACTTATTCATTAATCAACTAATCGTTTAAGCACTAAATAATAGAATAGAAATATTCTTTACCTTCATAAAGTCTCACAAATTAATTCTACTGCTAGTCTGGTTCTAGTTATTACTGAAACTTCTCATTTGTCCACAATTTTGCTTCATTCTTTAAAGAGTGGTTCCCAACCCGAGGGTCAGTAGCCCAAAGAGGTTACAAGATAAATCTGAGGGGGTTTTCAGATAACTTTTCTACACACCATACCAGATATACCATATCAGGAAGAACTAGTAACATAATCCTGCCACACAAAATTATATTAATTTTTCTTTTGACATGCTACCGTTTTACAGCGTCTGTAATCTGATACCCTGGCTTAGATAAACCAATGAATGGAAAGTTGTACTTGAAAATGCTTTTTGACTGAAGCCTGAAAATGCACAAATAGATTGAAATTTTGGTATTCAGCCGTGGTAGTCATGATTCTTCTTTGTATGGGTGAGACGACATGCCCAGACATATTTTAATCTACTTGATCTACCATACTTGTCAATTCATGACATGATGGCTGCAACAAAAATAAATAGCTTTGAATCAGATCGATGCCCAATGATTGCAATGGAAAATGGAACATGGCATGGGGAAAGAGGAATCTCATCTTCACGGGAATTGGATTTTCAAAAGATTTAACCGAGAGCGTGTCTGTTATGCATGTAGTCCACGGGCCCTAATACTCAGATTTCACAACAGTCAATACGTCTGCACAGCAGTGCCAGGCAGGAACGGAAGGTGCTCATGCTTAAGTACCATTTTTGCACACATGCACATGGTCGCATACACAAATACCATAAACACGCAAGCTGGATCACCTGTCAGTATTTCCATTTCCCCTTGAGTCCTATTAATGTAATCTAATAGCCATGATTAAGGTGGCCCCCTCTCAACTTCTATTCCAACATTCTTCCTCACAAATCCTCATCAATTGCTCCAATCACTCCTCACACAGAGCCAATATTCCACGGTGAGACAACCGTTATTTCCCACCATATTAATGAACTCTTTCATTTGGAAGCCTTTGACTGCCGCCCTCTTGATTGCAAAGCCAAGGCCAATAGGCCTTGGTGACAGCTTCTTGGAAATTAAAAGTATCAATCAAGGGGAAAAGCTTGTGATGTCTTTAGATCCTTTGTCTACTAGAGAGAGAATTGTAAGCTGAATGGGGTCAAGCTCTATTTGCTTGTCATGGTGTGGTTTTGCGTATTTTAATGCAGGACCGGTGGGTTTGGGGCAAAACCACAGAGTTCATCATTTTCTGACAGTCAAATATATTTTATGAGCCATCATGTTGATGTAAAGACCGCAAATAACAAGTAACACGTTGTGCTGAGTTGGAAATATGTAAAACTGTCTGTGCAGCTTTGATGCTCAACTGAGGAAATTCAACCATGGAGTTTAATAAGAAAGGGAAGCATTCAAATGTGCTGTGATAAGGCATTCAAAATTATGCTTGAAATAAACCTGCCCTTGAAATGAAGACTTTATTGGTGCATTAACTTGGCCTTTAAACCTACACTTAATTTATCAGGGAGCAGAGGAGGAATTTAATGCTGCTGGGTAAACTTGACCAGCATAAAAAAGTGCCAATGCTGAATGACATAATCTCTGTCTAAATCAATTTCTGTGCAAGAGCACTCGACTCAGCTCGATATGTAGCTGCAGGGCTTCCGTTAAGTGGCCGCTGCCACTTACCTATTAATTCATGTGCCGCTGGTTGATCCTGTAGCAAAGCTTGACCCCCAGGTGTTGGAGATGAATAAAGAAGTTATAAAAAGAAAATAACATAAACCAAGAAGATATCGCCTAAAGCAGGAAGTGTCAAGAGGATATTGGAGTGGAAAGATTTAGAGTGGAGCATCAAGCAAGTAGATTAAAGAGTAGATGAAATGGGGAGAAAATGTTACTGTGGACAAAATTAGAAAATCACATGTGATTAATGAAGTGCTGGCTGAGTGTAAGGCGAACACTACCTGGCCTTAAAGGGTTCTGATTGGTCATGGATTAACAAAAAACATGAGAAAAGAAGCGTCTCTGCAGCAGTCCTTGCTTGATGAAATGTTGAGATGCAGCTTGCAAGGCTACAGTAGCTTCTGTAACTCATCTATAGTAGGAGAGGGAGAAAGAACTTTCCCCGACCTTTTTAAACCAGCCTCTGCTCTAACTTTACATCAGTGTCACTTCCCGATTCCAAAATATGTTGAACTGGCATCCCCCAGTCTGGTCAGAGCCAGAGTGGAGCTATAACATCCATCTGGACAATCATAGGCCATCATCCATCCAAGCAGAGAGAGGGAAGCAGGGAGAAAGAAGAGGAAATACTCGCACATACCGAGGAGAGGCACAGAGAGCTGACTCGCCAAGCAATCACTCAGCAGAAATAATTTGAAATAACTAAGCCCGGGTTCTTCTCGCCTCCCTCCTCTGACACACGCGCGCGCGCGCTTTGGGTGTGCGCGCACAGGGCGACACGCAGATGTGCTCAAATTCGCATACACCCACCGACACACGCACGCACGCAATCGCACTTCCACGGGCGCACATACACAAAAAACGCACTGCTGACGCACCGGAGCGACATGCAAATGCGCACAGTGTTACACAATTAACGTCGGGACAAAATTATGCGTACAACGAACAGCTCGCGTCTATTGGCACACTGTGACCGCTCTGCTAGGATAATTAGGTTTTACAAAAAAAAAAAAAGAGGACTTCAGCGGAGGTGTTGGTGCAGCCGCGGACAGTTCCACTCAGGAGGCTCTGTCCGCAACTACAGCAAAAAGAGCGACTGGGATTCATGCGTAACTGAGGGAAATACAGGTCCGCTCCAAATGCGCATTAAGTGCCGCATATTAGGAGATCATGAATCCGTTTGTTAAAGCGCGTCGATAAGTGATCCAAATCTTTGCATGTGAGATGTCAGCGCCGTCCAAATTCATCGCTGGTGCCAGCAAACTGGGTTAAACAGAACCACAGGAGGCAGCATGAGCACCTGACCAACTTTGGAAACGTTAAGGTGAAGAAAATAAATGTAACTTACCCACAAGCAGTTTCCAAATGATATCGTACACTCTGCTGTCAGTTCTGATAGCCCCACACCATCACGGTGTATCAGAATCTGTTCTGGCTTCAGAGTAAAGCAGAGACGTCTCTCTTAAAAAAATAAAAAATAAATAAAATAAAAAAACAAGGAATCCCAGCTGTGAAATAGTCCACTTCTCCAAAAAAAAAACGCAGCGTCTATCCCAAAATTACATATTGCCAGGCTGGACTGGCGCAGATCAGAGCACAGAAACACCTGCAGCCGGTCACTTTGAAACAGCAGGAGAGAGGAAAATGAAGAAAATCATGACAGTCATTAGAGGAATGGTCGACAGAATCAATGAAGGGCTATATCACAGGAGGCAATTAGTCTGATTATCCTATTAAATCAGTTGCTCAGCCGCTCGCAGCCACACAGCGCCGGCAGGTGAGCACCGCGTTAAGCAGGACTACACGAGCGCAAATTTCCAAAGTGATGTGCAGAAAAAGACACATCGGACGCCGTCTCTCTCTCTCTCTCTCTCCCTCTCCTACTCTCTCTCTCTTTCTCTCTCAGAGTGCCGCTGTGTCAACGCGAGATGCGTCAAGTGCGCATAAACTGACCAAGACAGCACGGGACATGAGCGGATTTAGTGTAAAAATAAAAGCACACCATTAAAAAAAAAGAAAAAAGAATGTGTGTAGTTACAGACAGCATACTTTACTTTTGCTGACAGCTGCAGTACATCAGTGAATTTTCTTGCCAGATTTGCTCATATCCAAAATGTTGCGTTTTAACGATTCCTTGTTCACTCGGTATTTAGGGTTGCATCTCCTTGGACGGCTTTTATTCTGAAGAACACATCAGACGAGTCGTTTCCTCATGCTGTCTGGCTTTACCCTGTTACCAGTGTGAACGCTTCCAGTCAGAGCTGCGTTCCTCTGGAGCCGTCATCCTCTGCATGGCGCACTGACTGAAACAGACAGACGCACATGAGGAAATCCTCCTTCTTATGCGCATGTTTCGAGAAATGAATGCGCAATGTAGGAATTACTTTCACTGGCTCATCGTGGAGAAAACAAGATTGGTGCACGGGTGGGCAGGCAGGCAATGCAGTGCAGCTCAAGTTTGAGGATAGACGCACTGCCGCCCAATGGAAAGAACAGAAAGGGTCTGAGATAAACGGGAAAAATACCCTCAACAAGTTGGACAAGTTGCTCGAGTCAAAAAATCTCATTAGTGCATAAAACCAAGTAAAATAGACGAAAAGGAAATCTAAAGACATGGGGAGAAATACATGCACATGAATTTCTCTTCTCTGATTAAAAAAAGCTGAATAGCCTATATATATATATATATATATATATATATATATACACACACAATTGCTTTAAAACTAATCTGAGAATTAATGACTTGTTGTGACTGCCTAAACAATATAACAATTGTTTTAAAAATCTATAGAAATCCAGTGTGTCTTAAGTGAATGTAGAGGAACTACACTGAGGATCAACATTGTGGAATAATATTAAAGTACCATGGCAGGCCAACCAAATCCCATTTAATTACATACTGGAGTGTTGTGTGACCTTGCACAAACCAGACCTTCATTTTCAACAGGAAACTGTCCATGTCCCATTACCACAAAATTTGATATTTTTGTCAATTCCTGTACTTCTGGTAGGCTTATACAGGTGATCAAATTTTAATTTCATTTTTATGAAAGAGAAAAACATGGACTCTCCAATTGCACTTACATATTGGTCTCTATTGAGGATTTGTTTTGTAGTCAAAATAGGCCTCACATTGGCCTCAGTTCACGTCACTGTGCCATATATCCACATCTGACACCAGGATTCATTTCACTGAATCACAACATTTATCATCAGCTTTTTTCTTGTTTCAATATTAACTACACACTTTCAGTCTGCGGAAAAGCCTGAAAGGATTTCAATCTGCACAGTGCATGTATTACCAGTATTTATGAGTAACCAAGGACTTGTGTCCAGCAGGCAAAAGACAAAACCCTGAATCACTAAAGATGATGAATGGATAGTTCGGCTGCCTTCCTCTCTCCCTAAACTGGAAAGGTGTGATGCAGATTAAGGACCGGTAGGTAAGCGGGCCCCCCTGTCGGCCTGCCAGGCCCTAAAAAAGGGAATCGTTTGATTTCCCTCTCACTGGGCTACCCCTGTCAAGACTTTGGCCTCTGGCACGGTGTTTCTGTGAGGCGAATTTCGATGAGGGGAGGGCTTTGAGGAGGAGAAAAACCACCCTCCTCGGACTGAAAATGTGCACTTGTGAGCTTTCTTTGTCGTATGCGGACCCTGACGTGAATAGGGGTTTCTTAATGAGCAAAGAAGTGGACAAACAGGCATTGATTCCGCCTTCTATCTGAGGTTGTCGTCCACAAATGGCCTCAACTCAATCAACCGGTTAGTGTGCAACTTTGAGGACAACTGTCTAGTGACGGTTGATTGTTTTGTTCTGTATTTGCATTTTTTTCTGCTGGCTTGAGGATTTAGATGTGAGCCTGGGAGAACAGTGGTGCAGTGTCAATAAATCCACTGATGTGATTTAACATTTAACATTCAGAGATATATTTTTGTATCGTTTATGTGCTGGAATATGAAATCCTGTACACATTCATAGTACATTTTACATTATTCAATTATGCTCCCCTATGGGTTAAAGAAAAATATATGTATAAATTCAGTACATCAACACTGAGCTCATAAAAATGCTGTTTTTCCTAACCTTTTCAAAAGCTGACAATTTAGGAATACATTTCCACTTGACAGTGGTATGAAGCTTTATACTGCTCCAATTAAAAATGACACATCTACTGATGCACTGGATTGAAAACATGCCATGTGTTTTTAAAAAATGATTAGCTACAGTACATGAAGGTGAAAGTTTGTGAAACGTATATTTTTTAAAGAGATTGAATCATAACTGTTGTATGACCTTAAAAGATTAAAAAACAGTATCTCACTGACTTTTACTTCATGTAAAACCTCAGTACAACACTATTTGCAACCACTAAAGGCAGAGAAGCTTGGTCAGATCTTGAAGTACAACATCTTAAAAGGGCATACTGCAGAGGGTACCTATGTAGATGTGTTAACATTGTGTGTGATGGTATTCTTCCTGGAGTAATGGAAAGACGATGAGAGGAGAAATCTTCTTAAAGCATCTTTTTAACGCCTTGTCAACACAGACACAGATATTTATACAAACAGCTATTTTGTCCCCTCAGTTTAAATATTATATCTGTACACAAGAGAACGCAAAACTAATAAATACTTGAACGAGCATGCCGTTCCAGCAGGGGGCGATTAGGTCTGTGCCAACGATAATTCAAACACCAGAGAAGAACATTAAGCTTGCACAGAAACTGGAGTTTTGATAAGCTGCACTGTAGAAGACATTTAAAAAAATCTGTTTTAGTGAACTAAAATGCAGTTTGCATGTGAATGAGAGGCCAAACGGTAAAAGAATATGTTCAATTTGCAAAAATATCTGCTTATATGTAGAATAAGACCTTAATGACGCAAAATATCACTAACCCACAGACTTGGCTTTTCAAAACATTTGCCAGACTGAGGTCATCTTTTCTTGTCTGAGGAAAAGTAGTATTGATGGGTACAATCTTGCTTTTAAGCTTTAACAAACAGCAGCATATGCCAAACAATAAACAATTCTGACATATATATTATTAACATAAACTTTGAATAATACCTGTATAAGCTGATAACTAAATAAAACATATATGATAAAAAGAGATTTATAACACCGGCTTAATGTGACCAAGAGTAAAAATGCACCTATGCCCTTTTATTGACCTTTTTGGGTGACCAGTACTGTGTTCAGTGATGAGTCTAACAAGCTACATGCTAATAATGGAAAAACGTTAATAAAGAAGTTTTATGATATTGGTAATGTTCCTGCGTTATTCCAAGATGGTTACCAATATTGTGGTCGCTTTTGTGCCTGTCACATGATTTTAAATTGGCTGAATCAACTGTATTACTGTTCATTTCGGATATTATTTAGAAGTGACTGCTAGTGATATTGGCTTTGTAGCCATTTTGTCCACAGTCTGTTGAAACTTCTGTAGTTCTTATCACCATGTGGGAGAGATCATAGCTGTCAGAAATTCTAGATATCTCAGACTCGAGAATAACTGAGCCTACTAGTAATTAACGTCTGAAGAATATGACATGAATGCAGCATGTGACAGCAATCATTCCCTCACTCACCCAGTCTCTATTCCCTGCGTCAAAAACAATCTGTCATTCTCTAAAGTGAGCAGTAAATGGAGATTTCAGTCACTTATCGTTATTTCATGCCGCGCGTGGTTTTGCATAACTAATTTTCACATCTATCAGAGTCGAACCTTTATATGATTTTGTGGGGAAAGAGTGGAAGAAATTAAGTTATTGTTATTGTGTGTAATTTGAACACATTTCACAAAATTGTGAAAAGTAAATACACCACACTGGGTCGCAAAGAGGAAGTGTTTTGGATACAATATTGTGTATGAGAATCAGATTGTGTATCAGATTGTTTCGGATTTTAACAAGTTTATTGAGATGATTTGTAATTTGAACTTTGTTGCTTGTTTGTTTATTGGGACACAATTCCTTTTCCACAAGAGCACTGGTAGATTTATATTTTGGCCCCAGCTTGATAGTTCTTATTTAACGAACACAGACAACCAACCGCTTTTCTCAGTACAAAGAAGTGTCCAGTTGCTGCCTGGAGTCCAGTAATCCTGGAGTCATCAGTATTAATGAAGACTGCTGCTTCTTTAAACATTAACATTTCAACTAGATAACGATACAGGACTCATACTAGAACTTGTGTGGTGTATAGCTTTTGCGGTATTCAAGAATTGCATTGGTCAGTAAAAGATATTCAAAAATCTACTCAACACTTATATTCTATTAGACTTTTTCAATAGTTTTCAAGAGTTATTTCAAACTTAATGATATTCTTTTTGGTTAAATGAACTAAGGAAGAGCCCACTGCAGCAAACTTAAAAAAAAAAAAAAAAAAAAAAGCACAGCCATATGTTCCTGCCCCACTTCCTCAGCTGCATATCTCAACCTCATTTGGACTAGGAGAGATAATCAGACATCACTTTGCGAGATGGACTGTTTTCAGAGAAGGCTACAAATTTAATTGGGGTAATGAGGTCACTGGAGGAAGCCTTGAAGCCTTTCTCCAATTACTGCCTACCAAACAGAGAGTACCAACAGGACTGAGCAGAAAACATTTCGACATGACAAAGTTATTAGAGTGTACCACACAGATTAACAATGCGTGACCCTTCCTATTAAACCAATAATGCGTGTTTTAATTTGATCTGTTTCTCAATAATGGTCCAGGATGCAGTGGGAACAAAAAAAGACATCAGACAATTTTCATCCGCACCTTTTACAGTGGATGAGTTGAACTTGCAGACACATATTGTCAGAATCTTTACAACAGGACATAACCTCTCTGGCAGAGATGTTTTGCGTGTGTTTTTGGGGTGATATCATCAGACAGTTGATGCATAATTCACCGCTCACCTCCGATTCAGTTCAGCGGAGAAGATTTAATGGGCTACAACTTGACGTAAATATCAAAGTGATAAGCACACTCCACAGTGCTCCTGCTGAGGTACACGTTTTGAAAATTCATGGGGAGCCACAGCATCATATTAAAATGTTGAAATTCGCCATTTTACCCATGTTAAAACAGCTTTTATTTTGAATATAATTTAGTATTTTAAATATAATGCTGCCACGCAAGTTTTCAAGACCTCCAAGCAAATATGGGATTACAATCAGTCAACAGAGAGTTCTTGGATGTGACAGCAGTGTAGTTGACTTGCAGTCTGTTGCACACGGATCAGTTTGAAGTACTGGTGAGGCACCAAGTGGCGAGCATATTCTGTCTCTATGTCATGTCTCTTTCAGCATGTGAGGAAAAACAACACATTGGGTGTTGCAAAGTCACAATGAGCCCCTGCTGCGGCAAACAAAGAAGGACCAGACAATTCGTGCATGATGGACACCGATTCCTCTGACAGTAGAAATCTCTGTGTCATGTCAGCCGTGTGAATCCTTTTATTTCTTTTTGCACGGTAATTCAGTAAGTCAATTCAACTGGGGAGTGAGGCATTTATATACATTTTTTTTTGTTTTGTTCAGTCTTTTGTGGAGTTTTCCGACTATAAGAAATAACATGTTTGTTTGGTTTGTGTCTATTACGTCGGGCTGTGTTAGTAAATATCTTAATAATACAGACAAGGAAAGATATTCAGTGGTCTACAACAATATCCCACAAGGATTTCTTTCCTCTCTAATAGCTTTCTTTCCAGCTGTATGCAAGTAAGAAAAAGTCACTGAACTACCTGTTTCCTGAAATAAATAGTTGCATGCTCTGGCAGAGGTAAGTCTGGTTGCAGATATTTTTTATAGCCCTCCTGGCCAACGTCTGACAGCTCAAAACAGTTATTCTTGTCATGGAGCCACTATTTACTTCCTAATGCGTTTTTCCCCTTTCAGCTTGCCTGAAAGGCCTTGTCTCATCTGGCCAAACAAATCGAACAAAAGGAGAAATTTTATGGTAAACCCCCCCTGTCTGGTACCACTACATAACCACATTGAACATGTAAATGTCTATCCTCTTTAAAGTAAACCCGAGAGAGGTATAGGGGGAGGGAGTATATACTCTGAACCAAAAACAGAAAAGCAATTTTACAGGTGCAAGTCAATGGATGGTTATGGCTGTGATCACTCACATGTGGAAAGTCTGGAAAGAAAAATAAACATATGTACTGCTCATATTCAGCTTTTTCAAGTTACAGACAATTAAATCCAATTTGGTTTTTACCCTAACTCCAATGTGACCTTTGTTGACAAGCTGAGGCACACTTTTAATTGGCCTGCATGAACCTAATGAAAGCAATTATATAAATGAGAGTAAATACGTCTTTTGCACACAGTTTAAACTAAAGAAAACAAACTGTAGCGTTGGCAGACCCCTGCTGGGCCCTCAAACGCTACCCGCATCCCACCCACCTCAACCCCAGTCTCTGCATGGCGGCATGAAAGGTCTGCAAGCAGTTGAGAGAAAGCTGCTGTGCTTGGCTGGGAAAATGATGAAAGCACTGTCTTTGACTCCAAGTGTTTGAAGCTCTCTCTACAGTTTATTACTTTCTACAGAAGCTTAAAGTAAAAGGATGGAGTAAGGAGTGCAAGAACTGTGAGCGACCTGCTAACCTTAGAAAAGACTTTCTGGTGGAAAGTGTGGTTAAAGACTGTCCCCTTTGTCAGTCACATTAGCCATGTTAAATAACTGACTTCAGTTGTATAACCTTATCCATACCTTAACAGTAGTTTTGTAGCCAAGTAACATTCAACTGAAAAGTGTTGAGAGTCAATGTCTTGCAGATGTTTGATATAAATAATTTTTTCTGGCATTCCAGCATCATGTATTTCACGGACACACTCAAAATGCATTTTCTGCCGTATGTAGAATAAAACAGTAATCTAAGCTCTGTATAGTCCCTCACAAACACATTTTGCTAATGCAGAGGAGTTGCATATAAACGGAATTCATGGATGTTTGCAGCCCTTTAATCATATTTTGATGATGCAGCTCAACAAGAAAATTAGGGCCTAGATATATACACTGGGGAGGGAGGACTGAGCAGAATGATATCTGAGGCAAGTAGAGATATGTGCTTAACATCCTTATTCAAAGTATATATGCAGCTTTACATGGTTTTAATCCTGCATGGATGTAGGCAGGAGTGTGGCACAGATTTCTGTGGTGAAAGCAGTCTCTGTGGATTACTTCACATCTCTTTGATGAGATCGAATGTAAAAGGTATTATATTCCGTTAAAATCAAATGACGAAGTTACAATTAATTTCACTCGTTTAAAAAACATTTCAAGTTCTATTCTTTAATCATGTGTAATTTTAGGGTCTAATGTGTGTACTGATTATTGTGTACTAATTACCTCAGTTTCTTGAAGACCTTTCACTTCTCATCCAAGAGGCTTCTTCACTTCTTACTAACTGGAGGGGAGTTGCAGGCTTTTAAACTCTGTGTTGGAGCGTCCTTACGGGGTCGTTAAGGACACGTGTGAGCTCTGAGTTTCAGAGTCGTTAGGGCCACTTGCAGGTCGTTGACCGAACCGTCCTTCCAGTTGACCCAACTGGTACTGACTATATTACATCTTTACATCTGTGCTTTCCAGGCTATGCCATGTCTGTAGAAGTGTATCGCTATTGCATGTTATCAACACATAGATATCACAGTGTCATTGCTCAGCTCTGTGATCTAGTATTGTGTAATTATAATACTTGTACTGAATGCAACACAGGGTTAACACCAATATTGACTTTTTCTTTAAGGCTCTATTAGTTATTGGTGTCCAGAGCCCCTTCTGCCATGTGATCTGAATTCCAATCTCATCAAGCAGGATTATGGTCAGTATTTAGAAAGCACAATATGTGAAATCTTGATGGTCGGGCAGAATCAGCGCTGCATGCCATCAGGCAACAGACCTTTAAATCAAGTCATGTTATCTTGATTATACTCATTGTAACTAGTTACTTGAAAAAAAGAGCTTCAGCAAATAGAAACAACAAATGCAGTGTGCATTTGTTGTTCAAACTGAATGAGGCTAAATGGACTTTATGAAGGACATGCTGTATATTACGCTTCTGCATTATGGGTCACAACTTCAAAGCCGACCTATTCTGGCATTGTGTTCAATGGAATGTGAATGCACCTGGTCTGATCTTTCCACGATGTCCTGCATGTTTCCCTGAAATGTTGTTTAGGGGGGTAATTGAGTGATATGAATAATAAGTTATTCCCGGTGAGCTCTATTTGGCTTTGTAGTGGTAACCAGGATATCCAGGCCTTGCACTTTGATTTATGAATGATGCATCAAGGGGTCCAATCAAGATATTCAGTACGCTGAAACAAAAAGGCTCCCTGCCTTCGCGTGGACATCACGCTTCTTAATTAATGGAAATAGACCCAGGTGGTCCACGTGTGCTTGATGTCAAACCTTAGATCATATTTGAGATGCGTACCTCAAGATGAAACAAGAAATATTCATTAATACTGATGAGGAAGGAATGAGCTGTAAGGGGAGTGCTTGATACTGATTCCCGTTCATTTTGGGGCACTACATATGGGCAAGGTTCCCAGTGACAAACAATAAGAGCCCTGTTGGTACGGGATTAGAATAATGTGGGCATCTCATGTTACTAATAAATGACCATTCAGCTGCTGTTTCCTAAAATGCAGAATGCCTCCCACACAGCTGGCAGGAGAGCTTGATCTTACCACAAGGCTTGTTACTGCTCAGTGGGACTCAATATGGAGCAGTGCCATGCTCTCATCCAAGTGTGTGAGGTATAAGATTATCCAATTTAAGATATTATGCAGGGCATATAGTGAGACTGTCAAAGATGAGTAAGAACCACTGGTTTGTATTGGCAAAAGAGTGGGGAGGTTGATGCATCACCCCATCTATTTTGGGAATGCCTTGCTGTAAAATTATTCCGCTCTGAAATGGTATCCAATGCTAAAAGGTTCTAATCTTCAGGGCTGAAATTCTGTGAATAAATGATGTTAATCAGCTATGGACACTCCTTAGTGACTCTTAGGTGGAAGGAGGGAAGGTAAGCTAATTTTTCTGAAGACATTTGATGGAAGACTATCTGGTCTTGATAGTAGATATAAAGCAACCAGCCTTCTCAAAGAGTTTGATGTGATAAAGAGGGCCAAAAACCCAAAACATTTTGATATTTGAATCCATATTGCCCAGTCCTTTCCCCATTCAAACAAAGTAATGTGCTCAAATCTGCAAAAGAAGTAAAGGAAAGGAGGAGGTAGTTACTAATTGGAGTATTTGGACTCTTGCTTGTACCTGGGAAACCTTCAGCTTAGCAGTTTGACCGAGTCCTGGTTGATTTGTTGACACCTGTTGTTACTGGTGTTAACAGCAGGTGCAATTTAACACTATAGCACACACTTCTCAAGCAGTTACTTTGTCCGAAATACAACTGTAGAATAATGGTGCCGTTTACAGTGCAGCCTAACAAATTAATGTTGTTTTAATAAAGAAGTCGGTCAAGTATTGGCCTTCTTCCATCATGCTTTGAGTAACCACAATCCGATTTTATGCTGCACGCGGTGTGAGTAGATTTCCAACAACACATCAAACAGTCGCATTAAAATCATTCATCTAACAGCTCACTGTGGCTGCTTCTTGGGTCATTACTCCCTGCAATATTCAAAACTGATCCACTGTATAAAAAAGAAAAAAAAAGCCAGAAAAGATTCTTCACGTATCTTGGGCAGTGAAATGGCCTACTCTGCACCCAAGAATGAAAAGTATTTAATATAGAGGTACAGGACTGATTGCCTGTTAACTGTGTCCATCCCTTCCTGTGGACCACCACAGGACCTTATTACAGAAAATATGTCCAGCGTTAAAGGGAGACAAAACATTTTTTTGACCTTGTTGAATTTTTTCCATGAATTACGCATGTTGTTTGTCATTCAAGATAATTTTGCAACTCAAGACACAGTTTTTGACATAAAGCAGATGAAGTGCAAGACTGACTGTAAAAAACAAGTAGTTAGAACAGTCATATAAGTAACAACATTCGTTTGACACTAACCCCAACTTATACCAAACATATTGTAGATCCAGCATGCTAGCTAACTTATGAAACCAACTAAATCTACTTCTACATAACTATAGCTGTTGATATGGCCAGTCTTATAATAGTCATTTTGTCGTCTTAATACTTTTTATGTGCCAAGGTGACAGCCACATTGGTGTTGGTGACATATATTGCGAGACAATGAAGCTCTCAAGTAGTTTCACACAAAACTAAACAGCACTTTGCCATCTTTACAACAAACTGCAATTTCTTGGAAAATGATCTTTTAAATTCATAAATATGGGCAATTCATGGCACAATTCAAATGGACATTTGTTTATTGCCATTAACTACCATACTTTTTTTTCTCTCAAAATAAGATCCCATGGGGCACTTCGCCTTACTCTAATACAAAGTAATGTTCATCAACTCCACAAAGAGCTTAATTAGAATTTGGTTTGGAGCTGCTATGTAACAGGCATTCAAGCCACTGCATGTTTTGGAACTTCCACATTTACTTTAGCACTCAGCCTTCGTGTCAGCAAGAGCAGGCCCCACCATTTATTTAACAGCTCGTCAGAAAGCCTTCCTATACTCAACAATGAGTAAGCCCACAGCACAGCCTTGTCTCCATTAATTATAGCTTACGTAATGTAGCACATGATAAAACATTATTCTAAAATTATTCTGCAAGGTTGAGCACAAAACACTCTCTACTCTGAACTACATGGCTGTGTTTTTGTTCTTTCTTTAATGGGGTCTCGGTTCATTTGGACTTTAAGCTCATACATTTCTAATGGGAGCTTTTCATGTTGCTCGCAAACTCTCAACTAAAACAGAATGCATCTACACTACCGAACGCTTTTGAAAAGTTCTACAAACTGTGATGCCACTTCAGACCCAAATGTTGTCTTCACAACTGGATTTGAGGGAAAACAGTAAATACCTTGAATGCCATAGTTGTTGCAATTTCTGTCTTATCATATTATTGATTCATCGCCAGGAGTTCATGAGAATTAAAGTGCTAAAGAACTAAAGTGATTGACAGCAACATGAAAAATGTTACTGAGATTGTGAAACTCAAAAATATATCATCATAACACCTGAATTTTGAGGCAACAGCTTCTGAAAAGAACGTTTCCAACACAACACTATTGTTTCAACCAGCTGCCCTTGAAATAGACAGATCGAGCTTTCAATAGTAGAACAAAGCTTTTTACCACAATTCCCAGGGCTATGATTACGGATAAGACTTCCCTCAGGCAATTCCGAGTGAAGGGCAGATGAGGCATAGAAACCTAGCATGTGGTCCAACTATGGGCCAACTAATTGGCGACAAAGCCAGATCCAAAAGGATGATTTCTTTGTATACATATGGTAAGCTATATTCATACACAAATACACAGAAAGATTGACAGATAGAGTTTGCAGAGCCTATTCTCCACATCGACTCTATTCATCACTTCGTGGCAGCTCTTGGCAGAAAATGGCGATCAGTCTCTGATGGCATGTAACATAGCTTTGGAGAGCCATCACGCTAAAGGCCAGGTTTGTTTGAAGTTCGCTTTGCAATGCATCAGTGGGGATGACCTAGATTTCCTATCTCTCTCGTTCCTCCAAGAGTGCAGAGAGAGACAGCCTCGTTTCAGCCCTTTTCCATCTTCTAACTATGTCAGCTCGCCTGTAAACATTTGGCACAGAGTCACATCACTGCGTCTCCCTGTTTTCCTGCAGACGACTCCCTTTTCCTGGTGTCAACTCTTGACTCCCCACGTGTTTCTCCCAGAGGATGGAGGTGGAAGGCTGCTGCTCAGCTCCCACCTCGAAGCTAAATCAAAGGGAGATATAGTACAGGATGATATTTTTTAAAAACAAATGATGAAACAAATACATACCACTCACTCTCCTGTGAGTATGAGTGCATGTCATCACTCTTCTAATCTCATTTCTTCGAATTCTTTTGGGGAAGAAACGAGGATTGGAAAATAATGGGTACTTCCAATCTTAAGTATTTTTCTCAAGACTGTGCACAGAAAAATTAAACTCCTAAAAAAAGCATTTGAAGTAATACTGAACAGATTTGGGTCATCATGTTCCTGTTTTTGGCTGTGAAATCATCCTACCATCGTAAACTTCTTGTGGGGATTCTGACCCATGAAATGCAACACAGGTTAAACCCCAGGTGAACCCTATCCTCAGCAACATGGCCTGTCTGTCTGCCTGTCTGCATGTCTTCCAGTTCATCTTGCTACTCGTCTATCCATCTGCTGTCTTGCCGTGTTTGACTCATTGCCTCACAACCACAACAAAAAGAAATGAACAAATTGCAAAACAGGGAAACCGACACAGTTGGTAGCTGGCCTTTTGCCTCTGAGGTACGATGTTTATTTTGATCGTATCTAAAAGCGGCCACTAAAAAAGAAGCAGGCATTAGCCAGCCATCTCTCCCTCCTTTCCTCACATCCCCCCTTCCCCTCCTCTCTCCTTCCCACACACCCACGGGGGACAGTCGTCACTGCGGAGCACACTAGATTGAAGGCACAAGAACAACGTTAAAAACTGCTTCAGCTCAACAGCAGACTCAACAAGCCAGAGAGAGTGTGTGCCGTGTTTTTAATTATGCATGCTGCGCAGCATTACACAGCCCCGCCAGTGAGGGAAATTGCGCCGTCTTCGCTATTTCTGCTCAAGTCTTTTGTTGGTTTCCTTGGTGACCGTGTAATCTGACATCATTAGACAAGTACAGTATGATAGCCAGAGTTGCAGGTGCCTTGTTCGAAAATATCTACCCTACGCCTGCCTAATCCTGTCACACAACTGCCACTACTTCCTCTCACTGTGCGGAAATTTTTATTAGAAAACCCGTTTGAACAACTCTGTCAGACCTCAGGATGCTGGTGAAAAACAGAGTGTCTCAGGAGTAGAGCGAATTAATGTTCTTTCATGGAAAATCAACCGCACACTGTAGCTCTGTGTGTGGGTTTGAATTTTGGCTTGGGTCCTGGCTATTTCGCTCGTTCGGCTCTGCTTCTTAATATCCTCTGTGTGCAATAGCAGGTGCAAATATAAAAGAACACCGGAACATGATGGATTGCTCAGCTTCCTCACAGCAAATGAAGAAGCACTAATAAAAAATTCTGTACAGTAATAAAGTCTGACTTATAGTCTGTACAGGTTCTTAACAATAAACACTCCCAAGTCAGAAAAAAACAACAACCGCTCAGTCCTTACCGTTTCCTGCTGTAAAGAATTTTCTCCAAAATCTGAGCCTGTAGCACATTTTGTTTCAATCAAACTCAATCTCCCTCGGAATAACACTCAAATTGGACAATTATGAAGTACATGACTCATGTCGAAGGCCGATGTTCCATGCCAATGAATAAAGTAACAGAAGTGGTGATTAAATGCACATTGCTGTCAAGTTTGTTTGTTTTGTTTTTTTATTAAACAGCAAAGTGAAGTTTCTGGCATCACTCGTTTCACAAAAATGTGGTCCAACTATTAATTTCTCTCAATATATATGAACCAAGGTGGTGACCTACTGTAGAAAAAAAACTTTCATATGCAGCTGTGTAAATTCTGGGGAGATAAATAAGCCAAATTACAGGAAGTTGTAAACTTGTGCTGAATGGATATTAATAATGTCAAATATGATATATGACATCTGTGGTTTAATCCGTAAGTAATTGTAAACCTTTACATACATTGTTGCAATTTGGTTATTGTAGATCAGTGTACAGTATACATGAAGCAGGTCAGTACTGACATTTCTCCCCTACACCCAAACTTATTTTTTAGGCATAGTGTTCTTTTATTAACTGTATTAGTCATAGAGGACATTGCTTTAATATCATAATTACACAATGCTATGCATAATCATCCCTTCTTTCCCTTTTCGTCACAGCAATGTTTGTCTTGCACATATGCCTGTATATGTTGATACAGTCGATTGCCACAACACAGTTTAGTTTACAGGTCACATATATCTACATAAGGTTTTTAAAACTAGACAAAGGACCACCTTTCTCCAATGTTTCAGACTCTTGATGCACAAGAATTGAGAGTAAAGTGAGCAATAAACAGGAGCAAGTGACGGAATCTCTCTTTTCACAAGCTTTGGTTGTTATCATCATAAAAGCCTGCACAATCCTGACCTTTTGCTTCCAAGGATGATTGTCAGGCTGAGGGGGAGATGAAACACTGCGGATGTTTTGAAGTGTTTTCTATGCTTGTGCCTGTTTGGTGGAGCAGACCTTCAGTATTGGTGGGAACAGCCTTTGATAAATGAAAAAAATAAAAGAAATCATGTGGGTGAAAAGGTGATGATGAAAAATGTCTTTTGGAATCAGTAACCCACAATTTTAAGTTGTAAAAATCTAGACAATAAAGGAGTATAGTTCTTTTACATCAAAGTAGATTGATTAGTAGCTTAAAGATTAGTAGATCAAATATCTCTTTTTTAATAAATAAAAATGTTATTTGATCCATCCGTATGTAACAAGGCAGTAACTGTGGTTACGCCAGCAAGATCTGAGTCTGAGATCTGAGTTCTGGGTAAGTCTTCAGAAAATTTGAAAGTTTGTCAAAAATCAGACTGAGTTTGTCAAAATCATACTCCTATACTATTAATTATTGACAGAAACCACTGCATGTTACTGACACTTGACTGTAATTATCAACACACAATCTTTACTTGTAAAAAACAGATGATAACATGAGAGAAATAAAGTCGGGCTCCGGCTCGTGTTAGGCCTTTCAGTTCTAATGGGTATCAGATTTTTGGGCCATCCATTGGAACATCGGGGAGAGGAAGGACACGTTTTATCTGGTCTTGATCATAACACATTTTCTGTTGAAAGATTCAGCCTCTGCTGCATGAACATCATCCGACTCTGGCACTTCATGCACAAACCAGGATTAAATATTTAGCTGGATGTCTCCACAGAGTTTCCTGACTTACTTAACAAGCTACATCACCACGCAGCAGTTTTTCTCTTGCACAATTTGTACTGACCAGTTCAAAAGCAACAATACTCAAGACTTTGCAGAAATGTTCCGGCTCGCAGTTCTGCAGAAGACTTATTTCTCTTCATCTTAATAAGGCTTTCGCATTGGGATCCACTGATATTTTGACAGCTGTGGAGTGTAACTATCAGCAGTCCAGTGTGTGCAGCTGCATTTGACCCTCGGGCCTTGTGGCCCCTCTGATATCACCCATCCTTTGAAACATAACAGCACCGGTGGATCACTGCAAGAGATATTGCAGTGAAGGTCAGTTGGATTTGATTTCTGTCAACATTACAGCCCCTTTAGTCTTCACTGTATTCTATCAGAATAACAGGTTTCTGTGATGTAAATGTGTTTAATGTGCACCCCTTTGATGTACAAGGAGAGGGCACAAAATGAAGCAACAATTCCTATAAGAGCCTTAGGAAATGACATATTAGAATTTTATATTGAATGTAATGCAGTCCAGAGCAATACAACCCAACAATAAATATTACCTTTGTAGAGTTTATATGTGACTGTTGTTTTTATTGTAACCAGCCGCTTTGCGTTTGAATCCTATTGGCAATAAAGAAGCTAAATTCTGTGAAATCTAGAGTATATATTTATTATTTTTTTTAAATTCACTGCCATCATTTTTAAACTATTCCCTTTCTACAGTATCTGCATATGACAACTGCAGGAGCAAAAAAACACTATGGTAACTGGTTAAGGTTAGGGGAAAATGGCATATTTTGTCAAAAGGGGCCGCTAGAATCAACAAAAACTCAAAGTTCCTCATAGTCACTGCAATGACTAATCTGAAAGTATTCATATTTAAATCAAAGGAAAAAAGGAAGAACAAATGAAATTCGTCCTCTTACAAATGAAAGGTTGAAAATGAAACACATTCTTGCTTAATTCATCTCAACTCTGGAGTTTTGTCCAACAGCCTTACAAGGTCTGGTATGACCATGAGCTTGTACTGGTAAATGGTAAATGGACTTTCCCATTCACACACACATTCATACAGTGATGGCAGAGGCTGCCATGCAGGGTGCCAACTGCTCATCAGGGGCAATTTGGGCTTCAGTATCTTGCTCAAGGACACTTCAACGTGCAGCTGAGGTAGCCGGGGATTTGAACCAGCATCCTTCCGATTACTAGACAACCCGCTCTACCTCCTGAGTTACAGCCGCCTGATGTAAGCTAATGCAACAATGTGCAAAAATTATTTTATTTATGATTTGAGCCTTCTATAGGACATTTAAATGCATTCAAGACATATGCAACGATTAGTTGAACAGTACATCGGAATGTAAACCGCATTAATCTGCTCCAATATAATGCAATTGATGTATGCATGTAGAAAACATGTGTATAGCTCCTCCAGTTTCTAACCTGCAGTTTGGTAAAACTCAGATTACAATTACATTTCTAAAGTGAAAAAAGTCTCCCAAGAGAAAGGGACCTGGTGATTGTTATGTTACCTTGACATTTCATTGGTACTACTATCAACTCAGATTTTGAATACACTCACTGTGTACTTATATTTAATTTTTTCAAGTTGTATCCAACAAAAAGTGCCTTACGAATTAGGATAAACTAGGTGATCTGGCCAAAAAATACTATCACAATCTATTTAATCGTTGTCACAATCTTTATGATTAATATAGCTTATGAATTTCTCCATTTGCACCATTAAAACATATTATTGCACTAGATCTTGTTAGGCACAGGTTTCTCATCTACCATGTAGCTAGGTATAACTCATGTTGCATTAGTTACAATATGTAATCCAGTAAGAGCCACATGAAGCAATGTGTCCAATATAGCATAGCCATCTAGTCTTGTTCATGTAGCTCAGATCCACCAGTCAACGAGGTTATGTGAAGTTTGAATACAGAAGAGGACATTAAATACCACTATTGCTATGATACTCCTGTAGATTGTGGACACCTTCAACATCGATCATTACCTGTAATCATCAGATTGCCAACCCCTTGAATTAACAAGCATTTTTCAATAGGCACACAGCAAAAAAAAAAAAAAAAAAACCTGCAGCACTACAG
Source organism: Pagrus pagrus (assembly GCF_965226575.1). Classification (NCBI taxonomy): domain Eukaryota; kingdom Metazoa; phylum Chordata; class Actinopteri; order Spariformes; family Sparidae; genus Pagrus; species Pagrus pagrus. Next base: position 14,089,035 of record NC_140206.1, on the reverse strand, counting down.
ATACTAATAACACCTGTCACCTTATTCAGATAAATGCGTTTAAGGCCATAGAACCTCCAGCAGCTCTTTTTAACCTTTGAAAAGGCTTTTAGTTGGCTCGGCTGCAATCCATCAAAAGTGATTTTCTATTCCTAAAATTAAATACACACAAATGCCGAGTGATTTTTAAATGAAGTCGGATAATTCCTTAATGAGTCCTGAGTGTGTGCTGGTTGACTGGAACAGCCAAAAAAATGCTTCACTATGTTTAAATCACATGACAGTAAGACAGGGTTAGCACTTTGTTTCCAGGGAGACAAAATCAATACTCCATGAGCAGAAACTGAGTGCATGTCATACAGTAATTGGAGCCAACTTTAATATACTGTACATGAACCCAGACACAGCTGAAAAATGTCTTGGTTATTGATATCTTGACATGTTGGTTGCTGCTTTGAGAATGAACTCATTCTGTCTGGTGATCCTTTACAACTCTAATTTGCTCTAAAACATAAGAAGGAATTTGTTTAAAATTGTGAATTTCTGTATGGAAGAATACTGCAGCTACTTATGTAGAATCCAGATTAGGTGTCATACTTTTCTGTGGGCAATTAAGTTATACAAATGTTGTATAATATGTATAAGAATGTGGGAAATACCATAAAAAAGAGCTTCAATTCTTTGGCACGGCCGGAATGTAAAATGGGCAGAGGGCCACAGACTAAAAAGGACTGAATAGGTCTCTTGTGTTGACAGTTCAGTAATGTAATGAGTAAAAAAAGCCTCATACAATTTCTGCAAGCAAGACAGTTTTAAGCTATTAATACGGCGTGTAATGAGCTATCTTTCTCAAAATAATATCTTAAATGTTATTAAGCTCAATGACAATTGATCAAATATAAATTATTCCGCATAGCAGAGAATTCTTGTGAGAGTCACAGTTTTGGTATGAGGCCAAGCTGGGCCCATGGATCCTACTTTCAGCAGAATCTAGGATAGAGCTTTCTGACTCTTTTGTTATCTTTATTGTCATTTTGCTGACACAATTCCCAACTCAGCACAGGTACACAGATATGGCCACGGATTTGTGGATAACAAAGATTCCTTACAAAGCAATACCAGCTACAGGAGTTCACAGGGGGATGGCTCTCTAATGATTTAGTATTGGAAACTTTTCAAAGCCATTTTGCAGGAACTCAATTAGATTTTCAATTCCAGCCAATAAACAGAATTTATCCCTGCAGGGCAATATTCATGGCAGGCATATCATATAGATTAAAACACAAACTAATACATAAACACACAACAACAAGATTATTTTATAGGGAGCATTACTTAATTTTGAAGGAGTAGCGATATTTTCGATCTTCTTTAATTCAATGCTGGGTGTGTGCTGTCATCTACGCACGCACACAGACACACACACAATGTGTTTACATCAAGACTTGTTAAGGTGATGCTGGACCAGGCTTTGAATGGACGAAATTAGGGGGATGAGAATGGACAAATTCCCAGGAGTAGTGCCTCTTCTATGGATTATAAAAAGAGCAAATAGTAGAAAATAGCTTTTTCCATAATATAGTCTTGAACGCAGTGAAACATGTCTGCATGTTAGCCCACTCATGACAAAGGACTAGACTTAGTACGTTAAGGAATTTTCTCTGTTAAAGTTACACACTGAAAAGTTGCTGTGGTTTCGAGACATGTAGCTACACATTACAAAAACAAAAATTTTGATTAGTAGACAAATTACATTTTCAGTAAATCACAAAAATAAGTTTAACATTTATTTTACATGTTAATAATTGAAACTAAAGTGGTTCTGAATCAATTGGTACAAGTATTTGATAGAACTCCTTGTAGTTTTTGAGATAGCCATTCCTGTACTATAGTCATTTATCACACAGGGTTACTTCTTCAATTTTAGGGATGCACGATATGGATTTTTTTCAGCTGATAACAATAACCAAAAATCACCTGTTTCACATGGCTGATACAGATAAGAACCATCAATTTCACATTTGTATTCCTAACAAGCTCCTAACTTGTAGTTTATGCACACTTGAGGGTAAGAGAGGCTGAGATGCAGTGAGCAAAGATGGATGACTTAATATTTCATAGCTCAAAGAAGATTTGTTGTGTTAAAACTCAGGCTTTTTCCCTTCTTCTACTTGTTTCCCTTCTTTTTCTGTGTATATTGGTGGAGGGCAAACCAACTGCGAAGGTGTCAAGTCAAGTGTAGCCATTCTTTTACCACTTTTGATGTGTTTTTGTGATCATTGTCCTGTTGGAACACCCAACTGCTCCCCAAGACCCAATCTTACGGTTGATGATTTTAGGAAGACTTTGGAGATCCATCCTTCTTTATTCAATTTACTTTCTTTAGCACACCAGATCCACTGGCTGCAAGACAGCCCCACAGCATAATACTACCACCACTATGTTTGACAGTAGGTATGGTGTTCTTGGGGGGGAAAGCCTCACCTTCTCTCCTCCAAACATGTTGCTGATCATTGTGGCCAGATGAAACAAAAATTGAGTTGTTTGGTCACAGAGGTTTTTTTCTTTGTCCATGTGATCAGCAGCAGACTTCAGTCGAGCTTTAAGGTGCCATATCTGGAGCAAGGGCTTCTTTCTTGCATGGCAGCCTCTCAGCTCATGTTGATGCAAAACACACTGTGGACACTGACATCTGTCTTTCAGCAGCTTCTTATTGTTCTTGGTAGACAGCGTTTTGCATCACGTGCATCTGCGCAATATCATAGCCCATGATTTCCGAAAATATACTATGTCAACTAGTGATATCAGCATAAGAACTGTTGAGGAATATTTAGACAATTGTTTTTGTCATGTTATAATAATTGACAGATGCTATGATTTCCGCTCTGTGCGTGTCCTCGCGAGACTGAACACAGGAGCTCAGCTTCGTGGCTGAGACACGAACTAGGGGGTGCTGCCGTTGCAGCGGGTGCACCCGATTATTAGACTAAAACATTGAAATGTGCCAATTCTGATATGTTCATAAACTTAAAACGGACGGAGCAACCTAACGCAGACAAGTCAGCTTACCGTTTTTAGGTGATATGCCATGTTTGTAGTCGAGCTGTGATAGCCTATACAAACTGTTGTTTGCTAACTTTGCATTCGACTTTTTTTCCATTTTCTATTTTTATAAAATGCTGCCACACTGCTGATGTCTGACATGGTAGAATAGGAATGACTGTAAATGAAATGCTTAAAAATAAATAAATATTTAACAAACCACTGGACCTTGGCCATCTAGTACTTCTTCAATCTGTTGTCTGTAGTGGGTTGGGCTAATCCAAAATAGTGAAAACAAGGGGGGTGCTCTGAAGACACACTGTTACCTGTGAAACAGGGGTGCTCTGAAAACACCCCCATTAGCACTTGGTACTTTCCTCCTGATGAAGTCAAATTTGCCATATGCAGGACACACAGCATTGGGATGGAGAGGACCCGCTACGTGTTTACGTAAATTAATTAAAGTAATTTTCTTTACAAGTTCTTTACAAGTGTATGTAAACTTTTGACACCTACTCTATATAACTGATAATATACATTTCCAAGTATTGGGATAAATTATCGGCCCAATATTTATCGTCCAACTCTACTCAATTTATAATTTTTCCCCAAAACACTACAGTGGTAATACAGATTCCCAATGATCCCTAAAATGGGTGGAAACTGAATTTGAGAAACTGAATGGATTAGTGCTTAGCGCAGCTAGAACTTTAAGTGCTTTACAGAAGATTATAAATCCCACCGTAGACATTAATGGTTTAGTTTGTATTTCAGAGTGATCACTGTAACTCCTGAAACATACTGTACTGACATGCTGCTGTTTCGTATTTGTCTTCTTTCATTACCTCAAATATAGTGCCAGAACTGTAGAGAGTGTATCAATAGTGGAGAGAAAACATTTCTCTTAAAATATCACTGTCTCAAACTAAAGAAGAAAGACTACACTTGAAAGGGTCCTTTATGAGGAACCACTCTAATGCCAGAGACTATTGATCAGTATGTTCTCTACTGAAGTATCTGACTGACCAAGCATCAGAACAGCTTTTGATTTTAGGTTTAACAGTTGTCATTAACATCAGTGACTGCATGAATCTCATCACGTGAAGTTTTTTTTTTGTGAAGGGGAAGCTGAAGACGAAAAAAGAAAAGCTCCTGGAGACTTGAAAGAAAGGAAGGCAGGAAGGAGACACTGGCACCAGTCTGAGTGGTGTGATGTAGAGGACAGTGCCATGGGTCTTTGAGCCAGATGATTTATTAGACAGTACTTGAGTGTGAGGTTCTACTTCCAATAATTCTTGCCCGAGATGGAGACTGAAAGGCGTCTTTATTTAAAGCTTTTTTATGGGCACCGTAATGAAGATTGAGTGCAATGAATACATGTACTTATTTTTCATTACCTCTGGAAACTAAATTGGAAGATGGTTTTTACTCCATCTGTTTTTGTTTGTTTGCAAGATGTATTTGAAAAGTAACAGATTTAGATGATTTTGTTTTTCTGAGAGATACCTTATGTTGATTACTTGATTAGATTTTGGTAATAATCCAGATCTGGGACTTTTGCCAATACATATTTTTAATGCTTAGCAGCATTGTATTCATTGCATGCATTGATTTGTTGGGGAATTATATCTGGAATGAAAACTATGAGGTTTTAACTGCAGCAGGTATCTTCCAGGGTTCAATGTTAATCCCGAGCCATCAATAAGAGCTGTGTATTAGCTTTTTCTGTGTGATACTTGAGGCACCTGGTAACTTTACAGTAAGACAGGAGTCCAAGAGGAATGCTAGATGGTGTAACGTGCACACTGCTTATTATGGCATAGAGCCAAGAGAGCTGTGGTCTACCACCATGTTTGCAATTCGACATCTTAAACAGATTCAATATCCAATCTGATCAGCGTAAATAAGCTCTTGTAGCAATGAGGTCTGCTGGCTGAAGTAATACTTCAAGTCTTTTCTCTAAAGACACAATGTATGAAATCAGACTGTCAACAGTTTTCACCAGAGTGATTTGTTGTTGAAAAGTAGCTCCAATAAAAGCTCTTTACAGCACATTCTGTTGGTAATTCAGAGAAACTGGGACAACTGTTTCTGGAAAGAGGTGCTGCTGTTAAAATTTGAAGTATATTTCTTCTTTGCTGTGAAGATGGCAAACAAAAGTCAACTCATCTTCACTGTATAAGAGTGGCAGCAGAAATTTGAGAGGCAGATATCTCAAAACCTGCATAAATAAAAACAGAAATATCTGCAAGGATACCACTCAAGCTAAATGAAAAATTAGATGTACTGCTGTTGTTGATTGAATTTGATTTGGGTAAACCAACACTTTAAAGTCTTAATAATTGGAATACATAAATCCCCATCAATCTGCTACAAGTGATTATTGTTGTGTTTTTCTTCTGTTTCATTACCACTTGCAGACGTTTCATATCCTCATTTTAACCCTAATATTAAGATCTGACTATTGTGTTAGAAACTGAAACTTTGTTTTTACAATGAGCGTACTGAATGAAGATACTAATTGAAATAACTAGAAACATCCATGATGTTGTTTAAGACACAGACACTACTGGCGTGTTACTGTACTGTGAATGGGAGAAATACAGCAACGGGTGAAACGCTTGGATATCGACTTCACAGTGTAAAGCTTGAGTGTTTCCTCTGGCTACTCTACTCTCTACATGCCTTCATGACATCTTCATGATAAACATTTGATGTCCCCTGTGATACAAGACGAGAGGTTATATGAAGTCCTGTGTGAGATAAAACGGATCAAGAGTGCATAACAGAATATCAGAAGGGCACCTGCAATGACCTAAGTGTAACAAGCTGCATTATTCCTTATACTAAAGGACTAAGGCTTGACTGTAGCTATGAAAAATGAAGAAACATTACAGCGGTAATCTTGCAGATAACCACTTTAATGTGGTCTCCAGTAAAAAACATCAACCTTTTGAGCTGTGTAAAACCATAGCCTTAATGGACTCTATTACAGACCTTCTTAAAATGCAGTTTAATTTGCACTCCCTCATATTCTAATCAGAAGAATAATCACAAATGTTCCTGCTTAATAAAAACATTTTTCAGTGTGGTTCAATGAGACAGGATAATAACAGCTACCAGTTCTTCATGAAAATCCAAAGAAAGAACACGTGTCTGAGTCAAACCAAACAGGTCCGGTCGAGGAATATATCTGATCAATAATTCACTCTAAAGCAATGCACTCCAACTGACAGGTGACTGGGCCAGGTGGAAAATAGGGGAATCCTACATGAGATCTAGAGTTGTAAGGGGAGGAAAAAACTGAGAGGGTGGGAAATTACATAGATCCCCGTGGATGTAAGAGGAGAAACTGTGAAGAAGAAAAACTGATGTATAAAACCCGGGATGAAATATGTCTTCTACATGCTTTATCAAAAGGACCTCCGGGTACTGTATCTGACAGGTGGCACTATCTCTGTTGTGACTGGGAAATATTTCTATGGTAATGCTTGTGCTAAACAGATCCTTTGTACACTACAAAAAATGTCTATATACAATATTTGATTAGAACGTGAAAAGAATCTAGATGACATGGATGTATATACTGTATTATAGCAATGCCCACTAACCATTATCAGCTTTAGAGCTTTTTATCTCGTCTGTATTGCCTTTTACTGTACCATTCGTTTACCCTGTAAAGCACTTTGGGCTACACTTTGTGCATGAAAGGTGCTATACAAATAAACTGTTATTATTATTATTATGATTATTATTATTATTATTGGTCAAAACATTTTTTCAAGCTGTAGCTACTACAATGAAGGCCTCTTAATATTTCCTTCCTCCTGTTACATTTTTTTTTTTAATTTGGACGGCCTTTGTCCCTTTTGTTCCCTAGCTTTCCAAGAGCACCCAACACATTCCTGTGTTAAATCTAAATTGGATTATAAAGAGCAGTCATCTACTTTTCCTTTGGATGCCCAAAATGCCTCAAATACGATGAAGAAATGGACACATGTCCACAACCTAAACAACGAATATCGTCTTAGCGGAAGGGGCCCCAACAGAAATAGCAGAGGAAAACACAGGAGGGGGAATTTGAAAAGTTGTCCGTTTCCAATTTAAGCTTTGGCAAATAAAACTGGTCAGGGAAGATCTGCCTCATGGTTAAAGGGCTGCTTGTCCAAGCCAAACACTTCAGACCCACCCATCCAACCTGACCTCTTCTGTAGGTTTTGTGACTCTGTAACATCCACAGTGACCGCAATAGGCTAGTTTAAGGGAATAGTCAACAACAATTCCACTGTAAGTCTTACTGAGAGCGTTAGAGCAACAAGCTTACATGAATTATAGTAAGCAACATGAATTATTAATATATTTCAAACAAAAATCAAACAAATGGGGCACACTTAAAAAATAAATATACAGCCTTTTGGACTGAAAGTCAGATGTCCTCTTGTCTCAGTGATTGGACCAATCAAAATATTCATGCATGGGGCACCCCAGTAGCTTGGTTACTAGGGCTTGTGCCCCAGGTACAGAGGCTGTGTTCTCGCTGCGGTGGCCCAGGGTTCGTGTCCAACCTGTTGCCCTTTGCTGCATGACATCACCCTCTCTCTCCAATCCCATTTCCTGTCACTCTTTAGCTGAACTTCCAAATGAAGCCATGATAAGGCCCGGAATAGAATAGATTAATTAAAAAAAAAACATCCATGCATGATTGGCTTGTGACAAAAGGAGCAAAATCATTGGAAGTACCCTTCTTCACTGTTGGGTAGTTTACTGTTAGGTCAAACTGAGTGTGACACTCCCCTGGAGCTGACATTAAAATGCCAACCACAGTGGTGGTTGCTTCAGACTTGTGCACTGCTGCACAGAAAGGTCTTATTTGCACAAACAACCTCCATGCTATGTCCCTCCTTTGTTCGCAGAGAGCTATACTGTTACTTATGGCTATACTGTACAGCACAAAGAATCTCGAGAATATCCAGCTAACTATTGCAATTCCGATGAGTGAAGCTGCTAGGCAAAACACCAGAAGTTTAAGCGAGATCCTGATTAACATCAGTATGCTAACCTGAAAAGCGGATAGTGAAAGAGACACCATTGTAATTTTTTCTTGCCTGATGGTCCTGATGAAATAAAAATTGGCTTTTTAATAGACATTATAGGAGGTTCTAAAATCAATCATCCCTGCATGGTTCCTCCATTGTTCACAAACCACAGTCAGAACTTGCCACAATCTCATTTTCATGCACTTTTTACTCATGGCCTTGGGGCATATTTAGCGCTTAAACTCGCCAGGATATTATTGACTAACTGCAATAAACAACTTTCTTTAACACCAAGTAAAGATGAAATCACCTTCTTAGATGAGTCACATTTTCTATGAAAGTACAAAAGGAACTTTTACCATGAAAACGTTTCAATTCAATACTGATATGACCATCAGCAAGAAGACTGGCTGTTCCTATGGTATATAGTTATTGCAGTTATTCTTAATGCCTTTCACTGGGAGGATCTGCGCCAAGTCAGAAAATTGGAGTCTCACAACCTGAAGAAAGCTGCTCTGTAGAGTCTGCAGGTACAGTACTTCTTTAAAACAAACTTTGTTTTTCCCATCATCATATTACAGTTAATCTTACACCAGAATTAGATTGCCATGCATCCTAAAAACAGTGCATTGTGTCCTCCTTTCCACTAATTTAAAAACAAATGAATGACGAGGCAGTGGAAACACGACCAACGTTTTCCACAGGGGCCACCAGAATTTACAAAAAAATGAAGTGTGCTGTAGCTGCTTTAAGTACATTTTTGACAGGCAATTTATCACTGCAATGGCAGTACAGAAGTTTTTGTAGTCCATTGAGAATACGCTAAATTCGATTTTGTACAGTAAAAATTTGAAAGTCCCAAGTTTTAAGACGGCTCTAACATGAGTCACTATTTCCTTCACTACTGTTATGTGGAAATGTATAAATGGCAGACTGTTACCAAACAGAAAAGGAGGAGGCACACAAACGGGAAACAGCATGTGAGAGCACTTTGGGGTTTTGGGAGTTCAGCACAATGCCATCAATGTCCCCGAGAAGGTTCCATCTGTGCATAGAATGATATGTGGAAGAGCTTAACCCCCATTTTCTGATCTGATTAACTTCTCTGTCACAGTCTTTGGTGACAAGCTGTAAAACTAAACTCAAAAGTGGACATTTAGTGTATAAACTACAGTATGTACAGGGGCATCTATGTTATGGATTTTTAGCTCCATCCCAGCAACCTCCATGAAGGGCAAATTTACTTTTCATTTCCTCTGTCCAGATATCATTCAGACATAGTCTTTGTTGGAAGTGTCCAAGGGCGAAGTGGAAATACGTGACCCTCTCTCCTCTTCTTCAATGGAGGGTTGAGCTCCAGCACTGCTGCCAGTGTCAGATGCCAGCATTGATAAAGCCAGCGGCAAGATGGCAACTGTCCACCCTGAAGCCTGCATTTTAAAACTGCTCCTGCCTGCAGCTTTCAGATGGGCACTAACTGCATAGAAGAACTCTGTCTCAGCAAACCCTCTAGTCTTTTTTTCATGATTTTTAAAATAGTATAACAATACTGTGTAGTGATGACTTCTATTATAGATCAATACAATGTCTTTGAAAAACAAGTCAAAGAAGTCTGAATGCTAATTTCTGATAGTCATTTTAATTTATTTCAGCCTTACCAGTGGAGCTTTGAGGCAAGGAGCACACTGCTACAACTAACATTTACAGCACGACAAATAGAGCCATTAGATGTCACAGACCTCAACACCAATCCAGTCACACATGAGCCACTCAGTAAACACCCCGAACACACCCCTCTAGCCATGTTTCATGGTCTCCTTCAATCTCAAGATTGCAGATTCCTTATCAGCAAAAACACCTGGAACTGTGCCTTTGACGAACTGCCTCAGCTGCATCAAAGACTATTTTAAAATGTGGCCACTTAACATGTAATCCAGTGGCAGCTATAGTTAGAAAAAGCAGCTGTAAGACAACAATGCCATGGTTTTCTGATGCTTAAACACACCTACAGAAATTAGAGCTGGAATGGTACCCACCAGATTTAACTTCCCAGCATGTAAAGGCTAAAGTGTAAAGTAGCCAATATTAATTACTAGTGAGGTCACTGAAACACCACCCAATCAGGCTGCTATTTCACCTTATATAGGTCAACCCATGCTTTTCCTGCAGCTCAAATTATTTTCCTTGAACATTATTTTAAAGTACTGACCTCAAAACTCAGAGCCTGCATTCAAAGAACTTTTACCCAGTTTGAGGAATTACTGTAATAAAGTTAATGTGGAACTTCCCTCTGGCACTAGGCCATCTGCTGTTGAAACAGCAGCAATTAAACTGCAACTAATAAGCCCATGCTGAAGGTTTGAAAGTTAGCCATTAATGATCTGCTGGCTATTGATTTGGATGTGCTTTACAAAGCCATAGTCACTTACAAACATGTAATCTCCAATAAGAAAAACAATAACATACTTTGAGATCATTAATTATGTCATTTAGGTCTTGTCCTGGTCAAAAGAATGTGCTATATCTGATCTTTATATCTTATAATCTGACATGTTTAGTCTTGTAAACTAAAGTCTTCATCTACATCTTCATCAATGGCAGATTAAACAGATCAATGACTACCAAGAATAATTTCATTCAAAGTCAAATCACATTTGTCAGCTAACCAAATCAATAGGTTGTTTTGCTTAAAAGCTGTGGTGTCACAAACTAAATTTCTAGAAGTGGATTTAAGGACACACCTGTCTCCAACCTTCCTTTTCTCATTTGAAGGCATTTTCTGCAACAATGCTACTGTTGAGTATACAGTTAGCTTTACTGAGGTGGCTATCGTCATATCGGTGGTAGTCGGCAAAATCAGCCAGTGAAGACTACAATATGTCAAAGGAGATGGCACATTCTCTCTTCTTCACAGTTTTCTCTTCTTCCTTCAGCTCTCTTTATCTGGTCCTCCCACACTCTCAGTCACTGTACAGGAAGCATCACTCTATTTGCCTCCTCTCAATTTCTTTTTTATTCTGTCATATAGGTCTGTAGCTACAGGGAATGTATACTGGCTCTTTGTGTGTGTGTGTGTGTGTGTGTGTGTGTGTGTGTGTGTGTGTGTGTGTGTGTGTGTGTGTGTGTGTGCGCGCACATGTGTGAGTGAGTGGGTGTGGGCAAGTAGAGTATTGCTTCCACTTTGAACTCTTTACAACGAAGGCCAACCAAAGCTGTGATCTATAATTTATCTGCCATGAGCACAAGTATGAAGAGAGTGCAAGTGCATGGCTGTGTGAATGAGCGTGTATGAGTGAGTGAGTGCATAGGGGAGGAGCCTTGAACGCCTTACAGATTGTGACTGATGAGAAGAACCTAAACACAGAACCATTCTTAAGTGACAAGTAGGTATACAAAGTCTTATGCAGAGTAATGTGACATCTGTGTTTATGCACATTTAAGCCTTGAAGCAAGGAAAAAAAGAAAAAACACACACACATTGTTCATCCATAGCATGTGGGAGGTAGGGGTTGTGTGTGTGGAGACCAGAGTGCAGTCATAGTAAAAGGAACATTCATAATTCCTTTGAGATTAAAGTTTGACATTTACAAGGAGAAAGAATGATTCATCTGAGTTTAAAATTGGAAATTTAGGACATGGAAAAGTCTCAATGAATCAAAGTCTGAAATAAAACTAAATCATTTTTAAATTATAAAGACAAATCTGTGAAGAAAAAGATTAATAAGAAGTTAGAAGTCTTATAACTCCTTTTAACTTTCAATTAGTCGCCCTGTGAAAACTGTGACTTGAGTGACTAGTTTTGAATTGAAGAGATGACACATTTCTGTCAGAAAGCGTAATCACTGTTGGGTTTATGTTGGGTTTAAAAGACTGCATATATCAACTCTCCGTCTTGGGGACAACACTTGATAATAATGTCCTAACATCTGTTCTGGTGGCTTTAAACAGTAACTCCTGACTTGAAATTTAATATCAAATTATTAATTAAGTTATTTCTCAAAACTGTCATAAATCTAAACTCATGATTGGATATTTTTCATTTAATATTAGTGATTGTAATTTTCAAGATGGAGATCCATTCTGGATATCACTGCTGGAGACAAGCTGTGTAATGTTTGTACTTCGTCTTCCAACAGTGCCCTACATGACCAATATTGCAACGTAAGGCACAAAAATATGAAACCAGCTTTGATCATGTGGTGAAACTTAAAAGCTGTTGGACTAGATTACATACAGAAGTGTTATCATCCTGCATCACAAAGCGGGGCTTCCTCCAGGCCTGGTGATTCTCTTTTTTCCTAAATGAATTTCTGGTCACAGAGATAATCTGATCTCTGCCCACAGGAGGTGGGAAATTGAAACTTTGTCAAAACTAAACTCACTCACACAAGAGGAAGCTGCTGAGCCCAGCCACACCACACTTTTGGTAGTTTGGTCTAAGTAGCTATTAGCAGACCAGTCTTTAGTTTACTGTTGTGTTACTTTATTTCTACGTATTAAAAAACTATATTTTATGTAGTGTTACCAATCTCTGCTACTTAGGGATGCCAAAATAAAAATTGCTTTGCACACATTAGCATTCAGCAGGGCAGTGAAAGGTGTGTGACAAATTAAACAGATTAGTTGAAACTACAACATATATTGTTTAATGCAATTTGTACCGCATAAATTTGGTGTAGATGTGTTTGAGTGTCTTTTGTCTATTTTCTCTTATCTCCAACTCGCAGACTTAATTACCCGTGTGAGTCCATGTGGAGCGTGCAACACTGAGAGGTGGTGCACCACTTGTGCTGGTAATTATTTTGTACTTCACCGAGCTTGTAGACAACCCACTGAAAATGTAAGCAGCATCCATGATGACAAAGCATCAGCCATGGGCTGCTCTGGGCTGATTACAGAGTTGTAGACTGTAAGATGGATTAAACAGAGAGGAGAAACATTAGCCATATTGACATAAAGGTCAACTTTGTGCTTACAGTAGGATGAGTCACAGTTCCTTTCTTTCTGTATGTTTGACTTTAATCAAAGCGATTTCAGCCGGTCAAATGAGTGTTTGGGTAAAGAATAAAGTCAGCAGTGGTAGAATTACTGTCATTTACATTGGATGATGGTGAACAAACAGTTACTGAGGACTGTGCACTCTTCCCCATTAGAGTTTACACTTGGATTAAGAGATAGGAACATCAATTTTATTAAAGTATCTATAATTCATAATTTTGCTTGCTATCATTGTTATTGTTATTTGTATTGTGCCACTAAAATTTAATGTGAAGATTAATGATTAGTGTTTATGTAACAGTCACATGTCTTGCTATCAGAAATGAAGATATTCTAGCCAAACTTAATGTTTAAATTTGCATGTAAAAGTACAGAAATCTGTACAATTAAGTCAGTACATCAGTAACATGCCATTATGGGTAATACTGTGAGTAGCATCCATGTAGGCAAACTCGAAGTTTTGTGACATATTTATACTTTTTTGACTCATTAAGGGCAGGATGAGCACACGTGTACACCTTTTCCCACACAAACTGGTACTTACAAAAAAGCATGTGAGTTGAGAGAATATGCGTACTCCAAATATGTTTCAGACCAGACTTACACACATTTTTCTTGAAATAGCTACATGTGATTAATGAAATGAACATGAAATATAAGGGGAGAGACATAACCTTAGAGTAAAACATTGTTTGTTTAGGTTGTTTGTAGAGCTGACCAATATATCTGTTGACCGATGTTATTGGCCGATATTGGCCTATCACAGATATCGGTACCAGTGTATGTTTGATAAGCGCGTCATGAATCCTTTTTTTGTGTGTGCGTTTTAGCAGAAAAAGATGTTTAGGATAATTTAAAATGATTAAATTCCCAGGGAGATTTACCCTTTCAGTGCATTGATGTCATTCTGGACAATATTTTATTGCTTAACTACAACCTAACCTCTGTTACAGTGTAACAATGTGAAATGTTTAATAATCACATTTGAGGGATCATTGCAAAATATGTGTGGATATCGTCCGATCAATAGCAGGATTTTTTATCCCTGATATCAGTACTGGCCAGAAAAATTATTGAGTGATTAATTTTATCCATTTTTTAAATTCACACTAGAATGATTACTTCACTGCAAATGATCTTTTCATTTAACCCTGAACAGCGAGGCACTTTGTAAAGTCTGTTTCAATATGAGCTGTATAGATTGAACTCACCACCCTCTTGATGTTTTATAAAGATGATTGAGATATCACCACGATGGTGGCTAACAGGTACAGTACATGCGCAAGTGCTATAAATAACCATAGTCCTGTGCAACAGTCGTGTATAATGACAGCTGTTCTGATGCTGTTGGAGAGCCTCACTGATGAAACACATCAGTTGTAATTTGTCTTCTTTGCCATTCTTCCCATGAGGTCTAATGAGTGGTGAAGCAGGAACAAGTATCGTCACGTAAAAAGATATTTATGGATGGATTTAAACATTTCTGGATGGATATGCACTCAGTTATGGATATTTGTGGTTGTGGTGAATCTTGTGCATGTGTGCCCATTTCCACAATGATTGAGGGATTTCTAAAACAGAATCAGGCGTATGTGTAGCTTTTCAATTTGTATCTGAAGAAAGGAATGTGTATGCCTAATTTCATCTCAGTGCCTACACATAGTTTCAGTTGGAAACAACTTTTATGCACCTGGCCCTACACCGGACCAATCCGACATCCATACAACCACAGCACTAGCACTGCCAAACACTGCCAGCAAAAATAACTTTCTAAAAGTTTGACCAGGGAAGAAAGTATATCAGACATCAATGCTGGAAACTTATTCAACATTTTAAAATCTGCCTATTGAGAGAAATATTTCAGCACACCATCTCTCTTTTTCCCTCTCCTAACCATCCGTGCTCCTCGTAATGACATGCTTTACTCAGGAAAAAGGTTTCAGAACTGGCTGGTCATGCTGTGCTCTGTGTGCCGGCCAGGTGTCATCGCTTTACACCAGCGTTCAGAGACAAGACCCCTCACTGTCACCAGCTGCTGTCCTCTAATCTCTATCCCCCTCTTCTTTCCCTTTTGTCTTTTTCCTTATTTTTACTTACCTTCAGTCTTGTTTTTTTCTAATGCTTGTTCATTGCTCCTATTTTCTACCCCTTGTTTTGGGCTCCCACTGTTTTCATGCATTTTTCCCTCAACCAACTGCCACTGAGGATTGTAAACTCCCTAGGCAAAATTGTTGCAGAAAATTAGAATGTTCTTTTGATGGGGTTGAAATTACACAAACGCATACAGCATTTGCTAGAGCATTGGTTATTTATTCAACATAGTGGGCTAAAGTCAGGACCAACACCTTTAAAAAGTTTCCTTGGACAACTGAAAACCCGTTTGTCTTTCTCACAATATTCTAAACAATCACAAAATTTGCTTGTAATTATTGATTACAAGCTGTCACCATCACATGTCCATGGTGTGGTGAAATTATTGTTTAATGAGTTATTGTCGACAGGGAAAAGAGGATAACGGATAAAACAATGTGCTTTTGTTGACAACTGATTATGGTAATTTGAAGACTTCCTTGAAACAAAAGTTTAACAAACTGTTGCACCATATTATGCCAATTCAAGCTCTAAATTCACTGTTTAATCAGACTTGTCTTGCAGTGAAACTGACAACGGGGCTTCCGCAGAAACAGAAGAGCACAAGTACATCATGTTTGTGCTAATCACTGTTAGGAGCTACTTGTCAGCTTTAAAGACACGTTACCTGCAGAATCTTTCCCTCATCTCCTACAGAATGAGGGCTGCTAATTTAGCCCAAAGATCTGTCTGATCACTCAGAGCATCCGTCTGTGGGTGTGCAGTAATTACAAGATGTGCGCATCACTGTGGAGAGGGATAATCAAGGACATGCAAACGCGGTACAACTACTTGGATGAGCGGAAAAAATGCTTCAGAACAACAGCTGTCATTATTCCTACACCATACCTGACAACCTTGAGAGTACACAGATAAGGAGAGTTTCAGATCCAGAAGGTGTGTGTGTGGAAGTCTTCCTCAGAAAATGTGAAGATTCGGGGCTCTTACTTTTTGCATTATGGTCACTGACCTAAGTTGCACTCAACAACTATCAAAGATAATGAACAGTAATGGGCACGTGTGTAATTTCACAAGATGCCTTTTTACTAAGAATTTAATAATCATGTGAGAAGATTAAGTTAAATCTGCAGTCAACTCAGAAAATATCACAGATCGTGGTGATATTTGCACGTCTAGCTGAGATCGATCAATATATCCAGCATCCACACTTTTCATTCTATCATTTCTTCCTCTGGCTTTGTGCTTTTGGAATTAGGCCTGGTGGTATATCAACACCAGTCTGCAGTCATCAAACTGTAACCCTTACCAATGATTTACTTTGTAGGCTTGTTAAATAGCAGGCTTTTAATCAGCGTTACCAGCTGGTGTCAGACGGACACACCATGTGGGAAGAGCTTGGATAAAGAGGTGAAATGAGGTGGACTGAACTGATGAGCATACAGCGTTTTATTTCCTATGTTCTCAAAAGAGCGAAATTTATTTGCATAGTTCAGTATCATGTACAATCACAACAGACTTTGAAAGCCCACAATAGCATTGGATACGTTGGATTTGTACTATTGATGTCAATAGTTAACAGCAGAAAATATTTTTGACCAGTTACATGTGTCGGCCTATAGGTCTACATGTTTCTCTGTGACAACCACAGTTTGTGACCTCGGCTCCAAAGATATTCTATTTTACATTTAAAAAAAATTGCCTGTGTGACTTTAAAGTCAACAGAATTTTACAAGGATTCTCTTTCAACAACAGTAGCTTTCTCTCATCTTTCTGGCTCTACTGGTGCAAGTTATTCCCAGCTCTTGTCTTTTTTAGTATAATGTCTGTCTTGAAAAACAAAGAAACCTAGACAGTTCTTGGCACATTTACTCTATATTCAGCTTCTCGTCACTTTGGGGCAACATATCATTAAGTCCTCGTTCTCTGACCATTGTTGGTATACTCTGCAGTAACATAAGCATTCAGATTTTGACAAATTTAAAATCACTGCAGACAGCGAGTCTCAACAGCAACAACATTTGAGTTGATATAAAGTGATGCCCCGGGCAAAACCTATCCTCAAATTGTTAGCAGGGGCACACCTGAGTCTCCTGTGATCTTGGTAAGATTTGCATCAATATGCACTTAACAGTTGAGTGTATACATTGTATATATTACATACTACCACAGCTTGGGTGTTGTTGACTGCTTGCTCACTTTTGGCTCAGACTGCTACTCATGTCGGCCGCAAAAATAATTGATTCCCCGAAGACAAGGGAACCAGTGAGCAGCAGTGACCGTCCACTTTAACATTAAAAGCTGAGCGCTGGCTTGATCAAGTGTCAAGTGGCAGCAGGACTGCTTTGAAATGGAACCTTTGAAAGTGGGACGCTCAGGGCTTTAAACCTGGTTAGTGAAATGGAGGACTAATGGTTCATGCTCGTCCAGCCAGTTGAAATGCCAAGTGTAATGATAGAATAATGAAAAGAATGGTACTTTCCATATTGTATATATCTGCCCTATAGTGTATTCATGTTATAACTGCCATCTATAGTACACTTATATCTTATATCTGGCTTATTAGTGTATGCACTGTATTCATATCCAGATCTTGATTGTGTTTGTCTAATACTAGGATTACTTATTCTTACACCTGCACTGTATTTTTACAATTATACCTGCAATTACAGACTGTAACTGCTGCACATGCTGTATACATCATTATTTCTGGTAATACTGTAAATACTGTAGTATTCTTAGCGCATAGCACTGGCAATTATTTATCTCAAGAGCTATGTACATCACTCTGCAGTTTCCTGCTTTTAGCACTTCTGTTTGGATGCTAAACTGTATCTTGTTGTCTCAGTACTTAAAACAATAAAGTTGAATATAATCTAAAGAAGGGCATTAAAGTATCTTTTCTTCTCTCATACTCACTGCAATCCACGTGAAGCTGAATAATTGCAGCGCAGGCCTCAAATCTCAATGTGTGCTCTGCGTGGGCGGCTTCCTACACCAAGATGATATGAGATTCGGCTTTGTCAAAATTGAAAATTATAATACATTTGATATGTCTGCCTTTGCCTTTAGCTCATTCGGTACAACTGATGTGAAACACTCAGAAAGGTGTGTGGGCAGCGCATGTCTTCTTCTACTGTTACAATAATTTGTTATAAAAATGTGGAAACACCACTTACACGGATTCCATATTTGGTAGTCACCTCAGTAAACAAAGGGAAAATGTTGTGCTTCAGCTAATTGTTTATAATAACCTACAGCGCGTATTAGCATTTTAATTAGATACAGACCATTTTTTAGTTTGCATTTTTTCCGGACTCTTCCATTCAGTTAATAAGCAATAATTACTTCACCTTAACATAATACATTAATTTCACTCATCATTTATCAGTGATTAAAAAATATTCCCAAAATGAAACAAATCCTTCTCTCCTTTCCCATTTTAATTTCATTGTTCACACAACGTGCTATTTCTGTACCTGAGCCCCCCTTTAGCATAGCGTACAGTCAATAACACTGGCTTAGATGAATATGAATTTCCCCTCTGCTATGATTCTTTTCTTGGCTACTAAAAATATTCACCTCATGATTAAGGTGGAGATGTGGCACTATGGCTTTCATTACCACTAATAAAAAACACCCTCTATTTCAGCACACTGACTGTGGAGTAAAAATCATTATTTGATTATTTACCTATTCCACCAGGAGAAGCAGCATATTAAAACCTCCTGACTCTGATCAGGCAGATGCAACAGGCAAGTGCACTCTTGAATGGATTGGTGCTGGGAAAAAAGGGCTGTGAGCCCTCCATAAATAACGTCTACAAATTCACTTGAGTC
Organism: Pagrus pagrus; assembly: GCF_965226575.1. Lineage (NCBI taxonomy): Eukaryota > Metazoa > Chordata > Actinopteri > Spariformes > Sparidae > Pagrus > Pagrus pagrus. Next base: position 14,070,053 of record NC_140206.1, on the reverse strand, counting down.
GGCAAGGACAGCCACACAATAAAATGTAAGTGATAGGGGTTTGATCAGAGGGAGAGGTTGAAATAGTTTTCTGGCAAGGACTTGCCATCTAAAGTGGGCAGAGAACCCTCCGGGGGAAAGGAGATTATATTTGTTTTACTGAAACATCATTGTTCCCAGTAGATTCAAGATATACTAGGCTAGATGGTTATGTACTCTAAAAAGCTCCAGATTATAAGCATTGTTTGCCCAGCCCTTGTTTGAACAAGTTCTATGTTGGTGTTTGGTATGGATAAGCCTCCACTCACACACAGAGTTAGATCAAAACTTGTAAAGAGAGCCAGTCCAGGTTGGTAGAAAATGAAGATGTTTTGGCCAGTATCAATTATTTTGTTGCTATTTAGAGTTACAGTGTATTTTAACTTCCTTGTGTAGCTTTTAATGCTGCTGATAACTTATTTTCCAATGACAATAATTCTACAGAGAGAAGAACAGTCACAGACGTACTTTTGCACTCCCTTGAAGTAGATTTTTAGTCTCCTATATGGCTCTTTTTTTCATTACTTTGAAAAAGCAATTTCTTATCAGCATAAGTAAACATCATGTTTACATGTTTAGCATACATGCTTACAAAGCTGTATTGTGCTATCATCTTCCTTTGAAGTTTAACATAATCCAAGTATTATGTATTTACAGTGCTATAAATGTCACTTTCTTGTGCACCATGATAATGACAACTGAGGGCTTTGATATGGCATTTAGCTTTGAATTTAGACTTTGGCTTCTTCTAAAATACAGAACCAGTGTTTCTGTATTTTCACATAAGTAAACGAGACTCTGGCGGCCCAACCATACTCTAATTTTCTGCGCCACGGTCTCATATTGATCCACACGTTTTTCACCTCTTATAATAGCGCTGAAGATCTCCAGCGTCATGTTTTCCAGCAGCAATCTCAACCACACAGACCAGACAATATATATTTAAGATGGGACTCAACCACGCAGACCACACAATATACAGTTAAGATGGCACTCATAATTTTAAAACAAGACAATGATTATCTGGTCTTTCAGTCAACGTTTAGTTACAAGTCAGGACTAATTGCTACAAGATTAAAAGTAATAGCTCACAGGCTTGCGCTAACACTGTATAGCTAATCATCAGGCAGCAGAGCCAAAGCTTAGTGTTATATTTGATTATTTTCTACATTTGATATTTCCTACAATTTCTCATTAATGGTCATGTTATTTATGAGATCTTTTTTTTTTCTCAAAGTGCACCAGATTGTCTTTGACTTTAAAATGTGCAAAATTTTCTTGTGGGGGAGCAAGCCCCCGGACCACTCTTAGGGTCCTAGGTCCACCCTTCATAGTCTCATGAAATCCTGTGGGAAACACTGATAGAACACATAAACTATTTTAAGTTGCAAACAACAAAAGACTATACATTTGACTCAAACAAACAAGGATGGGAATTAAATCAAGGTGCTGTATGTGAAAAGAATTCAGCACCACAGTTGGGTGGACAGCACCACCTCAGGACTTTCACTTGGTCCAAAAGTAAAAACTGAATATGTATTTGCAATACTGAAATAACATAAGCTACTATCTTCTCAGCTACTTGATCTAAATAGGGGAGGTGCGGATTCAGAACAGTTAAGTTCATACGCTTACCTTTTAGAAGGAAGCGTATGAAATGGGGATCGACCAATACGATTTTTTCAGGGCCAATACCCATACCGATTTTTAGTAATCAAGGAGACGGATAATCAATATTTGTAACTGATATTCATTTGCAGAGAAAACTAACTAGTGATGGAAAGTTACTAAGTACAGTTTACCTTTAAATACTGAACTGGGGTAATTCTGATTACAGAAATCCATGTGATTAGTCAGATCTAAAAGTACAAAAAATGATGAAAAAAGGATTTTACCATCATACAAGGCTGAATTTGAGCTGTTGTGGAACTGCAGCATATTTCATGGCGACAGAAGCAGTCTTAACTTTACATTTAAAACAGCCTTGCATGACTCGGACAAGACTCACAGGTGTGGGCTTCACACATCATCAGGCCATCAGAGAACATCATCTTCCTGTGTAGCAGTGCCAGTATTATGCGTGCACTGCCAAAGCCCTGGGGAGCTCTCAGTATTATGAAAAAATAGAGAAACAGTTGTGAGACAAAACTAAAGTATTTCAAGGAAATGAGAAAATATTTCATAACAACTTTCCACTGTGGCTTGTTAGCAGTGCATACCATATTATTCAGAGTTAGCAGCTGTCGTGCAGATGCATTGCAGGCTAATGCCTGGTTATTTATTAAAAAAAAATGTTAGGGCACTTTCACGCTGAGATAGACAGAAATATGGAAACTGGATGGGATGACTAACAACAGCCCAAATGGAGCAATAACAAACTGATTTTTGCTAAAACTGTCATGTGCCCTGTGAGTTCCCTCGTTCTGTTGCAGATAATTATGATGCTTTTATTCTGCTCACTGTTCTCTTCCCGACCGTTATTAATCCATTTTAGAGAGAGAGGACATTATGACAGATGGGATACTTCTCATGCTCATGTCCTCCCACTTTGATTGCAGCGACCCATCCATACCGCCCAGGGGGCCATATGTGCTGTACTCCTCCTTGAAGGAGTGCAGAAAAGGGGCATGGAGTCACGCCAGCTCGGAGTAGCTTTGTTTCCAATACAATGCCAAACATGCCAAACACAGGCTCTGTCACTATTCAAGACAATTAACCTAGTGTTTCTTTGCAGCTTCCTCTGAAGTAAGCAGTTTCAGGTTCCAGATTAGATTTTGTCAGGAACAGAAAATCAATCATGCCATTTTGTACTGAATCCAAACCAAATAAACTGTATCATTTTCACATTTTGTTGCCAGAAGAGATGGTTTACTAACTGGGCTATAGTTCCCAATAAACAAATAGCAGTTTGGCTCCTGCACTAAATCACACTGGATTGACCCCAGTCCTGACAGGCACTGCAGGGCTCTACTGTGAGGGTTCTACTGTGTGAAAGTGTCCATTGGAAGGAATCCAGGGCTACTCTGTCATGTCAGAAAGAGCTTTTATGGACCATTTCCAGCAACCTGTGCCATTTCTACCGACCTCAATAGTCACCTCTACTCGTCAGTGCTACCCTAGAGTGCTGCTATTGAAAAGATAGTCGCTCAGGTTGGCTGTTACCTCTAATGTACAATATCTTAGGCTTCAGAGGAAAGAGATTGAACAGGTGAATTTGCATCAATCTTCCAAGTCTCTGGCTCTGCAGGAGGCCCCTGCTCAGCAAGCTACAGCCTCTGTTTCTTGACAAGCGTTAAGACAGATTGGAAGGAAGTAAGGAGGTCAAAGAGGTGACAAAATGTGATGAAAATACACATTGTGCTTTTATCCACTTATTTAAAGAAATCTGATTGAAAAGTACATCGCATTGAACTCTTGCGGTTGCTATTAAATGCATTAATTTGGCTCTGGCCTCATAAATCTATCTCAGTACATAAAAAAATCACATTCTATTGTAGAAGAGCTACAAGTTAATGTTTCAGCGAGACACGCCGCAGCCATCGCTGATTTAAAGTACAACTTCCAAATACCAAAGCCATTACAAAACCAGACTAACATAAATGACCCTTGGTGGCTTTTCGGTCTCACTTCATCAAGAGTGATATGAACAAACTGATCCAGTCAGCTGGGTCCACTGTGTTAGATGCTGTTCCAATTGCCTCCAATCTAGTTCCCTTTGTAGAGCATGTACTGCCTCTGGCATTTGGAATCCATCCACCATTCAGAATAAATGAAACAACATGCTGTAAAAACACCCAAAACAATAGATATTCTATTACTGTGGCTTTTTATAATGTTCGAAGCAGATTTGCGAATTGATATTACAAGAATCCTTTAGTTGATAATAAAATTAGAGAGTCACGCAGACACAGCGAGAAAGGAATTGGTCATATTTTTCTGGTCCAGAAGGTGACAGTTATGTAAATGCAGCGTCCTAATCTGTCAGTAGCACTCCTTCAGGATTGATATTTTGACAGTGTGACAGACTTGAGCCTTCTATTTTTGGGAGATGGCTTCAACTGTCAGAGACACTGACTGAACTGTCTTGCATCAGGAGAGAGATTATGTTTTAGGGCATATTCTTATTTAAGCGTTCAGTTTTTGATAGACCAAATGGAAGTGCCTTTCATCCACTTGTTAAGGACTGCAATGAAGGATCATTTTCATTACCTGTCTTTTTAATCTGCTGATTATTTGTTTTTAAATGAATGAAAAAAGAGGGCTGAATTGTTAAAAAATGCCCATCACCAATTCCTTGAGACCAGGGTTACGGCTTCAAACTGCTTGTTTAGTCCTTTCAACAGCCCCAAGCAAAAACAATATTCATTTACAATCCTAGAAAATAGGGGGAAAAAATGCAAATTCTCACATTTGCAAAGGAAACAGTGTTGCATTTAAGATAGTTCTTGTTTCGCACAAGCTTCTCACCTGCCGTGACGCTAGCTATAACTCGCATTGTGTATTTGAAATCACATCACCCAAGGAAAAGCCACATGAAGTAATTTGTCCAATAAGCATAGCCATCTAGCTGGCTACATCACTCAATTGCTGTGTTCATGTTGGGCCTATTTACTTGTAGATTAAGTAATGTGAAGTTTGGAAACTTTAGTGAAATGAAATAAAAAATCATAGAAGACCATGAGTAGATTGTGGATGCCCTCAAAATCAATTGCGATATAATATAGAAAGTTGTCAAACCTTCTGCCAATTAAATGTCCAATTCCTTCAAACTGACATTGGCCATCAATATAATGTTTGTATGTTTTGTATGTGTTTTCATGAGCATTTACTGCATCTTAAAAGCATAACACAAGTATTGTTTACGCATCAGCATGAGAAAAACCTCTTTACCACATATTATTACTTCCAGCAGGGCGGTAATTTCCAGCCAATGTTATGCTTTTTATTTTTTTCAAAAAGTAACATGACAGGTAATACTAATGGCCTCATTTCCAGGTGCACAACACCCCCTGCAACTTTAACAATTAATGTAATGCTCTTGACAAACTACCCTCTCAATGAACTTCTGGCAGAGGTGGGCTTAGCACAAAATGGCCATTGAATCATTTTGGGTGCACCATCAAAAACAACTCACAGAACAATTCTGTAAATGCATATGATCACGCACATTTACTTAAACATTAGTGGATAGTTTTAGTATAAAAGGATCTGACACTGCATGGATGGGAGATATAATCTTGTCACTACTCTGCATACTGTACATATCCAGTGAACTTAGCGTTCACATGTGCCGCGGCTGACTAAATGTTCCTGGAGGCGGCAGGCATCTGACCCAATGACGGCCCTTATTCTCTCTAGCAGATGCAGAGTGCGCAATTACTGCTCAGACAATTACTACTCCTCGCAGTGCACAGCAGGCCGTTAGGTTCACATTCTGTCAAACGTGTCTCTCAGAAAAAATCTCCAGAGCTCTCTGAAATGACTGAATCCTCTTCGGGGGCATTTTAAGCTGTCAAATTGGTAAATAGTTTATTTGGACCGACTAGAAGTGACATGGAGATTACAGTTTATGATTGACAGCAGTGTATATATATGTAAGAGAGTATTATTTACAGTTACTATAAAAATGTAATTTGAATTTTCATCAGAGTTAATATATACTTTGTATTCCTGCAGCAGTCTTAATATGGACTCATTTAAATAGGAATATTCACTTTGACAATACATTTTAAATCCTCCTCTCATCAAGCTTTGAGAGATTCAGGGCTATTTTGGGCTTTTATGACCTGGCTCTCAGGTGGAAAATACTCCGGAGGAATGAGGGGTTTCTTCTCATATTATTAATCAAACCAACAATGCATCCAAAGAAGCCACTGGCGCAGAATGTACTTTTTTGCCCCTCAACGACACTCTGCTGACCAATTTCCCATCACTTGCTCTGACTCACCCCATTTTGAAGAAGCAGCACAATGGCTTTATTACCACGGCACAGGCAGACGGGGACTCATAAAGCTGACGGGTGTGATAACTCGTTCCCTACCTTGTCATGGCTTGGAGAGGAGGATGGAACAAAGGTGTGATGGAGAAGGGCATGCAGCCATCGTCCCGCAGTGTGCTCAATGGGTTTTCCCAGTGACACCCTGTCGCTCCAGATTTAAAGACTGAGGGGAAGGCCCAGACAGTGATGGGTGACAGAGTGCCAGAGATGCACACAGGGCCGATGTACCTCGGTGTTTATGTCTCCAGTGCACATCTCCCAAGAGCAGTTTGTTCTCTTGACTGAGGCACTTTTAATGGTTCGGGTGAGAAGGGCATTGGTGCTTTCTGGTTCGTTTAAAAAAAAAAAATCTTTTAGAGATAGGTAAGGTAAGGTGCATATCTTTTTTCAGGAAAGTCCATTCATTTTTAATATCAATAGGATTAATATTAAAGCATCTCATAATATCATCAATATTTAATTTGGTCACCTATGGTTGCCTCCTAAGATACAAAAACTGAACATACCTCCTCTCAGTTTTGATTTGAAACTCAGCTCTGTGGGTGGAAAATCAAAACATTAACGTCATCTATGTAAAGAAAGTGCACACAACAAAAAGAGCAACCTTTGTACCTTGTGCTAATGCAAAGCCAAATGCTAAGTACACAATTTGCTGCAAGTTTAGACATTGCAACGGCTAGATAGAAAGACATAGTAAGAATGTGCACACCTAATACATACATCAGATATATGCTTGATTGTGCCAAAAATTATAATTGTTCTAATTATTATGGTCAAGATTGAGATCAATGTTAAACTTTTATAACTTATTTATTTGAAAAAGAAAAAATGTCTTTTTAACAGTGACTTTAAATACAATTTCACTCAAAAAAGTATATTGTCTTACAACAACAATATAAATATATAACTTAATTAATATAAAGACATTCAACATATGATGTGAATTATAGTGTCAGTTTTATTTGGAATATAAAACGTGAGCCAAACATGCCACAGCCTGGCTTAGAGTGATATTGGGCTGCCACACAAAACAAAACAAGCACATCATCGCAAAGCAGAATGTGGCAACAAAAATAATTTTGCCTCGATTACCTGTTTCCATCATCATTGGAAGCCAAAATTGTAATCGATATTGAAATTAAATTAATCACACAGCCCTTAAGATCACAGCCGTGGGTAAAAAAGCAAATTTGACTGTTGGTAGGAAACAGAGTTGTGAACCCTGATGTTCCATGTCAAATCACACGCTTTATTGAGCCAACCATCTACCCGGAACTGATCCCAAGAGGTTTTGCGATGCACTACTTGCAATTTTGCTTCTGAGAGAGAACAGTCATTATATCCGTGACCAGAATAGGTCACTTGTCAGAACAATGTAAAAAAAAACAAAAAAAAAACAGATCGTATCAAGTTTTTTATACAGATGACCAATCCCGTGGTCTGTCTGAAATTATGGTAATCAAAATGGAGCATTGCAAACTATTTTCTTTCTTGATGAATTTTTATTTGTTCTACTTTTGGTGTTATTCCTGATTTCATCATTTTCCTGTGTTTGTGCTTTTCACATTTACCCTTTATTGTTAAATAACCAAAATATACCGCACACTTACAGAGTTTTAAATCCGCCAACCCTGCCGATAAGACATCCCTGGGTGTGTGAATACTATAGTAATTGTAACATTTAATATAAAGCACTGTATACGCTCCAAATCTATTTAATATAACAATAATCTATATAACTTCTGATAACCTTTAAAATGCTTAATGACAATTATTGAGATACACTTGCTGCTGATAGTTTACGGACCAATAGGTGATGAATTCATGTCAAAGCTTCGGCTTACAGGTCAGAGTATTTTGAATAGCTGAGCAGTTTAAGAGGTCATCACTGGTGGGAGGCTATCATCTACTATTCACGGCTCTGCAAGTTTGCTTGGGGGTATTGTCGACCTCTGCGCTGACACAAACTTATTGCTGGTGTAAATCACACTCCAGCCACACACCACTCCTGCACTCTCGCCATGAATATTTAAACAAGTATACATACATACCATGATGCCTTCCATTGTCTAGAATACTGCCTGAAGTAACTTTTGAATTATGCCGTAGTCTCAGGAAGTGCAACTTTGGACATTTTCCCTTCACTTCAGTATATCCAGACACATTCTGATGACATTTTAGACAAGAAAATATCCAAAACCTGTTTCATGCACTCAATGTCGTTTTCTCTGGGAGGTTACTGGGGACACAGAAGTGACGGGGTGTATCCACACTAATGCATCTCTGCTCACAGACAGATGACACACCTCCAGACCTATCTGTTCATTTACCTCCACAATCAAGATTCACGGCTCTATTTTCTACCGCCCTGTTTGCCAGAGGTGCTCTGTTTTCCTCAGTGTTAAATGAATTAAATGGGCAGGCTGCCAAAAGCATTGCTCATTCCACATACCAGATATAGCAGAGTGTCTACGACTCAGGTATGTATAGACAGAAATTTGGAGTGCGTTCCCACGTTGCCTTGGGCTGATTCAGAGTGATGGATTTTGGTTTCAGAGCTCTGCAGCGTGACCTCTATTTTTACAGGTCAACCTGTGCTAATGTCACGATATCAAGAAAAAAATACATTAATACTGCCTTTAAGTCATAATTACCAGAAGACTTGCTTTTAAATGCCAGTCTAGATTCCACACTCAAAAACAAAAAAAGTTGCTGAAGAATGTCACCGTCATGAGCACAGTCGCTCTGCTAAATGAGCTGAATTAAGCCTCGTGCGGGAGAAACGGCAAGCAGCAGACAGTCGAGCCTGGGCTCTGCATGACTGGCTCCATCGATGGCAGCATACGGATGCCTGGTGCTGGCCAGGTGGCTCTTACATCTGGCCCATTAGCTCTCAACCACTGCAATGACTCTCCACACCACTGAGAGCCTGTTGAAATAATATCATCAGGACCCGTAAGTGCTGAAGGCCGCCTTGCCCATTGCCTGCTCGGAATAGCGTGCCACAGAAACCCTCTGAATCTGACCTGTCAGCTCGGAGGCCAGGTCCATTCCTGAATGGAATACCTTACAAAACTGTGAGGACACTGCACTGCCGCTCAGGTGTCAATTTAGTGCAGTATGGGTTTCATCACTGGAATTATATAACATTTGAGTTTTGGAATGTTGGAAGAGTTCAAATGAATTACAATACCAATCAATTAAGCTAAAAAAGGTGATCATCAGTTGCAGCCTTAAATGAAATATGGTCAGGTCAGCATTTCGTATCATTTGGCAAACTTATAATGCTGGCCATTGGCCACATGAAGCCCAGAAGTGGCCCAGCATACCTAAAATTGATAGCAAAATATGTAAACAACATGTATAGTGTATATGTTAGGGGTGTCACAATTTTTATTTTACATCAAAAATCGATTGAAATGAGCATTCAATTTCAAAGATCAAATTCAAATGAATTATCAATCATATCAATAATACATGCATATGCCTCACAAGCACATGCTTATAGATTTAATGCACTTTTAAGTCACCATATACTAAAATTGCTATTACTACCATTCATGTGCATTTATCTAGAATGTGTCATTAGCAAAAGCTTAACTTTTATTTCTTTGTATAACATGTAGCCAATGAAATATCATTATGGTTGCCTGCATCCTTTAAACCGCTCGCAAGATGATTGCACCACACTTATAAAAAAAAAATAGTTTTGATACAATTTGTAATGATACAGTTGAACTGCTATAACTTAACTATAACAAAAAAACATCTTTATGGATCTAGAACAACACAAAGTAAAGGTGTTGTCTGTGCAGAAAAAGTTCAGTAGTATTTTTCACAGATTTAGCAATTGAGCTTAAATAATAGATGTTCTTGTCTGGGACCTCAGCCGAGATAATCTAGAGACACGTCTGTCTCTCGTGCATTTCGTGTCCCTGTCAGGTCGCGGTACTTAACGCGAACAAAGCAGCCAGGTCTTTGGCCTTTACTTTCCAGTTCCCAGTCCCCTGACTCTCCAGGATCAACCCCCACCTCCAAAAAGCATGCCTCTTGCCATGAGCACTGCACCAAGTGACACATTCTATCCATCAACTGCTGTGCGGCAACATACGAAGCAAAAAAGTGCAGGGATGGCAAATTTTTCATGCATATGATATTCGGGCTACAGCACATCCACCTACGTTAACCCAGGAGAGCGAAAGACGGTTCGTGGGGAGGGGGGCTTTGAAGATGGATTAGAAGATCACATCATGAGAAAAGAGGCTGCTATGAGCAAGCAGCACTTTCAGGACAAGGCCCTCAGAGCGAGTAGAGTGTGTGGGGAAAAGGAATACAGATGCTCATTTTGTACAGAGTTCATTTTCATGTCAACAGAGGAATACTGTGTATTAGTGCTGTCAAATACTTTAGATCCCAAGCTAAAAGCCACTATAATAAATATGAATAACAATAGATGCCACAGCCTTAAATTTGAAAATTGTAGTGCCACCGACATATTCTCAGATAAGTGGTGAACTTTTGTGTTCTCCTTTTTGGTTTGAGCAATCAATTTTCTTACAGCTAAGCTACATTTGGCATGTAAAAAATCTTCACTTCAGCACTGTGTTTTATGAGTGTAATTCCACTGAGCGAAAAATTAAATGCATAATTCAGGGTTGAACAGGCTGCCCAATTCATTTTACAAAAGGGGACAAAAGCCAGAGAAAAAGAAAACTAATCTGTGGATCATTCCTTAATTGATCATGACCGATACGGCAGCGATGAGGAAGGAAGATTTGAAATGTTGTTCTATTTTTCTCCTGCTGGCAACTAGTCTGTAAAAAAAAACAAACACCATTTTTTTGAACTGCTTTTTTGTCCTTAAATGACAAGGGCTTGCTGATGAAGTTGCTCCGAAATAAAGAAGGACCAGCATAATGAATGCCTGGATCTCTCTCTTGCCAAAAACTGCATTACAGTGCCTCTAATGGTTTCCCTTGTCTGAATCAAACTATCTGTGGACGTGCACCTCGCAAGAGCGAAATAAACCCTGAGAGATGCATTTTAGGAGGGAACTGGGGAGTTCAAGTGTGGAGGGGAAAAAAGGCCTAGCAGATACACGACCCCATTCAAACCAGGGGCAGGGGCAGCCACTATCATAAGCTCTCTAAAATGAACGACAATTCATCACATCCAAGGTGAGCAGCTCTCACTAAGCGGCGCATTTTTTATCTCAAGGACAACACGTGGGAGAATGTACGAAGATGGCTGTAACAGGGGTATGATTACACAACTCTATAATTTTACCAAAACTGGCAGTGCAACATCATTTCCTTTGAAAATTGCATGAATTAACAACATAGATAAAAGGATAAGGACAAATATAACCACCGATTTTATGTGTATGAAATCCCAGTGTTAGCTCTGATTGTGGAACAATACACTTTCCAATAAAAGGGAAGATTTCTTGTTTAGGCATGAATAATGACAAGACTGTTTCCTATCCTCATACTGTATGTCTGAAATGATTATGTACCAACTGAGCAGGTCATTTCAAATAAAAAGGTAAGCAAAAGGCAACTGAAAAAGCTTCAGTTAAAAGGGTTCTGACCTGGGACTTCCTATCATCTACAATCCCACTATGGATTTGGTTAATAATGTTATCAGTTACGCACAGAGGACCAAAGATTGAAGCTAGAAAGTGATTAAAACACATACATTGAACACATTAGCAGTCACAGTGCAATAGAATCTACCATTTTGAGTTTCCTTTGGAAAATTGTCTGATCAAGACAAAGACAATGAAGTATGGTTGTTTTCTGGGCAACCAAAATATTAGTGACAGCTCCAGTGATATTCTGTAGTATCGGGAAAGTAGCTACAGTTAAAAGATACAATGATATTTAACACAGACTCTCTGAAAACCTGACTCTGATGCCAGTGGTACCCAACATTTTGAGCCCCTGACACTTTAAAGAACATGGACAAAAAATCTCATAACTCCATTATTGTCCAATAAGCTCTACTTCCATACATAACTGGGCAAACTCCATCAGCTAATGAAGACTGTGTGATACAGTTGAAAGCTTCGGAACAAGCTACTATACAGGAAGTGGACCTTGAGCATTTTAGCCTATTGTAAAAACAATACAGGCCACTAACTCTTTTTTTAAACCTTCATATAGGAGAATAATTAATAAAATAATACATAAAAAACGTATAAATGTATACAATTTATAGCTCACTAAGGTTTGAACGTGCATATTTGCTCCCAGTAAGACCTGAATCAGAATTGTCCCAATTCATAAGCACTATTTAGCTTACTGCCAGGTAACACACTCCTGGGTACACACTTTCCTAGTTTATTTGCATGCAGGACTTGAGCTATGCAAAGGAAAGTTGAGTTTAAATGCGTGGGCACTTTTTAAATTGGATGATGTGGAAGATTTTAAATAACCTTGCGTGTTGGTGTTGCTGTCTCTCCCTCCGGCTCTCTCCTTATTTATGCTTCTCAGTACTTTCTATTGTGTGATAACTGTGTGACTTATAGTTACATTTTAAATATACTTCTTTTTTTTCCTCCTGATGGTGATTGGATATGCGTGCCCTGTACCTGGCAGTGGCTTATCAAAGTTAGACTTCGATATATCTCATGGCTTTTCTTTTTTTAATGGAGGAATCCAAGTTAGGGCACCGTGTCTCGGATGTCTGTGAGAAACATTGTTAATTTTGTCAGCTATTTTGTATTTAGTCTTATTCCTGTGTCAATATACCTTGCTGTCTTTTTATCATATGCAATCAACCTTATCCTGATTTTTATTTAGCTAGGTGTTTGTCAGATAAAAGTCATTTCAGGTCATTTCATGTATTTAAGGCATTTCAGTCTCATTAAACTCAAAGATAGGGTTAACCATAACTATTTAGTCTAGTTTTAGTTTTTGTCTTTTCAGACAGTTAGGTCTTGTTTTAGTCATCAGATAACATTCAACATTTCAGTCTAATCTAGTCCATAACCATTTAACTATGTATGAATGAAAGACACATTTGATTTATTTTGATGCCGAATCAAATCACCAAATAGATGCATACATACATTAAAAAAATAAATAAAAGATTAGCTGAGGTATCGGGTGTTTTTGTTTATGATTGCAAGGTGACTGGCTTTTAGCTAGTTAGCTTGCTAGGGTTATACTAAAGCTCCCACTGCTGCTTAAAATAAACTTGCAACCTTGCTGAAATATCAGCATTTCCCACCTGCACATGACACACACACGCACGCACACACACTCTTGCCTGTTTGCTGCTTGTGTGGTCCTGAAGGCACTTACAGCACAGAGGAAACAAAGCTACTCCATTGAAAAAAGGAAATCTGTCTCTTATATTTTGTCTGCTCTTTTTGTCAACAAATAGAGAGATTTTGGTAAAGTGTTTATCTTATAAACTACATCTAAATACTGTCTTTTTCGTCAACAATATTGCATGTTGGTAAAGTCACAGTTGGAGTTAAATGATTTGGTTCAGTCTTGACATCGTCTCATTTCAGTCACAGAAAAAGAAGAGCATTGATGAACACATTCCAACGTAATTTTTGTTAACGACACTAACACAAGTGAGATGAATACAGCAGACTATAAAAAGGTGGCAGGTAAACAAGGAGGATGCATTTTGGTCATTTTGCTAACAAGGGGGATGGCAACCTCCTCCCTTGTTAAATCACCTGCTGAGTGTTTCTAGAATACCAAAGATTACATGACAGAGAGATTTAGAGATGGCTGGGAACAATATGGCTGTGAGATGTTTGCAGCTGATAATGTGATGAGAGATTTTGAACCCGACAAGCAGCAAGAATCAGTGGATGAAGGCGATGAATTCACAGGCCATCTCTGCCAGAGCCCTGTGGTTTGTCATTTGAGTGAGACAACTACTGCAAGCTCAGCAAGTCAAGCCCCTGCAGCTCATTACAGCAAACTGGACCGCTGTAGTTTGTCCTGTGAGTCAGGCTGCTGCTCATCCTTTATGGTTTGTCCATTGTTTCAAAATGTCACCTCAAAATACACGTGAGCACTCCTGAGCTCCTACAGCAATACAACGAATTGAATCAGCCTGTCTGTTGGATCCATTTTCTGTGTCCTTCGGGAGTTAGTTCACCCCTACTCCATCGCCCACACGCTGTATCATTAGGTTTTCTCTACGTTTCTAGTCTAACTTAGTTACAGCCCCATGGGAGCATCAACTCACCAAATGCATGTATAGTAGCGTGCTCAGGTCAAGTGCTGAAACAGTACAGTGAGACAGTTTGGCTTCTTTGCTTGCGATTATCATCTCCTGTGATGGACAAGAACAATTTAATTTCTTATACCTAATGTGTTTTTCTTCTCAAAATTGAAAAGCTAAATTAAAAAGTTTCTTACCTTTAACTCAACGGGTGTCAAATGTGGAGAGTCTCACTTGCTGTACACTGGAGAGCTGAGGAGTCCTTGAGATCTGTGAGAAATATTAACCCCAAAAGTAAAACCATCAACATACATAAGTAGTGCTGCATGTTTTCATCTCACAGAGCCTTATGGCAACATCAAAACCTGGTAATAGAGGTCTGCACAGGGCGGGCTGGCTCTGTCCCGCCGGACTGACAGCAGATGTTGGTGGCAAAGACTTTCTTTTCTTCCTTTCACCAAGGCTGCGTGTGTGCAACTTTAATGTACTTGGCAGTCTACTGTTTGTACATAAAAAAAATATTTGTAAACACCTGTCACACTCAAACAGCACTTATTGGAATCTTTTTTTTTTCCCAATCAAAAACCATTTTGTGAAATGTGAGTGGTGTGGGGCACAGATGACAGATTGTGAGCCGGCGGGCAGGCTCGATGCAGAGGATTGCAGGGGCTGAACGTGCGCTGCGGAAAATCCTGCAGATGTGGCCAGATATGGTGCAGCAAAGCAGCAGAAGTAGGGACTGCTCGTTCAAACATGCGTCAGGTCTATTGCTTCAAACTTTGTGAAAAGAACATCTATTCCTCATCCACATATCGAGTCTGTTTAAAAGATTTTCTCAGTAAAACTGAATCTTATGACCAAGTTCTACAGTTCTGTAAAGCTCGATCTAGATGTGGAGCCTATTTCGATTTTTGAAACAGCAGCAAACAATACTTAATATTCAATACTGTTAACCAAGAGGCAGTTTTCTGGGGAAAGAAAGGAAAACTGAACAAGCAAAGCATCTCAGACTTGACATGCATCACTTACATTTTGTACAAGTACATATTGTTGAGAGTGTCGAATTTTTGCCTTGAAGGCCTGTTTACAATCTGACAAAAGTTCTGCAGAAAATACCACCTCCATTTAGCAGTAAAGCTAACAGGCCATCGAGGAACAGCTGCGCAGGTAGGCGACGGGCTGGTGTTAACTACAGTAGACAGATATTTGGAAGTCATTTCTAACCATTTTAAGTTGGAGAACCATGTCCCAATCCCCAGGTAGCAGCTCCCCAAAGCCTCGTATCTCTTTGTCATTTTGAGATATGGCATCATAAATTAAAAATGATGGAGGGAAGACGAGATGTAGCAAGTACCTTTGGGATAACCTGTAAATCCTCTTATTCTTAGAAATCTAGACAGGTAAAACAAAACTATTACTTTCAAATATAAAAGATGTTAAAAACCAGATTCACTTGATCAAGAGGAAAAAGAAACACTGAGAAAATGACTTAATGCTTAAATGATTCATGCATAAAAGGGCCATAGGCAATGCAAACACTTCAGTTACAACCCCTCTACAGCCATGTTAAACCTGCACAGGTGCCAGGACTGCGTGGCCTTGGCTCTGCTTGACTGACATCTCTTTCATATCAACTAAAATACAGTTTATCATGCCATAACATCAGTTGTAAACGCACAACTTCAGCCAAGTTCAACCTACTAAGAAATTAAATGAAAAGCTGTTATTTAGATTGGGTTTAAAAAGCTACTGACCGGTTAATGACCAATTTAAATGACAAATTATGTGCGCCCCAATTGCTAACTGTTACAGTAAAACATGTGGAGCTAGCTAACATGTACAATTTCGCAATTAACAAGCCCAATGAAAACGCTCACCTGCTGCTGAGGCCGCCGCCATCTTTAAAGATCTTTTGAATCCACTTCTGCTGAAATTTCTGCGTTTTCCTTCATACTTGACAGACGGTCTTTCTAAGTTTTATGGTAAAAAGGGGGAAAAAACGCCAATTGTTCACATTTTTTGGTGCTATTACAGAATACACAGCTGAATGCTAACTAGCTTAATTAATTACCCTTGGAGCTGGCCAATGGACGCGCAGTGTGGCGCCCCACCAACCACGAAGCTTCATTCAGTTAGCAAGCTTGATAAACTATTAGCCCGCACATTTGAAATTAGCATGTAATACAAGTAAATGGGTGTGAGAGAAATGATTATTAAAAAATGGCCAGACGAACTCACACAAGGTAGCCTGCAAATTGTATTACCAAGCTATCAGTAAAGCTATCAGTGAATAAAGCACATCGACGTTGATACCTACTACGGCAACCTGTGTAGGACAAACAAGCCATTCACGCAATACCAGCCATTGCCAACATTACTTTTCCAGTCCAGCAGATGGCGACAAAAATGAGCCGTTATACTTGTGAAAAAACGCATTTTTTAAAAAAAAGTTTAATGTTAATTTAAAATATGAAGTTTTTTTATTTTATTTTATTTTATTTTATTTTTAACTGAGCTGTTGAATTGTCTTCCCCTTTTGGAATCAAAGTTTAGTGCAACAATCTGGACCCTTAGTGCCTGTAGCCCCGGGTGGTTTCTGTTTCGACAGGTGTTAATGAGTTTTATTAAAGCTGATAAAGTTAAAGCAAAGGGCTGATTTTATGAGTAATATCCCTGTGCTATATTGCTGTGGAACTGGAACAGAGGCATACCTATTTCTATTTGATATTCATGAAAAAGAATTAACCCAGTTTCACTTCACATGAGAATATGAAGGGTCAAACTACAAATTAATGTTCAGGAGACCACTGGAACCTTTCTGTTTAAAGTCCCTCTCAAGGTTTTTATAAAATCTACTTACACGCACACAGTAAGACATCATGAACATTTAATTTATCACCATCAATTATACACAGTAAATTCTTCTCACATGTATTTTTATGTAGGTCTTGGTTGTGGTCTTGGGTTTGTGTTGGTGCCCATCATACGTTTTATATTAAGAAGATTTGAGATTGTCCCTGCTTTAAGGATAAGTTCACCCAAAAATGAAAGGTCAACTTAAGTCGCTGGATATCTTGTTTTTGAAAAGACTTTATTTACACCCTTTTTTAAGCCAAAATCTTTATGTAGCTGCTACTCTAAATGCATTATCCGGAGTTTAAATAGCATTAATTCATAGTGTAAGCCTGTGTAGATTGATTAGATCTGAATAATCAAAAAAAAGCAACTCAAAAACCCTGCTGTTCGAGCTCACTTTAATGTCATGCAATTTCCTGTGATCTCGTGTCAGAGTCAGACACCCCAAAAGACCAGCTTGAAGCTTGTAAATCTCACTCCCAACAGAACATATCCAATCAAGTTTGCTCTGTCTGCTTGCTTCTACATTGTTATGCCAAAACAACAGAGCAGCAGGGTGTCATGTTGATTAAGGAGACCGCCCTTCAACTGGAGGATGCTGCGCTCGGGCCCCCGTGTTGGCAAGCATCTGTCCGATTGTTGTGTGTGTGTGTGTTGTGGGTGACACAGTGAGCCCACGCCCACGAGGTCTGTTCCCCTCGCCACCTGGGAAGGATTTCAATCGCAGTCACGACAACTTTAGGGAGATGAGCTTATGCTCTGTGCAATTGTGTGTTTCTGCGGCATTTTGGCACACACCATACATCAGTAAAATCAATTTGTGGCGACATTTCTTTTTACAAGACATATTTGTTTTCCAGCCACAGTTCATTGCAGCCATATTGGGCTTGTTTGGAGTAGTGACGCTAACAAAATCCTCCATTACGTGACATTTGGTTGCCTAATCAGCCCAAACTTAGGGTGAAATTTCTGTGAATGCTTCATCCTTTACTTCTACTGTACGCCCAGGCTGAGAATTTCCAAAGGGATCATCATCTAGCAACACATTTTTCTAATTGAAAAATCTTGGATCGCTATAGAAACTGAATCCGCGGCATAATCATGCCAAACCGACCACCTGAGACAGCTTTGCCTACATAATTAGAAGCTCTCTTTTAATGCTGAAATCATAAAAAAGCCATGAAAAATCAGGGCTGATCTGACGGGGCAAAGAGTGATGGTGGCTTGTTAATTCGTAATCACGTTGAATTAATGATTGAGTGAGACTGAGAGGCACGGGGCATATGGAAAAGAGAGGGCTGCAGATGCTCCCCAGCGCCCGGGGGGCTTCCAGGAATGGGAGCAACTCGGTGCCTTGTCACACACAACCACGCCTGTATGCGTGCCCATAAGCATAAACACACACACAGACTATCCCGACATGAAAACATCTCTGATAAGGAAATGGCTTCGGTTTTATTCAGCATTCAGACCGCATAAGACAATATTTTTTCAGCTTACATGTTAGTGGTTTGGATGTTGACAGCCAGGGGGAACTTAAATAATGAAAGAGAGATATTTACTCCTCCCTAGACAGTAAATTGCAGAGGGAATGTCTTTCCTTTCCTTTCCTTTCCTTCCCTCACTTTCCTTCCCTTCATCTTGACATTTCTGAGCATATCATTAATATAAAAAAGCGCATCCTTGAACAGATTTTTGTCAATTTACCTAAACTGCTTTCTACTTGAGTGCCTCAGCCATCCACTCCATATCTTTAAACTGGATCGCACCACGGTAAACACACACAACAAGTGCAGGCCGCAAATTGAAATGAAAACCGAGAATCCTCTCTTAACGCCTCAAGCGAAAGCAGAGGGTTTTTTTTTTTTCTTTGACCAAAGGGATTATCTGGACAAGCCACAAAGAAACCTCCGTGGATTCATTTCTTGGTCTGAGAATATTGCACATCCTATCTTCTGACATACAATATAGCCGAGGGATGCTGGAATAAGTGTCCTGTGAACAGCATCTAACTGACTGCTATCAACATGTACAGCTGGCATTAAAAAAGGAGGAGAAAAACCCTTTATCCCATGACAATAAAAAAGTGGGAATGGATGAAATATTGCAAACCCAAGAAACAGCATCTTTTTTTTTATCATTTATGCTCATGGAATCAGATATGGATTGGGATTTTGGAATGACTGCTGGCTATTTCTACTTCTTTTGTTTTCTACTTGTTCTCCAGCATCAAAGCATGGACACATCATTAGTGTAGAAGTTCAGAGAATACCTCATATTCAAAGCTACTCTCTTGAAGTACTTGAGCGGAATTACATTTTTGACGATTGATGTGCAAACAGACCTAAATTGAACCGGTTCTGATATTGTCATGCAAAGGTACTTCTCTGTTCTGGTATAAGCATTGTTTCCCTATGAGTTTCCATTTCCTTTAATGGTACCCTCAACAGTTCTCAAAGCGCCTATAGTCAATATTTTCATATCAACAACGTACAAAATGACAATGTGAAAACTGTGAAAACGTGAGAGGAGTCGCTCTTTAACCGACAGAATTATCAGCTGAATCTGCAGCTCATTGCTCAGCTGTCCGCCTTCAAACCAGCTATTTCATTGAAATATCTCTAAAAAGAACCCTCTACACCACCTGCTCTGCACCAAACAGCAGACGGACACAGTTAGAGACTAACTGCCGAACATAGTGGCACTTTTGGGGGTTGGTGGAGACCAAAAACAGAGCTAAAAGAGCTACTATTGACTAACATTCACCAATAACCTGACGCACAAATCCAAAAAAAGTATTTGAAACATTTGAATTATAAATAAATGTCTTATATTTTATAAGTGTGATAACAGTTATCATAAAATTTTTATTGAAATATGCTTATTTAAGTGCATCTGCATAGTGTAAGAGTACAGAAAAGTACTCTTAATTGTATTTCAGTATATCTATAGTAGTGCCAATGATATATCAATAGCAAAGTACATTGGAAGTACATTTGAATTTGTAAATTTTTAGTACATTAATCACGTGTTTATTAGGTTATTAGTTATTTTTACATGGGTCTGTTACTGTTGAATGTGTAAAAAAGTTCCCCACATCAATTTAAAAGTCGATGATGAGTCAGTGTTGTGTTCACAACTTGTTTCCACTGCTCCCCCCAAAAAATCAGCTATCGCAGGTTTAAAAACAGTTATTCATCTCTTACTCTGATGACTCACCACGTGGCAGCTTCATGCCCGTCTTCTACTCTTACTTTTGAAATGAATTCATTTATTCTATATGAGGTAGTGTGTGTGTGCTGTGAGCTTCAGATCACAGGCATCACCGTGGAGAGTAAGCGCATGCATGCCAATGCAACATAAGACGGAGCTCTCATTCAGCTGAGAAGAGACTAACATAACAGATTACGCCCATACTGTTACTCCCCACTGACACGACATCAAACTAATAATATGAAGTATGTTTCGGGATGAGTCACGTCTAATCCTACGCGTCAGACTCAACTTCAGTCTACAACTCAGACAAACTGGTTCGTGGGAAGAAATTTCAGCTTGAACTGATTAGAGGAGAGTGAAGAATGAAAGAGCAGAGGGCACAGATTTGTGAATGAGGCAATCTTCCTGATTGAACTCGGGCTAAGCTTCATTTAGCTGCTATTGAGACAGAATAATAGAGAGTCGACAGTGTGAACTCGTGCTCAAACATGTAGTTGGAGCCTATGGGCATTGAAGGCTAATTCGGTTTCAGTGACAGATGCTTTTTTACCACTTAAGCCAAAATTCCTTTTGGCTTAACTAGTGATAAAACTGTTTCAGAGACACAGCAGAAGCAGAACGTATATGACCGATTATTAGAGTCAACATGTGACTCTAGCTTTGTTTTCTAGCCTCTGTCAGGAGCAGGGAAACATTTTTTTGAAGAGGAAGCCCTTTTGAGGAGGAGAAGCTTTTAATATGTATTTTTGGTCCATCTTTGGCGTGACTTGGCACACCTCGGTGCGTTTTAATTGGCAATGGAAGTGCAAATCAACATGGCATGTTACCCTAAACAAGTGTAAAGTCCTTAATGACTTTGTAGCCTTCTAATTAGTTGAATTTAGTTCAACTGATTCATTTATTTTTTGGTGTTGATTTCCAGTCTTGGCATCTTTGTCAGGATTTCAAGGGACTTTCTGAGATCTGAAACGTGTCGATTTTATTTGTCCTCACGGAAGTCTCGATTTGGCGACTGTACTTTGAGGGTCACTTATCTGAGTCACCATGCTGCACTCCGAGCTGCTCCTTTCACTTTGCTCTCCTCATGCGACTTACTCTCTGCTGACTTCACCATTACCACCATGACAGGTGGCAGCTGTGGTATAGGCTGCATTCACATCAAGAAAGCGTAATGGAGAAAACAGAACACTTCAATTCGTTATTTCCCTTTAGAGCTTGTATTTCAAGATGGTGAGGCCAGAAACATACAAAACTAGCATCCCCAGTTAAGATACTCGATGTGCACTCTAACGCACAGGTCGAGGTAACATCAGTCCGCAAAGTGGCCGTATAAAGCTAACCAGAGACTGCATTAGTAGCCAGACACTGTGTCTGTCTGCCTGTGATTACATTCTATGAAACATGAATGGAGCAATAGCATTCAATCTCTGCCAAGACTTACTGTTTTATTATTGTTCAAAAGCGCCCTGTTATCGTGATCCACACAGTCATAGTCAAACGAGCCAGGCTAGACACCTCCATTGTTTTACATGAATGTAAATGACTCCAGCCGCTTGAGCTTCTAACCTTCGACACCACCTTCAAAAAACTCATCTCCTGCCTCTTCCCACCTGCCACAGAGGAGGTGGTGAAGAGTGTGTTAACTGCAGAACTCTGACTCTGCCGTGTTGATATTGGGATCCTTTTTAAAATAACTTTGAGGTTTTTTTTTTTTTTTCTGGACTAGGCCACCCTGACTAAAATAGGATGGCCTTCATCTTAATAGAATAAGGTCTCAGATGTTGGCTCAGAATATTTGCTCCTGCCTGTGATGCTTCAGTCTTGCAGGAAATGTCCCCCGCCCCCCTAAGTTCTCTGTTTGATGATACTTTTCCTCCCATATTGCAATGTATATATTTGCTAAAGTCCCAGGTCACCACTATGGAGAAAATTACTTGGTCTGAATATTAAAGGGAGACACTGCAGGTGAATAGGTAAAAAATAAATCAGTATCTATAAATCTATAAATCAGGCTATGCATGATTAAACCCACCTGTGGAAACCATTAGAATATAGATAGGAATAGAACTGGAAAGCTTGGTGTATGTAAGAGGAGATTTCTCAGTCCATACTCATCAGGAGAACGCGGGTGGACTGTGAAGGGCGCTTATGTCGACCCATATTTTATTTCTTGTTAAGTGGCGACCTCTTGTGGCCACAGTAAGTATGACAGCAGCAAAGGAGGGAGGCAGGCGAAGTGGTATAAAAAGGAAGAAATGGATGGATGGTGGAGTAAAACAAGCACAGGATTTTCCCCCAGGACTGCTGTTTGACCACTGTAATGTTCATCACATACATAATGTAACTGCAATTATGTACATAACATCGTTATTTTACCCAAACCATAATGTTTTCCTAAACCTAACCTGGCAAGCGAGCTAGTCGTTTTGGTACAAGGATGTGATGAGATTTCTGGCTCGGAGAAAACAGGCCTTATATATGTACATTTTTAGATGATAAAAA
The DNA here is from genome assembly GCF_965226575.1 of Pagrus pagrus. Taxonomy (NCBI): domain Eukaryota; kingdom Metazoa; phylum Chordata; class Actinopteri; order Spariformes; family Sparidae; genus Pagrus; species Pagrus pagrus. Next base: position 14,047,270 of record NC_140206.1, on the reverse strand, counting down.
AATGGTTGATTACTTAGCTTAGACTATTTTTTGTATTACAAGTTTTCAGATTTTTTTTTGTTTAAATATGCAAATGAAGCATTATCTTATTAAACATGGAGTCTTTGCATGCATTTCCACAACAGAAATCTGAACAAATATAAACACCTAAATGTGTATTTCTGGAAGTCTGAAAGAGGACATGTTATGGAAGCCCATAATGTCAAAATTAATCTGTAGTGCCTCCAGTTAAACAGTTAATTTACGTTGTATGTACATATTTATATATATATGTATATATATATATATATTTATTTTAAAAAAAAAGCAAGATAACATCCAACAATTACATGCCCACATGCACATTTTCCTGAAAAACAGGCGGAGGTGATAAACATCTGATAGCCAGCAGTCTTAAGGCTCTATATGACTCACACACAAGATTAATTGAGGCCAACTGAGTGTCTTCTTTATGTGCTTTCATCTGGTATGGAGACGAGATTTGATGAAGCACAAATAGGAGCACACACATGGCCATCGTGCTCGGCTAAAGATACAGATCTTGGAATTCATTTAGTATTGTAAGTATGGTAAAAAATGTGTACAAAAAAAGAAAGTAAATAAAGCACAGTACGGCTAAAAAGCAGGAGAATTCTTTACAGTACCTTCAGTTCTGTTTTTCTTCAGGCCCACACTTGCTCTATGTGTTATTTTGTGCATTGCAGGCCATAAAAAAATACTTCCAGTTTATGGTGAATTGAATATTGCACAGCATACAGAAAAAATGTCTTTTTCTTCATCAGTAATTTAGTTCTATACAAAATGACCCCAATAAATATTTGGTAAACAGTGAGCAAAAAGATTATGAAACAGAAAAAAAAAACCCACATAAATATTGACTTGCAATTTCTGTGTTGGTAACAGCTTCTGCTTTTATTATTTCGTTCTCCTTTGCTCATCTTCTGGTAGGCAATAACACTTTAAGGTCACTTTATTGGATGTAGCAATATTAGGTGGCTCTATAATTCATATTATATTACAAACAGACAGCCACATCAAGAGATGAGCACCATCTTTCAGGAGCCAGCTCCATACAGCTTGGACTTAGGCGAGAAAGCTAGTTAACCCAAAACAGGCTGTGGGAATAACAGACAGCACTCTGTCAATCTGGGAGGTATTTGTATTTGGATTCATTCACAGATCCCCGTGTATTACTGAAGGGATATTATTACGTTTTTTTCTGGACACATTTCCACCATACCATACCTGTCTTTCAACTTAAACTTCATTTTAATATGCTATAGTATGATTGAAAAGCCATCATCTTAAAGCTTTAAATAGAGGATTGTTGAGAGTGTGCATGCATTGATTAAGAATGTACATTATATCCATCCCAGCGGGGAATTTTATAGTGATTGAGTTAATTACTGGCTCCAGGGGACATACATATACCCTACATAAAATTTTCAACAGGTCATCATATTTGTATGACATGATAGGTCTTTCTTAGCACCTTTTAAGAAGAGCCATAAGTATTTTTCTGATTCTGGTTTTAGTTTAGGCACCTAAAACTACTGTGGGTCATGAAAAACATCCATACCAACCTCCTTCCGAAAAGATTTTGCAGCAGTATAACGTCATAAGTTAACTTCTGTATCATCAGGCAGGCTAAGTGACGTTACTGATGTTTTCCTAAACCTAACCTAGTAGTTTTTAACGCCTAAACCTAACCAAACTGCAATCATTTCACAACGTTAATGACATTCCAAAAGTCATAATCTGTCATAATATGTGAAATGTTTGTCAGCAAGCTTTATTTTGAAAGTCTACCCTTGCATTGCATATTTATTCTGCTCACTTGACCACCGAGCCCATCACATGCAAAACAAGAGGGGTAGGTAGAGTGTCATATACCAAGCTGCCGTGTTTGACGAGTTGGCAGCGACAGTGTTGTAATCTGGAAACTTTTTCTAATGGATTTTTCAAAGGCTGTACTCAAAAAAAAGCTCATGTAGCATAGCCTCAGTCCCATGCAATTGTATGTTCAGTAGATCCCATACAGCCGCGCTGTGCTGTGTAAAAATAATGCTAAATAAACCACTTGCACAGAAGCCTCTCATGGCTGCCTCGTGCTTGTTCATTGGCCGGCTCCTTGGCCAAAGGTCTGTGCAGGTTCATCTCCCAGCTTGGCCAAAGGGTAGCCAGAGAATGATGCCAATCTGTGGGTGAATGAGCAGTTTGTGAGAGGCAGGCCATGGCAGCAGAGGATCAGTCTGATGTGATCTCTCAGATTTTAGCACTTGCTTTCCTCATGTTGTTGCTAATCTTCATAATTCAGTGATCATTTATCAGTCGCTTCGCTCGCTCTCTTTTGTCTTGATCAAATACAATACACAGCACAGTGTTGTTGCTCCCACTACAGCTGCTGAGCTGGTCTCCAATTTCTGAAGCAGCTGATTGATGCCACTCATCCCAGCTCATTATTACAGAAGTGAGCACTGGCCGTTCCTCTGTAGGAGTGGGAAATATCAAAATGCGCTTAAGTGTTCCTTCGGAGAGGTAAGCCCACAAGAGGTATGAGACCAAAGCTGCACCTCAGTGGTTGTTTGGCTTGTTTTCTCGCTTCTATCCCTGCTCGCCTCTGAACACAGATGGAGATTCATCTGTTGCCTGTTCCCTCTTGACTCGTTTTCCCTTTCTATTCCCATCTTCTTGCCCCCCCTCCCCCTCTCCCTCCCTCTCAAGAGCCTGTCTGCCAGCAGAAGCCCTGTACCTCACCGTGCGCTTATCAGACAGTTTATCCTTTTCCTGTGGGCGCCGTCCTCCATCTGTGGCTGTCACAGCCAATCGCCACGCCGAGGGTCCATTCCAAGCCGTGATTTAGACACCCGGCCTTGCCAGCGCTGCTCTGTTTACCCCCTCTTTCCTCCCTCTCATTGGAATGTTTCTGGGCCCGTACGTCCCGCCGTCCAAAATTCAACCAATGAATGAAAACAAATATACTTCTTTCCCTGACATCCTCACACCTTTACACTCGCACACAATCACAGTATAGAAGTCACAACATCCTGCACCAGACAGGCAACGTGAATATAGTGTATTAAGAGTGGAATGATAGGATGGGACTAATGAATAGGCACTGTGTTTACATTCCTCAGTGCTTAGGCTCTCTCCCTTAATAGCAGGGCTACAGTCGTGGCGCTCAGCACTTGCGAACATCCTCAAGAGGTACCTTCGTTAATATTTTACTCAGTAGAGATAGTAAATAACAAGCAAGGCATTTCCAGAGAACAAGAGCAAACAGAACACAGCGAGAGAGAGGGAGGAAGAGGCAGAGAGAGGGAGAGAGAGGGCGGCTGTCTCCAGAGTGTCAGCCACAATTGCTTTCTCATTTTTAACTTGTCAAGTCGGCTTTATCTGTTTTATCGCCGATGGAACTCCGAACGCACCAAAAGGCTAAGGCAGCTTGACAGAGCAAATATGGCTATTACAAATTTCGATGGGGGCTGCAAAAAGGAGATTTAAGAAGGGGGAGAGAAAAAAAAAATCGGCTCTTCTCCCGCTTCCTCAAAGAAACATAAAAAAAGATACAAAACGGAAAATAAACAAAAGCCGAAGTCCTCAAGCAAGCTGCGCGGATTTGCTTGAAAACCATGCTAAATAGTGTTTGTTCGGCAAGGTGTGAGGAAATAAAAGGTAGCAACTGCACAACCCTCGCGCAAATCCTCCGAGCTGAATTTAAAGTGTCAGCTCCCCGTGACAAACAAATGGAAATAAATAAATAAAGTGAAAACGGAGCCAAGGTTGGAGTGCACCTCCCATCCCAGCACAGCAGGTGAGTGAGAGATAAACATTTGTGCAAAGTCGGCCGGGTCTAGTCAAGCGGCTGCTACTCCTGGTTCATTTGCAGTTGCCAGCGATGTGTTAAATGGCCATCTGTGATGGGGTGAGAGCCCCTGTAATGACTTCCTGTCTGGGAAGGAAGACTGGCGTGTAGGGAGGGCTGAGACACACAATCCGTTTGAAAACATGAAAGGGGCCGTTGGGAGTGGAAAAACAGTGGATGTTCACGCTTTCTTATGTGAAAAATGTCTGTTTGTGGGGCCCCTCTGAAGTAACAGTCGGCATGAATTCTCAAAGTGGGATGTTTGAAGTTTAAAATAGGGGATGCTGATTAAAGAAATCGGTCTTCTCCGTGACATTCCACCTGAAATCCATATCTGCTGTCTGTAACAGCAAGACAGATGTGTTTCATATTCTATTCCCAATGGGAAAAAATGGCACATTTCGGTGGCTTTTTGTTTTGAAAACACAAAAATGTCACTTTTATAGAAGACACTGAGATAAAAATGTCTTTAGTTTTTACTCACTTTAATTCCTGCAAGTACAATCAGTTGGTGATTATGATATATCAAATGTTAAATCAAAATATATAGGCATTGCAGCACTAAAAAAACAATTAACCTTAATTATACAACATTTTAATTAAGATCAAGACCAGACTGTTTATTGGCAGGTACACCTTGATCATCCAAGTCTTTAATTATTGTTATACAGCAGTTACAAATAAACGTGGGTGGTACTGAGTACGAAAAAGCAATTTATGTGTTAATACATCCAACTGTCTGCAACAACATCTGTAATGAGCGTGGATGTGGTGGTCCTTAAGGAGATGATGCTATGATTGAAGTTTGGTTGCCTTATGTCTTAGTTAATGAGTGGCCATGTCTATGTTTCTAGCGTGTCTTGTGTCAGTTTGATTAGTTTGGCTCAGCGTCCAAGAAGAAGAAAGGTACTGTCACATGTAGCCAATATAGTGAGGACCCAAATGCAAGACACCCAGGAGGCAGGCAGGTGGAAAAGAATGAAAGGCGACCTTCAGTGACAAAGCTGGAGTCCAAACGTGGGAAATATGAAATGGAAGAAACAAAAAGGCAGGTGGCAAAAAAAAAAAACCAAAAAAAAAAAACACACAAAGCTGGCAGGTGCAAATCAGGGAACTAGAAAAGTACCAAAATACAAAAACTAAATCAAGGACAAGCCAAAGAAACACTGGGAACACAAGGAACATGAGGAACACGAGGACTGAATTGGGGAAAACAAGACAAAGGGCAGAAAGTATTACAACATGACACACAGAAAATAAAACAGGAAATGATCACTAAACCATGATAATAATGTTGCAGAGACTCATCTCGTATTTCAAAGATGCACATACAAATGACAGAATGCTGATCTACACAATTTATAAAGATTCCATTATAAAGTTTGCCACAATAAAAGTATGCACTACACATTTAACATTTATCAGCATATTTGTAATTGTTTCTAGCAGATCATTTAAATTCTCATCTTGAGTTACACACTTTTATCTTTATTCGGTTCGATTATTTCTTTATTTGCCGTACTGACAAAATTCCTCGCACACATGCACTTAGCGAACAAAGTCTGACTCTGGTTCTGACAGGCATCATCAGTAAAATGTAGAATCCATTTAGCAGACAGACAGTCTTATATTTGCCAGCCGTGACAGCGTCGGCTGCTGTTTTCAGTTTGTGACTCTGTGTGTGTGTGTGTGTGTCATCATGGCAAAATATGCTCCTGGTGACACCTATCGCAGCACGAACAAACACGGAAATGATTTTGAATATTTTGGCAGGTGGTTTCTGTCTGTCTGCTACTTCAGCATCGCGGACAGCACCGTGGATTTATCAATACGCAGCAAATCAGCGCTTAATGCTATATAACAGTCTTGCAGAACCACTTGCAGTTAATTGTATTCATATGTGAGATATCATAGTTGTCATGAACAAACACAGCTGATGCTCCACTCTGTTGCTATTTGCGTGTCCATTCCGAAGCACCTCTGAAATGCGGAAGGTCTCCCCTCAGAGGGCATTTGCTGCTGCATAATTGCCCGTAATCATCTTTTCACCCGGCTCGCAGTGTAATTTTATAGCTTGACAGCTCTCTACTTTTGTGTTTCTACTTTCAGCACCATCAGCACTTCTGTGTTCAGGTTCTGTGGCAGTAATTTAGCTTTCACTCCAGATCTTTCACGCCTATCAGTGTGACTCATGATCTAAATTTAAATAGGATCGCCGCTATGACTGCGAAAGACGGATGGCGAATGTAGACTCTGTCGCCAAATGTGTTGTTTTCAGAGTCTGGATTGGGCCAAAGTGTTATTTGTAAGACGAGTTCATTTGTCTTGTCTCAATTTGCACTTGATAAGAATTGGCTGGAAAGCCTTTGGTTCATCATTCAGCTGATTTAGCTTCGGGCTAGTTCTGCTAAAACTTGCTTAAATGTGTTAAATGGAAGCAGGCAAATTGAAACACTGATGATTTTAATGCTCTGAATTAAATTAACACTGACGATTTTGCTTTCTTATCGACTTAAACTTTACCAAAATAAGGTGAGTGTATCTTCACATGCATCTGAGTGAGTGGGAGGAATCTTCTGCCCGCCTGATGCCGCCTGCACGGAGCTTATTCTGTCGCAGAGAGGCAAAGTGAGGACAGGCGCTGGCCGCGAGCGCTTTCCACTCAGCCATGAAAACTGTCCCCGCCGCACGGCTGTTTCGGAGTCTGCCACCAAATCAGCCCGCGCTAATGACACATGACCCCGGGACGGCGGCCCTCGGGGCCGGTCAGCGGCTCGCCTCTGTCATTTTGAGACCTCGCCACCCACCATTATACTGTCCATCTCTGTTGCCTTTCACTCAGTCTCGCGCACATACACAACAGTCCCTCAGAGCAAAGTGAACCCGAGGTGCTCACCTGTCTGGCTCCCGCTATTAGAGCAATGTTCTGGGTAACGGCAGCAGGATTTTTTATGTGTTTCTGATGTGTTCTGCAATATTGTGTTTTATTCATGTGTCTGAAGAGAACTGTGACAACGCTTTCTCATTTAAAAACACTAACTTGACTATATTTAAGACGGCAATTAGGCAGCAACCACTTTGGCTGCATTTTAAAAAGCCAGTGTGACATGGAGTTATCTCCTCTGCTGAATTGAAGTCAATGGGAACACCGAAAACAAACTTTACCCTTGGAGTACAATGTCAAGTGTTTTCTGACAAGAAGATAAGTTCTTTTTTAAAGCGTCTTTGTGGCAGTTTTTAAAAAAAAAGGCATTGTCATGCACAAAGTCAGCCCGAACCATTAATCTGATTCCATGATTTAAAATGTGCCTTCAGAAACCCGAGGACACCACCAACTCCGAGGCCACAATCAGGATATTTCCTAGTCACCCACAGCACCCAATTACCGTCATTTACTCGCCAGGGTTGATAGTGTGGTGATGAATGCCAGCCACCAGCTGCTGAGGACTCTAGCTCTCAAAACCCACAATCTAGTCAGTACTCAATTTTTCTCCTCCCGCTCCTCTTCACACAGTCGGATGCTAAATGATTTACAGCGGCGCCCACCGCTGAACAAAAACCAAGTCACATATGGTCGCAAGTCAAAAAAAAAGAGACACAAATAACAAAAGAGTCTCATCACGCTGCATGCACAACATATTATGTCTTTTTGTCTTACTGCAGTTGACATCACATTACATAAAAAGCCACTAAATGATAAGTGCATTCATCTATGGACTGAATCACTGTGATGTCGAGCAACAACAACAGTTACTTCTGGGTAGAAAGCAGGCCGTCGATTTGCATTGTGGAGATTTAAACATATTTAACTGTGTTGTCATTTTCAGCCATAAATGTAACATTTAAATATATATAATATAAAACTAACACTCGCTAGTTTTGGGGTAAACTCAAGCTGTACTCTGTGGCAGGTAAATTAGGTATGCAACATAACATATTGTAGTGAAAGTTTTGTTATTAATAAGATATGACACCATCAAACATGTATTTGAGATGAATTAGGTGTATGTACTTTGAAGTAACATCTTTAAAAAAGCCGGTGAAATTGTATGGAAGCTAATGTGTGTTGCAGGCGTTTTCTACCCAGAAGTCACAGCAAACACACATTGTGATTTGGATCATAGGAACAAGTGAACCATGTGCATCCCTCCCACAACCAACAGTGTGTATGTTCTAATTAGACTGGCTATTATGTAGAGCTGCGACGATTAACCGACTATTTGATTAGTTATCAACTATTAATTGATAATCAATTTGTTAGCTTCTTAAATGTGAATAGTTTCTGTTTCTCTTTCCTCCTCTATGACAGTAAACTGAATATCTTTGGGTTGTGGACAAAACAAGACATCTGAGGACATTTTCACCCTTTTCTGATTAAAGTCCACACAACTAATTGATTAATCAAGAAAATAATCAACAGATTAATTTACAAAGAAAATACATGAAGAAATTGTGACATTTACCTCAGCCAACACCTCCTAAAAGTTACATTTTTATAAAACCATTTTGACTCCGTTAAAAAAAACATTCACGCACTGCCACCACAATCACTCAATGTTATTATTACAGCTGCAGCTAAAGTATGATGGATGTAGACTTAAGATTGAATTGAAACCAGGTGTTTAAGGGGCCTTCTGCACCTCTACCATATGCTGCATTTCAATGGAGCTACACCGGACACTGCTGTTGATCTTTCCCCAGTTTAGTTCAACATAAGTCAGCATTGTGTTTACTGCAAAACAGGGCTGCACAACATGGTATAAATATCATAATGCGAGTAATTCAACAGATATTAGTACAGTGATATGATTCACAGTTAGTGGGAATGAACATTTTTGCATCACAACATTCATTGAAACTATTAAAATCACGATGGTGCGACATTTGTTGGGCTCTGCACCAAACAAACACGTTTCCTTACATATGAGGAACGAGATTTGTATGACCGAGCATCTCTGCAGCACAACAGTACTTCATTGTAATGCTGGTTTGTCACACATTCTACCCTTATCAACAAAAAAATACAGCTTTTTCAATTTGGACATTTGAGCCATATTGCGATTTTAATAATATTTCAATTAATTGTGCAGCTCTACTGCCAAATGTAATTATTTGTGCAAAAAATAAAAAATAAAAAAATGTATTTAAATGTGGTCTGTTGAAGATTGGGTTGCGGAGGAAGAGCTGCAAGCTTTCATGAATGTCTTTGCTACTGGTCGCAGATAAAGGATCCACGGAAAAACAAACCTCCAGTTAATTTATTTGATTGTTTTGTTTTTGCATTCTCATCTCATCGTTTCGGCTCTAGACGCAACACAAACGCCCTTTAAATACAAGAATACACAAATATAATAAAATATGAATGACAGTAATAATTGTATGCAACAAACAGAAACTCTGGAAAACTGCTGTCACTGTTTTGCATTGGGACATTTAGTCATAGGGCTGTCAGCGGGATGAAACCGGTCCCCCAAGGCCACCTTGAGAGGGAAGGTGAGGCAGGAGGAAAAGCGTGCACGAGAAGAAGAAACGTAATGACAGCTGTGCAAAAATAGCAAAGCCCAAAAAACAGAAGCGCCTTGTAAAAATATCAGGCTCATAATTAATAACTTCACGCATATTTAACATCCTCTTTATTCATGAGCACCTGCTTCCATTGACCCAAGGGGCACGCGCAATCACCCTGCGTTTTAAACATTTGCAGTTGAGACGAGTTTCTAGAGTCATCTAAGAACGCTTGACATAATTAGCTTTGACACTTATTCACATCCTGATGAATGATCCTAACTCTTTGTCGATAGCCGACGACATTTTAATAAGCCTACTGTCCGAGTCACATAAATATCATCCATCTTCGATTTCAGCCGGGGTAGCGCCGAACCCGAGGTAGATGGAGGAGAGAGCAACACGATGACCCTTTGTGGGCTAAAAAACAAACGTAATACCTTTACCCAACATACTACCCTCAGACAAATCCCACTGCAATTTATATTCAGGAGAAGAGAGAGATTACTCAGCGGACAAGAGTGCAGACCATGGGTTCAAATAAGACTCGCTGACCTTTGTTACATGTAATTCCTCATCCCTTTCTCCACCATCTTGTCTGCTCAAGGGTCTTGAAAAATATGTAAAAACTTGGGGGCAGATTTCTTTGTTAAAACTACACATTATTGTGTGTTTTGATTCCGGCCGGATTCGTTTTCAGGATTTGATAGCGCTCACTCATTGCTCTTGACCTTTTGCCACAGAACAAATTGCTTCGTGCTTCTGTAACTGAAAAAAAAAAAAAATACCCAGCTGCTCTCGGCCAAAAAAAAATACTGGGCTCAATGACTGGAAATATCCGCCTGATAGGGAATGAATGGAATGTTTTATCAGTGCTCAACACAGTCTGACACCAAAGACTCAAACAACAATGAGATAAAAATGGATGTATTGGTAAAAAAAAGTAGTGGTTTAAGTGCTCCATTTTGCTGCTTTGAAGTGAAGTTGATGTAGGGGCCTCTGATTACATCTGCATATGAAATCTTAAAGAGTATTTTGACGTGAGGTAGGAAGTCAAAATATTGTTGATACTACGCTGACTGAAAATTGATTAAAAAATTGTCTGACGTTCACTTCCTTGGCATGACTTAGATGAAAAGATTGATATCACTCTCATATCTGTGCACTCGATATTCATTATAAAACTGGAGATTGCAGCTAGCTTGGCACAAGGATCAACTTTGAGCACATGTAATGCTCAACAAATAACATGTTTTACAGTCGGTTGTGTTACCAGTGCAAGCATTGGCCGGGAAATAGTCCCATGCATAACCCCGTAAAACCACAAATTGATTTTACACATCGATTTCTGCAAAGGTGAACAAACATGTTTCCCAAAATATCGAATTATGCCTTTTACCAATAACTTTTCACAATCCAACAAGCCTTGCATCGCTGGTTTCTTATCTTATAATGGCCTTGAACAACTTAGATATTGAATCCACTAAGATTTACCAAAACATCCTTTTATTAATAGTGATCAGGTCATCATGACCCAGCCAGTTCCTTTGCCTGTTGTCCCCGGTGATGCTCAAGACACATTTTCTCATATGTTCTGGTCACGTCCATTGTTACCTGCTCTAAATGGCTCTCTTGGGATTTTTGTAGGCGTCACAATTTTTGGCTTGACATGTCTCCCACAGTAACATAGCAGATCATACACTCAGTTATTAACCACTACTCTTGGGAAACAGCTCGGCACAAGTAAATTTCACAACTTCACACATGTTGCGTTGATTGATTATGGATATGAGTTACAGAATTATTAAACGCATTTTTTATGTCTCCACTTGCACAGAGAGATGGCTCGCCAGCTGCATTTCGCAGCATCAAACCGGATGCACATTGGTCATTTTAGGAGTTTCACTCACCAAAGTCCGGGCTTCAGTCCACTATCGTATTTCCCAATTGGGTTGTCCACTTAAAACATCCGGTTTCACACGCGCACACACACACACACACACACACACACACACACACACACACACACACACACACACACACACCTGCAAAGAATCCATCTTACTGCTCCAGCTGGGTCTAATATTTAATTCAGCAAACATAATTAATAAGTTACTCACAGTAATAAACCTTATATTTGCATATTTCTCTTGAAGCTGTTATTTCACTATGTTTTACCATTGTATGGGTTATAATCCTTTAACTAAAATGATGTATAGTTCACACAATTACAAAGATGCTGACAAACATAAAGAAAGACAAACATGTACAATAAGATATACTTATTCCCTTCATCACAAACTCTGGGTATCAGTGCTGGTTCACCTCAGTTGTGACCCAGTACTAGATTACATGCAGAAGGTTTTGGCTACTGTGTTCACACTGGAAAAGTAATGGCTACAACATCTACTGGATTCCTGCATGTGCTGTTTATGCACAAAGGGAAAGGATGAGCTAATCTGGGAGCGTCTCATGGCTGCAAAGCATTATAATGAACTGTCGGTTAGAAATAGATGAAGTCAAAGATTTCAGAAAATATACTTTTTTTTTTTTTTTTACAAAAGTTATTTAAAAGTCATTTTTTAAAAAGTCATTTTTTAGACATTAAAGTACATATATTTTTTGTACAATATGAGCGAACTATGCCTAATGAAGCAAGCTGTCATATAAGTCCAAAGTCCAAAAATAAAAGAAACAAAAAGGCAGGCGGCAAAAAACCCAAGAAGTGGGCAGGGGCAACTCAAAGAGCTAAAAACAGTATAGAAATACTAAAACATAATAAAGTACAAACCAAAGAAGCACTAGGAACACAGACAGGAACACAAGGAACACAAGGATAGCAGGACTGAAGTGGGGAAACCATAACGGACGAACTGACAAAGAGAGAAGGGAAGACAAGGACTTCCATACACAGGGAGTGATAACAGGTGAGCAGGGAAAAGGCGGAAAAGCAGACAAAGACAGGAAGAAAACACATGGAGCAAATACACAGGAGGATAATCAGGGACAGGTGAAACCTATAGGGACAATCACAAGGGAGGGAAAACAAAACTAAGGGTATGATTAATGATTTACCCCATCTACTTTATTGATTTTTTGTTAACATATGCATTCTACTTTTGATGCCATCGACACACAAGTTGGGAAAGCTCAGTCACTCACAAGCAAGGATGGGGCTCAGCATTCTGTTTTTATTTTTGACCTTGTTATGTTGTTATTATTATCTTCTTTTGGATTCAGGGTTATAGAATATAGGCTGGAACTCGAACACTGACTTGTCACAGCAGGAGAAGCACAAGTTATTAACATTCACAATGGCTCCATTTAGGTGAAGGCCGACACAGCAGGCCAGCGTGCACAACAGGGCCATCAAACTTCTACACATTAATGAAATTCAGCCATTATTACTTTAAACTTGGGTATTTTTTCCCTGATACATCATCTCAAAATGTCGCTGTGAATGATCTATTGTGCGGTACTGGCTAACTAGGACACTTAAATAGAATAAAACCATCATTAATGTCATTACCTGTGGTTTTTCCTGCTACGACATGTCAAAATGTCTAATATGAAAAAAAGGCTATCGACTAATTTTGGCCTGAGAAGTGAAATAAATGAATGCTCCAGGGAACAGTATTCAGACTATTTCACACTGTTCTAATTAATTTTCAACCTTTTTTTTTCATTGTAACATCCCTCATGAATTCTAGCCCTGATGCTTTAATCCTTTCCAGACAGCATTGAGTACCTACCAATCAAACTCAACCCCAAAAGCATATTCTAATATAAATCTCACAATTACTGACATTTTCTCCCAAAGCTACAACTGTTTCTACTGCAAGGTCACAGATGGAAAACTATGAACATTACCAATAAATGCATTATATCAAAGTGATCATTTGGGGAATGATATAATATGAATAACTGGCTCGCAGCCCTGCTACTTGTACCTGTTGTAAAACACCGTTAAACTTTAAGAATATAAAGCTGTAAAGGGCACCTCCAGTGAAGTGGCAGCTAGTTTTGTCCCTGCTGTGCTTATCACTGTCCTTGGTCTTTGGATTTATCATTGTAATATCACCACCTCTCTGCTGTTTGCCCAAGCTGAAATGGCAGATGTTTAAATGTCGCTACAGATGTCTATGAGAGGGATTTAGCTATGTGAGACTATTCGAGTCGTGTACAAACCCTCAGTCACTGTGTTCGCTCACTCTCCAAGTCTTTGTAGTGCTGGTTTTCTATCCACGTTCACAGCTAGTTAATCGCCGTTAATTACACTCACCTGGCATCCCAGGTGTAAATCAGCCCTGTTTGTAGATGGGTGAAGATGAATGAAAAGCAGCACAGCTGTGAATGCTTCGGTTCAGAATTAAAAAAAACACCAATGTAAACTTCTACCAAGAGGAAATTAGTCATTCCTCTGCAACACAATCCATCTGTGACGTTCAGGCCATTGCAGGAGCTATTTTGGGATGGCGTGTTGCAACTTACTTTTTTTGGTACACCTAATTTCCTTCACGCTGCCTCATCTACTCCCCCAGTTTGTGATTATCTACTTTTTTCAGCGTCTTGAGAGCACACTTGAGCTAATTTGTGTTGCAGCTCAGGTGCTGCCTCCGTTAAACATTTCATGACAGACGACTGTATAAATCATAGGCAGACGGGGTGGTTTCAGTCCAAAGGCAGATCAAAATCAGATGTTTCTTTTGATTGAAGTTCTTGTCAAGTTGGTAGATACCATGTGACCATATCAGATTTATGAGTTCATTGAGCTACTTGTCAGTCACCTGGTACACAATCAGTGGTCAGTGCCTTCCAAAACAGTTCAATCATTATTGCAAAAAAACTAATTTCCTGATGTTTGGTAAGGTTTAAGTGCACTTATTAAGGTTTAGGAAAAGATCGTGATGCAATTGTAGTCATGGTTGAAAGAAACCAACTGCCAATAGTAAACGGGGAACAATCTCATTGGTCGAAGTCCAACCTCATTAATCCCTCAGCCAGGTAAGTAAATCATTTTGGGACATTTGATAAAACAATTAACAATTAACAATTGTATTCATAAGAGAGATTATACGGACTGGACCATAAGAAAGCCAATGGAAGCATGGCATAAAGCCCACAATTTATTGTTCGCAGCATTGTTCATCCAAACATCACATCACATCACATCACATCACATCAGTTACAGATAAATGGCTGTTTTTTAAATATACTTGCCAGGAAGCTTGTAAATTGTTTAACAACTGTACGTTGTGTTTAAGTGGAACGTCACAACCCGTGCTTATAACTTTGCCATCACGGGGCTTGTTCTTTATGACTACGTGTTTCGCATGTTGCTCCATCAGATTCACTCTGCTTCATTGCCAACAGGTGCTTCTCTGAGTAATCAGGTGCTGATTAGCAGAGTTATTATTGTAAATAGGCAACTTCTGCTTCTGCTTCCACATTGTGAAGAATCATAATAAGTAGTCTAGAAAGCAACTACTTCTTCAATATCTCCATTAGGTATGTTGCTAACAATTAACTTCCTTGATGTTTCAATTCCTCTCACGCAGGCTCAGAACGTACAAGCCAGTTGGCCGTCAGCTGAAGTCATTGCGGTATGCTCAAGTGCGGCTTTTTGGCCAATACACAGGCAAAGTGATGCCTGTGTATTGGCCCTCAGTATCCAGCATTGTTTCATTAGTCATCGGAGAGACCTCAGACGAACTTCTATTAAAAATCCGTACCACTACTTTGATGTATTTTGTTACATATGGCTTCATATAGAACTGCCTTACTATCTATAGAGCAATTTGGGAGATAATGAGCAAAAGAAATAGTGAAATAGTCTCACACTCTCCCGGGCTATCTTCCAGTGACAGGATGTATTTGGAACACACACTATCGCTGATTTGGGATAAGCTGACTGGAGCACTGTTTGTGGTGTTTACAGAGAGGGGTAGAGGCAAAATACAGAATTTACAGCTCTATGAAAGGGCAACAGCTATGCAGAGAGGCAAACATACCGGGAGGTCTGTCTTTGTAGCTGGTAGCTCTCTGATCTTGGTGCAGCCGCGAGGGCAACCTCAAAAAACACATCCAAGGCGCAGGGGAGCTGTAATGCATTGACTGCTTTTTTTTTTTTTTTATCTTTGCAGCCATGTCATAATATAGGATTTTTTATCTTCTACACTACTTCAGCCTCTTTTAAACAGTCTTTTTCTTCAACAGTGCCAGGATCAGTTCTGGATCCCTCTTTGTACACCAGGTGAGAACTAGGCCATATGTGACACCACCTCCCCTTGCACTACTGAGCATTTAGAAAAAGGAACAATTTGCAGCGGTAATTTTGACATTATCGCCATAAAATTTCGATGATGTTGCTCCGTGTTTTTTCTCCAAGAACAAGCGATGAAAGCTAATTTATTTTGATGGCCTAGACAAGCACTCTGTGGTTTAATCCCCTATTTCATTTTGTTTTGCTTTGTGTAACAGGAGGCAACAAAATATAGTGAGACAGAGCGAAACAAGAAGGACTCCTGGGGGGTTTCATGTAGGCCAGTATATGTGGGCTAAACTGTGGGAGTCTGAACCACCACCGGCCCACCGATTTCATGTCCAATTTACAGATTACAAATTAGCGCCACATATCTTTGTGAGTGGGTTGGCCACATTTACATATATTGTCGTAGCTCTAATATTACTTTGCTCCTCTCCCTGCAACAGCCTGGAGACAAATAATTGTATAACTCCTGATTTTTTACAACATCCCCGCCAGACAGTAAAGGTACAACATATTCCCATACAAAAATGTCATGTGTTATAGATGTCATAGGATATCAAAGTCCCCAAAGGACAATAATGTCACTATAGGGTCTTATAATAAGCTTTATTTTCAGAGAAATTGCACAGCAGGTACCCTGCGTGTCACCCAACAGCCTCTCACCCTATCAGCCCCCCCGTTGATTATCTTGAACCATAAATAGCATTTAAAATGTATTTAATATTCACTCTACAGATACCATGGCAACAGCTGTCTTCTACAGTGGTATTAACGGTGCTCCTCCACTGAAGTCACAAGGCTGATGGTGACAGTGGATGCTGGTGCAACGTGGGCTCCACCTAGTGGTACAAAATGGAAACAGCAGAGCTCTCACACATACTGCCAGAATGTGCATTTGGTCAATCCATTGATCATTTAATACTGTTATCTATAACAATGGCCCATCTTTAAGAAGCAGCAGCCTCCATTCAAGGGGCTTTGCAAACTCCAAAGTCCACAAATCAGCCATCAAAGCTTACTAATCAGTGCCCAGAGCCCTAACCATTCTATGATGACTATATTTAAAATATATTTTTACCATTACACATATCCTTAATGAGATTTCATTGTGAATTTCCATGTCCAGTCTTGTGTCCTTCTAAATTCAAATACATAGAAACAAAATGAGAAGTTCAGAGATGAGCTACTAAACTAAGAGATGTCAAATGAAGAGAGGTTAAGAAAATTACAATTGTAACCTCTTGTATAAAGCAGACGAAGAGAAGAGACTAATGTCTATAAGTGTGTTCACAAGACATCAGTGCTCAGACTGGGGAATGAGTTTGGAGGGAAATTATCCCCCTTAAGTGTTTTGCTGAAGAGAAAAAAAACACTTCACACTTCCTGCTGTAACAGCAAGGAATGAGCTTCCAGAGGATGACCTTCAGTTCACTCCTTTATAGATTAAAGAAATTCTCCTCACAAAGGATTTTTTGTGCAATTTTGTGTAATCAGCAATTTTAGGTGCTTATTGGCCTAGTTGTGTAATTACAAGTCTCACCAGCTGCTCAATTCAACTACCTGACATTAAGAGCAATGCATGAACACCTTAAAAGTAGACTTGAAACATAATAATCAAAACAGGAAAATTGCGTAGGTGATGTCTGCTATAAACACCACAGATTAAAAGGAGCTCCAACTTCCTGTTTGGTTTAAAATATGGAAAAAGCTGTTCTTTTCTAAATGAAAACAGAGATCAAGGGTACAAGACCAGAACACACAGATGAACAAGTCTTTTGCAAGTATAAAGTAATGACTTTATTGAAATTAAGGGTCTATTTTATCAAAAATCTTCAAGTTTTCAGGACAAACAGCAACAGTGCAATCAGAGACGAGGACAATTCCCAATAAACTAGACAAACATAAAACATAACTACAGTGAAAACACAACAAAGGCCACAATTTCAAGTATTTTGAATAGTAACAAGGACATATATACACAAACACCCTTATTATTAGGTAACAAGAACAGCCATTTCATACTTTAAACATTTCAATGGTCAATGCAAAAGTTATTCCATACAAAATACTAAAAATATACATTTTAATTATAATGCTAACTCAGCATTTCTCACAATGTGAATGTTCTTCTGGAAAGAAAATAGTTTGTTTCTAAAGCTGTTCGGTAACCAACAATGAATACATTATGAGGCAAGGCCATGCAACAATCGTTACTCTCGTAACAATACTTTCCAGTTGATGTGAAAATGCAATGTGATTAAATAAGAGGTTTGATTGCATTTTCAACCATTTAAGAAGCGGTTCCCATGACCTTTTGAAAGCTGCATTATCTGGCACTTATTACATTTTCAGTTCCAACGCTGCCCTTTGGAAGGAACCATGTCAAACGTTTTGGCCCAGAACCACACAAATCATTTGGGTCATCTATGAAGCACATTTTCACTGGGGAGTAGCCAGCTGGTTACATAGTGTTTCTCATGTTATTTTGTGTCCATGGGGGAGTCATCAGCACATCCCATAACCCTCTGCAACTCCTGGATACAGGGCACAATAGACTGGCTGTGCGACTGAGCCATCTTCAACCTGAGACAGAAACAGAAGATTCATGGGTTAGAAATTTCTAACTAGCAAAATAACTTTATCATCTCCCTCGCAATGCAAGTAACCATCATTTTAGGTTTGTGCTCCTGATTTTACTTTAGCTGCTCAAATTATTTAAATGAGTGAAAAGCATCATACACAAACATGTTATACACCCCAGTGAGAGCTGAAGTAAACTCCTAGGTGGTGAACATTCTAGAAAGGCAAAGACACCCAGCTGAAGTTCCTCAGGGGATGGTTTACCAACCCAGAGCTAAAAGGCGAGTGAACTCACATTCAACAGGTGGCAAGCGAGGACTCCACTAGGATGCCCATGTTGCATTGCTTCAGCTGGATAATAAAGTCAGCAATTTGTTGCCAACATGTCAGCAAAGAGAACGGAGTGAACCGACACCACAGCACATTAAGTTTGTCACAGTTTGAGCTGTGAATAGGTTTTGAGATTTCGCTGCACTGTAGAGGTCAAAAATGCGAAAACAAATATGGGCCGTAATAAATGATATCCCCAGCAAGGTTGGCTGCACCCTGATATCCCCAGTAACCTGAGTCACCCCATTTCACTTAAGGATCAGGTTATTGTGGGCAGCGTGCTGTAAACAGCTTATTATGCAACAAAATGAAGGAAATTAAGTGACTTGATTGGGGTACAGGCACATTGCTGATCATCTTCTATGCTCTGTCGCTTTTCAGATGTGTGCATGAAGGCAAAACACCGAGATAAATTAAATTACGCACCAAAATAATAAAAGACCGACTGAAAATGTCACATTTTAATTAAGGAAACAAACTGAGGTGTTTACATGATAATTTCCTTGCTGAGTATTGCCTCAATCCAATCATAATGATATAGAATAAATGTTGACACGCTACCAATGTGTGTCTGGTTCACAGCCGTACCTTCTGAGCAGCTCGCGTCCTCTGATGGGTTCAGGGTGGTAATGCTGCAGAGCAGTGAGGCTGTGAGCTGCCAAAATGCTGTAACACTGTTCTCTCAGCGCATTATGGTTCACAGTGTCCCACTGCGGCAACTCACTGGTGTAGCGCCACGCCATCAGTGTGTGTTCCAACACAGCGTCCCACTCTTTGTTCCTCAGAAGAACCTGGCCCCACTCTTGACACGAAACCTGAGGGGGAGGATAAGGAGGTATGGATTAGGATGACACAATTAAAACACTCAGTCTCACAGGAGTAACATTATGAGCAGTTTTTAATACATCTGTGAGAAAAAAAATTCCCTTTATGAAGAAAAAATAAAGCTCAATTAGAAAAGAACAGCAGGGGTGAGCTGAAAGAGCCAACAATGCCTCTTTAAAGACTAAAATAAAACCACATTCCTGAATCCAAGTAAAAGTAAATCATTTGGTTTCCACAAAGTGTCGCCATTAATGCCAACATGCCACAACACCACTGATACTCACTTTAAATGACACCAGGTGCGGATATGCCTTTCTGTAGCAGTGAGCGTCCCTGTTGGAGCCAAACCGCGAGTAGGGTATCGACCTATAAACATTGGTTTTCTTCAGCTGCAGGTCTTCCTGGAGATACTTCAGGTCTGACGCCAGGATCCTGGGCTCTTGACTCTAGGATGCAATGCAACACATCATATATTAGATTACACTGTATGCAGTGAAGGCTCAGAGTTGAGTTTTATTTTACATCTTGGATACTAAAACTCCACTCGGGATGAAAAACAACACATCCTTTTTTCTGCATTAATACACTCGTGTTAAAATGGGATGAATGGATACCTGTTCGACTAAGATGAGGGATCTGATGAGCTGTACAAGCTGCTGTTTGGAGAGAGGCGTATGGTGCTCATCCATTTTCTCACACTGCTCCTCTATCCCCCGACTCCACATGGCACCAAAGTCCACTGCAAAGAAAAAGGGAACATGATTAGGACAATGAACCAATAACAGCAGTAATTCAACTAACTGGGAACTAAACCCTAAAAACTCTGATATAAGCTTTCATATTCCCCAGCACTAAATGGCAAGAGAAACAGAAAACCACCAGTCTTTACACACTATTCTCACACTCAGTTTCTTTTTTCCATTTTCCTTCCTATAAAGTCAACTCCCAAAACTAAACCACTCAATAGTTTTGCAGGTAGGTCGACACTGGTTCCCCTTGGTTACTTACATGACTGGACACGCTTTGTGTTTGTAGCTGAGGTTCTCCCTCTTGGAGCTGGAGAAGGAGCCAGACGAGCACTTAGGATTTCTAGGTAGGACCTCCTCATTCGAGCTGTGGGAGGAAAAAAATACAGAAAATCAAAACTTTGTTCGCTTTCTAGGGACAGCAGTTCGTGTTATTATTTCATAACCTATTCCTGCTACACCCAGCACAAGTCTCAACGTATCCATCGACTGTCAGCTACATTTTCATACGCACTTATCCACGTTAAGGTCACTGCTAACATGTAATGTGTTATCGGCTAACCTGACTGTTATTCCTGTGGGCGCGCGCTTGTGATAACATTAGCATGATAGCAAAGTGGCGCCTCCCGTCACAAAGAAGTTACAGCTAATGAGAAAGAAAGCTGTCATATTTCAACACTTACCTGCAATTTTAGGCTGTGGAGCAGGTATTTCCACCAAGGCACGTCGTGGTTGGCACACAGCTGCCATTGCGACTTTCTAAAGTTTTTTGGAGCTAACTACCTGCTAGGTAGCCGGTGACGCTACTGTTAGCTGAACTTTAAACCCCACGGGGTGCACAACAATAACTTTTCCACGGCTGGAGTCGGCTTCTGCGGGTTAACTCGGCGGTCAGCAGCTCTTCCAGGGGCGACAACGCGGCAGTCGAGCTCGCTGATATCCACGTTAAAGAGAAACTAGGTTGTACTTAACTAAAAAAAAACTACAAAAACCCCCTCCGCGGGTGAAGCCTGCTAAAGTGTGGGACAAACTAACTCCTGTTCGCTCCGGGCGCCAGTACAATGCTGGTGAGGCGCGCGACACGAGTTGCCGCGCGGGCGTGGTCTGCCGCACGCTGCGACCTGATTGGTGGACGTCGCGGCGTGTGTGGAAGAGGCGCCCAATATGCAAATGAGGTCATCAGTGTCCCTCCCCCCACATCTCCTCTGCTGCAGTGGTGGGGGGGAAAGGTCACGTGAACACACGCATGGACTCACACCCCATAGTGTTAAATTCTTTATTCAGCGGTCATGTGATTCAAATCAGTCATGGACAGAGAAAGCTTTTTTGAAGGTTTAACTGCATACAATCTTCATTTTGTGTCTTACAAGAATCCTGATCCTGCAAAAAACACATTTAAAACTCATATTTGTATTGTTTTCTTCATGTTATGCTTGCTTCTCAGCCTGGAACAGAGCAACCTGTATGAGGTATCTTTTCTCCTGCAGAAGGATGCTTGTCAAAACAGGAACCTGAAGGGCAGCTTCTCTGAGGAGTGAAATCAAACAGTTGTTTCAAAATCTCCTCAATTTAAACACAATAGGCCAACAGAGAGGCATGAAGTCCAGGACCATCTGCAGCTCTTTTGTTGTCACGGACCCTTGATACTGTTAAAGATCAGCACATTTAAACTTCCTTCCTCCACTGCTTCCTGAATGCCTATAATAACTAGCTATATGACACAAGTAAGAGAAAGTGGTTTGAAAAGTGGATGTGTCATTCACCAAGTATCTGATCTTTCAATGTGAACTGCCTCACCAATTATGTGCAATAATATTATACATTATGCTGAGCTCTGATGTAGCAGTTTTATGAAAGTGACATTTAAATTATTGGCTGCTGTATTTTTATTCTAGGATGGACTCACACTCAGAACTTGCCGGTGCTGACTGTATTCTACAGTGAAACATTAGAAAGACAAAAGACACATAGTCAGAGACACAGACATATCTGTAAAATGTTTTTTAATAGATTGGTGGATCATTGAAAAAAAACAAAAAAACAAAACAGGAATTGAATTTCTTGTCAAGAGGCTGTGCCTTGATACATAGTGTGGAATAATAAATCATTCAAGCACAGAACTTATTCCAAAACAGATGATAATAAAACACAATAACTTAAAAATAATCGTATAATTAACACAGCAGTCAATCTGAAACAATCTGCATAAATTATTATTTCTCTTCTAAATTCTTAATATCTTAGTATTATTATAGTTTTATATATTTATTTTTTTCGGGGAATATTTTTTATATTTCCTCTTATTATTCTTGTCTGAAAATAATCTATGTGGTAAAATATGAAGCAAGTGGTAAATGCAGTGCAATTCTAGTGTCCCTGTATTTCCAACATTTCTAATAAATGTTTCTCTCTTCTTCCAAAAAAATAACAAACAATTAACCTGCATTGCAATGCAACAGGGATGAAATCAGTTCACTTTTACACAGTCATTCATAAATTCAAGCTAATATTTATCGTGTGAATAAAATCACTGGACTGACAGTGAAACATTTTTACTTACATTTCTACAGGTAAATTATTAGAATCACAACTATAAATATCTGTAGTAAAACTGCACTTTTATGAACTGATTGAACTAAAAAGTGAATTAACTCCAGCCCTGTACAATATTAGAGCAAATGAAACTGAAACTCAATGGCTCCTTGAAACTGCTACGGCAAACAATATAATTATATTGTATTTATGTACATTATATACATCTTTTAAATAAGTTACATAATGCACAGGTAAAAGGGTATCTATTAGGTACATATCATATTACAACGTTCTGTGACAGTATGGCTTTGTAAATATACATTACAATATTGTCATCAGAAAAAGCAAGTGCAGTCAGATATGACTGCCTTTCAGCATCTTACTAATCTTACAGTATGAGTTTTATGTAACTTTAACTTTGAGTGTAACTGCAACGAGTCGTACACTTTATAGATTTTTATATGGAGCCCATCCAGACCTTATATGAAAAATATATGACTCTTCCAGCAGACTCAAAAATAGCAAAATGCTTAAAGACAGACGTATGCTGACTGTGTAGGCCACACTATAAAGCATAAGGAGTAGCCTCTACTTGCTAAGCAGCGTTTTAAGGGAGCGGGTGAGTGCGTTAGCAATGGCCGACATGGTACTCGAGTGGCGGACCAGGGCTTTCACGCTGTGCTCCCCTGGTGCTCCAATGGTGGCAGCCTCTGCTGCTTTGAGCAAACAGATATAGTTCATAACAACCTCATCAACCTTTGCCACAACCTCTCTCTGTTGATGTGAGGCCGAGGCCCCGAGACCCCTAACCAGACACATACAAGCTTCACAGAGACAGCATAGCACCTGGAAGCTACAGGTCACAGCTAGCAGCATCTCCTCAGGACTGCTGTGGGCCTGTGCCATCCGCCGGCATGCCCGGCCTAATTCTTTCGACTCAACAGAGAGGAGCTGCTTGTACTGGGACACGTCCTGGAGAGGCATCTGGGGTCCGCGGTCGCAGCGACCTATGCTGGATCTCACCAGTGCGATGAGCTCACTGGCATCACGGCGTACGTCAGTGAAGCCAGATGGGAAGCCATACATGCGGTCCTTCAGTGCGTTGATTCGTGCGAGACGGTCACTGAAGCTCATGTTATTGAGGACCTCCCCGTACAGCTGCTCCCCAGCTGCATCCACTGCTGAGCCACAGGGCAATATGGCTGCAGCTGGATCATCGTGATCAATATCGCCACGGCTTCGTCTGGGCCTCTCCCACTCAATCTCATCGTCTTCACCCTCGCTCTTACGTTTAAAGAAACAGTAGCTAAAAGGTCCATTGCATCTCCAGGGGCTGTTGTCCAGTTTCTGAGAGCCCTTCATGTGTTTAGCATCTTTTTGTAATGGAAATGCCACAGACGCCCTTCTACTGTCGACCCTATTGCCTGTAGACCAGCACGTGGTATGGGAAGATACAGAGCCCTGGGAATAGCTCTTGGAGAGCCGCTTCCTTGTTGGCCTCCGCTGGACTTTGGTCTCACCTTGCTGGGGCACAGATGGCGACAGGGGCTGCTGGCTCCGGCTTCGGGTGGGCTTATCAAACAGAACTTCCACACTGCCAGAGTTGGCAGTCACATTGCTGGAGCTGCGTTTGAGCTCCCGGCCTCGTTGCAGATTATTGCTGAAGGGATCTGTCTGGAGCAGGGTCGGGGTAACAGCATGAATGTGGTTCTGATTCTGCCGGGACTGGATGGAATGGATGGAATTCTGCGTGCATCCTGAGTTGCTGGAGCTAACGTTGGCTTGCATGGAGAGAGGCAATGGAGGAGGGGGTGGGGGAGGTGGTGGAGGAGGTTGAGATTGTGGGTTGGGAGTCGGAGATGTAATGCAAGCCCTATTAGCAGTAGATGTCTGTCTGATAAAAGCTGAAGGATGGTCTCCCCTTCCTAGTGAGACGGTGTTGAGGTCTGCTCGTTGACCACTTACACTGGGGGCAGCAGAGAAACAAAGAGAATCATTAGGACGAGAAGACGGACGAACGGCATGCTTTGCTCTCGGGTCTGATCTGAACCAGTCCTCTGTGGTGCTGCTAGGTTGGCTTCTTGACCGAGGTGGGGGGCGATTAGTGGTACCCCCACCGTCACGGTTTCCACCTGGAATAAATCCACCATCACGGCTGATACAGCCCTCTCTCTTATACAGTGACATGAAGTGCTCTGGGTCCATACCACTCCTCTCTAGTTCACTTTCCAGGCCAGAAAAGGAGCTCCTCCTCTCAGCAGTAGCTGGCCTGTAATCTAGAGTTTCATTCACTCTCTGAGCATGCATGTCAGGACTTCTCTTGAGTTTGGCAGGAAGTGTGGCTGAATGGTATGACCGTTGATTTTTATTTGCCAGCTGCATGGTGGCTGTATTAGGGTTTGCTATATTTGGACTGAGGAATGGGGATGATATGGAGGAAGGCATACATGGGCAGCGAGCAATGGTATTCCCCCTATTCTTAACCATTTCGACAAGCTGAGGGTTGCTAGTGATAAAGCGCCTGGTGTCCTTTTTAACTGCCCCTCCCATGCCTGCACTATGCAGTTTCCCTCCCTGATGCATCTGGCTGACTGTTAGATAGTTAATCAGCTGTCTGTAGGCCTCACTGCCCTCCTTCTGGTTCAGCCCCTTGAGACAGGCCTGTTGTTTAGCATGCAGGTCATTGTTGGATCTTTTGCTTCCAGTACCTGTGGTCTCTTTATGCTTAGACGGTGTGGCTGAAGAAGGGCGCCCCGGTTCAGCCCCTGCAGCGGGAGGGTGAATGTTGGGCAGCATTTTCCGAAGGAGGGCGGGGTCTGCGTGAGGGTGGAGGTCCTTTCCCTGAGTGCCCTGGACAGGGATGCCACGAGGGATTCCAGGTTTGTTATCGTCATAGTTTAGCACCCTGAGTAATGAGGAGGAGGAACTAGAAAGTGGGTGCCTTTGCAAATGGTGGTGTTTTGATTCAACTGCACCAGGGCCAAGTGGTGAGTCAGTTGGGGTGGCACAGGCACTACTGTTCGTGCTGCCCCCAGCATCAAGGGATGAG
Source organism: Pagrus pagrus (assembly GCF_965226575.1). NCBI lineage: Eukaryota > Metazoa > Chordata > Actinopteri > Spariformes > Sparidae > Pagrus > Pagrus pagrus. The sequence goes on along the minus strand of NC_140206.1, from coordinate 14,021,567 downwards.
CACAGAGAACCCTGTAGTGAACTGTGGGCTTCTCCTTGCAAATTTGAAATCCTTTTCGCTAGATGGTACTCACACAACCGCGCAACACTCTGCTGTCTAGAAATCGGCTGATGGTCACTGTGTACGTCCGATCCCTGGTCAGACCCCCCTGATCTGGATTTTTTGGTTGGGGACAGCAATGACGCTACAACTAAGTGTTCATCTTGCTCGACCGCTGCAGCGCCGTTATCTGCGTTACAGTCCCCCATGTTGACAACATCTAACATATGATCAGAGGTAGAGGAAGGAGGGCGGGGCGCTCTGTGATGGTCACGGGGAATGCTGTTCATCGCAAGGCCCTCAGCTGCACAATTTTCTGCCGAAAAAGCGTTCTGCCTTCTTTGACCGTCCCCTCGCTCACAAAATGACGTGCGCTGGTCCATGTCAAGATGACTTCGGCTCCCGCTACTCTCGCCTCGATGCAAATCCCTTGTGCTGAAAGTGTTATATTTCCCGCTGGAGTCTGCAGACTTTTTGTGATGCTTGCCTCCTGGTGTGGTGGAACTCGGGCGCTGGAGAGTGGATGAGAAGTTAGTCTGGGACCTCACCTCCAAGCTGTTTGGCCCTGATGTTGCGGTGTCCAATAGGGGGCTCCGTCTCGGAGGAACTGCTGGAGGATGAAGGTGCCGTGTTGGACTACGGGGTTTCTTCTGTATTGTTCCTCCCGTACTGGGTGAGACAGGGAATTCTGTTTTCTCCTCAAGTAAAGGTTGGTACCCCTCCCTTGTGGCCACTAGAAGACGCATGTGGCTCTCACTGAGCCTGTGAGTAGCAGCCAGTTCAGAGATTTCAGTCATCTCTGAGGAGTTGGTCTCATTGCCAGAATCCGAGGACGACTCTGGGCTAAAGCCTCGAGATACGTACACCCCTAAAAGATGAGAGAGACAAAATTAATTATAGGTAATTTAACTAAAAGTTATCTTCTGTGTAATGTGTACTGTATTTAATATTACACAGAGTTGTGTAATAAGAAGGCACATTATACAAATGTATACAGGATTCTGTTCAGGTGTTGTGGATGTGTTTGGGGAGTGTGCTCACTTCTCATGAAATGGCTAGTGGTGTGCTACTTGCTTCAACATCAACATGTGTTTCCTCTAAAAACAGGCAGCTAGGAAGGGACTTGTCCCGGATACTGATTGGCGTTTATAGCAGCCAACAGCCATGGAGCTCCCAAAGGGTTTTTCCATACACATGTGCCGGCTTGGCTTGACTTGATTTGACTCGGCACATCAGCCCAGTGCTGCAGCGATTTGCATTCCACTGAAACAGGGCTACAAAAAGATGTGACGCTCTAGTCTTGAGTCGTGGTCAAAGGAATGGCTAAAAATACTCCTTCTCCCAGCTCTTACTACGATCGGAGAATAGCCACTAACAAAGCTCCATTAAGTTGATGACAAACCTGTTTTATTTGCAATAAATTAAAATAAAAGTCCTCAGTTGTTTAGTTATTTGAAAGCTTGAATTATTAAGCAGAAAAATCTGGAAATGTTGGGTATTCACCAGCAGTTACTTAACAGTGGCTCAGTTTGACTCAGTGTGGCCAGTAGTGCCGGTGGAAAATAACCCACCAGTGAACACAACCTGATCGGGACGATACAACACAGCCAAAGAGAAGACAGAGGCCACTTTGACGACAGGGAATACAGTACCAAGGTAGTTTTCTTGCAGGCTCCTGACACCCCTGAAGCTGAGACTTCTAACTTAGCTGCTTCTGGTAACTTTGTGTATCTGTCCTTCAGGAAACTCCATAGATCACCTTGGTACTGTTAACTAACCTTTGTCGTCTTTGGAGGTGTTCACTGAGAGGCTACTGGCTGGCAGTAGTTAGGAGTGACTTTCGCAACAAGTACAGCTATCTGTCCAGCTGAGGCAGAGTAGCCAGAGGACAGCAGGGGAAGTATATGTTTTATGGAGGAAAGTAAATATTTCCTCCATAAAATATGATTCAGTTTCACCAAAACAAGTGAAGTTATAAACCCTCAGTGATAAAGTTGTGTTTTTTTACAGTGGTCTGTGAGGCTCTGTTCCCCAGGAACACTGCGCTCTGGCAGTGTCCTCTCTTTTATACATCAGTGGCAGTGTCATAAAACTTACAGAGAGTGTTTATTGGACGTACAATGAATAATGTACATTTTTGTTCTTATAATTTTCCATGAAAAGAATACCTGGTATAGGTGAGATACAGAGCAAGACATAGGTAGTAAAAACACAAACACTGCTTTTGTCTTCATGGGAACTTTAAAGGGGACAAGAGGTCACTGAGAATTAAAGCTGGATGGTAGAGAGAAGGTGATTTATTTGGGGTTGGTTGCGCCGAGTAAAATGGACATAAAAAAAAGACATAAATGATGGTGGTCAAACATAACTGTGCTTGCGTTAGTATTCAACTGACCTGGGTTGTTACTGCTGGGTGGTGGCGGGGGAGGCCTCTGATCAGAGACAGACAAAGCCTCCAGTGCCTGTAGAGTATTCACGACTGCATTCTCCAGCCTCCTCTCCCCTCCCATGCTCCCTTCCCCCTCCCCGTGTGTTGGAATGGCATCAATTAACGATACTGGTATATCGTCATTGTCACGCGTGCTCAGTGGCCTTCCCTCAGGGGCCGCGTCCTCATCCGAACTGTCCCGAAAGCCCGGCGGTGGAGCTGCTATTGCAAGGTTGAGCGTCTCTAGCAGTGTGTCATCTTCTTCGTCGTCTACGCCATCGTCTCCCTCAGGAGGAGGCAGGGATGTCAGGTCTATGATGTCATCAGTGGAACCAGCGAGCGTCAGAAATGTAGATTTGCCGGCTGCCGTGGCCAACCCTCCTCCTTGGTTACCGCAGTTTTCTCCTCCTCCTCTGTCGTCACCCACCGGCGTTCCCCCTGTGGAGTCTTCCTCACAGGAAGCATCGTCGTCATCCTCTGCGTCGTCAGTTGTGTCGCGATAAAACAGATCCCTTAGCAGTGGCTCTTCACCACCCTCCTCACTTATAATGTTACTATAGACATGCGTGAGGCCACTGAACTGAAATGGCACCCTGTCCTGTGGCCGAAAGTCTGTGTTGTTGTGCATGTAGGGCGGTCTGTGCTCCGGTACCTCAGGGCTCTCCAACAGTCTTTCATAGCCCAAGTTCTTAGCCTTGTTCAAGGGCGGGTCCCCCCCAAAAATAAATGACACTTTGGCGCTCCGCGGTGAGTCTTGAGTTTTGTGTCTGGTAGCGGGGGGAAGAGGAGGGGGCAACGGACTTCTCCGAGTCCCAAGGTCGGGGTTTTGGGGTTCATGGAAGTAGGGAGAGATGCTGTTTTCTCTCTGCCCGTTGTCTGGATACTGAGAGTCCCTGTTGTAGACCTCCTCCTGGCTGAGTGATGGCTCCTCATTGTTCCCCAAAGATGTGCTGTATGGCCACTCCAAGACACGATCCTGACCTGCAAGACAGCAGCAATACAAGGTCTTATTACTTTTTGTGTTTCATATTTCATGTCGATTAAAGTTTAAAGGGCCTGCCTCTTCTTCACTAGACTTTTGAGTGCTCCTCTTCAACATTGTTGAGGTTTTTCTGCACTGTGTAGCATAAATCTTTAAGCCGTTTAATCCAGCCATGAGTCTTTTCCCTCAAAATGTGTCAGAGCGCGAGGTTTCATCAGCCTCGGATGTGCGTGTCGCCTTCCAGGACAAAGATCTCGCCACTTTTTCTACATCATTCCAGACACGAGTAAAAACTGTACGGGTAAAAAAACCACACACTTTCTTCACTTGAAAAACTTTAAACACTGACTGTAAACTTTGAATTGTGAATGACCTCTTGAAATTAAAAGTTAAAACATGCCTGATCATCTGCTTTTCAGACATCATTTTATTATTGCATTTTAAAAAACAGCTGAATCAGAGCAAACAGCTTTAATCAGAAAATAATTACCTAATCCCCTTATTGCATGTTAGCGTGTGAGACTGCATTTGAGGATAAATGAGTAGCATCATTTGTCCCGGAGGGACCCGTGCTTTCATTATAATTATTTCAATCCATATTATCTTGGCCACACATACACACACAGCTAATAAAGACTCACTGTTGTCATCCCCTCCAGTGCTATTGCAGTGGGGCATGCTGAAGATAGATCTCCTTGCGTCCACTAGGAGGCGGTAGTAGCCTGCTGTTAAACAGGCCAGGTTCATTGCGTCACTCGACTCCATGATCAATGTGATGGGCTGTGAAAAATAATGAAAGTAAGCAGGAAAGGAGGGAAGAGAACAAACAAAAACCGATGCTTTAAATCGAGCAGGATAAAATAATATTTGCTTGTGTTCCTGTTTTTCAGACGGAAATGTTCTCACCCTGACGTCCAGCACGTGCAGCTCCAGTCGGACGTTGGTGTCGTCCTCGGTGAGGATCTCGATGCGGTTGACGTGGCTGAAGTCAGCCAACAGGGCCACCAGGTTGGTCCGGGCGTTGATGACGTGACTGATGCCGTAACGTGGGCCCACTAACAGCGTCACATCTGTCTGTTTCTCCCCTTGCTGCAAGAAGAAGTGCATTCAGTTAATGGCCCGTTAAAAGTAATTGAAGAACAACTTGGCAAAGTCTTTTCCTCAAAGTTTTGAACAGTGACGGAAATGCAGTTATAAACCATACTCAAGTTTGCTCTCAAACTTTTTACAGATCCTCTCCAGGACTAATGGCCTTACCAAAAGTATTGATTTGAACTCCCTCCCTCCATACAGTCTGAGTTCACTGAGGTACCTCAGGTAATGCACCTTGGCCTGCAAAGCAGTCAGCTGCACAGAGAAAAGTGAAATACATTAGTGAGCATCATCCGAAAAGAAATCACTTCAACCAGAACAGACGTATTTGTCTTCTAACGTCAGGATGTAAGGCACTCCCCGAGCCATTCTGATCTGGACCGCTGACTTTCCATTATATCCCATCATATCATTTAAATCTGATCAAAATGTGAGGAGCTCTTTATGGTTTGCTTGTGTGGATGTGTGCCTCTCAAGCTATTTAGGGTCAATGGGATTTTCAAAGCTCAAACTTGAAAGTACTGAAATAATTTTTGGCAAAGTACCGATGCTTTCACTGCAATAACACATTTTTGACTTTTACACAGCAGATTGTGTTTTTTTCTTGTTTATTTATGTGTTTTTACCACTACATGCCGATGGAAGGCGATACATTTGCAATGCAAAAGCAACTGAATATGTGTCATATTTCAAGATTACTTCAGAACCACTCACAATACTCATCACACAAGTCTCCAGCTGCTTTTTTCCTTTTTTAGATGAACTACTCCTTTACTAGGGTACATCCACAGTACTGTGCATTCTTTTGATTTTGCGTCTACATTTAAGAATAAAACCAGTCCACAGTCTAATGCTGTAATCATTTCCCTCCCCATCGGTCTCAGAAACAAAGCGCTAATGGAATGTCTGACCTCGCTCCTCAAAAACCAGACTTCTCCATTAAAAAATCATTTTGTTTTCACGAAATTCCCGCTCAGTCTTAACCACCGTCTCCTCGCAGAACCGAGCGAGCAGCCTCTTCTGGTGCGAGGGGCTGAGTGATAACTTCAAGACGGTAATGAGAAAGCTAATTTGGAGCGTCAACGTTTTGAATTGCACGTCAGTTCATTGGTGCTGCTCGGCTGTACTTCTCCCTAATGAATAGAGTGGATATCCACCGCCACTGTGAATGCAAATGACGAGCCGGCGCATCAAACTGCTCGGGCGCCGAGGGGAGAAAATCAATATCCCGTTGGTATGACTGGCGTTTTGTAAACTTTGTACGCACATAAACACATATAGGGGGTAAAGGTGTGTTTTAAACATGAACCACATTCCTTCAGCAACAACATGAAGCTGCATTAAGCAGAGCGAGTTGGGCATGAAGCAATACTGATTGGCCTGCTGATGGGCGATGTTGTTCAGTCTCAGTGAGCACTCCACGGCTCATTGATTGCATACATTGGAAATAAATGAGAGACTACGCATGATTTTATTTGCCGTCACTTAAAGGCAAACAACTATAAACATACTTTAACGTGTCTGTAACATTGGTTTGACATCCAAACATCTACTGGCTTCAACTGAAGAGCAGCGCTACCACAACGGCCGGTTTGATTCGTCTGTATTGTGCAAACTCTGATGGATGTCGGTGCACAAACATGTTGACTTATTGCTCTGTAGATTTATTAACATGGAAAACTGCAGATCACACCCTGAATATACATGGTATTTCATTTTTATAGTAAAAAATACAGACAGCAGAGAGCTTCTAATGATATGAAATCTTGTAGACGTGGAATAAAACTTGTCATTCTACATTTTATTATAACAAATTCCCCAAAAAGAGCAAAACCATCGATGGGTTAGGCTTTTCTCTCAGTGCTTTCCTACTTTCCTGCTCTGTCACACCCGATTCTTTCCGAATAAACATGTCTATCTTGAAAAATGGGTCAAAACTATATAGTGTAATATTTTTAGGCTAAGCAATTTCCTAAAACAGCTGGGATCTGTGGTTCATGGAAGTAAGGATAAATAATATTGAAGGATTAATACATATTTGGTGAGTATTTATGGCAGCAGGACTTTGTATGTGGGATCGTCTCAGAATAAACAGGGCTCGTGTTCATCGCAGTGTAGGAACATGTCAGCCAGCGTGATGTTTTCTCTGCAGGGTTCACACACATACTTCAACATCAAACTCAAAGATTTTTTTAAAGACATTCCAGGCTCAGTTCTCTCAAATTCAAGGACCCAACACGGCATGGTTTGGGACATGGATCAAAGATTCATTACTGTCACAACACTGACAATTTTAAAATGAGAACTAACTCGATGTTTCATAGAGGCTTACTGACAACAATTAAAAAGAAAGAGAGACTTGGATGTGTGAACACAATAGGATTTAATAGCCTGTGTGATAAAAACCAATAAAAAACTCTCTTGGTGATCATGCAAAAGAATCTAATGCTAATATTAACATAGGGGAAATAATTCAATGCAATTCAGGCAAGGCATAACAGAGACATGCGTTTAGGAGACTTAAAAGTGAAATTACAGAACACCAAGGCAACGACTTCATAGACAAACATTTAGTTGTTTCTCTTCTGACAAGACAAGACAGCGCCAACATAATTCAACTTAAACTAAAGAGTATGACCTGCCAAATGTTTCTAGAATGAAAACAAAGTAGCAATGAATGATATAAATCCTCATTATTTTGCCGTCCAGTTGCCTCTGATACAGCACTTAGAATTACCATGACCTGGATGACCGGTGTAACCAGGTGAGGATGTGAATGATGGAAACACAAGAGACCACTGAATAGGGGCCAGGCATCATTCAACAGCTGAGTCGATAAGAAATATCTGACGGAACATTTCCTAGCGTAGCATACCCTCATTCCCCTAAAAATTCCCTACAGACGCATCTATTAATGACTGTATTTCAAAGCCTTGATTTCCTCCCCTCAAAGCATTTCAGTGGACTGTGTGGTCCCCGTCTTAGCCGTTGTTTGGACAACAGCTGAGCTCAGTACACAGCTTCAGTGCCTCACTCACACTGTTGGTTTTGGCCTTTTCTGTGGCTCTAACACTTGTTTTTGCAACAGAGCAGCCACGTCTCGTGCTGCTCGAGAATAAAGAAAACAACAACTCGTGACTTATTCATAACTACAGCACAACTACAGCAGGATCCCACAAGGATACGTTGTTTACTTTTCAACGTACAGTCTCTCGCCTCACCCGCAGGTCATTATAATTCAGTTTGGAAAGAGTTTCTGTCTTCTCTGAGACAAAAATACCATCCCTCTATTCTGACTGTCTAACTGAGATCCACCTGCTAATCTCATTTGCATGACAGGTGATAGTAGATCACTCAATCACGCTGAAACCGTTGCCCGGGTTAATTTTGTTTCGGCGTGCTGCTGATTTGTACGTGTCAGAGTCAATTTGGGCGTCGCAGAATGGAGAGATCAGCAGCTTCCTGTATTATGAAAGGAGTTTCACAAAGTTCTGCTGAAGTTGGATCGGAGGCCCCAGACTGTGTGTGTGTGAATATGAATATCTTATTATGCACAGTTTGACATGCACTTTGCTTATTATTCACATTAGCATTCAAGGTCTAGTTCGACAAAGGGTCTTAGGTTGACAAGGGTGAGAACCTTTACAAGGTCGCGCATGGCGGCGATGCTATTTTTAGATATTGCATCAGAAAACAAAGAGGCGGTGTGTTTGTGCACATTTGTGTGTGTGTGCGCGAGTCAGAAGTTTATTAACAAGGGCGAAGGAACACAAAGAGAACTGCTTACTTTTTTCCCCGGAGGCACGAGGTTCTGGTTGGTTTTGAGGATGTGCGTCAGAGCCTTCTTGATGTTTTTCTCCTTCATGCTGGACAGCACGGCGGGAGGCAGGAACAGCGGCAGACCCCACTCCTTTCTGTTGAGGGGAGATTGGGTTCAGCATAAAGTCGCCCTTGAAAAAAAGTATTTCCTCCAGACTTGGGTTAAATATCTGCAGTTAAGAGCTGGAAATTGGATGACGTTCACTCTCAGACACTCACTGAAGTGACTTTAAGGAGGAGAGCTTTCTCTGTGGAAAGTGGAAGAGTATTTTTCTAACGACTGCTGAAATGACTAGGCTGCTGTACCAACGAAAGCACTGGCCTATGCAATCAGGAAAAATGTTATAACCATCTTTCGTTACAAAGACCCTCATCAGGTTTTTGTTTTTTCTGCTTTTGGCGACCCTCGGTCTTCTCCTCCCACCTGTCGATCCACAGGTGTGCAAAAGTTTTGCTCTGTGATGCTTAAAAAATGTCTGAAACAATGAATTATCAAAATAGATGACGATGATGGATTAATCAACTAATTTTTGCAGGCCAATCTGTAATTTGGCAAGTCATGATGATGCTATGATATGATATGATCATGATACACGTGAACAAAATAACTTTTTTGCATTAATTTAGCTGTTTATGTCATTCAGTTTTAGTTTTTTTATCTCTGTATCATATTAAACTCCACATTCATTCAGATTAAGGCGTCATAGTCAAATATTTTAGACATGACTCATACAAGAGGTCTGGATTTCATTGGTTCACGAGAAAAAAATGCAAATAGTAGAGTGCAACTTTAGAGCAAACCTGCAGTGGTGGAGGAAATATTCAGATCTTTTACTTTAGTAAAAGTACTAATACCACATTGTACAAATACTCTGTACAAATTAAAGGCCTGTACTGAAAATGTTAAGCTAAAGTATATACGTATAAGATGACAGTATTACAAGTACTCAATCCAAAAAAAAGAAAATGTCTCCAATGACTGTTACTCCTTTTACATATTGCATCATTAGATCATTATTACTCTCGCATTGATGTAAAAGCAGCATTTCACTGTTGCAGTTGGTTGAAGTAGAGCTAGTTATTTTGTATATGACCAGTGATTATGCTCATTATGGGTTGTTTGTAAAAATTCTGAAAAAGTGCCAATGCTAACAATTATAGTTAGCAAAAATAGTTAACAATTTATTATTTCGGCTTTACTTATATAAACTGTTGGGTAGTTTAATTTATAAACATAATATCACATTTTATTAACTCTTTTTCTATTTTGTGCAAAACTATTAATTTGCCCAGTAACTTCATCTGTCAGATAAATGTACTGAAGTAAGAAAGTACAATCTTTCAGAGAAGAGGAACGTCATTTATTATTGATGGCTCAGCTCCAGGCTGTACAACAGTTTAACATTACGGATCATGTTTGCGGTGGCAAAAACGCACACACACAGACACACACACACCCACAGCCGCACTTACTGGATGTACTTGAGCGAGACCTTCTGGCTCTGCCTGGTTGTCATGGTGAGGATGTACATCTGCAGCGCGGCCAGTCGGAGCGCGGCGTCGTACTTCAGCTCCGGTCCGAACCGCTCCAAGCACACGTCGTTACAACTCTACGGCAAAGCGGGAAAGTAAAGTTTCATGAGAATCCCGACGTCTGTTTTAGGGCTCGTGAAGAGCATTTCATCTGTCCGCTGAGCAGCTCGAGCAGCAGGAGTGCATCCTCACTCAGCTGAATGAAGTTCTCAGCCTTTGTGGCTGGAGAGTCCTTCAAAGCGACACAGTTTCCAGTCCTGGATGAAGCACTGGGAAGCACAAAAAGGTGAAATCTGACAGGAAAAAAAGATGAGCTTTTCTCCTCCCAGGCTATTTGACTTGATTAATTACCAAAAGAATCCTTTGGGGAAGAGAGAAGTAGTTTATAGAAGAGCGTCTGTAGATGAAGACTTTATTTGCAAATGAGCTTTTTGTTTAAACAAGATCCATTCTGTTTCATCTGATTAACTTTTTTATCAACTAAAAATCACTTCCAAACCGTCTGGTAGATCGTAACCCCCCTAAAAGAAGACAGAAGAAGAAAAAGCTATTTTTTCATTTGTCACCTACTGATCAAGAAGTGAGCAGGGCTTTAGTTCATGTTATAATCAGAGTCAGTTGAAGAACCTTCCTGGTGACTCTGCCCACCTGTACGTAGAGGTATTCAAATGCCACAGCGTCTCTCCGGAGCAGCTCCACGGGGTCCCTGGGCACGAAGCTGACTCGGAAGAAACACTTCATCTTGTCAGAGCCGGGCCTCTGGGTCACCTGGGCACACGGACAGGAGGAGAGGAAGGAGGAAGAGAAAAGAAGAAGAGAGAAGAGAAGAAGAGGTAGAGAAAGAAATACAAATATTGTACTTTACTCCAATATGTTTATGTGCTAACTTTAGCTTTAGCCTCAAATATAGAATAAATCAACAGCAGTGGTATTATATGTTATTCAAACCACTCTACAACCTAAAGACATGATTTTGTAATTCAGCAGCAGTAACCCAGAAAAAAAAGCGAACTTGCTTGCTCAGTGGCTGTCTGTGCATTTGACTCCATTTCTTATTCAAGACAAAACCACAAGACCAGCATCGCCTCTTAAATATTGATTATATTTGATAAATTATTTAATGTGGGAGCGTTCAGAGGGCAAGAGAGAGAGAGAGAGAGAGAGTCTATTTTCTAATTCAGGGACGACCAGTTTTTCTCCTCTACACCTGTCACCAGGATTGACACTCAGGTGTATTACAGTATATTGTGTGTTTTATCAAGCGTGACGGGGAAGAGTGACTCTTAAACATTCATCTGCCACTGAGTGCGCCATGTGCAGAGCTTCACATCTGAACCGTGTGGTATGAATATTAAAATTGTCCTCTTGTGATCCTGCAACCTCATTAGAATGTAGCGGGCACTGTGGGCGAGTCTGCGTGCCGGTGTGCGTGTGTGTGTGTGTGTGTGGTGTTCGGGCATTTGTGGGGTATCTGCAAGTGTGCGTGAGAGGGTAGGTGTAATGTGAGCTGTCGCCCCTGCTGTGCCAGTGCTGATAAATGACACCGGGGTCCAAATGCTTCTTGAATACAGAGCAGGAATGTGTGTGTGTGTGTGTGTGTTTGTGTGTCGGACAGAAAAATGGAGGCAAAGAAAGCAGAAGAAGGAGGAAACATCTCCTACCTGAGAAAGCATCTCCTGTTCGTGCAGGAGAAGCAGTTTGCTTCCAGAGCCCTCCGTCCTCTGCTCCAGTATGAGGGAGAAGTGCTCGATGCATTTGATTGACAGCTTCTCTTGCAGGGTCAGGAGCACATCCTGAAATAAACATGCCACACGAACAGTCGCTTTATAGTTACGGCACATGCTTTCTATGTGTGCACGTATCATAGTATGCTGCCTTGGGAGGAACAAGAAATACATGTACTTTTACTTCAGTTTGATGAAATGAAGCAACTGCAGTTGAGAAGACAAACAGTGGTTTTCTTTCTGTCTAACTTGAATGATGTGAGCTTCACGATGATAGAAAAAGGTCTATCTCTGTAGGGATCCTTTTCCCAATGTTGTCAGAGACTTAGAATACAATATGAGCCTGTCGGTGGCAAAAAAGAAGAGGTACTTTGACGGACAAAGTAGTATCTGGAGTAGAAATATATAAATAAATCCAGTATAAAAATAAGTGATATTAAGTGATAACTGACAATAAGTGATGAACCTACCCAGCATGCGGTTTCATTTCTAATTTTATAACATTTTAAATGGGGGAGACATGGCTCAAACCACCAATCTTTTGACTGGGAGCCTGTTTCACAGCGGTAAGCGCAATGACTGTGTGACATTAATGTATAAAAATGGTGTCCTGGATGTCCTGGAAACTTCTTGTTTTCAGCTCACAGGCTATATTGTTATATGTTGATGACATCATATATTAAACATTAAAAGCGTTGAAATCACGTCTTCATGTAGACCAAATTTCCCCTACCGGTGACTTTGGAGAAATACTCAAAACTAATCAGCATCGTCTCTTTTTCAACAAACAAATGAAAAAGAAATCTAAAAATGTTCAAAGTTTTCCTTTCTCTAGAAGTGGGTAACAGATAGTCGACTAAATTAAGGCTCTATCGAGCTGAGACGTCTGAATGAAGTCTTCTGCTTGCTGGGTTCTGTCTCTGTGGTCATCCAGACTGTGAAAAGGCACATGTCTGTAATCAGGGCAAGCAGGCGAGCTGTTACCGTGGTAACAATTGCGTGACAGGGTAACACAATCTCTTTATTTGGCAGAAAAATAAAGCCTGAACCAGGATTTAGTCCACAATTACATTCTGGCCATCGCAGCCCAGCCCGCAGCTGCCAGCTGAGGTAATTAACTGGACCAATTCTACCATTTTTTTGTATAATATGTAAATCTAGGACCCACGTTTAAAAATACCGGAATTAACTTTTAATAAAAATAGATTTTATTGATCAATATTAGAGGAGAAGTCTTGTTAAGATAACCGAATATTGATGCTGGAGCTGAGGAGGCGAGACACGGTGGATCGAATAAGAATCTACAAGTCAAAAAGTGGAAACTTCGCCACGTTGCCTGAATAAATGAGGTGCTCAAACAAATGGAACTCAAAAATGAATTTCATGGTCCGTGTGTGCGCGCCGAGACACGCTAATTTGCACTCCAAATGAATTTCTGCTTTCGTAATTATAGATGCTGCCGAGACTGCTAATTTTGTTGAGCGTGCCTCCGGGGGAAGAACACACACATGCAACAGACACACACCTTGATAGAGGTACTGCTGTCGAAGCGAAAAGACTTTGTCTGCCCGTTCTCCAGGTAGACCTTCAGGACATTTGGCATGAACAGAAGAGCGTTGTCCTTCACCGGGTTCTGCAAAAGGAAGCCGCGGGATCAGTGTTTCCAGTCTGTGCATTTGTGGCGAACAGATGAGGTTTGATATGCGCAAAGGAATTCATAAAGTGTCTTATCTGTCTGGCATTCGCTGAACTATCTGTCTTAATGATGTAAGTGGCAACCATCTGGCACTGCTTATATAGGTCATACATAATGGTGTGTGTGTGTGCTTGTATGTGTGTGTGTGTGTGTGTGTGTGTGTGTGCGTGCGTGGTAGAACTTACTGGAACCTGGCCGTTTATGATGACCTCCTCTGCAAAGCGCACTTTGACCGGATTGGACTTGAGCATGGCTTTTTTGGCTGCACTGATGAACGCTGATTTAGGGGACTAAGAGGCAAGCGTCCAACGAGAGAGAGAGACAGAGAGAGACGGAGAGGGAGGGAGAGAGGAGGAAGACAGATGAGAGGAAGAGAGATAAAGAGATGCACATGCACAAACAGAGGAAAGGGGAAAAAAACAGATATCCAGCACGTTAGCTCAACATGCTACATTTGTAAATCAATAAAACATTAACAGAAAAACATCTGATTTCCTAAAAAAAATTGGAAAAGTGCAAAGTATAAGTAAGCAGTTTATTTATTTATTTTTTAAATTTTGGTTTCCTCAAACACAACCCTGGTAGTGCATTCAAAGTCAAAAAGTGAATGGAGCAGGAACACAAGGTCATCAATTAATCCCCTTCAAATTAAAAGTCCAGTGTTTTTCTATATTTTTCTTGCTGTAGTAAAAATAACAATACTGTAGTGTAAAGTGCAAGTAAAAGTTGTGTCTGGTAAAGGTTGACTTAATAAGACATAGTTAATAATATAATAATATGATTAATGAGATGATTTTATTTGTATTAATAATCTAAAGTTGCAAAGTAACTTGTTACTAAAGCTATCAAATAAATGAAGTTGAGTGAAAGTATAAAATAATGTAAACTGGAATTACTCAAGGATAATACAAGTACCTTAAAATTGGACTTAAAGGTGCAGTATGTCGTTTTTGGGAGGACATGTTCATCTTCATAGATTGATTTTCATGCTTAAACAAACTAAATAAACAAACTTATTTTCGTGACTGAATAATTTGTAGAATATGTAGTTTAATAAAAAACAAAAACAAAAGGATACGTAATGGTCCACAATAATTTCCTAAAGTTTCTAGGCAAAGTACTTTACAGCAAACGTTGCTCAAACAGGAGTAAAGCGTGCATTTGTTGGGCACTATTTTTAGCAGTGGATTAACGACCACTTGCTTCTCTAATGAGTTTTTACAGCAGCAGGACGGTGAGAGTGGGATTGAAGCGACATAAACAACTGTTTAGAGTTTCATTCTTGACCTTGGAGACGGCAGCTGACAGGAAACGCTCGGTCAAACCCGTTCTAGAGCTTTTGCTCATATCACATGACCTTCATCATCAGTTGGATGTCAAAGTGTTCAAAAGTGAAGTGTTTGCTGCTCACTTATTCTTGACCTCGAAAACAACACTTAACAAAACAATGACTAATAATTGTGGATAACCTGGCAAACCCCATGTGCTGATGAAGACCATGTGATATGATCAAAAGCTCCGGTGTTCATGGTAATGAAGGAACATGTTACCTAGTGCGATGCTGTGGCTCTCTGATGTTATTTTGGATCGATTCGCTGCCGGCCCTGGCATTTTCACCAGATTTTTTTGAGAATAAGACAAATATGGACTATCGGCAGTTTTTATCCTTTAAGTACAGGACAGAGTTTAACAGGCCTGGAGCTGAGCCCAAGCCTGTTTACTGAGAGAACACTGGAGTTACAAGCCACAAATCTATCCTCTCCAAACATAATGTCAAGGGCAGACAATGTCCTTTACAGAGTTGAAATTACTCGCAAGAGAAAGGTTATGAAGATTCAGAGGAACAGACCCTAAGTCATCATCACCACGTTCTTGTTCCTGATGATGTAAAGGCAGCAACAATCCATTCTTGATCAATATATCTGATACATGCAATAGTTGCGCTGTGGTCCGAGAACTAAAAAAAGACCATTCGGTAGGAGCTGATCTACTCACAGGATACGGTTGGACAACAGTCAACATGATGGATTCTTTGCAGCTCCTGAAGCGAGAAGAGAGCGAATCACAGAGTCAACAAAATCATCAGAAAACAACAATCACAGCGAACAACAGCGGCAGATAAGCAACTAGAAACTTGATTAGCTTGGCTGAAATGGAATGAGATGCCTCTGGCAATCACCGCTTAGAAGACGCAGTTAAAAGAAACACACACACGTACACACACACACACATACAGGACACCCATTAGTTTCCCATTTAAAAAAAACATGTGACAGTATCTCTGGCGAAGTGAAACATGATTTCCGAGTGCGATCGTGTGCATCGAATAAGCAAAAAGTTGTATTTTCAACTAGGCGTCGGGGTGTAAAGCATGACTGACACTTAGCGAGCAGTTCATTAGAGTTTCACATTGTTCTGCAAAATTAAACATGAGATTTTAAAAAGAACAAATGAATGATAATGAATTTGTTTCACCGTGATTTTGTCTGGCCCTGTTTTCAATGTTCGATCAGGATTAAACCTGACATTTCATTTACATTTTTTAAAATGACAAACGTCATCCAGATGTGCCCTAAATAAATCACATAAAGCCCACATTATGTTTCAAATCTGAACACGCCTCGGGCTCAAGCAAGTGATTTTATTGCCCATGACACGTTTAAAGAGTTTAATCATTCTCACTCACCATGGAGTAGATGCCTTTCTAATGTCTCTAAAGTGGTAATTTGACGTTTTATCCCTGCAAAAACCATGTCGGGACCATTTCTTCAGAAGCATCAGTGAAAAAAGTTCACAATAAGGTCTGTAGACTATCCAGAAGCATTATTTTTTGGAATGGAAACTACATTTTTTACTGCAAAAATTAATTCCACCATTGTCCTAGGAAGGAGGCAGAAATCTCAGAGGGGGGTATCTCAAAATTGAGACAAATAAAACCCAAACAACTGTATGTGCATGGCTGGATAGCATTAGAACTAGCACAGCATCATATCTTTTTGTAATAGGAGTGACCTGGCCCTTTAAATTCCAGGTTATCAGTAAGCTTCAGTACAAGGTTTGCATGATCGACAAGGTTCCCGAGCCCACCTGACGAGGTCGATGACTCGTTCCCTCGGGGCCGAGCTGACGGGCTCATCGTTGATCATGATGATCTCATCGCCTGGCAACAGCTTCCCCTCTGATGGACCACCTACACACGAACAAGAGATTATCTATGAATGAATCGGCGCTGGAACAGATGCTAACATGTGTCAGGTCATCTGCAAAAACATCGACCTTGCTTGGGTCTGTCTGCCGACACATCTTATAGGTGTGAGCGTTAATAAACTGCAGCGTCCTCGAGCACATACTGTATATTCCTTTCCTCTGCCAGCGACTTGAAATAGAATATGCATTAGCTCAATTGTCTGCTTGGAATTCAGCACTCATTGATTATTGTGATTGCTAATCACTGTGTGTGTCGGTGCAGACACCGGAGCTGGCAGGTGATAGGGGTCTGTGAGCAGTCATTTGGCAATCATCCAATCAACCAAAATAAACAATACTTACAGGAAGAAAAAAAACTCATTTGTGTTCATTTTCTTTCTTGTATTGGATCAATACCACTTAATTGTTCAATCATAGGCTGGATAAGACTTTCATCTGCACGGTCTCCTTCTAAACACTCATTACAGCAACTGTTTGCAGTGACTCTTCAAACAGTGAGGACCTAATGAAATTGCTCAGTGCACTCTTTTAACGTGCAAACTCTCAGACTGTCGGGCTTATTAAGATATCAGGCCTTGTTTTCTGACTTTGTTCCAGGTATCTTATTTTCTGCCAGTTTTTTCTTGAGTAGTATTATATCACTGAGCCAGTGCTGAGTGTTTGTAGTACAGGCTTTTTCATGCTACTCTTCTGACGTCACTCGTTTGACATTAATATGAATGAATGGGCTTTAGCATCTGGAAGCAATCCCTTTAAAAAGTCCATTGTCATTTGACGCAGGTGTTACGCTTTGGGAATACAAATGCAGCTGAAAGGCAGGGCTGCATTCAGGACCACGTCAAAGTGAAGGACAAGTCAAAGTCAGAGCAGTTTTGAAGTCAAGACTGAGTCCAAATGGGCTCAAGACTGTAGTAAAGAGTAAAAAAGACACGACAGTTCACATTCAATAAGCAGAGCAGAACACTTACCTGGTGTGACAGAGCGGACCACCACCGGTTTCTCGCTGCCCGCCACGAAGCCGAAACCCAGGACCGGGTCCCGTCTCATCTCCACCAAGCGAGGGGCGGGAGGGACCGCATCCAGGTGAACCTCCTCCAGGGAGCTGCTCTGGGACACTTGGCTGGAAAACACAGGAGAGGAGGAGCACGGTGACTGAGAGAAGTTCGTAAAGTGAGTCAGCAAATAGTTTTACTTCAGGCTGACACGCAGTAGGTAATGGGCACAATGACTGCTACAGGGGTCAAACCTGTCAAACTTATCAAAGGAAGGTCTCTTAAAAAATATGACAGTGCACATTTAAAATCCAATCAATGCATTCAACCCTACAGCAGAAGTAAGTTTTAGCTCGGAGAGATAACATTAAACTTCGAATGAAGGATCTGAGTTATCTGATCAGAGGTTCATAAATCAGAGCCTTGGCTTAGGTCTGGTCATTAGCACAACACTCCATGCTTAAGAGCCACTTATAAAAAGAGAGCACAGGTCCTGCATTCATAAAAGGCCTCGGACTTGCAATCCTGAACCTACTTGCCTCTTCCACCCACATAAAAGTCTGCAGACTATCCCAAATAAAAGTGTACTGATCACTTAATCAAGTCACAGCTCTTCAGTTTTAAGGGCTTGCACATCTATTTTTTCCACGTTTGTCTACTTCTTCATGTGCTCGAAACGCCTGTTCTCTGCTTTACCGCCGCTGTTGTTGCTACTTCCCCTGAACGCTTTGGAAATGATGTTTTCCACAGCTACGATTAATGTGGTCCATTTGAATACAAATATATCACACTCCACAGTTAGGACTGGATTTAATGGTGCATTTGTCTACTTATACGTAAGCACGAAATGCTTTCATGTCTTGCTAACTAACGCCGTCTTACTTAGACATTCAGCTTTACCCTCAGGCGTTACTAGCGCTATAGCATGTATGTGGCCATCAAGAGCAATTTCAGACAACTTTTACAAGCTATTTATTTAAAATGAGTCACTGGAAACATTAAAGAGTCAGCCACAGACTGTGTGTTTAACGTTAGTGTAATCATCGAGCCAGCTACAGCTGATGCTCTTGGCTTTTCAGTGGATAGGGTGACATATGTTGCATGGCACCGCATGGCCTGAGCAATGAAGCAAGAAGTTTCCAGTTGAGCGTTGCAGTTTAAAGATAATTACATAATTTCTGCAGCATCTCATTCTGATTTCATCCATGAATGGACATCATATATATCCAGGTATATGGACTTGTACTTACATAGACAGAGCACTTTTCTGGTTTAATGACCAGTCGAAGCCCTTTACAATACTTGTACACTCAATACAAAGTTCCTACCTGCTCATCAGGAGCAAAAGAGAGCATCCTAACGATACTTCTATGCTCAGCCATTCACAAACACTCAGATGGAACAGTCATCAGAAAAACTTTCATGTTCAGTAGCTTGCCCAAGGACATTTCGACATGCAGCCGGAGCTGGGAAAACCATCAATTAGTGGACAACCCGCTCTACCTCCTGATCCACATACATAAAATACATATAAAAATAAAATATAAGCAGTCCAAAGAAAGTTCAAATTGGCAGTCACAGCTCCTGTGTGCTTTAGCGCTCATTACTGGAGGCCCCCCAAGGGTGTGTACTCAGCCCCCTCCTAATCAGTGTACACCCATGACTGCAATCTCAGACATGGACAGAACTCGATTGTGAAGTAAGCGGCTGCATAACAACAACGGTTAGAGTTCATATCAAGGCATTTTTCCAGCCTATCAGCTCCTTCCCTGTTCCTAGTGTTCTTCAAATCATTACCCTTACCTGTGTTTCTCCGCCTCACTCCACCTGCACCTCACCCCCTCATCAGTTTAGTTTGTATTTATGTCCAGTATTGTTCAGTCCTCGTCTTGTCATCTGTTTAATTTCCCTGAACCTGCTGTTGTGTTTTCCTGCTCCTGATGTTCCTTTGCATTTGCGTGTTCCTGTGATTCATCGTGAATAAAACTTCATCCACTGATCATCCTGCCATCTGTCGCCTGCACTTGGGCCCACCTTCTTTGCTACAGCACGACATCTAATTGGGGGACTGGCGCTAAAACACATTGACAATTTGTCTGATGAATGACTTTTAATGAGGATTGTTGCGGCCACCAACATTTAACGCAACTTAAATGTAGGTTAAAACTGGCAAAAATGTCACGCTGTCCTTCTCTTTTCCTTATTGCAACTCACTTAGGATGAGAGCACCACTAAAATGTAAATGTACTGTATTAAATCAAACCTTCCTGCTCGCTGAACCTCAGACGTCTGTCTCGACCGGGACACTGAGAATGCAGAGTGCCTGTTAATTAAGAGGTGATATGGGCTTTCAGTGGGGTTAACTCATTCTCTCTCCATCTATATTTCTCCATCCCTCCCTCGTTCACAGCTTCTAAAGCTCCCTTGGCAGCTGTTGCTTCCTCTCTTCCTCTCCAGTACATGGTGTCTATTGTTACCTGGCTGACATCCATTCCACCGTTGTCTGCCATTACTGTCTATACAGCAGAGGATATGATGTTCCTGGCTCGTACGTCCTATCCTTCACATTGTCACAAATTGTTCGCAAATGTGGCTGGAATCGCGTAAACTACATGATTTTGGAACTAACTTCCCTCTTTTATTTTATCAGGTAATTTTGCATGACCAGTTTAGCTTCACCCGTGTTTTTTTTATCTAGTTATAAACCTGCAGGTTCACCTAAATCTGCCCTGATGATAATCATGTCCCAACCATCCAGGATGCGACTTTATCTCCAACCAATCCGGATCAGTCTTGATCTCTGCCCCACCTCCAACCTTCTCTCCCTCTTGCGCTTTCTCACTCTCAATCTCTCATTACGGCATTGATCTGTATTGTACATATGGTGCAGAAATCTCAAACTAAATCTGTCTGTAATGAAAAGCAAGGACCAATATGCGGCGAGGGCTCATCCAACTTGTCAGGGTCGGTGGCGTTTAATCCCACAGCAGGGCAGAGCTGGGATGTCAGGGGGTAAGGGGAAAACTAGATACAAAAGGTCAAATTCTGGTGCTGCTGCTAGTCATGGAGGGTATGGAGTGCACTGTCCCAGGATCTTGTCTTAGTTACATCAGTAGCTTTGTTGAGGCTTGTATCATTTAGTCTGGAGCAAAATTCTTCCCTGTAACAAAGTGATTTTAGACACTTTAAGCAGTCAGATACTGACAAATGTTACAGGAATAACCAACTAGAGTAGACATGACAATTCATGTCCCTGAAAATAAAATTGTAAAACAGATGTTTGGTTCGCCTACAGCCAAGATTCATTCATGTATTCATACCCCACGGTCCTTTATCATGATCAGGTTTCAAAGGACTTCAATGGACCACAAGTCAAAAAGATGCAACAGTCCAGGACCAAGAGAAGCATGGAGGAGTTACTTTACAAAACAAGATTCAACGATCTAGTCAACATTAGCCTACCTGGCACCACAAACCTCAACTGTGCATATAAGAAGTTACCTTCTGAGGCAGATGGACTGTGTGATCATGTGATCTTGCAAAATCTATCTTGCGAGCACAGTGGCTCAACCATTCAGCGTTCTTTGAGAAACTACTGGCAGCTACAGGCGTGGTTTAGATGTGACAACCAGCGAGAGAAGCAGCTTTTCGTACGGAAAAAACAATGATGGCTCCTCAAGAGGTCAGTGTTGCTGCTATATCAGAACTGGATAAAGTATATTTAATCGAAAAACCACAGACACTGAAGGCTTTTCTCGATGGAAAAGAAGTTTTTGCTCTACTTTCGGCTGGCTTTGGTAAGAGTCACTCCCCTAATTTTGAACCCTGGTGGAGGAAACTCAAGAATGAGGTTGTAGTCCTCATCCAGGGATGCATTGGGTGCCCTGTGATGATAACAACTGCAACACTGGCCCAGGTACTCTTTCAGAAACTCATCATCTCCTGCGAGGACCTCAGCATCTTCTTCCTCCCCAGAAACCCCACCAGACCTCTGACTATATGACATCAATCAAATCCTTAACGGATAAAAGGAGCCGATATTGCGTGTCAGAGACTGCACCAGGGCAACTGTGCATGCAACATGGAATCAGAGATTTCAAACATACTGATACTTGAGCAGAGAATATCATTCAAAAACCTGCTAGATCATGATAGGTAAAGGTTAGGGAACTTCTAGCTGTCCAATATAGTTAAATCAATCATCGGCTTTGCTCACTCTCGCTCTCTTTTCTCTTCCTTTCTCCATCTCACAGAAATCCAATTGTGATACTCAATCTGTGTCACCTCCTCTTAAGCCAATAGCTTTTTTCTCAGGGAACAAAGCCACATAACAAGAGCTGTCCTCCCTGTCATATTAACCCTACCCCGTCACAAAGAGAGGAGGGCGCGAATCTAATGGAGGAGTGACAAAAAAGAGGAAAGGGGCAGTAAAGACAAGAGATAAAGCTGCAAGACAATGAGAGGAGATATAAGGAAGGGTGAAAAGGGCAAAACGAGGAGAGGAAAAGCATCAGAGAGAATTGCGGGAAAAGCAAAGTAAGTATAAGAGGAGAAGGAGACAACATGCACATCACATAAAGCAATTTGTGTATCAAAACACATTGTGTCAACGCAAGTTAATTGGAGCACAGCTTATCAAAATTCCTCGGCACCGGCTCTGCCAGCATCCACATCTTGTCAATAGTCAGTAAGAGAAATGATGCCAGGAATACATTACTTAACGTACGTGAAGTTTTAGCAGCAACACAACTTGGGTATGAGATTCTTTTTTGCAGTGTATTTTTGAACGCTACTCATATTTACAGAGACCTGTTTGCACGTAGCTTGATTTACCACGTATAATGTTCTGTATGCTAAGCCTTAGTTGCCAGTCCAACTTGAAGATTTGCATGTTTGCCTGGCTGAAAGTCTCCTCCTGCAGGGGCACAGTGACACAACAGGTACGACACGCACAGGTAGAATGCAAAACGACCTGAACAATGGCTACTATTAGTGCATTTGAGCCCCGAACTACCGCTGCTGCTGCTTAGGGCTTCATGCCCTAAGAGTGTTAGATAGCTCAAGTAGCCTCTAACTTTATTGAGGGTAGATATTAGATGACTACAGCAGGTGAGCATACAAAACATTATTGGTTATAATGAATTATTCACTAACTGAAGGAGTATAAGTAAGAATAGATTAATTGTGTGTGCGCCCCGTGTGACTTATTCTGACCTGCGGCCTTTGCTGCTCCTCTCTCTCCCCCCTTTCCTGTCATTATCGCCAGCTTTCATTAGCATAAATAATCAGAATGATAATGACTTTTGGCATTGGAAGTAAACGGTAAGGATTTTCTTTAAAGCATATACATGGCAGATGTAGGGTAAATTCGTATCATCGGCATACACGATCAACTGAGCGGTGCTCTCAAATGATGCTATAAGTATGATTATCATGCGTCATATGCTCATTGCTCTTAGGTCTTATTTGTGGAAGTCTGATAAATAGTTGAATATAACAGTCTGACTGAAGTTTGTATGAGTTAGACTCAATGCCCCTGACCGTGGCTCTGACATATCAGTGGACCCATCCTGACAATTTCCTCCTGGATCTATGTTATTTCCAAAACTGTGTAGTATAAATATTTAATCATTTGCTATATACAGTAGTACCCTACTGTATGTACTTCTTTAATATTTCAGTGATCATTCAGTAGCATCTTTGCTGTTCAAAAATACCAAACCACCTCTATATAAAACTGTTTTAGGGGCGATATGACTACAAGTCAATTTTTACTGTATGCTTGGTGTAAGATGTCCTTTAGAAGGTGTGTATGGGCGTGTGTTGTAGGGCCAGGGGGGTGCTCCCAAACTGTACGTACTTGGTGAGGCCGTCCCGTCCCTCCCGGGTGCTGTTCATGCTGTCCCAGCTGTACGGAGGCCCCTGCAGTCCACCCCAGGAGCCTGGGCCGGGGGGAGGCCAGCCCGACATTTTGTTCCTATGGCTGAAACGCAGAGGAAGGGAAAATCAGCTTTTGATAATCACATGTGATCAAAAATGTGTTTTTTGTTCAGGAATATAATAGAATCAAGTCTTGCAGTCAGTCTCAAATACAAGACTGCTTCTAAGCAGTGACGTAAAACCGTTTGATTGGAAGTAGTTTCACTTTTGTTTTAGGGATTTTGGACAAACAAGGGCCACTATCTCGAATCTTGAGAACGTCGTCCCCAATTTTTGAGAAACCGAACACACAAAACTGGAAATCGACACTTCTAAGAATACAAGCCTTAACGACATTTAAACAGAAGTAGTGGTTTAAGCTTCTTTGAAAAGCTGGAACAAATCTTCAAACTAATTAGAAGGTTTCTTTATGTAGGGAGGTGATCCACAGAGACTGGAACTCATTCATAAACATCACAGCGCCTGCATTTACTTATTCCAAGAGTTAAACCGCCTGAGAAAAGAATCAAAGGTGAATTATTAAATCTTTATTGCCCCCCTGGATAAAAAAAAATACCCAGAACAGTGCTTGTCTGATCCTTCTCAGTCCAATTAGTGTGACTTCTTGTTTCTCAGTGTGTGGCATGCAGTGTGAGACGGGCACTGCTTAGTGCAATCGACCGCGCTCGAATAACGGCTCATCGGGTCCGTAGATAGGCAATCAGTGGCTGCATGTAGGGGCAGTCGCTCTGCAAAACTGTGCACGTGCAGCGAGGAAAAAAGCGCTGATGTGACAGCTGATTGTGTTAATGCAGTTAACTCAAACTGTGGATGTCAAGAGAGCGGCACTGTCTTGAGAGAAGGAGGAAGGAGATAGGAGAGCAGCTTCACTTCTGGGAGAACCGAACAGACCGTCCCTCCTGAATCAGCTGTGATTCAACGTCTCGCACACATTCCACAGCGACTAATCACGCAGAGACCATAAGGCGCCCGTCTCCACAGGAATAATCACAGACGCAATAAAAGATCATGAAGCCAGAGAAATGCCACTGAATTTAAGCATCTCTGCACTTCATTTTCATATTTGATTTATTCTGGAGAGCACTTCCTCCCGCAGCCATAAACCACGAGGACGAGTTTATTGTCCTGACCTCAAATCCGTGATAGCAAGCTGAAGCATAGTTGCAGTAACAATGGAATGATGAACGGCATTTGAGTGCCAAGTTTCAAAATAATATTCTGTTGCTCAGCATATTCTCCACTATGTGCTTTGCATCAGAAACATCAAACATCGCAGGCCTCTAAAGAATGACATGTCAGGGCCCAGAGTGATTGAGTCACTTGCTAATACAATTTCTTAAAAAAGAAGAAAATGCGTACAAGATGAGGACGTCATCGCCGTAAGAATCCAGCCGATCGATGCCCATATTCTGCTGCTGATGGGTTGAATACATCAGTAAATCATGTCATAGCTTCCAGGGTGTGAAAAAGAAAATTGGCCTTCGATTAAAAGTGTGTAACAAGCTCCACTGGAGTACAGTGAAGCTGTGGGTGAAAGTGTCAGACGCTCTCAGTCATCCTGCTGAGCAGTTGTCACAGGGGAGAAAAAAAAAAAAAGATTCCATCAACACCAACTGCAAAGAAAACCCAAGCACAAACAGCTGATATTCAAGTCATCCTGAGAAGCAATAGATCCATTTCAACACTCCGGCTTTTGAGTTTAGCTCCTCTCGATTCTGTTGCCGTCCACGGATTCCAGTCAGACGCTTGCTTTTCTGCTGATCTTCAGTCATCCGAAAGAAAAACACATCCACCGCCACTTCAGAATCCCAATCAGAGGCTCTTGAGCTCAAAATATACAGAGGCCGTGGCGTTAACGGCTGCGCACATCTCCAGTGTGTGGCCAGACATTCATCTGTGTTTGTCATTGTGCTGCTGCTGAGAGCAGCTTTGGTCCAAACTGAACTAAACTGGCGTGGCCTCGCCTCCTTTATCCCATAATCCCTCTCATCACAGAGAAAACAAATCCACGCTGTGTGTGTGTGTGTGTGTGTAAGTATGAGTATCTGTGTATGCATGTGTATGAGAGAGAGAGAGACAGCAGGGTGTGCAACTGTGCATGTATATGTGAGGAAGTGTGCGAGTGTGTGTGTGGAATAAGAGGATTTTCGGAGAGCAGCAACGTGTATGGAAACACAGCAGCATCTCAGAGCTGGAGGCTCGCAGCAGGAAGCAGGAAGTGTAAACTGACTCCTAAAGTTCACCTGGGTGGAATTAACGTGCCACTCATCACTGTTGGTTTCCCTCCAGCAAAGGAGAACTCTTCTTTTTCTCGTTTAGGATGAAGAATGAGACCGAAAAAGGGCGGATTGCTTTGCCAGTCAGACAAAAATGACAGTTGAGTCGAGAAAATGTCTTTGAGATGGTTGCCTACAGGCTCAACCTGAACGGTGCGATGGTAACACGTTCTGAATGACAATGCTAACACGTCGATATTCAGCGGGTAACGTTTTAGCCATCGCAATTTAGTGTATTGCCGTGCTGAGACTGCGAGAGTGTAATTTGTTCAGGTAGTTGGTCATAAATTAAAGCAACAAAATGTATCTTCCTGAAGAAAGATAGTTGATTGTTGAGTCTCATCCCCAGGTCTTCAGATACTGACGCTTGAGTATCTGAAGACCTTCAAGTACTAAATAAACAAGGACAAGAAAAGTCAGGTGATCAATCAGAGGGCCAACCGTCCTCTACAGCTCTGTATCTCTACATATCCTTATCAAAATGTACTTGCTAGGCTGAAGTATAATCCAATTATATCTGTATGGATTGATCAAATCCCTCTTGCAGCTATACTATAGTCACATCATGGAACCTGATCGTTGTGTGTGTCAGATTCATCTTCTGGGGACCTTGAGTGTCCGTACTGAAATGTTGTGGTAATCCATCCAAAAGCTGTTTAGATATTTCACTCAAAACCAAAAAATGTCAACTGCGTGGTGGTAGCGTACGAGAAAGGGACTTCCGATTGATTGTCTGCATATAATGAAGGTCTAAATGTTGGATCGAGGCGGTGGACAGACCAAGTGGCTGACAGTGCCATTCCTAGTGGCAAGGAAATACACTATCATTTATCTCAGGATGGATGAGGAACATATGGATTTACATGTCGAGCACTCTGAGGGCACAAAGTCAGATAATTGTGTGCTGTGCTGGAACATCTGTGTTGTGCCAATGTTTGAAAGTTTCTGCACAAAGTACTATGTACAAAGTTGCTCTGTAACCCCTGCCTTCACACCATGAAAGATGCCTTCTCGTTGAACTATGCACCAACTGATGAATCACAAACTTGCTGTGTTGACATAAGCCAGCTTCCCCCAGTTTCCCTCTGTTTGATGCGTTTCCCTTCAGCTTATCAGAAATCCAAATACATGCATTCAAAAAGAGAAGCAGCAGGATGCTGGTTCTTAGGGTTGCCTTTGCAGCAAAGGCCAGTGTATTGCTTTCAAAAAGTACTTTTTCTTTTCGAACCGATCAATTCATGCTCCTCTCAAAGGGGGATCAATTTCTCTGAGTCTTTCACACAACTGCTCAGAAGCAGAACTTCATAACACTTACTCCATCAACTTCTCATTCTTTCCTTGACACAAATGTACTGACAAACACAATTCTTCAGAGAAAATGTGCAGTGTGATTGAATGAACATTTATAAATATATATTTGAATGTTTTTTTTTTTTTTTAAGTTTAATGCCATGAGATAGATTAAGTTAGCTTCAAGATGACATTTAGGAACAAATGTTACATATAAAAACCTAATTTGCAAACGAGACAGTAGCAATTGAAACTGTGGCATGTAATTGACTTAATAGATAGATTATATTAATAGATAATTGATTTATTCATTTTGACAGGCTGCCATTACAAAGAGAGACGGCTTCCGTAACAGGCGACTGCCAAGCTTTCGGCTCTGTGAGGGTCCTTGGCAGAGCGGTGCTTCAAGCTAAATGAAAAGGTTAGCTTAAAATAATGCATCACTAAATATTTCACCCCTTACTTGTGGTCTTTCTTTAAAAAATAATTATTTTCTTCCTTTCTGTATGTCAAAAAGAGACAAATAGCAAAAGATCCTGCCAGTCAAGAAAAGTTCTTGATACTTGCTGACATTAGCACACTCATAATTGCAAAGTTAGCATGCTGAGAGTGTTTAAAATGGTCGCCGTTTTAAATGTTAGCATGCTGTAAGTTGCCACTTAGCACTAAACACATTTTTTTAAACAGTTATTGTTAGTTTTGTCTAAATGCTAATGTTAGCATGCTAACATACTCCAATGAAAGTGCCAAGATAGTGATGTTCCGTGTGTGTAGGCAACTGTCCCAATGTTCACCATCTTAGTTAAGGGTATTAGCATGCTAACATTTGCTAATTAGCACAAAACACAACGCACAGCTGTGGATTATTAGAATGTCACTAGTTAGTATCAAACACTGAAAGTTTGACCTAATGATGGCCTTAAATGAAAAGTGAGAAGACCATCAAAGTTGTTATAATTTACTCTGAATATCTACGACATTTCATGGCAATGCATCCAACAGCTGTTAAGACATTATGAACCTGAAGTATTGAAGTTTCTGGATAATCAAAGACATTATGATGCATCCTCTGGAGTCTGTCCATCCAATATCGTGGACATAATGTACTGACCAAATTACCTGCCGCTGGAAAGACAGGATTTATATGTGCAGTTGGCAATGAATTAGCAGAGACAAACTAAGAAGAAAGCCTATTCCAAGGTTTTTTTTGCTATTTTAACTTGGCTCCGAGGAATCCACAGAGCGGTATATTTTGTTTCATTCCAGTGTTTTCCAAATAATTAGAATCCTGATGGTCGCTCCCCTCGTAAAACCACCCTTGCCTGATTGATTTATCACGGCTTGCCCTTCATAGACGGCCATTATAAATATTGAACCTCTCTGTCTTTTCATTGGGTTGTTAAAAACACCAAGAGCAAAGGTTGGATCGCAGTGACGTATTGCGCAACAAGGCATAACCTCTTGCATGAGCGCAGAGAAAGAGTTTCAGGCAGTGGAACATCATTGCAACTTTTCACCGAATGTATATTTCACGAACAAACCCTAAGACGGTGGTTACTGGAGCTGGTCAGGTTGTTTTTTTGCTGCATCATATGTCGGACCTCCCTA
Source organism: Pagrus pagrus (assembly GCF_965226575.1). Lineage (NCBI taxonomy): Eukaryota > Metazoa > Chordata > Actinopteri > Spariformes > Sparidae > Pagrus > Pagrus pagrus. The sequence goes on along the minus strand of NC_140206.1, from coordinate 13,992,941 downwards.
TCACAGAAAGCAGTCGAGCCAGCTGGCGCGGACCTCCCCTGCTCAGCCACCACATGCTCCAGTCAGCAAGAACGCACAGCCCCGAACACTGAGCTCCGTGTGCATCCCAACAAATGTTTCATCTCTCGTATACTGCAGCTCTGATTCGGATTGTTACTGTCCAGTAAAGTAATCCATCGCTGGGTTCAGACAGGGTAATATCCATAGTACCACATACACATGTCCATCAGAGCAGATTATAATCCCCTTTTCTCTGACATTTATTGCATTTCATCTGTAAATATGATTATTGTGGCTTTTCATATTATGTAACCATTAGAAATCGGTCTTTATGTCCACTGACAAATGACTCGACATCAGCTGGATGGACTGATTTTGTCAATAAGTTAATTAATAAGCAGTTCTCAAAGTCATTTATCAAGCACAATTGCCAAAGATTCCATAGTTTGTTTGCCCAATGAGCTGCTTTTCTCTGATTTATATGATTGTAAATGGAATATATCTGTGTTGTGAGCTGTTGGTCGGATCAGATAAGATATTTGAAGATGTAATCTTGAGATCTGGGCTATTTTTTTCACACGTCCCTCTCCTTCCCTCCGGGGTTGACCTGATATGTGACTGACGTTTGGACCCTACTGTGCCACTGAACCCCTAACATTACTCAGCCTCAGTCTGACTGTCTCTTTAAAGGGAAACCAGGAGAGCATCAGACAGGGATCAGAGTCACTGGGGCATTTTCCGCGTTGACCTTTATTGACACACATTTTCAATTCCCGACTTCTGCATCATAATTTCCACATTATAATTTCAACAAAACTCTCTTGCACTTCAAAAAATCCAGCCTCGGGATTGAGGCCGTTTAAAGGACTGTTTCAGCTAATGGCATGGCTACTCATTGTGCCAGGAGTGAAAATAATTTAGCCTGACCTTCATTTTTTGAATAGACCACACACATGCACGCTCAACGGGGGACATTAAATCTTGTAAACCCCTCAAGATCTTTACCCAGACTGCCTGGATTTGCACAAAAAGCGAAGAGCTCTCCCTTGATGCTTTAGCCTACATTATGACAATGCTTACAACAGCCTGTAGCATAAAAACCACCTCCCCCTGCCAATTCTCGCTACTTTACACTCTACAGAACAACTAGGGTAATTTAAGCTCAAGCACGATTCAATGGGAGACTTTTTTTTCTCTTCTTTTCAAAAGCTCGGCTGCTGAGTGTCCTGCATGCTAGAGGAACTGAGGAGCCTTTCTCAGCACACAAGGACATGCAAGTTAAGTGGCGGGTGGAGCAGTGTGAAGGATACGTAGAAAATGTAAATCAGGGTTTGGGTCACTTACTCCCCAGTTTATTCATTTTAACATGTCAGCTGAGTCTGCAATAAATAGGAAAGTGTTCATTCTCAGTCTGGCTTTTAAGGACCGATGTAATGACTTAAGTGCTTCAGGAAAATCTACTCCAATCGAAGCAGCTCAGGGGACCCGGGATGAGATGCAAAGAGACAACTTTTACTCGCCGTGATTTCACACCACGGAGCACATAAATCTCAGAGAGCAGATGAAGAAGAGAAAACAGAAGATTCTGCAAAACTTCGCCTTTTTGCCTGAAGCAACTCTGAGGGAGCGTGTTTCAAGAATTGTATCATCTTCAAACTCAGCAGGAGGCTCCATTAAAACACTCTGGTTCTGTTCAGACCAAAAAAGTACCATGGAGAGACACATAACGCACGGTCTAACCGACTTAAACCTCATATACGCAGCTTGCAGGTTTGCTGAACGTCAGATTCTGTGATGAAAGTCTGTAAAAATGTCTGCTGCACCCTTGCGAACAGGCGAGGCATGTTAGATCATGAGTCTTAGCACAATAATGTACATAGGCTACTGCAATTGCACGGTTATTCCTACTTTTCAAAATTTTATCAAAGTTTTCAAAGTTTTTATGTTCAGTTCAAGTCTTCTCCTTTCAAATGTTAGGATTTTCTGCATTTCTTTGTCACATGTGATCCTAAACTGAATATTTTTGGGTTTCAACTGCAAAACAAACAATTTAAAGACATCACTTTGGACTTATGACAAGAATTAACGATGAACAAACGATCAATAAGATAGAGAAAGTAATCAGCAGATAAAATAATGTAATTAATCAGTAGTTGCAGCCTTATATCACATGATTTGTTAAGTGTTAGCGGCACATAATGTGGCACTTTTATGGACACTACACAGTTGATACACCTAAAGCTGAATTAACTGGATTTGTGCTGCAGTCAGTAGAAAAGGATTGTCCATTTTGGCATCGATCTGTCGCTGGAAATTTCCTAATTGCTTGCTAATGGAGCTTCTTTCCTCTCAGTCCTCCTCATTATGCTCATTAATGTTCCAACTTAACACACTTAAAGCTCCTAGCATGACAACCACTGCAATCGCCTTGACCTTCTTCTTTCTCCGGGATTTTTTGTGCCGTTCATAAATGAAACATTGCCCGTTGTTAAAAGTCGCCTGGAAGTGCTCACACTTTATATAGCTCCACTGTCTGAGGACAACATGTTTTGGCTCTCAGTGCATTTTCGCACGGGCGAGCATGCACGCATGTACACATGCACGTAAACACGAGCCCACACTGTAAACCCCCTTGAACGCAGAGCTTCATTCTGGATGCTGTTATCAGCGGAAAATATAATTGTCTGACTTGGCATCGATCTGTCACAAGAAGTTTCCTAATTTGCCTCCAAACGGAGCTTCATCCCTCTTCGTCCTCCTCGTTGTTCTCATTAATGTTCCACATTAACACACTCTAGGCTCCTAGCAGGACAACGCCAACCATCGCCTGACCATCCTCTCACCCAATCCACATCCTCTTTCTGGTTGTTGGCTTTTTTCCCTACTCGCCCCCTCTCCCTCCGTGACTTTGCGCTCATAAATGAAACATCGGTGCACGTTGTTAAAAGTTGCCCTGGAAGTGCTTTCACTTTATATAGCTTTACAACCTGATGACAACATGCTTTGGCTCTCAGTGCGTTTCGCAAACCCCGGGCATGCACGCGAGTACACACAAATATGTCCGCGCACAGTTTCTTTTTATGTAGCTTCATTCTGCATGCTCTCTGAACATCTTGCACAGTGAGGATGTTTTCTAAACAAGCATAATGGAATAAAAAGGGAAGAAAAAAACAAACTGCAAGAGTTTCACAAAGTTGTTAATTGCAGCGGAGGCTTTTTCAAACACTTCAAAAGAAAACACAAATTCCCTGAATGCGGGCAAAAACAACTCCAGACCAATCTCACTCAAAATGGCTAATGGATCCATCCAACCAGATGATTCCAGTTTCCCTATCCATCCATCTGAAACTGAAAAACTAATCTACCATTTAAAGACCACATTTAGATTTCAAGTCACGACAGCCATGACTAGCGCCAGGCCGTCAGGGCTTTGGACAATGTCGATCATTGACAAAGCTAAAGCGTTCGGCTGCCCGATAATCAGACTGACCTGCCATTTTGTTTCACTTCAGTATTCTGTGTGTTCATTTTTGCCAAATTCTGTTTGTGAGGGAGGTTATCTCGATTTATCAAGGCATTGTCAATTTGCGAGGTGATCTTGCACGTCAAGAAAGTCGCAATTGGTGCTAACTTACTTTTATGTGAAGTGAACTACATCACCCTGCGCAATACATATGTCAGCAATACTAACATGGCCGTCGACTAGGCACAGAAAAAGTAATAAAAAAGATGAGAATCAAAACAAGTCTGGACGTTCTGAGAGCTGCAGTTCTAAGAAAGGAGTTGCTCGGTTTATTTTTGTCTCTCAACGTTCACTACCAAACATACTTTTGCTGAAATATGGTAACATGGTGGTCCACTGGAAGGGCCGTGACGTCGGCTCTCTATTTAGAAATATGTTGATTTAATAGGTTGTTATTTCTGTAAACCTGAGTGGACTCACAACAACCTGTTTTTCATGGATGTATTTTCAGGCTCCGGCACAGGAAGACTGACGCTTTTCCCATTTTTATTTCCTTTTGCAAACAGAGAAACAGCCGATACTGAGCACAACACCGGAACTATTTGAATTGCTAAATTAAAACAATATCTGCAGCAATTCAGAGGTCTGGAGAAGGTCTATTATACACATTCAGCATGCCATTAATACAAAATGCTGATGTCAAATCAATTTCTCAAGAAATCTTTTTCAAAAATGTTATTAATTTACTGTAGTCTGGCATCTGATCAAGGTTTCCATAATCCACTAAATGCAATAATTTCTATTTAGCCACACATGTGCTAAATCCATAGCCTGCCAGCACTGCAGAGTCAGTCACCGCTATTGTGCTATTTTATGGTTGCGGGTAAATGTTGCATTTGTCATGTTGCACTGTGCTGCACTGCACACTATAAAGTCTTTTCCCTGCATAATAACTGTCGTCTGAGACCATAATAAAGACTGAACTGTACTTGAGCTGATGAGTGGGATTTGGATCTTTACGTTCCCCCTAGATTAAACTCAGCTCCTTACAAACACCGGACTGGTCTTACTGATGTGGAAAAATGCCAGCAGCGCGTGATGATGCAATCAATTAAAAGCTCACCATAAAGAGCTACTCCTTATAAAGACATCAGAGTAGGTGAGCGAGGGAGCTGCTTCTGCTCACTGGGGGCTTTGGTTCAGCTGGTTTCAGCACCACGGACAGCTCCGCTTCTGTTGCACAGCACTGTTCAGGACGGGAATACTGATTTTTTTAAGTCGATACAGTGCAGAAAATAATGTATGATCCTTGTATTTCCTGACAAACACACAGAGCAATACACAAACACAAAGACATGTCAGGGTTATATCAATAAGTACACAGTCAGCTGCATCAATCACAGCTGTCCTGGTTACACCTCCAGCCACTGCATCCTCATTACCTCATCCCGCCAGTATCACTTCAAATATGGACTTTCAAGGGCTTCGGCTCCATTTTCTCCAAATGTTTACACTCTGTGTGTGCCAGACAACAACTGGGAACACCCTGTCCTTTCCCCAATGCAAAGCTTTGGACTGCACAGGCTGCTGGCCAGACTCTAGCAAAAAAACACGCACACATACTTATCTCTGCTCAGTGGCTGTCCTCAGCTGCACCGCGAACGGCTTGAGACGAGCATGCAAGTGTGTCGAAAGGTCACTTTTTACTTAGGAGTGAAAGTCTTCTGCAAGGGGAGAGTGTGTTCATTTATAAGATAAGATGATATCAGATCAAACGGGGCACTAAGCACTAAAACTAAAGGACACTGAAACAGAATATAAATAAGTCAGATGGATTAAATAGATTTGAAGATGTGTGGAGTCGTATGTATGCGTACGTACAGATTGACATTTTAGATTATAAGATGGGAAAAGAGTGTGGGCACTAACCTCAATCAATTAAATATTAAAGTACATATTATTTGATTTATGGGTATGGATAAATATTGGTAAGCTGGAGTAAGGGTGTATTTATTCTTACATTAAAGGGGCACTGTGCAGTTTTCGAGAAGAAATTCAAACTCAAGATTTCTAATATTTACAAAATAGTTGAGGTAATAACACAAACTCTGAATAAGCAAATAAAATAAGTTTCCCAGAGCACTGTTTGAAGCAAGAAAGTTGGCAGGGTCTGCGGAATGTAAACAAAGTAAATCAGTATGAAATTGTGTTGTCCTTCTAAGGTTAGTTTGTTTATTCATGAAAACCAAGGGAGTTTAAAATGTCTTCCCCAAAACTACATAGTGCGCCTTTAAAAGTCTGTGTCGTAAAAAGTGTGTTGCCCTTTAGGAGCCGTGTAAGTCAGAGCTTTGATTGACGGACAGGATTGCTTGCGTGATGAAAACGGAGGAGCTGAAACAATCAATACGGAGCGCGACCCTTACAGTGCAATAGGAGGTCGGGCTTGTTCAGCTAGAAGTATTGCTTCAGATGATAAATTACCTTTAAGTCTCGAGCTTTAAGGCCTGTCTGGAAATCTCACCTCGATTCATCCGTAGCATTTATTCGTATTATTAGTGATTTTTATTTTATTGCTAACAATCATTCTGAATGTGAAGAGGTCAAGGACAGGTCACAAAAAGGAAACAAACAAAAACTGCCTCCAGGGGTATCAGGAATACATAAAAAGCGATGAAAAACATGCTGCTGAAGTAATAACTCTCCTGCTTGTAGTGCACTCGTGTCAACAACCTGCCACTGTGTGACACACTATTAGCTCCCACTGTATCTGTATCAGCAGCAGCTTTACAGTGTTGCCTTTCAGCCTTTGCGGCACAGCGGTACATCTCCGCAGGACAACACAGTCCACAGCACAACACCCCATTGATCCGTTGTAAATGCCACATAAAGCCCAGCGGAACCAAGGCGCAGGAAACATAAAGGGGCTGCGGAGCAAGTTTTTAAATTATGTTTTCAAAAGACAAAAATCTGATGATCGGCCGTGTGAATTATGTTTGCGCTGTTGTTGAATCGATGATTCCTGTATTTGGCCTGAAGCGCCACTGGAGCAGCGATTGAACTCACTGTTGATGCCAAAACACATACAGTAGTAGCGTAGAGCAATTGAATTAACTGTCTGCAGTTTTCCTACATAAACTCAGCTATTAATTTTCTGTATCTATTGCAAGTGTCAAATAAAGTTCAGTTTTTAATCTAGACGAATGCTGAATTTCAATCGAAGCCTTCATCTTTTGGCTGTCCATTAATGAATCAAGAATAAGCTCCGGGATGACCAGGATCAAATGGATGGCTCCCCAGAGATGACTAAAGGGCAGTTACTCAGCAGTCACCCTCCCTTCCCAGTCTGTGATAAAGTAAACAACAGAAAAGTCAAGGCCTAGATTTTCCTTTTGACTTACTTTCTGTGTCCAAGCCCTTAACTCTTGTTCAAATTTGGAGTGACTGAGGTCATGCCTATGGGCAGTTTCACTACCAGTCAGTTTCTGGTTGGTTGGCTGTACTCGCGTGATGCGATGACGACCGGGCATTGACTACCTCCGTCTATTTGGTTCAAGTCAATCGTAAAGGTTAAAGATGAGCACAGTTGCGTAGCTGCATGCAGTGCGTAAAAGGAACCCGTGGCTGCCGAGTGTGTGACTGTGACTGAATACACTCGAGTGATTTGATTTGTCACTGGGTGCATTCAGCCCATGTCAAAAACACATACAGGCTGGAAAACATTACAGCCGACTAGAACATCTGCACCCGACATTGAGGCATAATTCCGCGGGGCTAAAAATACCACCGCAGAACAAGCGTCGCTAAACGCTCCTAAATAAGATTTCACAGAGGGATAGTGATCATTAGGATGAATGGGAAACACTTATGCTCACGTCTCGTTCCTTGAATCATAATGTCGGAATGAAAACGTCTTTTGTGCAGCACAAAGAAAGAAAGAAAATAAAAAAAAGTGCTGGAGGATCGGATGCGCCGCGGATAAACATGTCGCGACACTGTCGAGCGTCCTGAGAAATTATGCACTTACATCCATAAAACCTTGAACAAAAGGAATGATTTCAAAGTTTGCATAATACGCTCATTTGCTTGTCTTTCTGAGAGCAAGATAAGAATTCATGACTGTTGGTTAGGTAGAGAGCTGGAGTCAGAATGTGCTTTACCTCAAGCAGACATGACTTGGAAAGGTGAAAAGCGAGCTTGACTCTGTCCAAAGTTAAACAAGATTAGGTCTAAACCTTGTATATGGCTGGACAGTGCATGGTCAGGGTGCTCCTGAGGATGCTACTGGGGAATGTTTGGGCCTTTTCAGTTTGAAGGAGGAATGGCAAATGGGGAAACGCCAATACTCAACCGACCAATTGAGTAACTAAATGACCTTTGGCCGAAACGAAATCTGCATCGAAGTTCACCAAAGTTGCCGCTCACACGAAATGGAGGCACACATTTGCTCACATGCTCCTAATTGCGTGTGTGACCATTCTCTCAGTCGATGACAGTGTAAAACTCACTGTAACAGGTTGTATATTATCTATTTAATCGACGGATCCAGGTTTGTATTTTAGTTGGTGAAGTTTCGCTGCTTCCGAACCAAAATGAAATCCCAGCACGTGAAGCCAAGGTCATCCCAGATCTTATTGTAACATCCACTGAGAGCATTTGTTGACTAGTGCCACACTTTAAACAATTATTAAAATCACAGCAGCGAAAAAACCTTTTCAAATGGTCTTCAACATATGCAGTTTCGTCAATGATTTCAATGAGGTCGGAGCAGACAATTACGGTGAGAAAAAAATTGCATAATGGCTGCTCAATTATCATTCGTTAGTTAACATTTCTTGGCGGAAGCTGTTTTTTAAGCACATTTTTAATTAACAGTTATGCTTTTAGAAAGTGACGGGAAGAAAATTAGTCATTTCAAACAGTGGTGGGGACATGTCCCCAGCATCCCCAATGTAAATGACACCTATGACTGTGTGTCCCTTGATAACTAATGGTGTTAAAAACAGCAGCTGCCAAAGCATGCGCAGCAATTAATACTGAAATGAACTGATTTCATGATACTTCACTGGCTTTTAAAGACTACAGGCTCAAGGTACATTTTTATATATCAGTTTCTTGTGTCGGTCACTGCTCGTTGTTTGCTTCCAACATATTGAAGGTTTTTCAACTGGTCACAATCTGCTGCTTCCTGTCTTTTCTATTCGTGCACTTACACATGAAAAATGCAGATGTGCAGCTCGGTTGTAGCTCTGATCCATTTCCAACCAGCTTCATGCTGCAGGAGGGATGGAGTGATGTTTGGCTTTTCAATTTGCTTTAAATTGAATTAGTCAATTCATTTCAGTCCAGTTATGGGAGGTAATAGTCATGCTCAATCAGTGGAGGAATGGATTCAGGAATCTCGACCTCACGTTGACACATATATACATACACGCCACATTTACCAGTGTGTACATATGTGTATCTGTGTACTGTACTGTGTGGAGGTCTACAGTACATTTGGTGTGTGTGTGTGTGTGTGTGTGACCGTGTGGCGCTGAGTATACACAGTGGCACTTAAGTATTATGTGATGGTATTTGGAGCAGAACTAATCACTCCACTAGCCTCTTTAGCAAACAGATGTATCAACAAACAGGCTACTGGCGGAAGTCAGCGTGAGCTCATCCATCATCTGCCTTGTCACTGTTTTCACTATAGTCTAATCTAATTTGTCAATCCACTGAATGTGTTATACACCTTGCTTCCCATTTCCTTTTACCTGACTCCCTTTTTTTTTTATCTAACCTTCACTCTATCTGACAGCAGGAGAAAATTACTTAAGTCCATTTCATCATAACTGGCAACTTATGTGACGAGCAAATGTATGTAACAATTGACATTTAAGATAAATGACAAGGACTCGTTAATGTAACATTTCCTCTAACTCCCTTCCCTGTTGCAAACTGCGTGCATGAGAGAGAATCTAAAATGTAAGATGTAGAAGATATTTTTAACTTCTCTTCTGTCCTACAACCACAGAATTGCTCACTCTATGTAGTAAAACAGAGCCAAAGTGATCAATTATTGAGCATTCACTCGCTGAGAGGACCGTACAGTATGACTGTATGGCTTTGTGAAACAGCCTCGTCCGCATGTTAGTCGTCAAATCTGTGGAGACTTCTTTGTGTTTTTCAGCTTAGTGATCACTTTAAAAAAATACATCGTTTTTCGAGATGATGTGTCTCGTTATATAACGCGAACACAGATGCCAGAATCACCCATGTGTCCTCGGTGTTTTAACACTTTATCACACGCCAGGCTAGTAGTGAATGCATGCACGAGCATTTGTGTGAAAAAGGGAACAACAGCAGCTGTAAGGTAAATGGTACGGAAGTTGAGGGCACATTGTGAAATGCACTTCACTTTGCACACACTGGAAATGTGACATGTCGGTGTTCATGCTTGAAAAGAGTTGTTTTCTGTAAACATTGCCTTGGGAATCTGCCTATTACAGGGACCAATTGTGTATCTTATAAAGCACACACAACATGAGGGTTTAAACCGTAATGTATAGGACATGTACATGTTCTTTGTAAGGGAAGAGCTTGAAATGTTCGGAAAATACACTTTATTCACTTTCTTGTTGAGAATTAGATGAAAAGATCGATATCACTCTCATGTCTGTATGCTAAATGTGAAGCTGGAGCCAAGAGATGGTTAGCTTGGCTGAGTCTGTATTCTGTTTTATGTGAAATGCAAAGGGAATAAATCTGAAATAAGAGATAAAACTGGCGGTGTCTCAGTGAGGTGTCCGGCCATCATGAGCGTCTAGAACAAGTTCAGTGCGGAGTGGATGATGGTGACGTTACAGCTAGAGGAGATGGCTGCAGGCCAGTGACTGCGTTTCAACATCTTTAAGTGTTAAACCACTTGATATTGGTGATGAGGGGCCGAGGTGTTTCAACATATGTCGGCGCGACACTACTGGATATTTGAAAGGAGATCTTGGGTCAATTTACAGCCATTTCTGTGGCGACAAAAAGCAGGTTTTTTTGATGAGAGGTCGGGCCATTTCCAGCTGTGGTTGTGTCAATAAAACCAGGTTTCCTAACCAAAACGCAATCTTTTCCTCACCCTAACCCTAGTGTTTTTTGTGCCTAAACCTCACCAGCCTATAGCAAGGTCTTGTCACAACAAAATAAATTGAACCGAAAGAGTTTAACCATATCCAGGTTTGCAGAAATGTATAGTGCCAACATTTATTCTGGGGATTGGTTTGCTCTGGAACCATGCTGGAGGGATGAAAATCATCCCAAGATATACCGTATTTTTGCGTTTTGATGGTGTTGGTGGTAATGGTGGAGTGTTTTTCCTTACTTTATCACCATTCTATACAGTATGCCTCCTGAAGCAACTCTAAAAATGAACCTGAATACATCAGCTATAGAATATCTTATTGAAAAGTAGTGTTGTAACCCGCTAACTCAACATAGAGTCTACTGTTGTGTTAGAATGAAGTTAAAACTTCAGAAAGAAGATCAGTCTCTTGACTGAATCATCTTGGGACACATTGGTGGTTTTATTGCCTTTGTTCTCGGGGAGTTCAATCTAAGGCTAAACACCATTACATGCTTGTTATGATGGGCGTTAGGGAAATAAACACTTTGGTATTGAACTTCCGCAGGCATGGTTTGGTTACCGCAAGTCCGTTTATGCAGCAAAAGCCTACGTACCAGTGTGTCATTGAATAATGCACCAAGCACTGTTGCCTCCTAACCAGGTTCCATGCAGAATACATGAGACATTAAAGTGCTAACAGAGAAAAACACGCTGTATGTCAAACTCTCTTAAGATTTACAGAACATGTGACAGAGTCCTGTGGGCAAAAGTTCAATAAGAATCACTTTTTGCATTAATGATCAGCTGGCACATCACATCTGAATGTCAGCGTGCTTCCAGTTTGAGAATTGAAGCGTAAGTGGGAGATGACGCTTGTTCTAAAAGTTATTTGTTTTTGCGCAGCGGAGACGAGGGAAGGAAGTTCGGATCCGAGCGGAGCAAGGAAACAAAATGGGCTTTGCCTCATTTGCATAATTGATCAAATTTGTTCCCTCGTCAAAGAGAAGCGGAAGCATGGAGCGCATCGCTCCGGTCGCTCAGTATTATCTGGGATGAGAGATGACTGGAATTATTGGGAGCAAAATGCAGTAATCATAACATAACAGAATATTAGTGTTCACCAGGAAATGAATCCCTGCGGAAGAGAATGAAGGACTGATTAAAGCATTGCATTTCTGAGATGTTTTTTTTTTTTTTTATCCAATAAACACAGAGAGATGAAAAATGGGTTATTTTACCGCGCTGAAATTAAAGTTGCCAATGTGGTTTTAAACTAATAAGAAGAAAATATATCTTCTTAAACAGATGTTCTGCAAAAAGCATGTCTTAAAATGTATTTCAGCGTCCCGTCACAATAGGAAATATCAGTTTCAATTTGTCAATTTGAGAGATGGATCATATCTGGCAGACAGAGTGTACCTGGTTTAAATTACAGGCAGGGATAGACACACAGATAAGAGGATGGATGTGCTGCCATATCAAGCAGATAGATAGGTAAGAGGGAGCGGGAGAGGGAGAGAGATGTGTGTGATGTGATTTCATATACTGAATGAAAACAGCCAACAGTGTGTTCGCCCTGCCAGCCCCTCCTGCAGTGATCACCGACCAAATCCCTTAGGAGGATTATCCAGACTCAAATCAAGAAAAATCGTGCAACTTTAAGGGTTACAGGCAGAGAGTGAGAAAGAGAGTGGAGGGGTGGTGGTGGTGGCATTGTCACCTGATGTTCTTCTCTCTGATTTGTGTGTTTTGACATATGCACTGACACCAATTACTGCATATTTGTGAAGAAAATAAGCAAGGCTGATAAATATAATGAGCTGTATTATCAGAGGACAGGCATTGGTTGCTGTAAAGGGAATCGCACATTTGCTTCAGCTAAACCTAAAAGAACGGTGTGACATTTTGGGTGATGAGAAGATGGACACCACTCCTTTGATATTTACGCTAAATACCAAAGCCATTTTTTGTCTTGTTTTTCTCATGTTGTTACCTCCGTGTACCGTCCATTTGGCCCCAGAAAAGACTTGCATTTTTGAGGGCGAGGTGGACAGATATGGAAATAATGCCTCGGTATCAGAGGAGTTATGCCCATATTGGAAGATTCTGCACCCATATATGAAAAAAAAAATGTCTGCACTTGATTATGGTGTTATTGTAAACATGCATGCTTCTCGCTTAAAAAGCCTGTTGTGTATGGCAGTGCACTGCTCTCTGGTTGAATTATAATACAGTGCTCACAATGTCAGGTCACGGAATGTTTTGGCTTTGGTTGTACCTGCTGTTCACGCTGAACTTGGCAAAAGTAGGTTCAGATACTTTGCTGCATGCAAATGGAGTGAGGTCGAAAAAATATGAAGTTACATTCTCTTAACTCACTGGAACCATATAAAAGTGTCACTTTTTTTATCAAAATGTCTGAAGGGATTATAAAACTGTTTACAGGTGATAACGAGCGATGACTGCCCCGACTCACTCGAAAATTAAAAATCACCCGCAATACTCCTCAGGACGCCACGACTTGTCAGATGGCTCTCGGTACAATGGAACTTTGCCCTCTGAAGTAGCAGCATGCATTGGCATAAAGCAGAGGGCAATTTGGCACGCATTATTGTAATCTGATATGCAGAACACAAACAAGCCCTGCTGGCTAGTTTCGCTGCCAAATGCCGACACACTAAAGCCAACATTTTCCCACACTGCAAACGCTGATACAGGTCCCGTCTTTGTCTTTAGGATGCTCGGATGAAAGAGATTAGGTTAATGATTCTGAAATCAATCCAGATGTGCGATGACACAACTCTTCCATAGTTAGAATATAAACAAAAAACAGGCCGATCACAGGTCCCTCTCACCCGCTGCAGCTGTTTTATTTCCCACCTTCCCATCACAATGAATGATTTATCACAAGAATTAAGGTGTGATAAATGATCCACAAGTTCTCATTAAAGTTTATGAAGCAAATTTGGCTTGTATGCCATCTGCAAACAGAAGGCTCCAAAATTGTACTATGACAGCTCATGGATACACAGCAGCCATCTGGGTGCGAGCAAAGTGCAGCTAAGTTAGCTGCCAGTGATGCAAACGCTCTCTCGGTGCCTGTTAGCATTACGCCTTGATTAAGTTTCGCCATTTTACAGTCTGTCGACAACGGATGGAGCCAAACGTGTACAAGTGGGTGTGGCGATCATTATGGCAAAACAAAATGGTGAAGGCATAAAGTGGAGTGCAAGTGTTTCCCAGGAGGTTAAAAGTTTGGAAGGACAAGGGGAGGAAAGCACTTCTTATGAATAAATGGGAGCTATTTATCCAAATCATAAGTCAAATAAAGATAAAAATGTGATAAAACGCAACATATGCACACTTCAGGCGCTTGCTTCTGTGCTGTGTCACACATTCATCTGCATTAATGTGCAAAATATGGATGCTCTCCATTTTATGTGTTTGTTTGGAAACTCGTTGAAATGAAATCCGGGAAAAACTCATTTTGAGAAAGTGTTTATCTCTCTTATGATTTACAGATAATTCTGACAGATTCTGGATGTAACACTTTGCCTGGCAGGCATTAAAAGCACTAGAGAGCACAGTGTGTTGCTTTGGCTCGCTTATATATTTAAAATAAGTTGTTACCAAAGAACCAAAAGACTTGTTTTGTTTCTCTTGCCAAAAAAAGGTATGATGGTAGAAGTTTTGCAGCTTTGGGACATTGCAAAGCGAGACGGGACGGAAAGATGGAGTGATGTGTTACTGACGACAGATTCATGACAAGATGATGAGCCATAGCAACAAAATAGAGTTAAAAATTGGTCACTGGACCTTCGTCTTTATATTGTTCCATGGTTTATGTCAGGGAACCATCGTGTTCATGTTTATTCATGTTATTCCGTCTGTTTGACGTTCAACTGTACGTGAAATAGACTTTCAGTTTGCAACTTAACATCGGTTTAAGTTACGTGTTTTACAATCATATTATAATCCATTACCACATCACAGTGCCCACCTAGCAGCAGGAGGTTCAGTATAGTGAGTCAAAACCTCCACAGGCTGAGTCCGTCTGTATTCCCAAACCAGAGAATTTAAATATCCTCCTCGGACTGTCTCAGGCTTAGAGCTGCATTAGTCGATTAAGTGATCAGTCGATCAAAAGCATATTAGCTGCCAACTGTTTTGATAATTGATTAATCCTTTAAGTCATTTTTAAAGACAGAATGTCAAACATTTGCTGCTTCCGGCTCTGACGTTCTGCTTTTCTTTGCCAGTTATGACAGTAAATGAAGAGTCTTTTCGCTCTTTCTGCCTCTGAGAAGAGTAGAACAGCACTCCAGATGCTAACCTCTGGGTGTGTATATGTGTAAGGTTTAAAGGATTTGTCATGAGCCATGTTTAGTGAGCTTAGTGCTGCGACCACGTACGAGTCAAGGATCATGCAAACATGTATTTACGTACATGTGTCTCCGCGTGGTGCTTCGTGTAATGTGTATGTGTGTGAGTGGCTACAGTGAGCGGGGATTGTTGTGTGCTGAGCTCTTCATTACAAGAGAGTCTCCTCTGTCTTAAGACTTCTTAGTGTTTCTCTGGTTTTCAGGCCCGAGGCTGGTTCAATTCAACTAGTTGGGGATGCAGAACTGCTACGCGGGGTGGTTTAATTGAAACAAAAGAGGAGATAATAGCACCTTTAGGAAAAAATACATTGCTCCAATATTTGCACTGCTCAGGCTAAACAAAGCTTTAAACCAAGCTTTCCTCTTAAGTACTTGGTAGTCTTGTTAAACCTCTTCCTTTGGCTCCACAGGCTCACTCTGTGCTCCCATCCTTTTCAGTAACCATTGTCCGTCCTCTCTTGTTTATCTCTTTCTTAATCCCTCGCACTATCTGGTTGTTGTCTCGGACTGTCTGATCCCATCCCACCTTCCGTTTCCCGCATTTGCCGACCTTCTGTTGCAGCTGTAGTCAATATGCACTTGTATCTTACAGATCACAATATTTTGATCTTGTACTCACTCAAATAATGAGGCAAAATCATTACAAGGCCTCTACTTGCTCACACACCCTGGTCACACACAGGTCTGTTTTGTACAATTTCCTTTTTAGCTCGGCCTTCATCAAACATTTCTAGCCCTATCACCAAAGTCTCTCAGCTGAAGCAATTTCATTTCCATCTTTATAGAGTCATAAAACTTTCCGGGTGAAACACTAAACAGTGGACAAAGTAAATGAGTGCGTTCCCTTGTAGAAATCTGGGGAGACATGACTTGCATACCCAATTGAATATGCAACTGACCCGCCAAACTGGATGATTGTACCTAGAAAATATTTTGCGTGGATTACCTTGACTTTGTTCTTAACATCTGTCAAGAAACTGGAATAGAAAAATGAAAAACACATGATTTGTAGCACTCCCAGAAAACAGCAGTAGAAGAGCGAACACACGCACACTCACCCGGACAGCTTTGGCATCTTGGAGAAACCAAACATGTCCATGTGGTCCTGCTACAGAGCGCTATGTCCCGAAGCTCAGGTGCTCCGCATCAGCATTCTAATCCACATCCAAGTCCCGTCACAGTGAAAACCCAGACAATCCACTTTCAGCCGGGATCCATATCAGGAGTCAACAGAAGCTTTTCAAACACAGAATTCAGAGATTTCTCTCAGTTTACAGCAGAAAGTATCACCCTTGTTGAATGTCCCATCTGGTGCGCAGACAGTCCAATTCCCCGTCTTTCAGCAATGTTGTGTTCTTAAGTGATGACAGAGACCGTGAGGGTCACCTACCACCTCTCTACTCCCTCTGGGACGAGTCAGCCCTTTCTGCTGCTCTCCACCTGGCTCAGCTCAGCTGCAATAAGCCAACTGTGTGCGCTCTCCATCGCAGCGCATGGAGAAGTGCAAACGATCCTAGCCGCGGCAAGCCGGGGAGCACAGAGGAGGAGGGGGAGTGAATGGAAGAGGGATGGGATAGAGAGGGAGGAAGGGGAGGGGGTGCCGGAGGACAAAGCGAATGGATGACGGATGCTCCGTGGCTCCGGCTTTGCCCTCTGTTCATCGGGGCTGCAAGTCCCTTCGCAGGGCAGAGGAAAGGATGGAGGATGCAGAGGTACAAGTCAGGGAAATCAAGATGAAAGATGGAGGAGGGACAAAAAGGAGAGGAAAAAGTGCTTTGGTTGTAAAGAGAAAGCAACAGAGAGAGACAGAGAAGGGAGGGGTTGGTGATGGGCAGAGGAACGCTGACTCTGCAGAATGGGTCGCTGATGGGAGCAAGACCCCGTCTCTCAGGTTTTTCCTTCCCCCCCCCATGTTTGGTTTTACTAAGCGAGCGTGTGCACACTAATACTGCACGGTCTTGTAGACCACGGACAGCTTCATTCTCCTCCAGAAGAAACATTTGGCTTTGCGTCATTTTTCAGTCTGAAAATATGACTGCATTACCTCAAATAAATGGATGAAATGGAAGTCTTTCTCGCGTTCTTTTGATGGGCTTCCAAAGCACAAATTAAATCTTCAGCAATTTCTCATCATAATATCTTTATCCAGTACTTTAAAAACCTTTTCAAGACAAACACTTGTGTCTTAATTGACTTAATCCAAGAAAAAAAAAAAACACACGGTTGATCATTTTTACCATCTGCCTTTTGTTTCCGACAACAGCATCCAAGGACTCTTATTTTCTTGCTGCACAAACACACTTGCACACATCCATTCAGAGCATGTCACTGAACCCCATCAACAAGTCTGAGCCTTGGGTGTGTGTGCTTGCATGTGTGCACGCGCACAGATGGTTCAGCCTTAGCGAGATGCTGCTCCTGCTGGCCCCGTGCCACAAGGGGCCAAGGACGAACTACAAATGAACCTCGTGGTGATTATAAACTTTAACTGAATGCAAAGGAGGCGGAAAGTATGCTGAGCGTCCCATGTAACCCAACTCAACTCAAATGGGCGGGTAATGACAGCAGTACATTTTCTTTGCTCTCATAATTGACATAGGCTTGTAATTTAACAAGGTACTGGGAAGGCTAGCAAGTTATTTCATCCCTCTGGCTTGTTGTCGCCAATGTCAACAGACAATCTTAAGTGACAATAATTACAAGATTCAATCACGGCGTTGTCTTAAAAATTGTAGTTACACAGCTGTCAGATCAGGACGGCAGAGGGGAGACATAAATGGAAACTGGAAGCAGAGATCCGAAGGGCGAACACCACAAGATTTAAGAATTCATAAAAGTTATCTCGATGGCTTAGCACATTCTAATCACTATTTATGAGCGTATGAGCGTTTCTCCAGGGAGCAATGGAAGACTGCCCGATCACATTAAAAGTTTGAGTCAAGACATCCTTTTTTTAAGGAAAAAAGTTTCCAAGATACAGGAACTGCATAACACAATGTTCCATCTCACAAAATTATACAGAGACTGTTTTGAATATGTCTGTTGATGGGCATGTTATAGTGTTATAGATTTTTAATCTTCCTCAAGTCCTACAAGTTTCAGGTACCATTAATCAGAGTTTTGCAGTTAATTTACTGCAAGAAGCTATAATGGCTGTAATGATCTGATCTTTTGATATCATGTTGCTCCTGTTTGCTTAAATGTGCCTCTTCAGGGTTACGCAGCCAGTTCTTGAAGTTCTTGTCAAATGTTCAAATAGCTTGAAACAGATACTGTCATATGGGTAAAATAGACCCCTGCACAAATATTCAGAAATGCACCCAATTGCTGAGAGTTTCTTTGATGTTGCTTGGTGCCTGAAAGAACAACCTGATGCCAGGAGACTGCACAAGCAGGGGAGGAGAAATACTCTGCAAACCTGTTGAAAGTCTTTCTGCTCCCAAGCCTGAAGGTATCCAGGTGGAGTTCATGGTCCAAACAATGATATTCTCCCAGTTGTACCCATCCACGACACCGCACAACTCTGTGCTAATCGCGGCAATGCCTGATTTGGTCTGAATTCAGCTAAACTTTCCAAAAACTTCACGTTGTGATTGACTAGCTGTTTTCATACTTTACACAACTGTTCCTGTCACTTTTCACGTGAAGAAGTGAGCAGAACACTATGAATGCCTTCCAGAAGAGAAAATGTGAGCCTCCTGTCGTTGGCCTGCTTTGCACCTTTTGACCAAAGCGAACGAGCACTAGCACTGGGCTGGTGCTGGTTTGGAGTTGGTCCAACCTGCGAAGCGATTTGCTTTTCCACAGGCATGAGAGTCATCATAGTCACATCATTCCGTCATTGTATACATCTCCAATTTCCCAGCATTATAGGAACAACTATGGCGGACTACATTAACTCTTCAATGGCTTAGCATGCCTACATCCAAACATTGCTGGTCCTCGGACCACTGTTGCTTCAATTTGGTGTCCATAGTGAAACAACCTGCTGAAACACAAAGAACTGGTTCAAGAGTAGGTAATGGCTCCGAACCAGCCACCTGAACCGCCTTGGTCGAAAAGGGGTATCAGTGCCGCAGATCAGGTACCGAATAGAAAAGGTTGGTTTTCTAATATGGCTGCCCAGCACATTGTAGAAGCCCTTTCTTTTCAAGTATAAGCTGCCCCTTAGATTTTCCAATAACCTTTTTTATAACATTAGACAGACTTTTAATTGAATTCATACTTTTAACTGTGTTAGCAAAGAATGATGAGGTTCTCTGACAACAAGAGTCTGTACAGACAAGCTAGCTGCTATTTAAAGTTGTATATGCAGAGCAACACCAACAACGACAATGCCAACATCTAATGTCACATAATATTTACCATATTCAAGATCTTGGTTTAGAATGTTGCCATGTTGACAATGGCTGATTAACACTACTTACAAAGTACAGCTGAGGATCATCTGAATGCCAGTTTTGAATTTAGTTTTGTAGGTATTTGGTCTTTTTTCTTGTTCCTGAGGTGGAAATCAATATCTGCAACATATTCCATCACAAAAGCCAACTCCATGATGTAACTTGAGGGAAAGTCAGGGATCACGAAGTCATTAGGATTCTTTCTCTGTGTATCACAAATTTCATGGCAGTCCATTCAGAAGTTGATTTTCATGACACAGAAATCAATAGAAACCGGTGGCTTCCTGTAAGAAAGAAATTCAATCAAACCTCTACTGCCAATGAGCTCACAAACCTTGGGACAATGCAATCGTTGAAGTTAACCGTGTCCCTGTGGAAATCTACTGTATGTTCGGTGTACGTCTGTAAATGAAAGGCATCATGCGTGTCCCCTCTCTAACTCTGGGTGCAAAGTAGTAATGTCAGAACGCAGCACATTTACGTCATGCAGCTTTGATGCAAAGACTCTTTGATGACCTTAGTCTTCCCTTGGGCAACACACGAAAGCACATGAAATGCACTTTGTGGGTGGCAGGATATAAAAGGCCTATTTGCCCGCTCATAATTTCATACTGGTTTGGTCACATCCTATCTCAGGACGAGAAAGAGACAAATGAATGAAGACCCTTTCATCTGTTAGCGCTTTCAATTTCCTGTCAGAATTTATTACAGACAGAAGCTATTTTGAGATATCTAGTGTTGTGCATCACTGGAGCTTTTGGATAACAGCTTTCAGGGAATCAATCCGGATCATCTAGCTTTGAAATAAAGTTAGATTTTTTTATGGAATAAATCATGTTTGTGTCAGACTTGTGATCTTTCATGTGGATGTTTCTTAGATGGGTGTACAACTTTAAGTCAGGGGGATAGTATGGAAACAAACCAAAATGGCTGACTATAATGTACCCACCTCTGCCAAAACTAAGTTTTAGATGGAGTCTTGACGGGGGCTGGTGCGTAAGTCGCATCTGGATCAAGAGGAGATGATTGGATTGGGGACAGAAACTGTAAGTAATGATTGGGTCTTGTGTGGGTAAGTGTGAGGAGTGGTACCACTGTGCTTTAGAGATTGGGTGAAGTGATTGAGGAAGGAGTTGGCTATTTTAAATTTACAGGATAATAAAGGGAAGCATGGATCTATGAGAATGGATAAGGGCCAAGAGGCATAAGGGCTGAAAGGGAGGAATGAATGAAGAAATGAGGGAGAGTGAATGAACATTTGCCAAGGTTCACAAATCCCCATTTTATTATCATGACTTGTTTCATAAAGGGATGCAAGACAGCACAAAGAGTTTGTTGATTCCCATTATTTTTTTCACCAACCCCTTTGAAGAGAATGTGAGGTGCTATTACCTTTGTGCCATATCTAATCAAACCTGTAAAGATTTAGGTTCAGACTGCAGGCAAACCCATTCTTCTTGAATCTAATCTTTTGGAGCCAGTAGCACCAAGACTGATTTCTTTGTGCCAGCCTGCCTTCTACAAAAGGCAGGAAGGACAGCAATTCCTTTCACTAAAGCACGCACACTGAAGCAGAAGTGCATAATAAATATGCAAGAAAACTATGGTTTATTGAATAAGTCTGCGTTCTTAACTTTTTGAGTGGGTTGTCTGAAGGACAAGCAGGACCCTTTACTTTTAAACTTGCAATTTACTTCCACACTTCAGTGAATCCACCTCCAGTGACTTGCACGCCCAGCCAACTTCCCAAAGCGTCTCTGGAAATGTTATGAACAGTTCTCAGAGGCACTCGAACAGTGCCAACTTTCTTCCTACAACTTCGGCTTCTTGTGCTTTTAAAATCAGCTCTCTTTTTCAGTTCTCAACAACTCATTTTAGGGTATACACTATCTTTTTTTTATTGTCTCCATTGGACTGGAGCCCTGCTGGTCAGTGAAGACCCGCAGACAACAGATGATACCTCAGATTGTCACATTCGGATGGTGGTCAACAAAAAACAGTCAGCTCAGAAATTGCAAATTGTTGTCATTTTACATTTAAATGCTCTAAAATTCATTTTAAAGTCATTAAAAAATTGAAAGCATCAATTATTATTATTAAAGAGGTCATATTACGCTCATTTTCCGTTTCATACTTTTATAGTAGAATAGGTTTACATACTTTAATTTTCAAAAAACACATAATTTTTCTCATATGCATTGCTGTAGCACCACTTTTTCACAGTGTCTTATTTAAAATGACTTGATTTGGGTCTTTACTTTGGCTTTTTAACCAAAACAATGGGCATCATGCTAAAGCTACTACTATCTGCTTTTTTTCCAGGAGCAAAAACACTTGTTTCACTTTAAATGAGCTCTATGTCACAATTTGCAGCAATTTATACACATAAATCACTATTTTATTGGCCATATGTGAGCAGATTGTAAGGTGACAAGACCAAATGAGACCTTCCCCGACTCTCTCAGTTGCCTGTACAAGTCTGTGGATGACTTGTTTAAGCTGTTTAATGCTGCTGGACTGTGGATTTCTTGGTGCTCGGGTTGGATTTTCTGCGACAGTCCAAAGGATGTGACTTCATGCACCTCCTCGATTGCCTCGTCTCAGTGCCCTTCTCTGCTCCGCTGACAGACAGCAACAGTAGCTAACGTTAGTTTAGAAATGGAGTCCACTAACATAAACTAACGACCAGCTTCCAGCACAACACAGAAGATCCACAGAGCCCCATTAAAATTGAAATGCCTTTATCTCAGTGAATTTGGGAAATTTGGAAACTACAAATAAAGTGCAAAATTAGTTCATATAATCATCATGGCTTTTTACCAGCTGCGTTTTTTATGTTTATTACTTTTTTTTTTATTCCTTGTTTGACTGTAAAGGACTTTGTAGCTTTGTCTTTTACAAGACGCAAAAGAAATAGAGTTAAATAAAGCCTTTTATTTTTTTCCTCTCATATTTTGGCATGGCAAATTATCCATTTTTGTATGTACAAGGACATTTCTGTCACTCCAACAGCTGCCTCAGGGGATTTATGCAGGTTGTTATCTAGGAAACATTGTCTATTCACCTACATCAGCCTCTTTATAATATCTCTTCAAAGACCTCCATGAACAAGTCGCCTTGGCACTCTCTCATATTGGTCACGGAACGCTTTGTATTAGAAAGCTTTTGACTTAACGTCAATGCCTGTCTGTCACAGTAAAGCCATGCTTTAATGACATGTCGTTAGCAGCTCAGATATTCATATTTTTGGGTCCCCTTGGCTACTGACACCGCTAATTATGTTGTGTTTTTGTCTGCATATTTCCGACAGCACAACTCCCAGCTCTGCGGTGTGAAAAATTCTTTCTGTGAATGAAAGATGTCCACAAGTGGAGCGGAGCTGGAAGCCATACATACCAATTTTGGGGATGCTGATTATGCTAATGATCACTTCTCATGAATGCATTAACAGGTGGCATTCATCAGACTTAAATGAGCGATTACGTGCATTTTGTTTGGGTTTGCTGATTTCAAAGTAACAATCAACGAATGTTATCTGAAAAAAATGATCTCACCGATTATTGTTGTAAGTGACAGAGAACTATCGGGGGGTGCCTGCCTTCTCTCTGTGTGATGGAGATAAAGTAATCCCTTTCATCCTCAGCTTTCCCCAAAGTTTGATTTAAAGAAAAAGTGATTTTATTCTAAAAAGAAGTCATCTTTGCATTCCATGAAAGCGTTCGGCACCTGACGGACAAAACAGCGGGACCTTTCTTTTATCTTTCAAGGCTGCTGTCTGATCTCTCCACTCTGCTGATTTAAAACAGCGATGCTTATTACAGTGAGGACAGATAGGAACGCCATTGGCATCCAACTGCTGGTTTGTGTCCCATAGAGATAAGAGGAGGGGAAGCAGTTTGCTCGCTCTGTCCACTAATGAATAACAATATAGCCCAAGGTCACCATTCAAGTGTGAGTGACTCTGCGAGTGCGCGGGAGACCAGGGTAAGACAAAAGCTTGTGTGCTGCATTATTACACAGCACATTGGCATTCAGCCCTCCTTCACCTTGGGGTCTATGATGGTTGACACACACGTCGAGTTTATCATTAACCTGTGTGTGTGTGTGGTGTATCTGTATATAGACATCTCTATCTCCTTTAAAAGAGCAGGCTGTAGCAAGTCCAACAAAATAACCATCATGATAGCATCCTGTAATGAGATTTTTCACCAGAGGCTGCTTCAAGACCAATAAAGTAGTTGAAATGTTCTGTATTGAAGCATATCTATCATACAATAAAACATCTGGCTGATCAGCTGATGACAGATAATGAAATGAGAAAGCTTTGCTTCTTTCCCACCATTTGGACCTTGATGACTTTGACATTCCCTCGAGCCTGTGAGTGGTGCTGCTCATACATAAATCACTGTCCCCTTTGCAACCGCCACCTCACTGCTTGCTCTGTATTCTGCAGGCCACTGACGAATATATATACAGAGCCAATCCTATCTGTTCAAAATGTTCTACTGATTTGCTCCGCAAATCCTGTTTTGACGGAAACGCTATTGCTACCTGCTGATGCTTTGTTTCAGTTCATGAAATGTGACATCCTCTACACTGTCACAGAGAGGAGGTCGGGGTGGATGGTGGAGCATACAAAGTACGGGACCCCGCTGTCCGAGGTTAGCATTCTGCATCTCATGTATTGTTACACATGGTTGCTTTTTCAAAATATAACCAAGAACACAACCTTTCCCTAAGCTTAACTTTAATCTCTCGCAATTTTTAGTACAAAAGTACATTTACTAAAGAACTGGTATCATACACTTTATTGGATTATATGCAGATGTGAAATTTGTTTTAAAAAGGTCTTAATTGGTGACATAATAACGTATGTTTTGTAACTACATTGGCTCACTAGGGTCAGTTTTTGACCACTAGCAGTATTTTGATGAGTGGACCACTGTAATGTTAGTATTTTGTGTGCAGCTGATGTTGGATATGTATTTGAAAAAGCAATGCAATAACTCTAAAAAGGAGAAAAAGAGGACTGCAAGTGTGTCACGAATGCAAATTTAAAATATGTGACATCTCTGCACTAAATGTATGAAAACTACTAGACCTTTGTTATATATTTAGTTGAGTTGTGATCTTACATTATCCCGAATGTTTCCAACAATGTTCAAAATAAGTAATTTTATCCAACGCAATGGTGCATTTGGTTGTTTGTTTGGGGCAAACTAGCTAGGCACTCATGATTGAACACGATTATTCATTTTCGTCACCAAACTCTGTCTTTTGTTAATGTTTTGATTGAGAAACCACTAGCAGGAAATACCAGATGACTGAGGAAGGAAGTCTATGTATTCTAACTAGCTAGCTAGCCACTCTATTGTTATAATAAATGTAATAAATATATATAATAAAATATAATAAAATGTATATTGCACACTGGAATACTGTGCCTTTAAAAAGCTTTACAAATGTTTTATTAGGTGGTTTGTTCTTTTAAATAAATAAATCATGTCACACTTTATGGGGTCACAGCACAGCATGAGGCGTTCAGTCATAATATTACCTCATCCTTAACTTTACTTCTTTAGCTTACATTATCAGAATGTGTACCGGATTGCTGTGTAATGTCCATTTTCTGTAGCCCAATCCATCATCATACAGTGATTGAATATGCTGCCCTCTCTACACTACATCATAATGATAGATGAATATAATAAAAGTGCAAATCAGTCATTCATTAAACTCTTTCCGTCACCACACATACATGATTTCCCAGCATGCAACAGTGTGGTCCTTGTCATTACAGGGGATAAAGTGGACGCTGCACTTCGCATGCACACACACATACACCAACTTCATGTGACACGTCTAAACAATGAGATCATAGAATTTCATTCCCGCACCCCCTCTAATCCAACCGGCAATCTCTCGCTCTCTCTCTTTTCCTTATGACACAGGCCTAATCTGATGGGGCAGACGACCCGAAAGAGAGGGAGGGGAGGAATAGATGGAGGAGGGTGTGAGAAAGAGGCGTAGAGAGTGGACTAGAGTGATACAACAGGAGGGGGAACGAGGGAGGTGTGCAGAGCTGGAGGAAGAGAGAAAGGTCAGGGAGGATAAATGGATGGAGGGAGAGATGGATATTCGAGAAGTGAGGGGTTGTAAAATGGAGGTGTGACGTGGGAGTTGATGATGGATCGGGAGAGAAGGAGAATGAAGGATGGAATGAACGAAAGAGATGGGAAAAGGGCAAGAGGGGAAGGGATTACATGACGAGAGGAGGAGAGTGTAGTCTCATGTAGCACAGTTCAACTTTCTGTTAAAGTGTTCCATTATTAAGTATAAATACAGCTTTTTGGCTAACGTTGACCATTTGTGAACAAATTATATTAGTTTATATTAGTATATTAGCTATCCAACTACTATAACCTCATCACATTGCTACAGAGAGCGAGTTGTACTTTGCATACTGAAACTTTGAAACTGATGTTGCTCCAAGCTTGTTTTCATGAATTTTTTAATATAGTATAGCGTGAACCATGTTGGATATTTGAGGCTAACACTGAAATCAGTATTTGAACATTAAAAACCAAAAATGCATGGATGAAATCCCGATAGGCGATTCCAATGTTTTGTTATTTTTGTTGTTATTGTTTTTATTTATTAATCGCTTTCCTCCTTCTGTGCCAGGAAAAAAAATCTTTATTCAAAATGATAACCACACTGTTTAAAACATGAATGTGTACATGAATACACTTTCTTTAAAAGAGCACAAATTCAATCGTACAATTGAAGTTTCAGAATTTGTAAAATGTGCTGCTGATGAAGAAGTGTGTAAGCACACATGTTGGGAATTTTGCAGTATAAACGATAAAATGCATCCCCATAGACGATGTCAAGAAAAAGTTCATTAAAGCAGTGAGTTTAAGTCAATCTCAGATCACCAACACGTCTTTGTGTTATTGTCTGATTAAAAAATATCACACAATTTCCAGTCATCCATTCATTTTCTAAACTTTTAAGGCCTTTCTGGCGTCCCTGAAGATAACATCCCACAAAACTTCTCCACAGCTCTGTGAGAATCCTGTTTTTATATTAAAAGTTTGTCTAATGCTTCCCAGAGTGTTTATCTACCTGGCGTTTCTGCTGTACCTGGCAGCAAACAGATGCAGTTGAGTGCTCCATGTGGGTTTAAACAAATAATACATTTGGCTCAGGTCTTTTTTGCGTCTATCTTTCCCACTTTCCTCGTGCCCTCCGACTGTCAGCCTACTAAACATCCCTCTTCAATAACGGAGCTTGTCGGAGACACTTAAGAGATAAGGGAGAGTGGGAAACGACGGCGGCTATTTGTCACCCCGCGGCGCATTAGCGAGCTGCCGGCTGCTCCGAGCTTTTTTGTCGGGGTCACTTCCACACACAAAAAAACCTCGAGAATCCCGTCTTCCTCTGCACATTCACATATTCTCATCATGCCTGGCGTGCACGCACATCAAAATGCAGGGCGGGAGACCCGTATGCAGACTGAACAAATTGATCAAATGCTATTAGCTATTCTTCAAGCCCTGCGTGACATTTAATTACGCACACATGCACTCACTCACCAAGCTTGAATGCTGACGAGAGACGTTTTTTTTGGTTGTGTGTGTGTGTGTGAGCCACATCTCTCTAGGCGTCCAGCAAAGCCAATAGTCCGACTGCCAAATTCGCTCACACACACACAAACAAGCGTGCAATTAGATACAGACATTTGCACGAAAGTCTGTCTCAGTAAGAACAGCTCACTTTTTATTAAGGAACTCATTATAGTGGGACATTTCTGCATAATAAACGGCACAATAATACAATATTTCTTTCAAAAATTAAAACCCCATGAAAATATCAAGCCAAAACAAAACATCTTAATTAAATGGAAATGGGAAAACACAATATAACAACTGATTTCAGTCATTTTCATCCAAGTAGAAATTGTTTTTTTTTTTGTGACAAGCTACTGCTCAGAGAACGTTGGGACTTATAGTGTGATTACCAGGCTGAGGACCAATAATGTGTGACGACAAAGGACCCGCAGGCCTCTTGTTTGGGCAGCAGTCCCAGTGTTGCTGGACATAAGTGGGGAGCGCTTCCAGTGATGAGAGAAAAAAACAAAAAAACAGAGTGAGAGTCAGTGGAAGTGGTGGAAGTGTTCTGGCCAGGAGTGGAAGCGATAAATAACTGCTTTTTCCTGGAACACAACCTCAGAAGCCATATTGTGATGTTTTCTGTGTTGCACTTTAAAAGCAATTTTACTTTCTGAGGTGTGTTTGCTCTGGTGTGTTACACTGTGACAACACAAATGATGGAAAAATTCCACAAAGACCGGCGAACTGTAACATACACTACCATCAAGTGTGTCCAAGCATGAGAGATGGTGATGACAAACTGTAAGTGTTTGTTGAAAACACTATTATGTTTAGTTCATGAATGTATTCATATGGTTTTTCATATCTAAATGAATAATTTGTTCTTTTGGAAAAGACACTCATTGCTTAATGGTGAGAGTTAGACGGTAAGATCAATAGCACTCTTATGTCTGTGCGCTAAATATGAAGCTAGTGGCCTGTTAGCCTAGCATAGCACAAAGGCTGTAAATACGAGAAAACAACCAGATTTGCAATGTCCAAATTTAAAGGTGCCATATATATATACATATATTTAAACAAATAGAAGCGAAGTGGGAATGGGGTCAATAGGCGATTTTTAGCAGGTTGGTCCGCATTTAAAAAAAAAACATGTAGACCCGCAAATTTTGGTGGAAAAGCGGTATTAGCTGACTCTGCCTGGGCTGGGAGCTCATAGCACAGGGGGATTGTTGTTGTTGTACTATTGGACCATCAGTGTGGCTAAGAGCTAGCTAGTTAGCATGCTAACTTCAATAGATACCCCCTGTAACACAATGCATAGACGTCCCTGTTATTTCTTCGCGTTCAGTTGATGTAAGATAATTTTTGTATGTTTTAAACTAAAATTCTTCCATATTGCACCTTTAATTCACATACAATTTAAAGCATAAAAAAGTAGTGGACTGTTTCTTAGTCTGGTGCAGTGACTTGTTTAAATCTGTGAACATCAACACCCCAAGAAGTTACTGCGCTAGTCTAATGAAGTAGTCAACTGTACACGTTTGTTGTACGAATTAAACAAGCAAGATATAACCCGGTAATTAGGGAGTCGTAGAATGTCAGCGTTTTTGCCGGCTGTTTCTCTGTAGATAATCTAAATGGCGGTTAATTCATACTTTTTTACCAGACAAATCTATATACAACCAGCTGCTGGGGCAATTACAATCTCTAATTCACCTGAGGTCCAAGAAGAAGGCCCGCTCCACTGAGCCCAGTATCTGAGCCAGAGTGGCCATGATATACTGTTCAGCAAAGTGAATGAGTTGTACTTAAGTCATGTACTACTACAGAGCAAAAAGCATATTCCACCCTGACTTTAAACCACTAAATTCAGCTTTTAGTTCAAAATGAATGGTGTTGTCAACCTCAATTTTGGCTGAGGTACAGAATATTTCACCCACAGTACAAGCACAGTGCAAACGGGAAAGAAGATGCAAACACTATTGTGCAATTTTGCTTTGCAGGTAGTTTTCAGTAAATCACATTCCCCTTTTCACAAACACTGACTTTGAGAACGGGCAATAAAAGACCTTCAATGATGATCGCTATTGCTGCCTGCTCACTGATGCAGAATTTCTATGGCAGTCTGAATGCTTTGCAAAAATGCAAAGAAATCTAATTTTTCAGCATATTCCTGCAGTACAGCTCAAGCTAGTCAGTGCAACTCTGCTACGAAAAATACATGTTTTGAGTCGGTGTGACATGAAAGTTGCTGCAAAAACAATATAATGTAACCAACAAATATTATGTGTGACGGAAAACTTAACCCAAATCTTAACCATCTGCTGTAGGGAAAACAGCTCAGGACGTAAGTGGCATATGCTTTAAATCTGACTCTTCCTATGGTTGACATGCAGGGATAAACATCATGTGATAAACCCTGTTGAATGTAAATGCTCTTTAACCGGCGGAGGCAGGAGCCATATCTGCGTTTAGTCATTAAAGGATTGTGGCTTTGCACATTAGCTGATCTGACATTTATGAAAGATCTCCGACTGTTTGGAAACAGGCGACAGATTTGCGCCACAAATCCCCACTTAGTGCAGCACGCGGCTATGTGTCTGGTCTACACGTCCAGATAAACACACTAACTCACTACCTCAGATATTGTGTGTGTGTGTGATAAGTGGTATCCCCAGTGAGATTATCATCATCTGCGTCCGTTAGCTCCTTGATGAAAAACAATGCGTCTAAATAAACACAACCATAACACACAAACATCCTGCTGATGCCATGTCAATACCTGCCAGCGTAGGTTACTTACTAACACTGCAGGGGTCTCAGTTGGTAATTTGGTATTGATGGTTCTGTCTTGTTGGTCAATAGTGCATTCAGCTTTTCTGGTGACAGCGTGTCTTGTGAAAAGTCCATCGTTTACAGGACGCATACACACACGTCAGCACAACTGCAGCAGTGTTTACGGCACACTAAAGACAGCACGGGGGCATGGAAGTAACTTGCTTTTAATTCTGACAATGTGTCATACTGTGGCAGGGAAAGAAAAGGAGCGGAGAGAAAGAAAAAAATTTGAATGCTGGCATGTCACATAAGGTTATTTGCAATATTATTTCTACAAGTCTGAATAGAACATCCCTTGACCTGCTCAGGAGCATGGTCAGAGCACTCACAATTTTGCAGATTTCATCATGTTTTTTCTTCATCAAATGTAACACTGTGAGTAGTGACATGCAAAGATTCCTTGACTACAGAGGCAACAAATGAAAATTAATGAATAAATAAACAAAAGGGAGAGATGGGAGAGACCAGCAAGAAGATCACAACTGTAAGAGGTCTGATTGCCAACATTATTACCACCACCTATATATATATATAGATAGGGTTGTTCCTATTCCTATACCAGCACTGCAATAGCATCCAGTACAGTCCAAAATGCTGGATATGGTATCAGCAAGTACTTGAGTCTACGCACCGATCCGATTTAGTAACTTATTAGCCCCAAAATGGGATCGGTACCAGAGTATGAGGTCATAATAAAAAGGAAAAGAAAGTATTAATACAGAAGTTGGATACAGGAGTTTGAGCTTCATTGTAGGAAACGCTGGGGGAACAATTAAGGTCATTAACCATGGCTTTGTTTTTCACAGCAGCTGTGCCTTCTGACTAAATGCTTCATGGATAACAGTGTGAAAACACTGCACCACTCTATGTCAGGAAAATGCTAAACTCACAGTAATGTACCTGAATTCATAACTATGTTTTTTTATTATATGTCAGCAGATATGTCGAATGTGATTTTGACCTTTTGTGAACTTCCATCGCGTGGTTTTGTTTTTCATCCGTGCAGCATACATACAATATTTCTATTTCTTTTTGTTTCTTAAACATATTAGATATACAGCTTGACTTTGGCAAGTTGTCAGCAATTTTCTGAGGATTTCTGAATTCATAAAGTTTAACAGTGAGAGTCAGCCGCAGACTGTATGCATGCAAACTGCAGCAGGTAGCTTACTAAACACTTGCTATCAGATCAAAGCTACAGTGGAAGCTGACACCTCATTTCTGTTAGCAGATTGCAACCTTGCTATTGTGTGTGTTTTGTACATTCCTTTCCAGAAATGCTGGATATTTTAAATCTGAACTGGAAGGGCGAAGTAGGTGATTGCTACGGTTGCATTCCAAATCATTTCTGTTTGCCTTCTGCGGCCAACAGGAATTTACATGAATTTCCATGCGAGAGGCGGAAGAAGAAGAAGAGAAGGAGGACTAGACCCTTAGCGCCTGCCAGCAAACTAATCGGCCTATGACCGATTTGGCCTCGAGGCCCTACCAGCCTGACCCAACCAATCCAAGCGCAAACATCCTGCGGTGCAGCGGGGCACAGAGGTGGAGCGCCGGCAGATTAAACTCAAAGGACAAGCACTTTCATTAGACACACAACTTTTCTGTTCTCTGTTGAGAATGAGCGAGTTGGATTTGTTCTCTGAAAAAGAGGCCAAGGTGAGTTTTTTCACCAAAGTGTCTACAGAAATCTAAAATGTTATTTTCCGATGTACAGTGAGAATGAATTTGGGTAAAAATGAAAAAGAGACCTCGCAAGGGATTTTTGGAGGATGGAGGTGCACTTCACGGTCAAGAAATTAACTTCTCTCTCATTTCCTTTAATTATCTCTATGACGTCTCTATGGGGCTTCTTTAATTAGGTATTTTGCTGAAATGTATCAGATGCATTAAGTTCTGGTATTGTACAACTAAATATACAGCCTCTTCATTCGGCAAAAGTGTGCAAAATGGCAAAGAAAGGTGAAATAATTGTTGTATTTCATGCTAATGTTATGGTTTTCAGGACACAGCAGTTGTATGGTATAAACAATTATATTTTAAATAAAAAAAAAACAATTTGTTTAAATGCTGTGATCTCACAAAGCATGATTACAATGTGGTGTACCTCAGGGTTCCATTCTTGGGCCCCTATTAATTGTCATTTATAAAAAACAATTTTTGTTTGTCAAATCAAACATAGTTTCTCCCACAATGCAAGTCATTGATTGAAGAAGCCAACTCTGGTTTTTATCTGCCTGATGCAAAATGGTTCCAAAAATAAAATACTATTAAAAACAAGAAAATATATTTTTTCAGTGGTAAAAAGACACACCACAAGAACTTATCAAATATCTCTCTTTGAATAAGAGAATGTCTCAAGCCTCAAATTCTTTGGATTCATCTCCTCGAAGCCCCACAGAGGTTTAAAAACACATCACATAGTTTTGTTGCAAGCCTTCTATAGCGCAATAGGAATAAGAAAAGCAGCACAGCAGGTTCACTTGATTTCTCTTGTATCACAATGTGTGTCACTCATTCTGCAGCTGCTGAGTCAACATTCAAATATTTGGAATATCAGTGGTTTGAAAACCAGGAACAGCAGGTGAAGAGATTGAAAAAAAAAAGAAAAAGAAAAAAAAAGTCAGTCCATGCCTGCATGTCTGTTGGTCTGACTGACACAGCAGTGCAGAGTCTGAATCTGAATCAAATTTCATTTGTCTGCTTTCTGGGCCACATGTTTCCTGGCCAATGACCTATCACCTCGTTGCTGTAATCCTTCGACAATGATGCTGCGATCTGGCGCTTCCTCAATCTCGCAGTCCGCTGCTGACCAGCAGCTGCATGGGTTTATGTTTAGGTAGAAAGAAAAAAAAATAGGGAGACAGAAGGGTAAACGCTTCTTTTCTGCATTTTACTCTTCCAACTGCTGTACGTACCACGAAGTTATTGCGTATGAACACCACCGCTGAAAACACGAGTTATGTTAATCAGGGCAACATACAAGACAAAAGATTTTTCAGGATTAAAGCGCTTAAAATTCAACCCTTTATGTTTAATGTAACATACATGTAAAGGTATTCCAGTGGCACTAACTCAAACATCACTCTGCCAGCCTTTGACAACTGGTACTCATTAATCCACAGTAATAATATGTTTTTCCCCATAGGATAAGTAAGAATACAGTATAATCTCATTGTTTTTGGATATTACATGTCTGCTTTGGGTTCATCTCTAGTTCCAGACCAAATATTTCTTTCTATTTCAGATAGCACATTGGACCAATACCTTTGTAGCTAAACAGTATCACATCTGATATGTCAGTGTTCCCAACCATAAATATTTTAGATGTACCCCCACAACCCTGTCAGATTGACTCAGTCAAAACAACCAACCAACCAGTCATATCATATCAAGTTCTAAATATGTTAATTTGAATTCAGTTTCGAACTGGATGTTATTTAACAGATATTAACTTTATTATTGTTACAGTGATGATTTTTTATTAACTATTAATGTTTAGTTTCACACTTGTTCCAGCAATAACTATGTGTTTCAGTTTTTCCATTACTTATAGCTAATAGCTTCTCAAATACTTTTACTTCTCCTTTTCAACTGTTATACTTTATTTAAAGTTGAGGTTAGTTTTACTATAGTTAACTATTTAACCATGTAACCATGTTTTTTTGACTTTAAGGTGCAATATGTAAGATTTTTGTTGAAAACATTCAATTAAATCAGCAAACAGAATGTGAATCTATTATCATTTTGCAGACATTTAGCATGCTAACCAGCTAGCCCCATCCTGGTACAAATCTCCCGTGCTAGCGGTGTAAACACCAACACTCCCCTGGTTGTCTGAGCTCCCAGCCCGGACACCTAGCTGCACGGCTAACAGTCAGGTAACTTACTGTTAGACTGTTAACTAACACATTCTCAACATATGTGTTACTGGTTCAACATGTTAAATATATATATATATATAATATATACATTTTTTTAATTAAATCATGATTTCTATTTTTATATATAAACTGAGCTACTCCACAATTTGCCCATGTACCCCCTGGTTGGGAATCACTGCTAGGTTATAATGTCCTCTAACATCCGTTGGAATATAAATTTGTTTTGTCAGTCACATGATTTCAATGCTTCTGTGGGTTTATTTGTGGATTTTCACTCCAAATGACAAAGTTAGAGTAAACACACCATCCGGCTGCTGAATAGACAATATTAAAACAATTAAATCCCCTCCTGAGCTTCAATTACTCAGCATGTTAAGTGAAGCCAACTCCTGAACCTTACAGCCTGCCACACACATACACATACACAGATCGTTCATTTACTGAAAAGGCACAGTAGAGGAAGCGACATGCATATAATTTATGTGAAAGATAATAACATTTTATGAGACCCCACTACACACACACACACACACACACACACACACGGCCACACTTCCCAACAGCCAGCTAGCTAAACCCCCCTCAATCCATGATGTAATCTCCAAGTGTGTTCAGTAATTACAAGGTCCTGGATTCCTCTGCTGCTTGGAGCCACCTCAGCCTTATGTAACAGACGACTCACGTGCCGTCAATTCAGCGAGGAAGATTACAATATGGCTGCTTTAAAGCCTGCAGCAAGACAGTCCCACATTAAATCCATCAGCTTGATCGGACCAGCTATGATGACGAAGAAAAAAAAGATGGTGATGATAATGACCCTAAGGAGATCATCAGTCAGTCAGTCAGTCAGTCAGGTACAACACGTTGTATTGAACACATCAATTAACAATTATCTTTTTATTATTAAAGGGGCACTATGTGGTTTTGGAGAAGAAATTCAAACTCAGAATTATTAGTCTTTACAATATTAACAAGGCACTAAAACAAACTCGGAAATACTTTCCATAACTGAATATACAAGCGGTTCACTGTAAAATTGTGTTGACCTTTAAGATCAGTTTGTTTATTCAGTCATGAAAATAAACAGAGTTTGTTAATTAAGTTTGTTCTTTCTCTTTTGATTAAAATTTCTTCCCCCGAAACTACTACAGTGCACCTTTAAGGACCGACAATATGTGAGTGCCATTTTGCATCCCTTTCAGTCCAATTTGATCAGGGAAGCAAAATTGTAAAGTGGGGCCCCTTGTAATACAATACTCATAGAAATAGTTTAAAAAGCTATTATAAGAAGAGGGACACATAAATACACTAACTTCATAAATTATGTTTGTGCAATTATAATCACTGATGGAAAGTAACTAAGCACATGTTGTGTACTTAAGTATAATTACAATTACTTTATACTCCTACTTAACTACATTTCAGAGAGAAATATTCTACTTTTGACTCTTTTTGACTCTTTTGAAATTTAGTTACCAGTTACTTCAAAAAAAGTACTTTTATTTTTAAGATTGAACATAGAAACCTATGATCCAATGATATAAAATGTGAGGCATTATTCGCCTCCCCAATAGAAAAGGAATTGATAAATAAATAAGCTCCACCTTGACCAACAACATTAATCAAAGTACTGCTTACATATTAATACATCAACAGTAATGACCCAATAATATGATGTCAAACACTAATAGAGATGATTCTTCATACTCTATCAATACTTTTGCTTTTGATTTATTTTGTAATTTTGTTTTTCAATACTTTTACGTGCAGACAATTCATAATGTAGAACTTCCCTTGTAATGGTCTGGTGTGTTATTGTTGCTTTTAATTAAGTAAATGACTTCCATTCTTCTTCCACACTGATTATAACAACATTCTGATATCTTCTCTGTAGAGTGTGTCAACTTCTCCTAAAACTTTTGCTTGCATTTAGTTAACAATTCAATATTTAGCTCTGAATGACACTCAAAGTGACACCATTCGACACAATTCCGAGCAGCTTTTGGCGAACAACATAAAAAAACACATGCACTTAATCCACAAAACACATAATCCATGTGCGCTACATGTTTTAGATGAAAACAAAAACAGCAGTAAGGGAAGGCACCAAAGGACCAATCAACCAAAATGAGTCTTAAACAGTGCAACAGTATTGATAAAGAATCTGTGACACTGAGCAAGAGGCCCCCCGACAGGCTCCGAGAACCAGCAGCAACCTCCATGTAAACTTCTCAAAGAGCTTTATAAATAAAGCCCTTGCTAAAAAGCTTAAACACTCTGATTAGAAAATGTTAAAAGACGCGACAACAGCTGAAAATGCACCTTCAACTCAAAGAAATTCTACTTTCTGAATGAGTCCAGCGTGAAGATGACATGCGATCTGTGCAACGACCGCAGCAAGCAAACAACAAGAAGTGTCAGAGGACACCAGAACTTACTGGAAAGCGGTTAACATCCCCAGTTCGTCATCGTCGTCGCATGGCTCCATCCTGTCAGCCGGACCGGACCGATGCAGGAATGAACAGGTGGAGAGAGTGGGATGGACGCCCCGGCCCCACCACAGCCAAAAGGCTCAGAGCGTCGGAGAAAGAGCTCCTGTCCCGCTCCCTGAGTCCAACTCCTCCGCTAAAAAATCCACCTCTGAATCTCTTTAAAAAAAAATCCCCAAACTCAATTTTCTATGTGTGTGTGTGCATATGTGTATGTCTGAGTGTGTCCCTGTTTTTCTTTTTTTTTTCATTCCTAGCTTGGTGCCAAATGTTCCAGCTTAGCACCGCTGTGCAGCACCGCTGGTGATGGATTTAGCCGGGGCATCTGGGCCAGCGGGGATAAACTCCATTCACTCACACACACACACACACACACACACACACACACACACACACATACACACTCACACACATAAATGCACGGACACCGGCGCACACACATGCAATGCAGAGAGTGTCATGCAGTGTCAGATCACGGGGGGACAATGCTGGGAAAACCTCCCCCCGCACGGCATCATCAGAGAGAGGACAAGATGTGTGATATACAGTGTGTCCAGCACACACACTCACTGACACACACTCACACACAAACACACCCTTTCCCCACACACGGCTTGCAACACAGAGCGGATGGATCAATGCATGAACAGATGTGTGCCAACTTTAGAGCTGCTACTAAGCGCAGACATCAGCATCTGTACTTACAGCGAGCATGTGAGCGCGAGTGTGTGTGTATCTCAGACACAAAGATGTCTGAAGCGGCTCTTAAACCCTGATACCACACAGCGAGGATGTGTGTGTGTGTGAGACATATAGAAAAACATTCATTCTATATACGTGGGTACACTGTATGTGTGTGAACGCAGGAGAATCAATGATTGTGAAGTGATTCTCTGCAGTTGGAGCAGGCAGAGGTC
This sequence comes from Pagrus pagrus, assembly GCF_965226575.1. NCBI lineage: Eukaryota > Metazoa > Chordata > Actinopteri > Spariformes > Sparidae > Pagrus > Pagrus pagrus. The sequence goes on along the minus strand of NC_140206.1, from coordinate 13,955,856 downwards.
AGCTGTGCCTGTGGGCATACAGCAGGCAGCGAGAGATTAACACAACAATAATGTATATACAATATGAGGAGGACGCACAATAGTGCCGTTGTCCTTGCTGACTCAGTAGAGGAGATAAACAAGAACTGGGAACAATAAAATCTGATTGTGTAGAGTGAGAAGGAGAATGTATTCACACACCATCGCATCAACTACCTTTGCCCTCCCTTTCCTCTCAGTGAAGAGGAGGAGAGCGTAAAATACATTAAATTACTTAAAGACAGGGTACGCTGTCTGGTCTGTGTGGGTGTGTGGGGCACCGGCCAATAACTGGCCAGTCAGAGGCAGAGTAGGAGGATGATCGCTGAGAATCTTCACTCCCTCTGCATTTCCATGCGGACATGTAAAAATCCAAGGGCATAGTTTATACAGACTTTAAAAAACTCAGAGTAAATTGTGATAGAGCCAAAGGAAAGGAGAAAGGGCTGTAGCCAAGATTTTAGAAATACTGCGGTCACCAGCGCACTCCCAAAGTCCTTCTTTTCATTATTTGTATTTTTATATTCTATTTATTCAGCCAACTGTTCCAATATATTTTCTAGCATGAAGGTCTAAATGGTATGAAGCTTACTGCTGTGCTCGAAGTTCAATCAATTCCCTTGACCTTGCTTGTTATCTACCTCCTTCTGCTCAGCCTATGATGATCAGTCGAGATGACAGCTGCCAATAGTCTAACCTGTAAACAAACAATGAACAATGCCCAAACACTTATTGATGGCTGGGTCTTTTTCTCTGACAGACAATAATTGTGTTAGACTGAAAGACATTGTATTCCATGAATTCTGATCATGAAGGTTGCATTATTTGCTCTGCAAGAGTACCTTGAAACCTGGCAAGATGGGTTTTCTTGATCGCATGATCTTGAGAATCCAGCTGGCTCACACGCAAAGGTGTATGTAGCTTTTAGCTTTTTGTCTGTTGACCTGTGGGCATTTGGTAGGTTCCATGGACACCAGAAAGTTCAGCCTTGGAGGTGTCGTTGGCCTCATTCAGTAAAACACCTGGGATAGCAAGCACTGCTTTGATAACCCGAGTGATAAACAGCACCTTCAAACTCACGCGCTTCATTTTATAACATCTATCTGGCTGCTGAAAAGTGTGGCTGTCTGCTTATCCTCCTGATTTATGGCTGCATGGTCTGATGTCCTCTACAGTCACCCTTTGTGGATGAGTACATCATTCTTTTGACAACTGAATTTGGCTTCTGTATATTGCAGTGTCAGTTTCTTTGTCTAACAAAATGCAAATGGACGTCCCACAGGATTATACAATGACGTGAATTATAGTCAAAGGAAATGAAGCGGTTTCAGCTGGCTTTTGAAGACATGACAGAACAGTTCTGGCAAGCGCTATTGTCGTGATTAATGAGAATTTTATTTAATATTCCATCAACTAACAAGTCAAATTATTATAGTCTATCTGCAATTATAATGCTTGCCCTGCACATTCCTCTTCATAGGAGGTCAGCTCCATTTGCTACCTCTGAGAGGCCACCTGGCACTGACTCTTGGCCAAGCAGCTATCTATAGCCATGTCTACAGGGACCTGCCTACTGATTGGTTGATGTCTGCGTGTCTAATTTTAAATACAGCATGATACAAAAATTAAGGTTAAACTCAAATATCTGCTGATGCAGTGTATTGCATTAATATGAGATCTCAGATCTCAACCAGCTAGTGTTCCACTGCAGATATGAAGGCTCCTCCCTGACCACTGCTACAGGGAAAACTGCAAATAAATCCTAATTCTTCCCTGATTTAACTCACTTATTCAGTCATGTGTTTCACAAATTAATTCTACATTTAAATAAATTACCTCACTCTGCTTCAAATGTTCAGATTTACAGTGAATATAAGGTTGCTGTGAAGGTGAATGTCAGGTAGTGGCAATGGTGAGTATGTAGGGATCAAATTTGGGATTAAGGAATGAAATTAAGCCTCTAGAATACAGGTGTATGTGTGCGTGTTTGTGTGTATACGTTTGTGTGCGTGCGCATGTTGTGCTGAAAAATGACTCCTGGCCAAATGACTGGACCTCGGTTGTGTCCATCTGGAGGCTTTGTAGACTTTATGTAACCCTGTTGGTTTACTGGGAAAAGCAAGCTAAAGAGTCTCCTAAGCAAAGGCAATTTATTTTTTTATCCACTTACTACCATGAGCTGTATTCTATGTAATATTTTGTGGGTTGTGAAGGGTTTGATAGGGAGTTGGGAGAGAAAAAAGGACGGTGAAATTAGGCGAGGAAAGGAGGAACAAATTAATGTAGAGGTGATTGGAGGGGGAAGGATCGTGATGATGGCTCATTGTGTAAAATAAAAGAAGATGGATTTCAAATTTAACGTGCGGGAATGTTGATTGACAAAATCAGATGTCATCACTGTGCAGAATAAAAGTAATGAGCTGTCGTCAATTCTCCTAATTTGTATCATTCACACCTTAGAGTGTCTCATCTGGTGGACTTGATGCAGCAGACGGCTCACACCTCAGTGCCAAAGGTCCTAACTGTTTCATTAAAAACAGAAGAGATTCATTCTCTCCTTAATCACACCCTCTCCAATTAGTCATATAATACACCGTGAATTGACTGACCCAACAGCCAGCTGACCAGTACAGAAAATCTCTGCTTCTCTTTTTCATACTGTCAACTGTCTGCGACTACGACATCTTTTCTCTACATCTAATTGCTGCTTAAAGGTCAGGATTTAGCCAAAAAGACAATATAGTAGTTTTTGATGAATCTTACATGTATTACCCCCAAAAAAACACTGTAATTAAATGTCAAGATGTCTGATTTTGATAGGCCGCAACTTTGTATTCCACACGCATCTTGCTATGCTCACAGATTCAACTGGTGGTCCGATGAGGACAACTAAAGGTCAAGATTTGAAATGCGACGCATCAGACAAAAGTGATTTAGTCATCGCTGCCAAAAAACAGATGCTTTCCTTATCTTATTACCTCTCATGTTTCATGCTTCCAGTCTGACCAATTCCGTATCTGTCTTTGAGCATCCAGTGGGAGCTAAATGTGATTTTAAAGCATCAAGACCTGCCATGTAATGTTATCTAGTGTGACGTGATCAAATAAGGCACGTTGATATCACTGTGTAACCATGTTACTGTGCACACATTGTAATGGTGTAACCTTAGACTAATTTAGAAAGGAGCCCACTGTCCCAAAGGACCGTCTCATAATTATAATAAGGTAGAAAGTCTTTAAAAGCTCAGCCTCCATTACTTGCTGACATCCTTTCATCACTGTCTCCACATGACTGGTAATGTTGCTGCCATTATTCATTGTAATGACAACAATAATGATTGTTGTGACACTTGGACATAATGATGTAATTTGAAGTGAAGTGATGAGCAATATCCAATCTCCTTGCAGCCCTGATTTGGTGTCAACTCACTGGCGTTTAGCAGACAGTCCTGATCTCTGTCTATCATTTGGGACTGGCCAGGTAGCGCACAGTGGGGTTTTAGATACTTTCAGCTGCCTGCTGTGGATAGAAACCAAGTTGATATGACTGACGAAGTTGCGGCGCTTTAAAACCAAAAAAATGGGCTGAGTTGGGTGATTATTCTCTGGGGTTTGTCACTACAGCAACAATTTCACGTGACACATCTCCAATATGGCGTCGGGGATGGAGAACATATGTATTTGTAACCCTCAAGACACCACAGGAGGACCGTGTCCATGCCTTGACATGACAAAGCCAAGTCTGATCCACGATGGGGCCACCATGGATCGGAATTGTTAAGGGATATCTAACAGAGGCCAGGTTGACGCCTTGAGATCTTGGTCCTTGGTCCATTCCTGAGCAGTTTGTGTTGTGTGTCAGGGCACCTTGTCCTGCTGGGGGGGCCAGTAACATCAGGGAGAGCTAGAGCCATGACGGCGGATTACTTGGTCTGCATGGTGTTTGGGTGGGTGCTTCATGTGAAGTGGCATCCACGTGAATGGCAGGACTGAAGGTCTCCGAAAGAACATTAGATTGTAACCTGTCAGTGGCTGATTGGTACTTTCCTATTACTGTAATTATTAGTCTGAGAGATGAGGACAGGAAGGAGAAATCAGCCACTGTCCATTCCATCCCAAAGTCAACTTGAAGTGTGAGCGAGGGTTAAGTGAAGGTCACATTTGTGGAAACGTGCATGAGTTTCAAGACTAATCAGACACCACAGATGAACCCCATTTCTCCTCCTTTTTGATGCAGCCGATGCAAACTCCTTCCTCTTAAAAAAAACCAAACAAACATAAAAACCCTGAAGCATTCAAATACTGATTTGGATGCTGATAACCATGGTAACAGGAAAAGCTTTGAAGCTTCAAAGCATTCGGGTCAGCCCTAATAAAAATATTTGCCAGTGCAGCTTTAAGTTCCAGTGGTGTTTTATAGGTTTGTTTGATTTCGTAAAACAGCTTATCATGACCGATACCAGAGAAGAAACTAAATTCCTGCCAAGATGGGGAAGACAACAATTCAACAACATAATTTTCAGTACCCACTATTAAGTTTCTCTACTGGTGGCGTAGCTCATTAAACACTTAATCAATCACATTTTAATGCCTCAAGTGAAACAGTGTGTGACAAGTGTTCGAATGGTTTCCCTGCGTCGATCTAAGCTGGGGAAGTAGAAGTGTATACACTGTATGTGGCTTTAGGCAGCAGCCACCCTACAGACTCACTGCAGAGCATCAAACCAAATCCTGACCTTAAATCCTCTCAAATTTGGTCAAAAAGCACAGGGCTTGAAAGAAGTAGAAAACACTGTTACTACAGTGAGATAAGTGGGAGGGCTCTGCTCAGAGTGCCTCCACCCAACTGTGAAAATGTCTGTCTGCCACACACAATGTGCTTGCCTGGAGAGATAGAAGCAACTTTCTCCAAAATTCTCCAGAACAACAAACCATCTTAACCCTCTGATCAGATGAAATGAGGCAATAAGTGTACTCAAACATGGAAACACACTTAAATTTCATTATCTGTGCTGTCCGCAATGAGTAGATAAAATTAAACAGATGCCGTGTTTTATGCTGAAAAGTCTGAACCACTGAAACAAGGAATCTAAAATTAATGAAAGAATTAAAAGCAAAGACACGAGAGAAGAAGAACATTGGCAAAAAAAATGAAAACACTGCTTAATTGTAGCAGTACGCTTATACAAAAAGCGCATCAGTACATCATATAGACACAGAGGATGAGATGTTATCTTATCTCATGACTCAGCGTGCCATCACGCTGCATCTCTCTACCCAACTGTATCCTAATCCTCAGGCTGCCACCAGCAGAGGGGCTGGCTCCAACAACAATAACCACAACTGCAGCAAAATTACTCTACGTTTGAGTCGGTGGGGGGTTGGGGTGACGAATGAAAAAGAAGCGTAGTCGAGCTGAGATACCAGATAGTGGAGGAGAAAACCGAAATGAGAAGAAAGAGGAATGATGAGAGTTGGAGAAAGCAGAGAATAAAGGGCAGAGGGCCCAAAAGAGTGATGATGGGGGTCAGGTGATTTACCAGCAAGGAGAAAGACGCTCAATCTCTTTATCTGCTCCGCCGCCCTTTCTTTACATCTCCAGCTCTCTCCCTCTGTGGTATGATCCTCTTCAGGCTGCCTTTCTCTTTTTCCCAACCTCACCCCCTCTCTTTTAGGTCTGGGGATATAATTTTTAGTTTTGTTCATAAATATACAGCACAACATGAGCAAAAACGGTAAGTCCCAGAATTTATGTTACAAAATGATAATTATGCAAATATTTATCTCATTATTCTCACGTGAGGCATCCAAATTTTTTTTCCAGATGATCCAATTACTGCTAAGCCTCCGTAAATGCATCATCCAATGGGGCTTAAGCGAACTGACCGCTGTAACCTTTTTAGACATTAAATACAGCAGAAGAGCCTTAACTGTTCCCCTGCACATTACTGAGTCAGACATCAGCACAAGGGGGAACAGAGAATAAGAGAAGATACTACTTTTTTCTTAACTGATTTCGGAGGTGTTGGTTAATCTAAGTGTATTTCTGCACATTAGAGAGCCAGGCTAGCTGTTTCCTCCTACTTCCAGCATCTTTCTGAAAATATTAAAGAATTTATTTATTCCATTTTGTTTTAGCTAAGTTGAAAATAAAAAAATTAAAATGTGTTTGTTTATGCTACAAAAAAGGATTATAAATACTGTACGGTATATCCTTAATATTAAACCAAGAACACTTGTATGTTACAAAATGTTACTACCATCAACAAGATTCCCGCTTAACTAACTGACATCTGCCATTTCTATTCAAATATTCCTTTTTACAGATTGAACACAAAGGCAGAGAAAAAAGCACAAAACACATTTATATTCCTCAGCTGGCTCTGGCATGCCCCTCAACCAAAGTTTAATCAGTGCCCGTGTAAAGATAGTGAAGACACCGCAGAGTTAAGGGTGATTTAAAGACATGGTGAGAGTGTCAGCCTGAGAGTGGGTCCAGACTTTTGTCTCTCTGTGGAAGGGTAATTATATATATATCGGGGCATGGTGGAGTGATGGAGCTGGGAAACAAAGGAAAAGAAAAAAAGGGAGGCTTGATGAACAACATGCTGGGTTTCCCTCTTGCCAGAGAGTATCTCTGAAGAATTCAAGGAGAGGTGATTTATGGTCTCTATCCAAACTAATGCAGGGCTTGTTTTATCCGCTCTCACAGTCCTACTACTGGGAATCAGACTCCCATTACCGAACCACTCATGATTAAAACCAGATGAAACAGATAATCATCACCACTGTGGGCTGAAAGCTAAGTCTCAGTGAGAACACTCGTGTGCTGTTGGTACAGATCTGCCCTCCTCTTCTCTCCCACCCTTTCTGGAGAGGTTGGAGTTATTTTTCCTGCTACTAAATTCTCAATAGGAAGGGGGAAAAGGACAAACATTGCCTTCACTGAACACAACTTTTTTTAATGATTCAGACACCATCAGCTTGTGGAGTACCATCACAAGCTCAAAAAACATGCAAAACCACATATTGATATTGGTGGGCTTAATGAAAACATATTGATCAGCCCTTGCATTTGCATCAAGGGGCTCATTATATTACATTGTTGTCTACATTAGTGTAATGCATGACATATAAATATATAATTATACAAAGATTCAATCCACTGATTTAATTTTGTTGAAAATGTAATAATAATAATTCTGCATTCGTAATCTATCACTGATTAAAAGATGCAGACGAGCTGAAGAGCATTACAGGTCAAACCAAGGTTGCATATTTACAACTGACTGCATCATGAAGAATGGCATGTTTAATGTTGCCTTGATTATATTTGAATCTAATACCCACAATCACTCATGCATTTTACCAAGAGGGAGTCACATGAGCGTGAAAGGAATGATGTCTTGTTCTCAAGGACACTGACATGCAGTCATTTTGACTTCCTTTTTGTCGCTCTCGCATCTGTTGGTTGGCCTGTCAGCCACTTAAGGAGCAAAAATATCATAACTACTGCTGAATGAATTACCTTGAAATATGGTATTTTCAGGGGTCCCCAGAGGATGGATCCGACTGACTTTGGTGATCTTCTAAATTTACATCCCTCACAACCATAATTAAATGTGCCCAATGGTGTTATCAGCAAGTCAAAATGTGCCTTAGCATTTATTAGATGGGTTAGCGCCAAGTTTGATGCAGACATTCATGATTGCCAGATGATGTATCCTAATGACATAAATGATCCTGACTTTTGGCACCGCCATCAAGACATTACCATCAGCCTCTTCTGCACTATGTGTTTTGTGCTAATAAGTGAATGTTAGCATCCTATAGGGCTGGGCGATATGGAAAAAAACTTATCATAATCATTTATTCATATCAGTCGATATCGATATATATGACGATATATATCATATCAATATTTCTGTCAAGCTTAAAGGTTCCTTTTTACTCCTCGTGAAATGTGAAGATATCATAAGGTTAATCGCCCAGCCCTAGCATCCTAACTAGGACGGTTCCATTTCCTGAGTTGAGACATTGTTCTTCACTGCATTCATGAGCTTTTAAGTCGTAACATAACATAACATGGATGCTACAAAGAGGATATACTGTATTTTCTGGCTCAGAACATGTTGATAGCTGTTTAAAGTTTTATAAAACAAAGCCATTTGGTCGCAGACTTGTTGCTGCACCAGTGCATTCCCTAAAACCACCATGATATTGCTTTACCTGACTTGCTATCAGGGTTTGCGCTAATAAATATCTTCTGTAACTGATCTAGTTCACTCTCTGTGGACGGTTAACAGTTACAGCCTAATACCACATTACAAATTACATGTGAGCAAATTGAAAACTTTCTAACCATCAACCTAACATTTGTTTTGGTTTGCAATGTTTCTGCATATTTGACGTCAAAGTCGCCAAGGCATGTAACAAAATGTTCTAGGATTTATCGAGTTATGTTCTCATTTGTCCGATTATTCTGACATCACATGAATGTCCTGTTAAACCAACTAAATATCAGCATGCTGACATCATATTATTATGTTAGTATGAATGCTCTAGCTATTACAATGATGTACTTACTCATCATTTCCAAGAAAAGATGTCTCCCTCCATGTAACCTCCCTGGTTTGCACTCCAGAAGACACCTTGGCTGAAGAAGACTTCTTCAGGTCCTGGTCCTCAAATGGTTTACAGCAACTGGGAGCCGTCAAAGGAGTCAAGACTTGGTCAGAGCTGATTGATGTGAGGTCAGTGCTACGGTCAAAAGATGTCCAAGAAGAATCAGAGGAGGCAGAGGAGACAGAGGGGCTGCTGTCAACCTCATGCTCTCGCAATCCATCTCCTAGGTCCATGGTGCAAGACTGAAGATGGAGAGAATGGGATGATGGTGGGGAAGAAACCACGGGATGAAGATGGGTGACAAAGAGAAAAAATGATGGAAAAGACTGTCTTGATGAAGCAAAAGGTCTGCAGTGGATGAAAAGAAGGGAGGCACTTCCAAATTAGATAAATTAATGGAAAGAGATTTGTCCGTGCTCTCCTATTGGCCAAAAGCTTCTCAGTCTCTTCTGTCTCAAAACATTACTGAGGAGAGTAAGGAGAGGAACGGAAAAGACGAAAGACTAATCACAGGAAACATTAGACAATAGAGATTGAGATATGGATGTAAGGGCAGCAAAGAAAACCACTCAGGGACTTATGAAGAAGCCAGACACAAAGACAGGAGAGTGGGACGGAAAGATAGGAACCAGCCCCTGCAGAGGGAAGAGGGTGAACAAAAACAAAAGAGGGGGAATCAGGTAAAAGGTGCGGGCAGGAGCACTTATGAGGAGATAGCTCACATCTCATTACATCCCATTTTTCCCCCCAACAATTGAATCATGCGGTAAGTGGATGGAGACGGTGCGGGACTGGAAATCGATTTGAGATGCATGGAGAAGCTTGAACTGGTGGCTTCTGTGGCTACATGATAGCGGCAGGCAAGAAAGAGCCGTCTTGGGTTGCAGCGATAAGCAGTTCATCGCAAGAAGTCTGAACCAATCCAAATACAATTAGGGCTCACCACTAAAACCCATTAGGACCCTGATATGGGGAGGCCAGGTTAGCCAGCCTCCCATAGGTACACTGTTAATAGACTAAGAGCATAGTTCTGTAGTCAGTAAAGATATAATATACAGGCATAAGAGAAGAGACGTTGCATGCCTCAAATTTACACCCAGGATCATTTTTACGTACCTTTTTTAGGGTATTCAAGCGTGCAGCTATAGAATAAGACATTTCCTGTACTTATGGTGTATAAAACAAACGGATATGATTGGATTAACAGTATCTACATGATTGCTTTTGAATAGACATTACACTAAAAGTTTCTGTTTTTCCCATCTATGCATCAACTACATAAAACGATAAAACTCTAATGAATATTTCCGAGCAGCAGCCCAATGACAAATGGAGGAAAATTATGTGATGATAAGATAAGATAAGATGGAATTGGCTTAATCACTGTTTGTTTTAGAGTTAGATGAGAAGATTGATGCCTCTCCAACCCATATGCATTGACTGTGAAGCTGGAGCCAGGACTAGCTAAACTTAGCTTAGCATACAGGGGGAAAGAGTTACCCTGGTACACTCCAAACCTCAAAAGCATACCCTGCAGCGCCTCTAAAGCTAATTCATTAACACACTGTATCTCATTTGTTTAATGCTTGCACAAACAGAAATGTAAAGACATAATTTGCAGTTACATTGCAGGGTTTATGTGCTGGAACTAAATTACACTGATTTATAAGTGGTGTATTGGTGGTGTCGCTAGCTGTTTCCCCATTTCCAGTCTTGATGCTAAGCTAATTGATTCCCTCGAGCTGCAAAGTTAATGGAGAGAAATGAGAATAGTATAGTCTTCTCTTCTAACGCGTGGCCATTAAGCAAAAAGGCTCATTTCCAGATCAGGTGTGAACCTACTGCGACGTCACCCGTTGGTTTGCGGACTATCATTTTGAAGCCTTAAGTTTGCATTATGGCCGTTGCTATCTTAAACAAGAGGTTGGAGCCGATGAAGACATCCCAATCATCTGATATCTCCGCAGCACTGTAGAAAGGTCTGGGCTGCACCAAGTCTCATTCTGGTATAGGTGTCTATCAGTTTAGGGTAGGGTAACTCTCCAATTTGATTGTTAAAGTACTAGCTTGGAGGGGTTGTTGTTGTTTTCCGTAGCAAGGGGGATTTTGAAATCAGTAACCAACATCCTGCCATTAGCCACCTATCATACCAACTGTCTGTGTCTGGTGAACCAGAGAACATGCTGTAGCAGCTTGTCAATCACATCAAGTAGCCACACCCTAACGCATACCCTGCTTTGTTATCTAATTTACTCTAAATGGGGGCATAACTTATTAAATGAATATCATGCTGTATTGAAGGAGACTTGAAACAAGCAATTGCGAGCATCAACCCATTAACACTGTTTACTGGGGTAATAAATCAAGTTAGAAGTAGGATCATTTTCTCATAAGCTTACATATAATCTGACTTCTTTTTTAAACCGGTGGAGTTGCCCCCCCTGCTGGCCATGAGAAACATACATGCAGGTTTTAGGCACTTCGGCATTGGCTTTATTTTTCAGTCCGGAAAGCTCCATCCATATTTTATACCAGATAGAGAGTGACAGAACTGAAGTATAACCATACAAGGGCCCAAAGGGAGCAGCATGCTCCAAATAAACCAGTGTTGTCCTACCATGCCTGAAGGCAAAAGTGTTTTACTTTGCCACCAAGGGATACTTACATCTTTAAGTGCATGTCTCACTCCCTCGTGCATCTCACTTTTGAAGGAGACAACACTGGATGTTGGAAGAGGGAATATTACATTATAGCAGGGCTTTTCAAAGAGCGGACGCCGGTCCACATCTCGACTGCAAATCAGCCCAGACCCATTTCACACCTTTTATCATCAAGACTTAAAGATGGGCTATGCTATGAAGCCCTATGTTTTATATTTCTAAATAAAATGTGCTAATGATCAATAAATTATAGTGACGTTGAATACACAGTGTCGCTGGAGATCATTAACAGCTTTCCTGTCAGCAGATTATTGTGTTTTCATGTGGCTTATTTCCCTGTCGATGATACTGTGGTGAGTTCACTGCTGGAGAGTATTGTGTGTTGTTGCCGCCGAGTTCATGCACGTTACACCAGAGAATTCGCTGTCAGCGTCTAAATCGCAGACACTGCATGTGTCTCATTTTCTCCAGTAGGCATACACAGCTTCTTCAACCCGAGTAAATGTAGTTGTAAGAATATGTCTGAGTCAGAAACAGAGTCCACAAAGCACCACATTTGTGCATACTTTTACAGTCTGTCCACTGCACCGACAGTTTGCATCGAAAGTCATTTAATACGAAACAATGTTGAGCGTCTCTGCCACGTTTTGGTGTCCATTTTCTCCATAGATTTACCTATGCTTCCTCCTCTGCTGTCTATGTTGGAGTTTGACACATAATGCATTCAGATGCATGTCCCTGATATCTACTGGCAAAGGATATGTGCACCAACAGGGATTTCATGGTGTGTTTGAGTGCACCTCATAAACCCTATAATACCTATATAGGCCATCTGTTACAACTTATCAATTTGTTTACAGCAAACTTAACCATATCCTTGTACAACAGGTCCCCAAGTAGCCAATACATATTTAAGTTGTTTTACAGCAGTATTTTTAAATTAATTACTAAAGATGTAAAAGATGTGACGTTAATGTTATTTTGTTATCGCCAATTTTTCCAGACCCCGAACATTAGAAACCGGACCTATGAAGTTTGAGAAGACTTGCATTAAAGGACGGTAAACCTATATCCTTCAGGTTCAGTCGACACCGACTAGGTATCAATGAAATATAACAACACTTTGGACACCAAACACAGTGGTGTTACAAGACAACCACTTCCAAAAGCATCTGAATTAGAAGATATTGAACTTTCATCTCGGCCAAAAACAAGTCCATATCTGCTTAGAAAAACAAGACACCATCCATCTTCAGCAGACGAGGGTAAATTAATTTGATCAAACTTTAACTTGTTCTTTAACGCTCGCCAGGGGAACAATGACCGTGTCACATCGCATCAATAGCAGCCCTGTCTTGCCAATTTAGCTTTTATTATGGCAATTTTTGTTTTAATCATCTCTGATTAAATGATGTCAAAGTAGTGTCAAGTTTTTATATACAAGTGCCACTTCAACGGGGGATTGCTTTTAAGCACTTCGAAGGAAGATAGAAGAGCCACGTTGACAAGGACTGCAGATTCAAAATGTCAAGCTGTGGCAACTGCTTTTTTTAGGGTCTAAGAAATAATCAGCTATAGTCCGGGGACATGGAAGGTCAAGGTAGCTGATAAAATTCTCCTGCCTGCTTTTAACTTTTAATAGGGGAGTACTTCGTGAGGTTTTTGGTGATTTGAATCCATTGGCCTGCTCCCAGCTGATTCATCTTACAGTGAAATGCACAAAGGCAGGAGAAGCTGCGGGAATGAATAGACATCAATCAAAGTGATACTTCACATTAGAAAAACTGAGTAAAGACATTCATGATTATGGTTCTTTGTGTACATTTGAGCAAGTTGATGAGCTTCAGAAAGTCTTTATTTAACAGGGCTAAAGAAAAGTGACATTCTTGAAAATGAACACAATAGAAAAGTCTAACAGGCTACGCAAACAGCCTCTGTACATAACACAGGAAACGGATACATCGTATTATATGTACAAGTGTGTGACAATACAATGATTTATATGATACTGTTTAGAGGGATGTATTTGTTCAAGTAACAGCTCAGATTCTTCATGTTTTAAGTCTGGAAAGGGCCTTGTCAATTATTTTTTATAACCAATTCAACAAACATATGAACAGAGTGACCCGCTGGTGTGCAAAGAAAAATAAATAACATTCTGATCAACAGGTGTTTGGTATTTACATTTTCACAATATCATGACAAGTAACTATAAAAGACTTCACTTTTGGTGCATTAACAAGTAATTTGCACATTTGTTTCTGTTTCTTAGAAAATGTATAGCAAATGGCATCAGTTGTTACGCTGTAAATCACATAAATGTATGCTAATCTTGTTTTTGCCACACTCAAGTGATTGTCTAATCTTTCTGATACAGAGACTCAAGTTTTATGTCTTTAGATCACCTGCTGATAAAGATTACCTTTCAATCGAGACGTTACGACACTGCTCTGTGTATGAATATAAAAGAGCAACATGTGGTTTACTCTCCGATATGTTGAACACAGCACATTTGCCATTGTGCATTATCCTTTTTGTTAGAAGATGGCAATAGTGAAAAGAACAGACAGAAAAAAAGCTGTTAGACATTTATCAGACATGCACAGGACAACATATAAAGCAACCAAAGAAATGAGTCAAATCTCTGATGGACTCCCAGTGAACTTTACACATCAAAACGTGTAAAATCCACAGGGAAAACAACATTTTTGATTGAAAGTTTGAAAGAGTCAGTAAATTAGAAATGCTCGGGGAAGGCAGCGAAGCATCTCCAGAAAACGGAGAAAGTCCTACTGTGTCATTAGAGCAATCACATCCGGAAGATGATCACTAGCGACGCTGCATGGGAGGCACATAAAGAGGGGCCAAGCTACCAAACAGACAAACCAAAGTCTCCAAAATAAGTTTATTGGGCAGGTAGAACAAGAAAATGGGGCTGTTCCATCTGTGTTTTCCCATTTCTTTTTCTTTGAATAGGCCGCAATATTTCCAAACTGTGGCTATGAGAAGCAACAAAGTCAAAGCGGGAGAAAAAGGGACCAGACAGCTTTGATTGTGTCTGCTTCCACATCTGAGTGGCTCAAAACCGTTTTGTTTTGGCCTCTTACATCTGAGAGGCTGGAGACTTTTCCAGCCTTAGCCTGGTCTTACAAAGTGTAGACCAAGTAACAAAAATGCCAATACCTGGCCTACAAACAGGTAGCGCATGCCAACACAAAGCACTTGACTTGCCGTGGAGCAGTACATTGAAGCAAAGCAGCGCATGGTGGCTTGACATGCAGGACAGTCCCACGAGCATGGGTGAGGGTTAGTGGCATGGAAGAAGCATCTGGTTCCACACGGCAACAGCAGGAAGAATAACTTTAGGCCAGAGGAGAAGAAGCAAGGTTGGTCCAGGGAAACAATACAGCTGTTACTTAGTCCTCTGTCCAGGAGCCCAGACAGGTCAGTCTAGACAAACTGAGGGGTAGGTCAGGGTAGGGACAAGCAAGGGAAGGAAACACAATAGCCGACGTTTCCTTCAATAAACCGGCCTCGGTTGTTTCATGCTGTAGTGGGCCTCCGACGCTGACACATATGCAGACTCAGGAAAAAAATCCTCGTGGAACTCTGCCATAAACCTAAGAGAGAGGGCGGGAAGGGGGCGGGAAGTGCAAGAGAGGGAAATCTGGTGAGATATTTTGATTCCGACAATGTTCAGCTGTCCTCTCTGTTCACATTAAATATTCAACATAAGCCGTTTGCCACATGACAAAACGGCACGGACCCGACTGGCTTACATGGAGAAAAAAAAAGAAGCAATGACAGGGAAGTATGTGAAATGATCATGTCCCAGTTCACATCGACGTCTTGTTTTCCTAGATATCCCTGGCTCATTCCACATAAATCCAAGCCCCCTTGACCTCTGCTGGGGGTATATGTGCCAGAGACAAAGCCCCCTCATCCATCTCTATACCACCACCAGAGAACCAATCGCTAGGAGAGAATGACAGAGAACATGAGAATGACCGACCAACAGTCAGAGAGGGAAAGAGTGAAAAATCCCCCTCCCCTCCCCACCCTCCCATCTAATCAGTAGCGGGGAAAACTAATCCGGAATCTTCTTAGTATCCGCTACTCGGCCAAATCCTCTAAATCTTGCCATCTCATCTTAGCTCCACCGGCCTTCCTAATCTCAATGCAAACAAATTATCCTCATCAGAGAATTTAAGAATGCTTTGACAACGAATAACAAAACAAGACAACCTTAATGGGACAATAAAGGAGACACGTGAGAGCCCCGCAGTGAATGAATCAAAGGTAAACACGATTTCTTTCAAGAAATTAAAGTTTATTCAAGCGTTATTCTTCACTGCAGCTACGAAATTGATTCAAAGAGGTTCATTGAAATGCACTGAACAGGTTTCCGTGGATATTTATTAATTGGAAAATAATTTTTCTGGCAGTTCGGTGCCAGAAATTCAGGCTTGTGCTAATCTTTATAGCTGTAAGATCAGTAATAACACAAGGCAAGCCGCTTTAGGCATACACATTGTAAATCAGCATAACGTGCACACACACACAACCCCACACTTAATCATAATCATTCTTGCGGAGAAAAGGAGAGTGAGAGATCAACAGTGGCCAAATCCCAGAATGCATTGCACTTCAGTCTCTGCGACATCAATCAGTTTTTTTTTTTTCCCGCTCGGCACAATCTGCCACGAGGCTGATTTCACAGTAAAAAAGGCATGAAGGCTTTCCCAAAAGATTTCAGTTTGTGTCCAGTGTCCTGTCGGGCCTCCAGTACTCAGAAAATATTAATTAGTCACCAAGAAAAAAAAAAGTCAGGTGTTTCCTGTATTGAATATCATAAATCCTGCCCTAACAATTTACAGTTCAGCATAGTAGAGCTATAGAGGAGGCTGACCCTGCAAAAGTAATTCACTTTTAAGGACTTCACTCGTCTTTGCATCCAAGTTACTGTCCGTGTCATTTAGCTGAATAATGTTCTATGGAAAGACACGCACCAGTGATTCGCAGTCTGCTGCAGCTGGAGTGAATTAAAAGACGTTCCGACCCTACTACTGATGACACTGCATTTGCACAGCGCTACTGTCCCGTTTTAGCAATCCTGTTTTAGAACCAATCGGTCTCTCAAAAAATCTGGAGAAGCATCACATATGTAGCTGAATGCTGTAATCCTTTCATAGCGCACACCACTCTGACATGAATGCCAGCTCGAGCTATTTTCAGAAGACCACCTCGTGATTTTATGGCACCAAATATTGAGCTCCGGTTTATTTATTTATATACATTTTCTTGCTTGAGTGGTAGGATGGGGGACTCGGGTTTGCCTCTGCGCCCGCTCCGTGCTGCGTTCAGGTGCTGCTCCACAGCACTGCTCGGTGGCAGGAGGCGGTAGCGCGTGTGTTTGATTAGAGAATGAGAGGACCTAAATCCCTCAGGTTTGGGACCGGCTGAACTGAAGATCGCTAGGGAGGATTTAAAGATTAGACTCCCGCGCTTGTGTAACGCCCACTCATCTCCCTCCCTCTAACACATGCTCTTTCTCACTCCATCTCTCCCTCCCCGCCACCCCCCTCCATGTTCTCATTTACTTACATTTCCTTTGCCTTTTTGTTTTGGTGCTTCTGGATTATTTTGGTGTATTGATATTTTCCCGACAATCACTATTTTTGTCTTTCGGTGAAAACTATTACTGTCCTCCTTCTTTAAATCTCTTGCTTTTGCTATGCTACTGTGAAGTGGGCTACCAAACACTTCACTACATCAGGGTACTGTACATGAGATATGAAATACATTTCTCAAGGTTGTTCTAGAGACTACCAGTAGCTTCCAGGTTTCCTCTCCAGTTATGAAATGTGAACTTCTTGCAGCTCAAAGCTGGCAGTTAATATTGAGCTTTAATGGTTTGCTAGGTCAAACCTTGGTTAATGAACCATGCAGGTTATTAGCAAGGTATATTTTAAATCGGAATGCTTCTTAGTTAATGTCCCGTTCATTAAATGCTCCACCTAAACTTTTAATGATTTATCCTCCGAGGAAATTATACATGATTTTACACAGCTTCTTTCCGTCTGACAGCACAATCCATTTTTCGAGAACGGGGTGAGATTTCAATATTATGCCTGAATGTTTCGGAGAAGAAGCTGTAAGCCTTCAGGCCTGAGTGAACCAAAGATTATTACTATCCCATCTGCACAGCCTGAAGAAACTTGAAACCTGTACTCTGTAAACCATTTAAATCAAATAGTTTCTGTCCCTCTCTTGCTTTCTAAAGCACTTACCTCTGAGACCTCTGATGCATGAAAAGGTAATAACACTGATGCAATTTATTTGAATTCAATTATTATGATTTACCTGAGAAAGAGTTCCAAATGCTTGACCAGGGCTCGCAGATTCCTCTCGGGGATCTGCATCTTTCCCAGGATCTCAGGAAGCTTCACTGAAAGGAAAGCAGGGCAGTGAGTGAGGAAATAGTCCCACAGAGGGACGGGAAACTGATGAGAATGTGAAATTTTCCTCTCCACTCCAATCCAACCACTTAAATCTTGTATGACATGTGAAGCAGTGAGAGAAAGATGATAGGGGACACCAACCAAAAAGCCGCAGGAGGTGCTGTGCTCCGTACAAGTAGGATGGTGGAGGAAGCTGGTCATTCAGAGGGTAGTTATCAGGAGTCAGCTTCCAACTGAGGACCTAAAGAATGAAGAAAAAAACATTTAATTGGGACTTTCACGTACAGTATATACCGTTTTGAATTGTCATGAACAGAACAACCACTATTTCAATTCACACATGTAGCTTTCTGTAATGACGGAGGCCATTTATAGTTCTATTCTAGTGTCCTTGAGCAAGACAGTGTTTCCCGTCCAGCTAACAGCACATTCATCTCACACAGTCCCATCACCTCGTTTAGCTCATTGTTTCTCCGGCTCTCTAGGCCATAGAAAGGCCCGCTTCGCTCTTTGCTTGGCGTCAAGGGCAAGGGGGAAGATGAGCCGCTGTGCACGGGGGTTTCTGGGTAAAGAGAAAGAACACGACATGTTTACAAATAAAGCCCTTGCTGTGTAGGTTAGCGCTGCTGGACCATGTCGACACAAAAAGTTTTGATGGCGTGAAGTCATTCTGAGGAGGAGGAGGAGGAGGAGGAGGGATGAATGTGAGAGGAAAGGAGTAGGAGAGCACCATCTACTGGGCCAAACTGGTAATTACAAAAAACAAAAAGATGCCACCACACTGAATGTTTCATGAAAGGCATCATTTTGATCTTGATGTGATTAGAACAATAGATTTGTCTCACTGTGTACATCTTGGCTTGACAAACACAGGTGCAACTAAATGACTGAAATACTTATTTGGATAAGATGAAAACATTGATTTTTCACATAATGAACAGAAAGAAGTCCAACTAGTTCACAGTTTTCAATAACAGCCCCCCAAAAAAGGGTGTCAACTTACTTCTGTCGAGGTTGAGGAAGAACTTGGGCTGGGCTGAGGTGTCGACCAATCGGCGCTTGAGCTGCGGGGACGCTGTGGCACTGCCTCCACCTGATTGGTACAATAATGTGTTTATAGCTTGCTAGTGTAGACTTTGTTACAATAGGCTTCACAAATAACTGATAAAACATACAATAATAAATAGTGCAATCTCTTTACATTAAACACACAACGGATTACCTCCACTGCTTCCTTCAGCTGGCCGGTCACCTCCAGATGTGTTCCTCGTGGAGCGCCTGAGTGACTGCGATTGGTATGAGATGCAGTCCATGTCAGGGTGGCGCCGGCGCTTCGGGGTGGGGGCTGGTGCAGTGGGTGTGGTGGCAGAGATGTCGCTCAGGGCTGGTTGGCTGTCTGTGGACTGGGGGGTGGGTGGGTTGTGCCCCAACGGGCTCGGGCTGCGCTCCCGTTGGGCACTTCAAACACAAATTGAGAGAAAAAGGCTTATAGTTTAATGGCAGAGCCCCGTAGTCAGATCACAGTCGAGCTGTGATTTCTAAAACAACACATAGACTTGATTTATTGTGGCACACTTACTTGCTGGAGCAGGGTGAGCTTTCATTGATGGCCAGAAAAACCCTGGAGGAGCTGACCTTTTTGAACTGAGCTTGCTCACAGGGGTAGAGGAGGATCATGGGTAAGGTGAAGTCAAATGTGATCCTCAGGCCATCGACCATCTCCTTACACAACTCCTCGCTTAAACAAAGGAAATTCAATTTTTATTTGATTTAATTTAGACATGGAACTATGAACCATTATAGAGGAATTACCAAAATATGAATCCTACTGAAACCCTGAAGGGCCAATGCATTCATAAATTTTTTTCCTCCGTTTTCCCGTGATAACGAGTTAATTTCATTTGTTTTCTCGAGATCTCGAGTTATTATCTCGAAATAACAACTGCCATTTTCCTGAGATAACGATATAATTTTCTCGAGATCTTGAGAAAACAAAACGATAGTGTATTATATTAAATC
The DNA here is from genome assembly GCF_965226575.1 of Pagrus pagrus. Lineage (NCBI taxonomy): Eukaryota > Metazoa > Chordata > Actinopteri > Spariformes > Sparidae > Pagrus > Pagrus pagrus. The sequence goes on along the minus strand of NC_140206.1, from coordinate 13,936,074 downwards.
ATTGCAGGAAACATCATTCAGTGTAGCAATGTCAGAGGAGCAGGAGCATATCGATCACCGTGTCACATATCTTTTCAATCAAGGCCTGACACAGGCTGAAATAGCATTATGCCTTGCTATTTGAGATTGCGCCACCGATATAGCTGAAGCCTTGCTAACCGTCTTTTTAGAGCACACTAATGTGTATATTATCTATACACATTAGTGTGCGTAATCTAAAAAGACGGTTAGCAAGGCTTCAGCTATATCGGTGGCGCAATCTCAGTGAGCCTGATGTCGTTGTGCACTACATAGCTGACCAGCTCGGGGTCCCGGACATCTCCATAATCTCAGGCCTATCATATCACAGTCATTATCTCGAGATCTCGAGATAACGAAACTCGGTTTTCCCGAGATAACGATATAATTAGTTCGAGATCTTGAGATAATGACTGTGATATGATAGGCCTGAGACTATGGAGACGCCCGGAACCTCGTAGCTGGTCAGCTTTTATCTCGGGAAAACAAAGTTTCATTATCTCGAGATCTCGAGAAAATTATCCCATTATCTCAGGAAAACAGCAGTTGTTATTTCGAGATAATAACTCGAGATCTCGAGAAAACAACTGAAATTAACCCGTTATCACAGGAAAATGGAGAAAATAAAATGTATGAATGCATGGCCCTTTAGGGCTTCCGTAGAATCCAACCAGAAAGGAAGACAAATTCTGTAATATTCAATTACTGCCTGAACTGCCTCTGTTTGGTGTGTGTAGACTAACCTCTTCTCCGGAGGGATTGGCTGTGGGCTGCTGCTCTGTGTGGTGTTCTGCTGGCGCCGGTACCTCTCATTGGCCATGAATGCTTTGTTGATGGCAAAGTGCTTGACGTAGGACTCTAAGATGTGCACCACATTCGTCTGACAGGGAACCATCACCAGCTTGGAGAGAAAAACATGGAAAATTTGAAGCACACACACACAATGAAAATACCTGATTTACAGTAAACTTGCATTTCCTTACCACAGATTTATCAAGTATCTGCAAAATATTGTTATCAGTGCTAAAGATCTGCTGCATGTACCTTCTTCCTCTTGTTGATGTAAAAGCAGTCATCCTCCAGCTTCTTCTTCAGAACATCTGGAATGTTGATGTCAACATGGACGATCTTCTCCTCACATTCCCTCTTAACATTAATGTCCGGTTCAACCCTCTGAAACAAACGCGATGTGAACGTTCAGGTACGTGCTATACAGAAACTAACAGGATGTGGTTTTCTATGGACAGAAGTCATGGCCATAAAACTAAAACAGCTTAATTGTACAAAACATTGGGTTACCAAAAGAGTTAAGGTCTAGAACATGTTTAACGGTTTACTACAATTCGATATTACAATGGAATGAAAGTGTTTTTATGTTAGCCCTCATTAGAAGTTAATCTATAAATGTCCTTGTCTGAGATGGAAACTGATCCACTTCACCATTTTGTTGATGTCCTCAGAGAAGGTGCTGTCCCCGCTATTTGAAGACTCAGGGTCAGAATCGTCGCCGTCACTGCTCTCTGAAGACGTAATCAAACCTACAGGCAGGAAGAATACAGAGGGATTAATTTGATTGCTGAGGGAGCCTGGGAGCGAGACACAAAGACGGAGAAAGATTTCTCACACGCGTCATCACTGTCGTCCTCCTTGGGGAGAGTCTTCAGAGAGGATTTAGTACCAGACTGACGACGGCGCCTCTTCGCCCATCCCTTTCTCTTCCTACCACCGGGGAAGAAAACAAAACACACGCTATCAGTTTCGTCTGAAGATAGCACAAACCATTAGAAAGGTTAAATTAAGGACCAGCCATAGAGTGCACTGGACTGATTTGAGCTACAGGTGTCATGTATGTTCATTGACAGTCTGAAATTGACAGACTTTACTATAATCAAGTAACAAACTGCATTTAGTGAGAGAGTTTTAAGTGTCACACATACAATAAAGCTCAAAATTATTATATATTTTGATGTTTTTACCTTTGTGACTGAAAAATTCACGTAATATGAACTTACATGCGACCCAGAGCTTTGCGAGCCAGTTTATGTTGTAATTTTCGATTTTCCTCAGTGTCCCTTAGGACATGATCCTCAGCAGCCCAACGATCCCAGCTGCCCAAACACACACACATTTAAAAAAAATAATAAAAATCACACACACCGGCATGGATTGACAGCTGTGTTCAATAGCTACTGTATCACACAAACTGATGAGATTTTGCTATGATAAACACTACAACGTGTATGGTGCTGTTAAGTAGGTAGGCGACAGCCAACTCAAGTTACCTCCTGTTCCAACCGTTGAAGTGAATCAGGTACTTTGGGATTCTTCTTCCATGTTCATCTGTACCTATCAAGACATCAAGGACCTGTAATGTGAAAGCACAATGAGCACATAAGTGAGCCGTATGTGGTTTGGAGGACAGTGATTCCACTCAAACACTACATTTGATCAAGCCAGAAGAGGTCAAATCAATGTATATTCAGTGAATCACTGCTTTAAGACTTTAATATGTGCATATTATAGTTTTGCTCCATTGTTTGCCATGTTGTCTGCTGCAGTTACTTGTTTTTTTTCTTTTAGCAAATCATGATTGTATAATGCCACAGTGGCTAATACGACGCAAGCTACGGGTAATTCACAGTTCATCTTGTACCTGGAAGCCTATAACTTCAAGAATATCAGAGGGCATGGGCTTTTAAATTCAGCTACACAATAATAAACAGCATTTCCCATCTTGCCTCCGATTCGTGAGCTATCTCACGCTAGCTCATGTTAGCTATGTTTCGCTGCAAACATGTTGAAAAGCACACCTTACTTTATACTTCTAGGTTGGTATTCTGCATTGTAGTAGGTTACTATAAAAACTCGAAGCTTATTACACTACTGCAACTCACAAACATTCAGTTGAACGACATTTAATGCTACCCGTTAGCTAACATTGGTTAGCAGACGTCAAGCTAGAGCGCGTTGATGTAAACAAGCCGCCTACTGGCGTTAGCTAGCTAGCTAGCCAAAACGACATTGCGCACTTCGCTAACAACAACATAATACACGAACTAAGGGTCACGTTAGGGCATTTTTGTCTGCTTTAAACAGATACACATTATCGTCTTAGCTCGCATAGAATGGCATTTAAGAGCTATACATAAATACTGTTAGCGAACTGATACGTTACAACGGTCAGTGGTGGCTAAGTTAGCAGGGCAGATGTATTGGTGCGTTTGTTTATTATTTATGTGTTGGCATTAAACTACTGTTCTTACTACTTCAGTGATCTATAAACCATGTAATGTTAACGTTAATTCTAAAATAACGTTACTGCACGCAGTGGCTATAGTCTGGGCTGAATGCCTCATCAAACAGCCTCCTTTACAATGAACTAACAGCTCCTAAATAACATACAGCTAGTTTTTCTTAACTATTTCAAATCATGCGCTTCAACAAGAGGCGTGTGAAATCAAACGTACCCGGAAACAATGCAAGAAATCGATTTCGCGCTAACGTTACGTGAAGAGCTAACGCTGTTTTTTAAGAGGCCTATTTGGCCCTCACACTCAATTCATATATCCCCAAAAACCTTGCAGAAACAACCTTGCTTTTCCAATATAAACGCCTCCCTTGTGCAAAGTCGAACAAACAGAAGAGCTGAGTTACTTGCGCACAAACATTACCTTAGCGTCATACAACACTTTAGCCTTGGTGGGGTCGGGTTCAAAGCACAGGACTCTTTCTCCTTTGTGAAATTGATATTTAATTCCCCGCGAATTCATTTGTTCATGGCGACGTGTGGGAGAGGGGGCATCGATCTGGACCCTATAAACTCCTTAACCCTTCCCTTGCCAAACGCTTCCCTGTGAAGGGGCTTCCACCAAAAACAGACTATGGAGGGATGGCGGCGCTGTTGCGGGACGAAGGCAACCATTCTATTGCCGCCTTCACGGACTGCTCGTAAATTCCCCTTTCAGGTTTGTTAATGGTTGTACGCGGAGCAGACTTTTTACCAGACATATCTATTACACAACTACACTTGAAAATGAATAAACACGTTTAAATTGATTGTCACGTTTCGATATCAGTTCCAGTATTTATGTAAACCCACCTAGATGTAAAGAGTGTCATCAAATTATTATGTTCATGCAATTCATGTGTGAGGGCAGTTGACTGGACTCAAAAGACTCAAAGAAAGACACTAATGTACACCTCTCCATCCTTCCTCACCGCTTAGTTCCCATTTTGATGCTTTGCAGGATCATTTATTGTTGTACAACTTTTTATCCTAATATGTCCTATAACCGTGAATGCAGCATGGGAAACGCGATTCAATAAGTTGAATGGCCTCTCACGGACACCGTACTACTACTGCAATCTCAAAAAATGGCCAACAGATGTCAGCACGTGAACACAAAAACTGTCTCCATGAACTCATTTGCCCCGATTGTGAAGTCACCACCAGCATGCATTTGCTTAATTTGTTTAATTAGCTTTAATACATGCATTTAGCCTGCTTGTTAGCACTTTTCCACAATAAAGCAACACATGCCATGAGACTTAGAAAAGCCTACAGTATCTCAGTGGAGGAAACAGATGTGTAACTGTAATTCACCAGGCGTTATCACATTATTGATTACACATTTTAATTTTGTCTTTAAGATCACCACATCCATATGAAAAATAGGTCCTACATGGGAGCAAAGCCATCTGTGCCTGTTTAGGGATCCATGACATGACAATTATGGCAAACCTGCAGGCGATATAATGCAAAATGGACTCCATTACAACTCCACTGATCATATTCCTAGATTAAATTTCTATATTAAACCACCCTATACACATTAAGCAACCTGGGTATCATACACCCCATATACCTCAGAGGAGCAAAACATGTTTTTGTGGCGATCAGTTAACAGAGTTGAAGGAAAGACCCTTCTCCTTGAGGCAAAATACAGTAAAAGATAATTCACCGTGTCTCAATAATCTAATCTTCCTCTATTGGAACAATATGGTGGCTCTTACAGTATGGGGATGTTTACATGTGCTGCCAGGAACACTTGCTCCGCTCCAGGCCACAAACTGAGTGTGTCTTTTATGTGAGGCTCCCCTATATGTTAAATTAAAGAAATCTGATTACTTATTCGAGCTACTAAATCTAGAATAACAGTCTTCCTTCCTGTTTCCACCACATATAATGCTAATTGTCCTTAACAGATAAAAATAGAGGCTGTATCGCTGGTTTATTGTTTAATATTCCATATCTAGGCCTCCGAGTAATTTGATTCATTTTGCTTCTGACCTTGCGACCTTTCCATTCATATCAGTCTAACACGCTCGGACAATGAAATGCACACTGATCCCTGGCACAGGAAACCATGTCTCTGCAGCTGTAGCCCAATCTGGGCTCATTTCGCTTAAAATGGTTTCAGGCAGCGCTGCTCTGCCATTGTGCACCAAATATGGGCTGTGTACATAACGCTGAACGTGACTGGCTGGAGTGTAGCCCTGTTGAGGTATTCTCTTTTCTTTTCCACTCTGTCTGATGTATTTTGACTGTCCTGTCATGTCAACTGATGACTGTTTCACATTAGGTGTTTTCCACGGTTACACATGTACGTTGGAGAGCTTAAAGGCAGCCAAGTGTAAAGTGGAGGATGCTGCAAGGGATCTGTGGTATGCTTTGCACTGTTGTTCCATAAAAACTGTTGTTCTTGGCTTGTTCCCAATGGAGGAGTAGTACGGGCACAGTCCGGGGCAACAATGCCCCAAGCGCTGGCTCCTTTCCACCAACCCTCCATAAACTAATGCAAAACACCACGTCCTGCTCCTGTGTTTTCCCTCTTCCGCGTCTCATTCTTTTTTCCCCCCGCAGACTGTTTTTAGAAGGGTCAAATCTATCTCAGCTGTTATCAGTGTCACGTCGTGCTGTGTTGTGTGCATGTGTGTGTGTGAGTGTGTCATGCCGAGCAGCTTCATAAGCTCCTTTATCAGCCGTCCGGCACCCTCCTCTCCGGACTCCCGCTGTCTCTTTTCATTTTTCCCATACTTTCACACACTGGGCCACACATGCTCCTGCTCTCTCCCTCTTGTCTCTCCTGAGTCCTTCTCGTTCTCTCACACTCTCACCCCGCTTTGAACGAATGTGCACACTCGGGCAGCCGTCTCAACAACATCCCTGGGCTCCTCCACAAGAAGCATCTGTGTAAACAAAAGTCTGGAATATAGCCTCTTGCACAGGTGTATAAAGAAAAGGCATTGGCTATTAATCCTATGGCTCACTTATTGTTTGTCTAATAATAGCACACAGCAGGCTTCACTGATAGGCCTATTATTCCCAGACAGCGAGGTGGATTAATGGGAGACAAGGATTAATATGTCTATTTTCATCCCTGGCTAAATCATCTCTGTCTGTGTGTGTGTGACCTTGTGTCTGCTCGCCTAATTACCTTTATGGAAATTGACTTATTAATTATAGAAACTCAATTTACTCCCACCCTTACATCTTTGATCGGAAAGGCACCAGGGAACAAAGTTAGTAGTGTCAAAGTGGGGCAAAATCGTGAGTTTGGTGAATGGAGTTTGGTGCATCACGCAAATATGATCATCTGGAGCTCATTTGTGTCTCTTAAGAGAGAGAAAGAGGAGACATGGGGGTCACGTGTTGCTAATCGAATGGAAACTCACCTGGAGAGTTGAAAAATCAAATCAAAGTGGTTAATAACAGAATTATTCTGACATGAAATAGGTTACAAACAAAAAGCAAACACTTATCTCAAGTTTTCTGAACCCCCTCCCACACACACACACACACACACACACACGCTCACACTACTCCTGTTTGGGAATGACCAACGCGCAGAGGAACGCACGGGGAGGAAAGGAAGACTTGCTCTTTGTCCACTTTGCGCAGCGTCTGCAGCCAAATGCAGCGCATTCCAGCTCCTCACCAGCTTCCACTCGGATCTTCCAGTTAATGGGGAAACTCTGAACTCGTGTCTTGTAGTTGCAGGGGAGCTTTTGAGAGTCACGCTGAGCAGCACTGATGTGAAAACCAAAATACGGAGACATGTCTGCGGCTCAAGGACTCCTCAACAGCGTCTTCTCCTGCTCCTCTCCTGCGTCCAAAGCCATAACCAAACGGAGGCTACGCCAAACCCGGAGCCTGGACCCCGCTATCATCAGACACTGTGACACCGGGACGGATGGAGCGAGCGGCGCGTCGCTTTCTGGCGCTGCGGACGCAGGTGCGTCCCCGGAGCGCTCGGCTGTGAAACCGGCTTTACGCACCAAGATCCCGACGCTTAAGGAGCCCATTTCCCCGTCCCTCTCCTCTCCTTCCATACCTTTGGATGTTTCTCCATCCTCCAACTTCCACTTCGACTATGACATAGTGAAGCGTGCCAAAAGGAATACCGCCGGGGATTTACCGTATCTGGTGAGGGGACCCGGCGCAGCGCCGTCCGGGAGCACCGGCACGCTCTTCTCCCCGCGGAGGTGGCTTCAGAGGAAGGTGCAGCCGTCCAGCTCGCACGCGTACGTGGTGTGGAAGTCAGAGGTAAACTTTTGAAACTTTGATTCCCGAGCAGTGCGGTTTATTCTTCTGTGGTTTTAATTCAATCATCCCGCAGGTCAACCAAGGGAATCTTCTTCCCTATCTCTTCATGCTGTCAGTATAGAAACGAGCTGCCTTCCATCTCCATCCCCTCATTTGACCTACATACTAGCAAGTCTATATGACAGCTCCTGGAACAATTAGGAAAAGCAATCAGCAGACCTTACACATGTTTATTTCAGCTAGAAGCAAGTCAGCCAGGAGTCACACATCTGCTGAAAACCTCCTCTCAGTGGAGGCAGTTTGAGTTTTGGAGGCAGAAAGTTGCCTGACCTGCTGAAATCCAACCGTGTATCCAGTCACACCACGACTGGAGATGGGGCAAGATTTATGAAGAGGGAGTGTTGACCCGCCGCTGACATCTGCACCTGGAAGTCGTCCCAGTATTAAACCAGTACACTACAACTGCAGCCCTCAGTCCAGGTCTTGCCCAAGGGCACGTGGGTAATTAAGTGGGGGAAGGGGGATCAGGCAGCTTTTACTTCACCCACCTGGGTTTTTTCTTGTGCTTTCAGACCTTGTGAGAGTCACACCTTACAAAATACCTCTGTGAAGGGGCTTCTGGTTCCAGCAAAGATAGTTTTTCCCTCCTGCTGTTGTCGTCATTGCTGCCGGTCGGGCTTCGGTCTTCATATAGGCTTCAAATTGAGTGTGAATAAAGGGATGGAGAAGCGTATGAAATCCTTAACAAAACATACTTGGGCGACTTATTTTCAGCAGGGGGGGTGGGGGGGCTGCATACTTGGCACAAGTCCACATGCACTGGTGAAAAGGTATGATAATTTCCCCGCTTCTTTTGTGGACGTACTGTATTTCTGCTGCAGTGTAATACTCTCTCTGTGTGTGTGTGTGTGTGTGTGTGTGTGTGTGTGTGTGTGTGTGTGTGTGTGTACGTGCAGCTGCGCGCGTGTGCCGATGTGAGGGCCTTAAGGACACATGGCCCCCGGATTCGGTTCTCACGACTGCGAGCAGTCACAGGGTCAAAACCATGCGGCCCTCAAACAGCTCTCCCATCATTTCCTATTACAAAGAACAGCTCCGGCTTCACTCTCTGTGTTTCACTTTCCTACACACACACACACACACACACACACACTCAGGCATGCATCCACACTCTCCTCTCCTCCCTCTCTTCCTCTCGGAGATGTCGAGAAGCTCTCACTCAGCAGAGTTTCCCACCGCTGTAACTCTTATTTTCCATGCTGTTCCCCCCCTCGCCGCGGCCCACTGAGGATAACATGAGGCCATCAGTTTGGAGTCGTTAGCGCAATCCGGACCATGAAGTTATTGCACCTCGGAGTGTTTGTAAAAATACCGAGCCGAGGAGCGCTGCCGGTCTGCCGGGAGGCCTCACACACTGTTGGGTGTGAAGCAAAGTCCTGAAACGAAGCGTAAACAAAGACGCTGACTTTGGAGAGGGCCGTCCGCCTTTTTAGCTGCCGGCGAAGGGGGCGTGCGGTGAGGGGTGTCCATTGGTTGCAAACCTAGATGCCACTAAATCCTGCCCACTGGACCATTAAGGGAAATTTACATCATCATTTCCCACGTGTATGTTCAGGTGTGTCCATCCCATCCTTGTCCTTGTTGGGATTCTGGCATGCTGTTGGTAGCTCTGATGGTGGTGTGCCCCGTTGATCAGCTGCCATTTAAAGATCTGAAAGGTCGTTTTATTGACACGATTGTTGATTGACTAGATATTAGCTTCTACGCCTGCCCTAGGTATGGGTGTATTTCACCTATCCATCCACCACGGGCTCCTCCGTATGCAGATTTCACCTGACTTCCTCCTTTGCCGCCTTGACTGGAGGTCGCCAGCAAACAATGAATGTAAATATGGGTATTTCTTTCATTTTGTGGCAGCGTTTGAGATAGCTTCGACTTATTACCAGAGTTTATGTAGGTCTCAGTTTCACAAAACAAAGAAAACGGCAGATATAGACCAACACATTATCTTAATTTTATCATATAGACAGAAGCAGGTTTCACATGTAGGTGCAAGTCCATGTATCTGGATCGATTCAGCGTCCAAACTTTTCCTTGGATTGAGAAGCCACTTTAAATTATTATGCATGTGTGCTACTGTGTGTGTGTGTGTGTGTGTGTGTGTGCGTGGTAACCTGTGCAGATTAGTCTATGCCTTTTTAAGGAGGGAGATGTGAGAGCGAGAAAGAGTGGAAGGGAGAAGCAAGAGACAAGCTGGAGATGCAATGGTTTACACAAAAAGCAGCGTCTGACAGTTATATTGCCCATGATTGCTTAATAGCCGTTTCCATGGTCAGGTTGTTGATGTTCAAAGAACAATGACGCAGAAAAATCATCAGAAAGTATCCTCTGTGTTATTACAGCAGGAGGGTCAGGGCCTCTTCTCGAGGACTGATCGGCTCTGGAGTCGGGCGTCGCATCAACACACGTTCTTGCACAATAACACGAGAATGACGTTTTTTCACAGGAACGTTGACACGCGGGAATTTGTAACTTTAGCGTGTGAAACACTGAACAGAGTTTCCGACAATATCTCGCTCGTATACACAGACGCACATGCACAAAGGCTCCGGGAGGAAACAGCGGTCGGCTAATTTAATCCTGGTTGTTTATGGGGCGCCAGAATGTTGACATTGTGGCGTCTATTTTTGGAACCACTTACCCGTAATGCTTTACAGGAGAGACCGAGTGAAGAAAATCATTCCGAATTCAAATCTGCACCATTGAAAAACTACTAACTGATTGATAACAGAGGATTTAAAGCGGTTCAGCAGTGGCTGTTTGAGGTCAGAGCTTTGTCCTCTGGCGTGCGAGAGCTGTTGATCCTGAACTTTAATCTGTTTTGATTGTTTTAGTGACACCCGTGATAATACAGGAGGAGGTTATTTCTGTGAAAAAGCAGATCCCCCTTTTTGTATTTACTTTGTAAGCGAGCCCCGATCGGGACAACTGGGAATTTGGATGATTACAATTTAGAATTTTCTGTTGCCAAAGCACATAATTTCTGTGTTTATTGAGGTGTTCGACCTCATTTGGATAACTAACATTCAGAGTTATAGTTGCTTTACACAGTTGTTAGCATTCCTTGGATTCACCAAATGCCCCCGCGTTGATTTATGTTTATGGATCTCTGCTGAGCCACGTCAGAGACCTCGGCGCTCGGAGAAGAAGTAAAGAAACACACTTGGAGAAAAGTCTAACCAGTCCGTTATTTGCTTTCTTAGGATCACTCAGTTTGTTTTTACAGCCATGCTAGCCCCGTCACTTTAAATAGCAGTGCTGGTCGGTCACTGAATATCTCAACATCCATCGGATGGATTGTCAAAACATTCATGATTCCCAGAGGAAGATGAACCCCGATGACTTTGATGATCAGCAGTTTTGTTTCTGACCTGCAAATCTAATGATGTTCCCATCACCAGTCTGCAATTTGTAAAGGCTAATTAGTTAGCATGCTAACACACAAAGCTAAGATGGTGAACATGTTACCAGCTAAACATTGGTGTATAAGCATCGTCACTGTGAGCATGCTGACGTTAGCATTTAGCTCAAAGCACCACCATGCCTAAAAACAGAGTTGCTAACATGGTTGGAGACTGTTCGGGCAACGCAGTCGACCGGAGTAAATGTTAGCTGAGTTGGCAGTTCTGCAAAACTACAGATAAGTTAAAACAGGATGTTTTTTTATGTCGCAACTATTGTGCTTATGCTCTGTTTAGGTTTAAGCACAAAAACCACTTGGTTGGGGTTAGGAAAACACCATCTTAAGTGAGTACTGATGAAATGCTCACTCGCCTTGACAGTAATGAAGGAGATGATTGAGTTAACACAGCTCCAACATGTTGAACTAAACTCATCTGCTCTTCTGTAAAAGTAAACTGGTGAAGAACGAGTGAACGCGTTTCCTTTAAAGGTAAAATTTACAGCATTCTTCAATGCAATAATCAAACGCAGCCATCCCGAGGAGCCCCGTCCACCTGAGACAGTTTGTTGGCCGGTTCCTGTGCAACATCACTCGGATATATTTTGATTTGAATCCCCCACATGGTATGTCAAATATCCTGTTGAAAAACATTTGTGTTGCAAGCTTACTCTGACTTACGCTGACTCTAAAAACACGGTAAAGCTGCTGGCGTAATGTTTCATTTATCGTAAATCTTGCATTCTGATTCAGCCTCCACATTTCAGTATGGACCGCTGCTTATGCTGTGAGCCATACAAGCCGGGGCGTTGACACGAGCCGTGGCTCTCTGCCAGGAGCAAACAGTTGTGATTTTCACCAAAAGTGGTCCACGTTGAAGTGTTTATAACAATAACACCACATGGTCTGAGCGTTGGAGAGACACGCTGTATGCAGGGACTGGATTTTTACTGATTTTTGCCGTCTTCTGGTTTATGACGTATCATGAAGTAGTTAAAAATGCCCTCATAGTCCCCCTGATCTGAGCCCAAGTAACCCAAAACTTTACATTTTGGAAACTAGAATCAGAGGATTTTGTTCAGTTGTGCTTGAAAAATAACTTAAGTGATTCATCATTCGTCAAAATTGCTGCTGAACAGCTCTTCGAAAGGGTAAGGGGGTGTCACGACTCTCCAAATTAAGAGCACTATTGAATCAATTTTCAATTCGTAAACCTGTTTAATTTATCATTTAAAAAGTAATAACAAGAACTTATTTCACCAGTCAACTGGGAAAAAGAGGAGTTAGAAGGGTACTTTCCAAAAACCAGTCTGAGTTTATCCTGGTGGCTTTTTGTTGGCGAGTTCTAATGATAGTCACCAAAAATGAAGATTCCACAGTTCAACTAAAAAACAAACAAAAGACAACCCCACCGCTCTTCAGGGATTCAACAATAAACAAGAAAATACACAATTTCCGTTTGTTACAAAGTTTGGTTTCTCAGATATGTCCATAGTGAACCCTCTCCTCAAACAAATTCACAAAGGATCTCTGAAAACAAACACTAAAGAATAATCACTTTAATAATTTAAATTGAAAGCTGATTTTTCTGATTTCTTTTATTTAGAACTGAAATGGTGACACTTCTGCTAAAGGGTTTTATTAGCTCATCACAGAGAGAGGACTCACTCTCCACTGCTGTCTCCTTTTGATTAATATCCCCTTATCAGCACAAAATGAACTACATCTGTTTCATAACCGGAGACAAACTCCCCCCAGTGTTCTTGGAAAACATGTTCTGTCATCCAAACTTATAAAACAAAACAAAAAAAAGTTAATACTGCATATCTGAAATTTTGATACGCACGAGTCCTTGTTCCAATCCATTTTCTCTTGGACGTGCTCTGGGAAACAGAGAGGCTTGAACTTGTGAACTTAACAGCTATCCATTTTTTGCCTTTCCTCCCCGATTTCCTCCCTACGTTCCCTCAAACTGAGGAGGAGGAACGAGACCTTGACGGTTCAACATATTTGGAATGCTCGCACCAAAGTGCGCACTAAAAACAAATTCACACACTACCTTTGTAAAGTCACAAAAATCAAGAGGAACACTTTTTTTTTTGGGTTTGACCGACTAACATCACTGCGACAAGCGAGTGCAGAGCTACCGGACCGCAATCAAACAGTCAGATATAGGATGTCATCACAAGGTTGAAAGGGCCCCCGTCAAAACAGTGAAACTGTGACGGAGTGCAGGTTGATTTTCTTGGCGCGCGGCAGCAGTTTCTGATTTGGATCTGTTCACAGTTGCCTTAAAGTCGCAGTCTGATCTCACGGTATCATGAATCAGAGCCGCCGTAAATCAAAGGACCTCGACGTCGGCTATTCTAGTCGACGTTAGATTTAAAGAGCTTGTTTTTTGGTAGAGATGCGTGCAACTAGAGATCTATAACACTCATACAACACTTTACTAATTGGCATTGTCAACATTGATTTTAGGCTTGACTTCCTTTTAGCGTGTGTTGTTTTTTGGGGAAGTGTTCGCTTTAAAGCTGAAAACAACAGCTTTAGCGGAACAAACTCAACATGTCCTTCGCAACATAGCACTGATCCTGTGGTTTCTCGCTGCTGAACGCTCCTCGTTATGGTTTAGATGACCCCTGCAGCTTGTTCTGGTACAGTTCCCCTCCAGGGAGAAGCCTCTGGGCACATACATGCGAGTCTGCATGGGCTGTAGTTTGATTATGGCCCTTATTAAATTTAATGGGCCTGGTTGTTAACATGTGCAGCATACTGACAGAGCAGGCTGATCTCTGTTGCGAGGGGGCAACAGTAAGGTTTGCATGGATTTATGGTATGATGAAGCTAAACAAATGAGACTATTTCACTGCCTCGCTAACTCACTACAGTGTTAAGCTGGATTTATACTTTATAAGGGCTTATGGCGGCAGTTGCAGCAGCCCTGCAGTGGATACCCACTCCGTAGCTTTTGATTTAAAGTCCACCGTCAGTTTTCACTAATTGTGAGAGAAAACACAAGCAACCCAAGCAGACCAATCATATTTCTTGCAGTCCACACAGCCCCAGTTTGTAGTTGCATGTAAGAGGAGGTGCACGTGAGCTCCGGTGTAGCTGTAATCCCTCACCTCCCTATAAATGTATCTGTAGATCCTCATAAAACCTGTTGCTCCCGCTTGCAAATGGGATGTAAACCTCGTAAAAACCTCTTTAAATATTTCACTTTTGACAGTGCACTATTTTGCTGGTTATTATGAGATCATTTAATGTATATTACCGCTTTGTACAACAGGAAGTTACTCAAGATATGTAACAAGTAGATGATTTTTTTCATAATCTTCAATCCTGGATGTTTAAAAAGAATGCAGTTAGCAGCGGTTTGCAGTTACTTTTGTGGCACGCAGCTCCGATTTGTTGGTCGTACGAGTTCACCTTTTTTTCATGAATCACAGTTTTCTAAAATATCGACGCCCTTTTCTTGTTTCGTGCTCGAAAGCGATCTCCCTTTGCGCCTTGAAGTGATCAGACAAAGCAGAGCACGGAGCGCGAAATGCACTTCAGAGGCCAGTAGGACGTGACAACAGCGTTTGATTCCGATGAGATGTAACAGTCACCCGACATACTGTATAATGTGTGTGAAAAAATATCATAAGCTCATTCTCATCTGTACACAGACACATGACACCTCACGGGGCGATTTTTTGACAGGTTTGAAAAGAACCATATGAAGCAGCGGGTTGTGTTTGGCTCTAGCAATCTCACATCTCCTTTGGGATGTTTTCTCAACAATGAAGGAAAAAGAGAGCAGTTTGAAATAGAGACGGCTGAAAAGTAAACATTAATTTCCGCAGCCAGAATCTCTCTGTCTGGTGCAGATTAAAGCCTCTCCACCAGTGAGAAAGCAGCAGTGTTGAGTTACTTTTAGTGTGCGCGGATGTGTTTTCCTGTGTGTGGGAGAGAATCCGAAGGCAGTGGGAGGATGATCTAATTGTGCACTTTTTGGTCTCGGAGGCAAAAATGTCCGTCCCCCCTTGTGTATTTGAGTGTGTGCATTACAGTGACCCCTGTGTCCACTAATGTTTCCTCTAATGTGGTTTGTCAAGGGCCAGAGGGAAGGATCCTCTCACACATGCCACGGTGTGTTAAGTTTACAACTTCCCATCTATGTATTTGTCTCAATCAGTGTAAACTCTGGCAATTTGATACTCGCACTGGGTGAAAACATTTCATAACATCTCAGACACACCAGGTCTTTGTCTAATCCTGGAACCGAAACAGAATAATAGAAAGAGAAGAAGAAAAGGTTGAGTATATTTATGTTACCCCAGAATTATGGTACATTTTTTTTTAATTCTGTGGTTCTGAATTCCCTCCCAAACAAGACGGACGAAGCATGCAAGAAAAAAAAGTACATTTGTATCATTATTAGATAGGAAATGTGCTTCTTATACATTGTTTTGTACACGCTGACGTGAGTATGGAGAGCAGGAGAGTCCAAAATGGAGAAAGCTATCACTTTATGCTAACCATCATTTGTAGGGGTATAAACTGCTCCACAAAGGAACTGATTATGCAAATCTTCAGAATAAACTGTTTAAACTTACTAAACTGTTTAAAGACGCAAGATTGGATGCGAGGTGACATTTTGGCTAATCAGATATCTCTATGAATGCAGAAAATTTTAAAAAGCTACAAAAAGCTAAACCATCGTCAAATGATAGCCGATGGATCAGAGATGGCATTTCGGCCAATGTTTTCCGCCTCTTTGGCTCTCCATATGGACTGTTCACCTGCATGCATCCAAAGCCCACTCAAATGTGATTGGTATTACTCAGACTATAAGAAGAAACATCAGCGATCGGATTATTAACCACCAAGGTAACCAAACTTAATGGTTGTTCAGACTGAAACCAGACGGGTTTCAGGTAGACTACCATAACAGCATACCATCCAGGAAAGCTCATTTAAGACTTTATCGCAGGGATGTCACCATGTGCTAGATCTTAACAATTTGCTGAGCACAATGTTATCATAATCAATACAAATCATTTTAATTTTGGCAAAATACAAGCAAAATCTAGCCCCAAATAACCTTACTCCCGCAGTTGACCTTTATCGTCAATGTGGACAGCTTCATAGCCTTTCACAGTATCAGGACAGGTTTCAGCAAGTGTGTGTCTGTGTGCAACAGTCTTCATAAGGAATATGAAGAGGACACTGCATCTTCATATCCTGTCCCGTTGCTGAAAAATGAGCCCAAAGGAACAAAATCCAATTTTGTTTTTTGATTTTTATCAAGCTCCAGTTTTGATCCCAACGTTGGTTTGTGAACTTGGTGTATCTGAGTTCAGCAAAGGACTCTTTGTCTTTCTTTGTCGTCTCTGTTGTTCTGCATGGCAAAGTCTCCCCTGTTTCACCCATGACGACGATAATGGTGACCCTGTCTCTTTCCCTCTGCGTTATGTGTATATTAATTACTTGTATAAGCTGCAGAGCGTTTGACCTTAATGTCACGCCTCCCTTTGCATGGATATTTATTACAGAATAAAACTGTTTCATGCTGTATTTAGTAAGGATTAACCGAATGTTCCTGCTCACACATGCAGGATTTAGGCTACTTTGAGAGCTAAGCTTTGAGAATGTGAGCGTGTGCACTTTGGCGCATGCATGTGTGTGTGATATGACCTCGCAGAATTATCGAGCGCCCGTTGATCAGATATACCCTCAAATACTCGGAAAACCGGTTTAAATAAGTCATGGTTTGGGAGGAATTGTGCGTTTTTGTTGGTGCAACCCCTTCCTTTATGTGTGTGTGCGGTGGGGAAGGTTTAGGGAATTATTTATTTGGAATTCCAGGTCAGGGCTTCACGGCGAGGCCCCGGGGCTCCTACTGAAAGTGGGATGGCCACTGACTGAGTGACCCCCCCGACTTCCTCTCCTTTCTTCTTCACTTCACTTCACTTCACCCATCTCATCTCTGCTGGTTTCATTTTTCCTCGCGGAGGCTCACTCCTGTCCATTCTTCACTTTTATAGACTCACTTTTACAGACGTCTTGGAGATATTGTCCTTTCAAACTCCCTTCTTTGTAATCTCCAGCTTACGCTAAATGCTGCAACCGAAGCAAAAAAGCACGAGCTCACACCAGCTCGATTCTACTTTGGAAGGAACATGAACAGAGTTGGGATCGCCGCCTGAGTTTGTTGGAACGATCCGGTTTTGCCCTTTTCGAAAGATTACACTGAAAGCATGCAGCAATTTGTTCTCTGACATGGAGGCTGCTTTGAACTGACCTGCCTGAGGAGCTGAGGGCGGATAAATCAGTGTCATCTTTCAAACTGCTGCTGAGTAAAACTCCCTTTTTAAAGTGTTTTTGTGGCTTCCATTATTTTCTCTCTTTAAACTCAATTTACTAGTAGCAAGATCACCATGAGTTAGTGTGTTGATATGTTCATGGTCCCCAGAGGATGAATCTTAAATCTTTTGATGACCTCTGAAGGTAAAGTTCCACTTGTAGACAACATAAAACTCTTGGAGACAATTTGCCATCACATTTACTGAGCATGTTCAAGCTCCTCAGAGGATGAATCATCATGTTTTTGATGACAACTTTTTGATGACAACTCAAGCCAAAGTCCCACTTGTAGACAACATAATACATCAAACGTTTGGAGCCATTCTGCTAATACATTTACTGAGCATGTTCAAGCTCCCCAGAGGATGACCCTTAATGTTTTTGATGACCTCTATGAGTAAAATTCCACTTGTTGACAACAACAAACATAAAACTCTTGGAGGCATTTTGCCATCACATTTACTGAGCATGTTCAAGCTCCTCAGAGGATGAATCTTAATGTTTTTGATGACAACTCAAGCCAAAGTTCCACTTGTAGACAACACAAAACATCAAAATCTTGTAATCATTTTGCTATTACATTTATTGAGCATGTTCAAGCTCCCCAGAGGATGAATCTTAATGTTTCTGATGACCTCTAAGACTTAAATTCCGCTTGTAGACAATATAAAACATAAACATCTTGTAGGCTTTTTGCCATCACATTTACTGAGCATGTTCAAGCTCCTCAGAGGATGAATATTTCCCATTTTTGGTCCCTGCATGACTTTGTTTCAATGTTTACTTTGCATAGAAGTTATATCATCTTACTTTTGGCAGAATGCAATGAAGTTTGGTTCCCAAGTGGATAAATCTTCTTGATTTCCTGGCTTTGCTTTTCATTTTCAGTCACTATAGTCTACTTGTAATGATCTCAAGGCGCTGATGAGGGCCACATCACAGTGTTTAGCGCACAGTGGTGTTTTTATTTCAGTTCAGATTCAGTCCAAAACCTGAAGATAATCAGATTACTGCACTGTAAGACATGGAAAAGCAGGTAATCTGCTAATTTGGGACAACCACCTCATATTGGATAGGTTTACGTGGAAATGATTCAATAATAATAAAGAATAATCAGAATAGTTGAAGATTTGCTTTCTGTGTGTAACTATCTCCTCTAAATTTCCCCACAGTGACACACACACTGTGTTCGCTTGAAAGAGTCATCTTCCTCCCTGCGTCTTATCTCCTCACTCCTCTCGGCTGTCCCGGCAGGAGACACTATTATCTGCTGGGAGCAAACATGGGCTCAAACATTTGGTCAACACCGAATTCAGTTGGACTCGTCTTTGGGACTGCTTCCAACACAACACTGATTTGTATCTCGGTGCGTAACGAAGCACAACACAAACTTTGGCTTTCCTTTCGGTTTTTGTCCAGCCATAAAATATCGAGGATAAACATCCAAATTGATTTAAGTGACAAAGTGGGGAGTCAGTCTGCCGCGTACATCTGCTGCAAGTTTCTCGTCGGGGTCGAGAGGTCAGTAGGGTGAAAGGATTAGAAGTGAAGTCATGCTACGGCAAATCCTGAAGTGACACTGATGCAGATACACTATACTTTCTAATGGTTCTACAGTGATTTGAACATCTGTTTAGCATCAAATCAGACATACTGTATGACAAACTCTTCTAATTCTCACCGAGGGCCTCTCCGCCTGTCACAGCAGCCTCTGTGAGAGCTTGTCATCCGAGGATGTGAATACGAATATGACTCCGGGCCCTAGAAAGCAAAGTGATTTAAACTGCAGGACCTCTCACCCCCCCCTCCCAATTCTGTCAGACAGTAAGGAAGCAAAACAGAATGAGACAGCAGGCATTTTAGACACAGCCGGAGCTCGCCGGCTATAAATAGAAAAATAGCTCAGCGGAGGAACACTCGAGTTCCAGAGGAGAGGCAGCAAGAGTCCTATTGGTTGCAGGTGTGTGTGTGTGTGTGTGTTGGAGATTGTGCAGCTTATGCTCACACTGTTAAAAATGTGATGCTTTGTTAGAGTCAGTTGAACTTCACGGTGCAAAGTTTGTCTCACGGTAACAATGTGAGGAGACCACTGCGAGCTGTGAAGCATTTGCTTATCGGAAAGGCATGAGGATGACAGCGCTGGATGAGAGTTAGTGGCAGAATGTTTTAACGCCATCTAGTGGACATTTGTTGAAAAGAATATATTATGATCAGTCTCCCAATCACGCGTGCCACCGTTTATCCCATATTGAGTGTGGCGCTGAGAGCTGAATGCGCTGCAGCTTAAGATAACACATAATATTAGCCATATCATCTTGGTATCATTTATTTTTTTGTGGATTTTCCAAACTTCACACACATTTCCGTGGGCCCGGGGATGAATTTTAATTTTTTGGTGAACTTAAATGCAAAAAAAAAGATTAAGATCCGGTATGTTGCTGTGTAATTAAGACCGATCCACAAGCATACATCAACACACAAATACAAGCACATTCCTGGAGACTTGTTTGAAGCAGTGACAGTATCAGAAATGTTAATAAAGCATTATGTAGAAGCTAAACAGCTAAACAGTCTGCATTATCAAGATAAACTGAACAATTCATGGTGCTTTTATCATCCAGTGACCTTTTAAATGAAATGCATTTGACTTTGTTGTGAAAGTACAGATTGAATTTAGATGTAAAGAGGTGTTTTTGCCACCAGAGGGTGCCAGTCAGCCTCTGTTAAATCTCCCCTGAGTTGGCCGGACTTATGGGAACATTCAGTCGTATCTCGACGCCGCACACAAACACTCACACGGACGCAAATGATGAATCACAGTAAAAATGTGGGTGGGCTGCTTTGTGGCCAGTCACAGCTGCGCACATCTGTCTCCTCGGCCGCTCCGTTGTCATAAGTATCTTATGAAAACATTACAATGGCTGATACCAGCTGGAGTCAGAACATATTTCACAGCGGCGGGGCCAAATCAAACTGTTTAAAATGCATCGGACAGCGAGGGAAACCCGACTGCTTGCTCCTCGCGTTAACTTTAAAAGGATATTTTACAGGCTGACAACATGTTAGACCACAAACATTTACATATAAGCACTTAAACAATCAAACTGCATGGATTTTCCTATAAATAGCCCCCCCTCCTGACTGACTGTTTAACCATTCAACCAATAAAACCTTCTGGTAAATGTGGGGCCAGCATTGTTATTATTACACACTTGCAAAGTATTCTCATAAGAGGTCTCCAGTGGAGTGGAGCTGTTTGTACTGTCACCAACACCCACATATCCACACACACACACACACACACACACACACACACACACACACACACACACACATGCACTTACAAACATAACAATGTGTGTTTGTACTGCTTTAGTAGGGAACAGCGTCACTTCCAAGCAGAGATCATATTCTCTCCTGCAGAGTACCTTCCCAGAACATTAATGTGTGTGTGTTCGAGTGAGTGAGCGTGTGTGTGTGTAAGATATTAGTTTTTGAGATCCAGTAGTCCCCAAGATATAAAAAAAGAAAAAAAAGAAAGGATTGCTGGCCTACTTTTTGAACCGAGGAACAAGATGTTTTGTTCTTGCGGAGTTTGAGTTTGGGCTTGGGTTCAAGAGGAAGGAAGCGTGAACACACGAATTAAGAAGCTAAAAGCTATTTATCTGACTTCTTCTATCAAACGAATGTTAATTTGGCTTCCCATATAGATGATTGCTACAACACATGAGCCTCTCTGAGCACCTGGCGTCAAATCGCTCCTTCCTGGAAAAATTCCACCAGTGCAGGAAGTGGTGCGTTCCACGTTTGTTTGCATTAAACAGAAGAAGAAGAAGAAGCGGGTGGGTTGCACAAGCAGCAAAAGCCAACATGGCTTAAGACAGAGGAAGTTTACTTATGTATGCCACTTTTATGTTCCCAAGGTAAAGGCATCATTCACATCATCCCTCCATCTAATTTATAACCCCGTTTTCACTGCACATCATCTCTCTCCCTCGTTATTCAGGCGCTCGGCTGAATAGAAAGCAGATACTTTGTCTTTTGGAGTTCCTCATCTCATTCTGTATTTCGCCTGCCACTCTCAGACACTCTAAACGAAGATAAAAGGGTGAACAGCTCACCGATGGACGTGGGCGTCAATTAGCATATGGCACACGGGCTTAAAATAATTAATGAGAGCCCTCAACCCGAGCTACAAGAGGAGGAATCCGAGGCCGTCTTTACCAGCTTGTTTGTGACTACAGAGATGACTGCGCTTAACAAGATTAACAATGAGGTGTGTCAGTCTGGTTTCCCCACTGAGAGCAGCAATTTGCCTTAATTTGACCTAATTGGACGAGGTTTGCTGTTGCAGAGCTGCCAGGTTTAAGGGAGAGTGTGGGAAACGCTTTTTCTTTGACGGAGAGGAGATATGAAACGGGGAGGCATGAAGAGAGTAGAGAGAAATTAGAGGGGAAGAAAGAGAAAGGCCAAGAGAATAGAGGGAGAGGTGGAGAGATGTGGTAAAATCACACACACACACACACACCTGGGTTGGATTAGCTCGGGCTAGCAGGGAGGCTGTGTGTTAATGGAGATTTAATAGGCTCTGAAATGACTTACCGCAGTCATGCAGTGTGTGCGCGCAGATGTGCAGCGTGTGATTGGGTTTGTGTTCTGAGTGTTTACCTGCACGTCTTCATGCCTTTTGGACTTCATGAAGTCATTAAGTATTTCCATGTTGCCGTCTGTCCACAGAGGAGCCATCACGCCGGGCAATCATAACAGCGCAAAATAGATGTTTAGATCCGGTTCATTGAGTGTGTTTACAGGGCTTATTTATTTATATGGGAAGCCGAATTGGATTGAAGTATGCTGGTATACTGCGGCCTACATCGCTGTGCAGTGTGGTTCCAGTAGAGCCGGTTTATTTTGGATTTTTTGAGGCAGATATCTTTAGAGTTTTTAAATCTGATCATTAAATATCGGCCCATAAAGACTTTAGATAACAGGATTAAGCAAAAATAATCGGCTCAACTTCACTGGTTTCAGAAAAAGTAAGATTCTATGTAAGCTTATGAGAAAATGACCCTACTTCTCCCTTGATTTACTACCTCAGTAAACAGTTTCTTAATGAGTTTATGGTCTCAATCACTAGTGTCAAGTCTTCTTCAATACAGAATGATGCTCATGCTGTAAATTATGATCCCATTGTAGAGTAAACAGACAGTATACTTTAGGGTGTGGCTAGCATGTGGTTGACTAGTTGCTACCGCAGTGTCAGATCCAATCAGTGTCCTCCAAAGTACCACCCTCTTGACCAAATATGGTCACTTCTGGCTCAAACAAACCCAGATGGCGACAGCCCTAATCCCGAACTCGAAGCTTATAAACTGTAGTCCACAAGGGCAACGTCACACCGGGTAAACACTTGCTTGAAATGCATCTTCGGCATATCTGTACTGTGATTTCTTGTAACTTCTAAGCAACACCTGATACCAATATGCTGTTTGTAATCAGATAAAATTGACTCATAATATTGAGCATGCGGATGCATTTCCTGCACCCTGTGACCACAGTCATCCTCCCATCAACACCACAATTTGAATCTGTCAGACTTTCTATTTTAAACCTAGATAATCTGCAGTTGCAGTTGCATTGGTTGGGCCATCGGTTGTTCTGCTGTCAAACTTTGATGTTTATGGACTGTAGAAATGGCAGTTTCTCTTCCAAATGTATGAAAATGTAGCTCAGTATTTAAAAGTGATACCTAATACTTGTGTATGTTAGTTTATATCAATAGGAAAATGGAGTTTTCAGTTACTTATCAGTCTTTGCTACCTGGAAAATGATTTGTTGTACTGCAAATACCAGAATGAATTAGGAATCAGGAGTTCTCAGATGTTGAACATCTTTTATAACTGAATGAGGACCTGTGCTTCTAACACATATCTGACATTTCCCTCTACATTATTTTTAATACAACTGCACTGAACCTCTTCCTGTTTTGCTTTGTTTCACATCACTTTCAAGGATTTCCGCGTCGAACTCCGCACTCTCTCTCTGACTCTGAGGTTCTGTCTGTTGCCGCGGCAACAACTCAGTGATGTAAACACGGCGGCTGACCCTGGCTGTAGGAGTGAGAACAAAGAAAGCATCCCCCTCGAACGTAAGCATTAAGAGATAGTTTATATGTTCAAAGGCTCTGACGCAGTTCGTGCGAGTTCTCGGCAATGGAAAAAAAAAAATCAGACGTGAGGAACACGGAGTGTGATTATAAATAGGAGTGAAAATAGCAATAAAGACGTTGAGAGGTGCAAAGCGTCATTTACCGCAACCATCCCTCATACCTTACCTGACATTATGGCTGTATAATATTGTGCACAGGAATGATTAAGAGCGGCACTTAATGGAATTGGGTTTACAGTTTTGAGCAGTACAGGTTCAGCAATGATTTCTGTGGGACCTCTGTAGTTCTTAGTACATCTTTGTAACTCCTAACAAACTGGAAAGTGTGTCACATTTTACAGGAAAAAACCTGAATCATCAGGAGATCATTACTCTTCTTCATTTTTCAACTGGCAGGGGTGAACATGGGCATTATTTCAGGGGGGGTGCAGGGGACACGGCCCCAACGAAAACCTGAAAGTAGCAGAGAATAAATAAAATATGTGGTGGCAGTGTGCAACCTCAAAAGCAATGATAACTATCTGCGATAAAGGAAAGACGAATGTTTGCCAGTTTGCTCATTAATGTTAGTCATATTGCATGCCCAGATTTAAAGCTTACTAGCTTGCTAAGCTTGCAGCAGACAAGCTAATTACACAGCAGCTGTCCCAAGACAGTCAAAAGATGTGATCTTTTGACAGTTTGGGACATTTGAAATTCCTTAATTGGAATTTACATACAACTTATGAATGTTTACAGTATGATAAATAATAGATATTAGAAATTTTCTACAGGAAAATAAATACTTGAGAGCAATACATTATGCCTGAGAGCCTAACTGCATTATATTCTAGTGTGAATTGCCACCTGGTGCTGAAATGTTTTCCTTTACAGAAATAAAGATATTTCCATCATAAAGATTGAAGGACATTCAAATTTGAAACTCAGAATTTCTCAGGGTCGGATATTGAATTTCTTACAATGTAGTTGGGTGAATGCAACAAGTGCAACGAAGGTCTTAAATATCAAGAATCAGTATTGAGCTGCATAAAGAAAATGCAAAAATGAAAAATGAGTCATGCTGACAGTGTGGAAGAACTCAAAGACCCCCCAAAACCTACTTCTCTGACTTTGACTGAAATATTACAGAGCAGCAAAGGGAAAAAAATGTGTGTCGTCCAAATAACGCCCAAGAAGCTGATGTAAAGCTGATGGATGAC
Organism: Pagrus pagrus; assembly: GCF_965226575.1. Classification (NCBI taxonomy): domain Eukaryota; kingdom Metazoa; phylum Chordata; class Actinopteri; order Spariformes; family Sparidae; genus Pagrus; species Pagrus pagrus. The sequence goes on along the minus strand of NC_140206.1, from coordinate 13,911,332 downwards.
TGTCTGGTTGCAGGGTTAAACAATAACAAAGGATCCGATAATGATCATTATCACCTATGTGCAAATCATTTGAAATACATGTAAACCTGACTGCATCTCCACACCCAGAGCAGCTCTTGACATGATTTACAAGCTACAGATGTGTTCAGGCCTGCGGGGCACTGGCCTCATTGTTCAGTCATTTGTCACAAACACATTAGCGTTGCAAATTAAGAAATATGTACGCATTTGTGTGACACAAATAAACCATTTTGCATGCAATACTGGTTCGTAAGGGGACAGTGAAATGGTGAGTTGGTGAGGTTTATTAGAACTGAGTCTCCAACACACATGCACACAACATAAGGAGAGTACATGAGGGTACATATCAGCTGGACAGGTTGGAACAGGCAACCACGTATTACATGGTTAAAATGACCAAACAATGGGAATAAGTAGGGCAAAGCCACTTTGTGTGTGTGTGCATGTGTGTGTGCGTGTAGCAAAATATGAGGTGGTGGGAGTGTGGGTGGAGCCAACAGGGGAGTCGAGCTTGGATTCCAGCTGCATTCCAGAGGAAGAAAAAGATGGGATGCATCCGTCAACCCCCCACCTCCTGTCTTTTTTCTTCCACTTCTTTCTTATTCTACTCATCCTACGCCTCCACCCAAACATGCACACACACAAACACTGAGTCTGCCTGGCTAAGCTCATGTTAGACCACATGACAATGCTGTCTGGGAAATTAAAATGCCTCCTCAGAACACAAAGCTTTTGAATGTTTGAGTGTGTCTGCATGAAAATCTGTAGTTTATACCTTTTATATATTTTTCTTATTGTCAACAACTCCAATGAAAAGTTGTACAAAAACTATTTAAAACACTTAATTCAACCGCGTGACATTTATTTTCATCACCATCTCCGAGGCCATTGCAGTTCAGTTTGAGTCAATCGCACCTACACTGTCCTTATGCCATAAATATTCACAGGAACACTTGATGTGTATTCATCCACCTCGGAAATAGTCCCCAAAAAACGCTCTATTTACTCCTTTTCCAGTAACCTCTGATAAAAACCACAGTTCCCAGCTGCTTTTTGTGAATTACTGAGTTTAAAAAGATGACACCATACATTTGTGATCCATTTTTAAACATGTCTTCAGTTGGAATTGATTGGCTTGACATTTATCCATTAACTTCATTACCGAATGCTAACATTTAGCGTAAAATAATGCCTAAACAATGAGTATTAGCATAGACTAGCATAACCAGAAGTAAGTTATACCGCTTTTCCACCAAAATGTAACAGAAAAGAAAACAATAGACCGCATCCCCAAAATTCCTTCCTTATTTACGCGCCACCACCGGATGTTGATAATGTGTGGTCACTTTGCGCGGCGGGAAATAGGTCAGAATTTAGCGCATTCGCCCGGGTCTTACGTTTAGAGCAAAGCCGAGCTGAGGTGATAAAATCCAGCGTCTACTGCAGAGTCAATTGACCGGAGTGTAAATGCAGAGTTTACACATTCCCATTGCACACAAAAGCCCGATCTTAGCGGGTTTAAGTGGGATTTTTGAGCAGTGGAAAAGGGGTATTAGAAAGACTTACACTGTAGTAGATACTTTTCTATCAATAATGGCATATTCATTCATTTGCTATGGCTTATATAGTTATTACTTACTGCTGCAAATGATCTACTACTGTCCAGTAGGAAAAGGAAAGTAGTTCCTGGGAGTTCAGACTATATTTTATATGGAATGCACCAACGTACTTTAAACATATCAGCAACACATTATTTATGAATACCCACCGTTTAGCTTTAGGGGCTGCCACAGCTTCACATTACATCATTGTAAAGATAATGATAATCCCCAAGTATTAAACTGAATCATATAAAAAACATATGTTGAGGTATTAGTATGGAAGAATTGATAGTGGGGATGGGTGCTCTCTGTCAGATTACAGATATCCTGTAGTAATTTGTGTCAAGTTACAGCAGATTCTCAGTCAGGCCTCACACCTCTGATCATTTCAGAGCTTCAGACCTCACCTGGCGGACACGTGTTGCATATTGGGATGAATCAACAGTTTTGTCTCGCGCCCGTATTATCAGTAGAGGGATAATAGCGTCGCTGTCGTTTGTGAACAGAGCATTCCTAGAAGGCTGCTGTGTTTACACTGCAGACCAAATATTTATACCCCGAACTGAGAAAGAACTGAGGCTGCTCAGTTTGACTTTGATAAAGGTTTGATATGTTTTTCGGCCCAGGTGACTTGCATGCTGCAGAGATCACACACAGCCACATTCACGGACTGTGTATACAGCTACACAAACACACAGTGCATGGTGCGCCTGCCGTCCTGTGAATGCACACATGCAGCTGTGCACTGAGGGCACTCATACGTACAGTGCGCGCATGCTAGTAAAAACTGAATAGTGGAAAAATCTTGGGAATCCGTATACAGATGAGGGGAATGTCCAAGCAATGTCACTTTTGCGCTCGTTTGTTATGGCTCTGGAGGTTCGAATGAGTTCATCGTCCATAGGAGGGCGGAACGAGGCAACAATGGCAGCGAGAAAGAACGTAAACTGTGTTTTAACACTGACATATACGGTATCTGTGGGCTTCCATTCCGCAAATAGAAGAAACAGTTGTCAGAGGAGACGGGGTGAGACGGGGTAAAGGGCGGGACCGAAAACACAACCGCCAAAGACAGAAGGCGCAGAAGAACGACGGATGAGTTTAAATATAAAGAAAGTAAAAGGAAGGTGTGGCGGTGAAAAGAGATATGACTCCAGGGAGAAAGAGGAGGAGGAGGAGGGCAGAGGTCGTGGAAAATATGTCCATCCCATACAAGTCCTCGCATCTTGTATGTTAGAACAATTCTGCATTTTCCAAGATCTCTTATTTTAAATACAGAAACCACGTGCCCTTTCATTAGCTTCGACCAACACGAAAGATCACAGACGGGCTGATTTGCATTGGAAACAAGCGAAACGGTCGCCAGATTGAGCTGATTATCATAGAAAACGACCGGAATAACAAAGCATGTTATGCTCAGCCATTTAGATCCATATTGTCAACACGTCCTCTCCGCTGTCTGTGGCGCTCGTGTGATTTTGTTTGAACTGGATTTGCATAAAAAAACACGATTAGACAAAGGGCCGGCAAAACACAGGCAGGCTGATTTGCATGCGAGCAGGCGACTGGGTGGGCACTCGCCGATCGACCCGTGTGCATGGATCAGCCACCGTCCACAAAACAATGATCGCTCACGCCGGTGGTCTCATGTAGGACTAGGTTTGTTTATAATTATTCCCAAGACAACTAAAATGTCATTCATTGGGTTGATATGGGAGGAAATATGTCTTACTGTAGGCGTCATACTTCTAGTTTGATACGCATACATTTCAGCTAAAGCCAAGAAAATATAGCAAATAACCTCAGCAGACAAGAAAAAGACATTAAATATCCTTGTGTGTGGTAAACTTATGTGCAATAACATCATCACATTATGTCCTCAAGTCCAGGGTCAACATCATGACTGGACGAAACTGTTCAGAGGTCCAAGTGACACAACTTTCCATGACATTTAACATTTGTAAGCGTGAAACCGCTGGATGATTCTAACCATAGACCAGTGTTTGAGACTGCATATAAATGTTTGTAAGCCTGAAACCACTGGGTATCTTTAAGAGACACCGTGTCTGAGACGGCGTTTCAACATTTGTAAGCACGAAACTGCTGGGTAGTTTTAACGAGCGACGAGTGTTTGAGACAGTGTTTCAACATTTGTAAGGGTGACGTCGGGAGCATTTTCCAGCTGCGTTTGTAATGACGGAACCAGATAAACCACGACATGATCTATTTCTGAGCCTAACCAATTGGTTTGTGTGCCTAAAAGCACAACGTTGTTCCAACATAAATTTGAAAATGTACTATTACTACTACCACTCCTACTAAAGATGGAACATAAAGAAACTTTAAGTTTCAACATATTTGTAGTTTGCAGAAATGCATACTTGGTCAACATTTATTCTTGGGTCAAGTCTGTCTTGTAAACTAGATTTTGGCCTTAAAGAGTAAGCAATGATGTAAGTGCTGACTCATGCCATTACTTGAGTAGTGTAAACTTTCGAGCAAATTTAACAAATAACAATTGGCACACAGTGAAGCTCTGGCTTTTGCGGGCCCGTGGGGATCTCTGCACAGTTGTTAATGTGGCCTGGGTCAACATCTTGAACTTGGGAGTCACCAAAAGGAAAGTCTGGTTTGTGTGAGTTTATGTAAAACAAGTTTGTTCACTCTCACTGCCTCCATCTCAGAGCTAAACATTCGGAATAATAAGAGTCTTCCAAATGTCCCAGAATGGTCACTAATAGCTCTCAAACATCCATGATGGTGGGGCTATACACACACAAAAGCCTGTGTGCAAACACGCACACACAGGCACACAAAGTGTTTGGATAAATGTGCCGAGGGAGATGCTATCCTTCAGCTGGAGGAGGCTAAGCCAACACGCTCACGTCACATCACTCAGTGGACATTTTATTCTATTATTCAAGCTATTCCAAACCCTCCACTGAGGCGTCTCTTGAGATTTGCTCAACAGAGAGAGAGACTCCTCAACGGCTGTTCCCTCGGTTTACCCAAGAGTTGGCCCTAACCCTGCACGTCAGGCAGAACTGTGTCAGTGACAAAAGAAAGAGGACGGAGCAAAAAGGAGTTTCTGGTGTTGTTTTTTTCAAAGTGGGGATCGCTTGATGAATTATAGCAGGTGTGGAGCCAGTGTTTTCTCCAGCAATTTGCGGAGAAGCTTACATATTTTTGGGAGTATGCAGGAGAGAGAAAACAGCTTAAAAAGTTTCGCTGTGATTTGTGGATCAGACACGACAATAATTTTGCATTCCGGCGCAAGAGTGACGTTATTTCCTTTCCTCTCAACCGAAAGCATGTTTTTAGCCCACGGTGTACTTTTGTTTTCTGTTTTTCCTAGAATTAGTCTCGTCTCATGTCTCCACTTCAACGCTCACATTTGGAGCTCAACATTTTTAAGAATTATTTAAAAACCTTCCACATTTCTGTGACTTTGTGTTGCAAATCTAAGCTCATGTGAGAGTGTCGCTCTCACATCGCTCCCCCTGCTCCTCCATAATGACGCTTTCACTGTGGCGCTATGGCAACAAGTAACGGCTATTTTCTGCTTTCCTGCTGCCAGCAAATGCATCACGCAGCACAAAAATACAGAAGTCTGCAATTATTCTGTCAGACTTGACATTATGCAAATATTTGACCCTGTGTGAATTAATGGATGATTTCTGATGGATCATAGCACATTACTGGGCTATAAATGTACCGTTAGACTACATGAGTGCATCAGATTATATGCTGACACGTGGATACACAAACACATGCATACACGCTATCGCAGAAACACACACGTCCTTGTTATTGTGCTGTCCGGCACAGCTGGCGAGCCGAGACACCATGGCAACTGTTGTGGCAGAAAACATTAAGGAGGCGTGGGAGGTGGAGGACACTGCGTGTGTTGGTGTGTGTCTGTTAAGGTGGAGGAGCCGGAGCTTAAAGACAAGTGAAGAGTCCTCATTACGGGGACAAGGAGGCATCGAAGGAACAAACAGGTTGTGTTTGTCAGCTCCAAATGAGCGGTGTCATCCCTCGTCACGTTCATTTCAGGGAAAATAGAGAAAACTCACATCAGCAGAAGAAAAGGATGATACTCACTTATACAGTTTGATCAAATTTCATTAGCATTATTCACTGCATACAGGGTTTGATGTGGCAGGGCTACATGCGTAACACTTCTACTAAACCCCTGTATGTTTAACAAAAAAACACCAATAAGACTTATTAAAAAAGTGGTTGTAAAAGAGCTATAGTACAAAGCCGAGGATTTAAACCTACCCAGCATTACTCAGGGAATCTCAGCGAAGAGAGCTGCCAGCCAGCCAGTCAGGCAAACAAGCTGACAGAGCAGCAGGCAGGAAGATGGATAGACGGGCAGAAGGGTGGAAGGTCAGATCACCAGATATACACACGAGCGAGGAGACGGACAGACGAGACCCGACACGGATAAACACATAAAGAGATGAGTGGAAAGACTGACATGTAGCCAGACGTCGCTAACAAACCCCTGATTCCCTTTTATTTTCCGTGGAGATGACGTCGCCGAACCTCGGGTGATGAAAACACGCGGGCTCTGAGAGGTATGCATGCTGACATGGATAACACCTGTGCGCACACACACATAGAAAACATTGAGAAACACATGCCGGTCCTGGATCCAATTAGCATTTAAATAGTATTATGTCGGGCACTTTTATCCATCTTAAAACAGATGGAACCAAATCTACTTAAGGCATGCATGGCCAGCCGTACGTGACTACAGGAATCTGCTGTGATTGGAAAAACACTTAACTATGAGTGCTGCCCTTACAATCAATATTTGAGAGGCTGTTATGGAGGCATAAATACATTCGGTCCACTCCCCAGGCGACAGAGTCAACAATACTGGTTTTTAAAAGGGTATGCTTCAGCTAACACCGAGCACACATCACTGGCTGACCTTGTTTGGAAAATAAACACTTTTCTTTATCTATGTTCTAATAAAGAAGACTGCAAATGGACCAAAGATAAAAAGAGAATGAATGTTGACGTGTGTGGTGTGTGGTCAGTGTTTCCCTAATGTTTGGAGAGCTAACAAAAATGGGCGAACATGAGTCAAACTACACTTAAAAAAAAGTCAACAGAGAAAATTGGAAATTTCTCTCTATTACAGTATTACTCAGCAGCTAGAAAAACAAATAACCATGTGAGATTAGTCACGTTGAATTTTTGCAAAAGTGCCCAAATTGATTTGGTTCTGCTTGCTGTTCGAAGCAGGCTCATTGTCTCCTCGCGTGGTTCCTTAAATGAGGAGATTTCTAAATGCAGTTTTGAATAGAGTTCAGATCCTTGGGAAACAGTTGATTTTAGACACTTTACACAATATTTGTGATGGTGGTCCAATGGATGTCTAAAGTTTACATGTTCATTTGCACATAATAGATGGGTCGAGCACCATTTGGCACAAGTGTTACTCCAAATAGGCTCTTTGACAAACAGAGGCATCAAACAGACTCGGGTGTGTCGTTGAAGAAATAGTTTTAGCATTATGTGTGGCTTCAACCAGTTAGATTGGAAGTACACACCTATGACTCAAGGTGATACCAACAATGCATTGCAGGATAGATGATAGATAGGAATGATATAAAGTCGTTTTAAAAGAAACAGCTCTTTATGCCACGTTACGTGACGTGTTTTATGCTTGGTGTGTGCACGCATGTGTTTTCTACAGAAGTTTAATGTGAAAGATTGGCGTGCAAAATGTGACTTTGGTGTATGTAATGCACACAATCTGCCTGAAGCCTAAAGTCGTGCACAGGTTGAAACGGGTGGTCACACACACACTCCGGCCCACCAAGGCTCTGAAACTTAAAGATATGTGTGTTTGTGAGATCAGAGACGGCTTCACTGAGAAGCAGACTGTTGATTATCATCTTGACTAGATTCATTTTTGCAGCTCTGTCATATCTCTACCTAGCACAGGAAGAATTATTCAACACGAGGCATGTGGATGTTGTCTGTATCTGACCTGCGACTATAAATCCAACAATTCAACACCCCTCCACTCTGACATTAACACATTCTGAATGCTTCCTCTTGAGAAACACGCTTTTCTGTCTTGCAAAGCGTAGTAGCCCTCAGGTCAGGGCCAAGCATTTCCTTTGCAGAACAGTCCTGACCTGCCCGCCGCTTTAAGCATGGTCTAATGGAGGTGGTATGGAGATGAAAGCCGTATAGCCACGTCGGGCTAGTACCCAAAATTCCTTACTTACATCCCCCGCCCTGCCTCTCCCTCCCCTCCCCTCTGTCTATTGGCCCTCAGGACACAGTATGGAGATTTAGGACAAATGGGCTGGCCTGTCGATGGAAGCGTCCAGATTGAATCCAGACCCGCACTGTCGTCACGTTGTGTGTGCGAGAGAGTGTGTGTGTCCTGTGTTTGGTGGATGTTGAGTGATCAGTTCCTCTAAAAAAACATCTTTTCCGCTGGATGAGGGTCGTCTCTGGAGGGAGACGGCGGTCTGAGGCCCTCGACGAGATAATTTGTTAAAATTTGTTTGTATGCATGTGCGTCTTCTTTATTTACCTCCCAAGTGAAGGAGCGAACCCACATTGTCTTTCTCTCTCTCTCTCTTTTACTCTCTCTCTCTCTCACACACACACACACACACACACACACACACACACACACACACACACATTCCCCAGTTCTGAGGTCATCCCCTGGAGCTGCTTTGTGCAGCTCCTGCTGTAAATTCGTTTATGTGTGCCCAGTTTTTAACCATTCCCCCTCGACCCTCTCCCCTTTCTCTCATTTTCTTTCTCCTACACTCGTTCTTCGGGCCGTCTTGTGAAACCGAGGTCAGAGTTCATCGTCTGGAAGAAAGAGAGCGAAAACACAAAGAAGACAAAGCTAATAAGCAGGAAAACATAGGGCGAAGGTCTTCTGTCATTTTTATCAGCTCTTCCATTGCCATTCATTTATTTTCTTATTTAGTTTGGGTTTTTTGTTGAACTTGACCAGCTGTGTCTGATTAGGCAACACTTAGAAACTGGCATGGGATCATATGTAAGAAGATGATTGAAATATTTTATGAGAATTCTTGTGAATTACTTTCCATAATAACCAGACTAAATGCTCAGATGTGCATAGGAAAATGAATCAGTGCGTCTTTGCAGAGTATTATTAAGAGTATAAAGCCATGCTAGAAGCTCTGTGAGGTTGTACCATTTGAAAAAAAAGGCTAATCAGCACGCTAATATGTTTACATTGACAGCGTTAACATGCCGATGTTTAGCAGGTAATATTTACCTTACCATCTTAGTTTAGTATGGTAGCATGCTAACTCTTAGGAATTAGCACAAAACACAAAGTACAGATAATGGGTCGTATTAGCTTTGCAGGTATTTTGTCATAAATGTAAGTATTGGATCTGATTTCATGGAAATCCATGTAAAAGTTGAGACATTTCACTGAAAACAACAAATGTAAAAATGTATACATCCTCTGGTGACCACGAATGTCTACATGAAAGTTTGCGCCTTTTTATCAAGTAGATGTTGAGATATTTTACCGGATAAGCCAAAACTTGGACCTGTTGGTGGTGTTGGAAATGTCAAGGATCATCAAAATTAGTAGGATTCATCCTCTGGGGACCACGAATGTCTGCACAACATTGTGTGCAAATTTATCAAGTAAACGTTAACCTCCATGTGATGCTTGTGATGTGCATCATGTGATGCTTGGAGAAAGCCAGGGGGGAACCAGGGACATTAGGATCGATCCTCTGGGGACCATGAATGTCTGAAGTTGAGATTTTTTACTGGATAAGTCAAAACTTGAATCTGCTGGTGGTGCTAAACGAAATGTCAAAATTATTTGGATTCATCCTCTGGGGAGCATAAATGTCCGTAACAACTGTCATGGCTTGGCAGTAGTTCTCATGAGATTTCACTAGAAAAAATAAAAATGTCCAGCTCCTTGTGATGCTTGGGGAAAAGCAAGGGGGTAAACAAATACAGTATGATTGACCGCCTATAAAGGCATGCTGCTAACAATACTAAATTCAAGCCCATAAAAAAAGAGTGATCATCATCTGCATGACAAACACAAGAAACTGTAATAACCTGTTCCTTCATTAGTTGTTTTATTGATTATATGCACTAAGTTATGCAAAAATAAATGAAAGTGAACAATGAACAACATGTGAGTTGAGTTATGAATTACAATGAGATATGATTCTTGACCCCTCAGCTCACAGTTTTCACCCAGCATCCTCTGAGAGCGAGGCAAGGTCGCGCATGTGATGCAACACATGCAAATACTTTGATCTGGGCCTTGCAACATCTATTTTGCGAGTGTTTATTAAACAGATCGAAGGCCTCGCAGGATTTTTCGGTGTCATTTACTGGATCGTCTTAAAGCACTTTAACAGAATACTTTCCACTCGATGGAGTGATTTCACAACTCAGGCATTTGGCCTTTGGAAGGATGGGTGCTGCACCTCCCGGCGGAGCGATGTAAACATTGGCGTTTTGCAGCCCATATAGCACTGGAACTGTTTGCCTGGCCTCGTACGAGTTCCCGATGTGACTTGAAGTATTCTTATTTTGTTGCTTTTTGATTGAGAATACATTTAGGATTGCAAAGTCAAAAAAAAAGAAATCATGATGCAGATTTAAATAGCTGTAAATACCCCTCACGTCACTTCTGTTGTCTGAATTCCAAGCTGCTTCTTCTCTAGATCGACACTTAATAGCAGCGACGTGATATATCAACACAAACAGGCCGTGCCAAATTCAACAGTGGAAAATCCTGAGTGTGCTTTGAAATTGATGTACGATCATACGCAGCCTCATTTCAGCGTCATTTTAACAATTTCAAGATGATATGAGAGGTGATGGCTCGCTTTGGCGATTTTGATCGCGTTCTGACGTGCAGTCACGGCTGATTCCTGCACGATGCATGAAAAACTGCATATCCACGTATTAATGGCTGCATTTTTTCTTTCTCCACTCCTCCAGGCTTCATTCTCTCTCCCACAGGCTCTATGTATTGTGTGTGTGTGTGTGTGTGTGAGAGAGAGAGCCATGGTCACAGTGGGACCATTGAAACACCATTTTAGGAGACAATGGGCTCCTCCTACAGGACCATAAAACACAGCTTTCTAACCTTACGACTGAACTTGAGTCAGTGTTTTTCGGGGGGGGGAAAAAAACCTTGACATCTTTCTCCACGTCATCCCCAAGAACGCAGCCCTGTTTTTCTACACCATTTTCTCAGGACTAATTTTGGTTTTTGCATGTTGCTCTTGTCGAACACTGAAGAAGGCATCACATTTGACTATATCACACTGTCTTTAACACTGACCACTGGCTACTGAGCTTGCACATCAACACATTCATTTACCTGACAACTGAAACTCCACCTGCTGATAAAGACTATTTCCTAGGGTTGAAAATACAGGAAAAAGCTTGTGAGGTGGCTGCTGGGCGTGGAGGGGGGGAGCTGACAACCTGAGAATGAGACTCAAAAAACAACTTTCCTCAGAATAGCTTTAAGAGTTTGCCTACGGCATCGAACGGCATCGCGACAACCAGGTGTGCTTGAAAACTTGTGCAAAACAAAAAATAAAAGAGGTCGCATCACAGTCAGTGCGTTTACAGGACGGATGAAATACAGGACAGTGTCTCTGCGTCTGTCTGCAGAGCATGTCATGTTTGATTGACAGTTGAGCGGAGGGGGGAAGAGCGAGGGCAGATTGTCAACTAGTTAATCAATTGCAGATGGTGTAGTTCTTGTGGACAGATAAAGAAACAATAAATCAAGGAGATCCAGATTAAAAAAAAAACAACTTTAAATCCCCCAGATATATCAGATTTTCTGTCCTGATAAGTACAAGATGCAGCGTGACTCAGCCCAGAATGAAAAGGAATCTCTCTGTAGTTTATTTTGTCATGAATTTTTCTCATTTAAATGATGACAAACACAAAACAACAACAGACTGTCAACTAGTTGCAGATGATGTCGTTCTTGTGGACGGATAAAAAGAAATAAAAGTAACCTTTCAAATGCTTAAATGTGTCACCGTATATACGTAAACTGTACGTGTGGAAACACTGCTTGCCGTAAGTATGCACTTATTAACAGTTAACTACACTTTACACAGCTATCAGATCTAACGCAAGAACAATGCCTTATTAATGTTAATGAATCCTTTATTATGTACTTGTTCACACTCTTTTTAAAGCAATATTATGTAGAAATTGGCATTATGTGCAATTTGGCGCCCCCCACTGTTTATGAGTGTAAAACCACTGTTGTAGAAATACAAATTCCAGGTCTGACATAACGTAGGTGCTAACTACAAACAAAACTCTTTATGTCATAACAGTGTTATGGGTTGAAAAGTTGTATGTTGAAGTAAACAAGTATGTAACGTGATATTGAAGCTGTTATTTTAAGGTTAAAAAGTTTACATAATGTTGCTTTAAAGACATTTTGGGGAGGCTTTTGCCATAATGGTGACCAAACCTGAGGGTTAATATATTTGTGTTGTTCAGTTTTGTTTTACATCTTCAGATAACGACTCAACGCTGTGTCGTTTGCACACTCCTCCTGTTTTCATCTTCTTCCCCATTCCAAACATACTCTAATTCAGGTGATTTGCCTGGAGATATGAGTGAGCGTCTACCTGTGGCTTTGTAAACTGGGATACGAGCCAGCAAATACAATGAATAAACGCTCGAAAATAAAGCGCAGCACGACTCCACCTTCTGCCCCGATTTCGCTCGATTGACATACAACACCTCAGACGTTTGAGCAAACCCCATTTAGACGCGATCTGATAAGGAGCCAGCCTATCAAAGAGCTATTCTCTGCAAGAACAGGTTCGCTTCCAGCCGTAACTTTATAACACCGCAGGGTTTTGACGATACCTGTGTGAGACACACACCGCAGTCCAGAGCTGAGTCAGTCCTCAGTCTTATCTCCAGATTTCAGAGTGTTCCTCTTAACTTCTCGGCATTCTTTAAATGGCTACGGCACCATCTGATAAGCAGGGAGGAATTCAGAGTCTCTCACTCATTAACTCACTCGCTAATTCACACCTACTGGATATAAAATTAGACAGAAGAATGTGGCTAGTTTGCGTCTTTCGCAATAAAGCCACCCCTGCAGGAAAGCAATGGTTTTCATTAACTCACACACTCTTTGACCGCCGTGTCCTTGATAAAACCGGGTTGTGCTCTGTTTGTTCTGCATGCTTCTGTTATTTTTTTACGGAGCTGGATACAAGTGGAGTCTTTTGACACAGATTGCCCAATGCTGGTTCCATCAAGTGTTGCGCAAACCCAGACAAGCCTCCTTTTCCTGTTTCTTCCAGTGGTGGACATGGTTGCCCCTTAAGAGCATACTTGCAAAGGGGGAACGCTCATAAATAAAAGTCCCCACCGATTTTCACAATGCAATAGCGATCACAGTTATCGTCCAGATCGTCCAAATTCCCTCTGCTGTGATTTATACTCGACCGGAACTGGGGCCTACAGCAGCTATTAGTCACAGCTGGAAGAAAACTTGTATCTCCGAAATACATCAACTTTCCAGCGGTTAAGATGAATGGTTTTGTTTTGAGCTTGACCACGACGCATTTCTGCATATTTCAAGGAAGGATGGACGCAATGAATCTGCTCACAGGAGATCCAGATGAAAAAAACTTTTAACACTTTAAATCTCCCAAATATATCAGATTATCTTGTCTTGATGAATACGACATACAACGTGAATCAGCCCAGAATGTAAAGGAATCTCGCTTTAGTTCATTTTGTCATTAATTTGTCTTTTTTAAATGATGACCAACACAAAAACACCACTCCCCACTCCATTTCCTTCTCACTACTCTTAAAACAGCTCTATTTCTTTACTATAAACTATCCAAAAACTTCAATCTCCCTATATGGAGCTTCCTGAGTCAAACCTTATCTCCCGATGCTCCGTTTGCGGGTCACTCACATGAAAACATTTCGAACAGGCCTGGCTGCTGATAATCAAAAGCTTCTTCCACTCCGAGTCTTCCTCCTTCAGCCCCCCCCCTTCAAATACCATATGCTGATCTATGTAGTCAAAATGCACCGAATGCATTATACATGCACAAAAGTAGGGCTGAGGTGAACTAATGGGTTTGCTGCGTGTGAAGGAACATTGATGTGTCATGGCTTGTTGGCGGAGAGGAGAAAATAAAACGCATTTGGATGATTATGAGGCACGTTAGGATGGGGATTGTAAGTGTTTATCTAGCGTTCCATCTGTAGAGCTGAAATGATTAGCGGATAAATCAATGAATAGATTGATATTGAACCAGAAACTGTTGTGATAATGGATTAAGTGTTTAAGTATATATTTTTAAAACAGATAATGCCAGGAACTACTGATTTAAAGCCAGTAAAGGAGGGTTTCTTAGTCTTCTGTTCTTGTAAATTAAAAAAGTCTACTTTTTCAATCACTAGTCAAAACCCAGAGATTATTAGTTTGTTATTATAGAAGACTATAAGAAAACCAGCAAATATTCATATTTTGGTACCAATTTAACCAAGTAAACATATTATTTACTGAGTTTCCCCACAATAACGAGTTAAATTTCATTTGTTTTTCGAGGTCACAAGTAATTTATGTCACTATCATGGAACAAATGTTTTTTTCCCAGAGAAAGCAGATCATTTTGTTGAAATCTTGAGAAAAAGATGCTTATGTCATCATCAAGAGATAACAAATGTTGTTTTTTCCAAGATAATGAGACAAAGAGCAAATGATTCCTCGAGATTCACAAGAGTTGACCATGACACACACACACACACACACACACACACACACACACACACACTGCTCTGTGGGGTCGGGTTTTGGTAGTTTTAAAGCAAGCACGTGAAGATTTTATGAATTTTTGCCATTAATAATGGGTACTTCTTGATGCACATGCAGCATGGCACTGCTGTGCTCTTAAACATTTTAGGCTCTAAGTAATGAGAGGGAACAATCTTTTCTTTTCTTGTGATAATGGATTAATCAGGATAGCAACACTTGTATTCCGTGATAATGACATAAATAACTTGTGATCTTGAGAAAATATAAATCAAATCTAACTTGTTATCACGGGAAAACAAAGAAATAATATGGAAATAATACGTTTGACCCATGACCATATAGGGCTTCCATAAAAACTACTACTAATTATCTTTAAAATAACAATTGTAAGCCTTTAGTGTCAAAACTTTTAGTGTCAAAAGCTTTTTAGGACTGCTATTACTCTGTGATTTAAGTTCTCAAGGACCTTTTGTCTTTTGTGGTATCTTGCATAAATAAAATGTGTTATTATTAATTTTATTATTATTAATCTTTATTTCTATTGTTGTAAATTTGTCAAATTAACAGATGAGCTCAGATTCAATCAGGACATGATGTATATGGGATAAAAATACATTTTTAAAAGAAGAAGACACTGACTCAGACAGTCTCATCTCCTCGGGTCCTTTGAAAAATGAAACTGAATATAATTTTTTCAAGTTAGAAATAAAACACGTCATACTCGCAGGTACCGTCTTACTTTGTAATTGTTAAGAAATACAAAATAAAGCCGACATTATTTTGAAAATCTCAACCGGAAGCCTCGCACTCCAGCTCACTTGACAGTCCCCCCTCTCTGCTTCTACGCGCTCGGTTCAGCATCTGTCTTCAGCAGAGAGTCCGCGGAGCGCGCAGTATGGATCCGTTACGCATTACGCACTGTGGTGTCCTGTCTGGCACAGATGCTTCTCTGACACGCGCTTCTGACTCGCGTAAAGCCATGAACTGTTAAAAGCAGGCGACATAAAGTAGTCCAAGGTCTCTGTTTGTCTTTTATGTAGATAGAGGAGAGGAGGGAGACACAAGTGATTCGTGGAGACTTTTTTTTTTTTTCCTACGCTCCGCTCCGACGCACACACACACACTTCTTCTGGACTTATTGTTTTCTGAACGGGATATCATCTGTTGCATCTGCATTTTTGGGTGTTTATATGTGGATACTTATTCGGGACCATGGGAGACTCCGTGTTCCTCGACAGGCAAAATTCCTATCTTGTAAGTACCGGGTTTACTGGCCCATAAATTCATTATAATGACTCGGAGGTTCACTGATAAGGCTTTGAGGGTTTACATCTTCTGTGGTCTGTTGAGCGTACGCGCGTGCACGAAGAGTGTGTGTGTGTGTGTGTGTGAGTGTGGTCATGTGTGTGCTTGTGTGGGGAACAGAGAGAGATTGTTTATTTCCTGCATGAAGAAGACTTTAAGACAGTTTTGCATATAGAATCTGAAACTTCTGTCCCTCTGTAAATCTCACAGCGTGCATTTAAAGTGCTTTTGCAGAATTTCTATTAATTTCATGCTGTCACGACCTTTCTTCTTACACTTCAATCTTGCATGAATTTCAAGATATGCAAGAAATAAATGGATATGACTTAAAGATTTTAGCAAAATAAAAGTATTACCCTGTAAAAGGTCAGCGACTGAAACAGAAACCCGGGCTCAGAGGGGCCTCGACATGCAAAAAAACTTCCTGTGATGGAGCATTTTAAGTGACATGTGGCGTATAGAGCGCCAACGCATGCAGGCACACAAGACCACACATGTTTCCTGGTTTCAAGAGGAGACTTCAGCTCGGTATAGGCGCACAGAGCCGCGGCAGACTTCTCAGCCACAGGTGTTTTGTTTGACACTCTACACCTCGAAGCTCGCTGGCCAGATGAGGGCAAAACACACAGCTATGGGTCAAGGCAGCGAGGAACGATGACGGAATGAGAACCTCACCTTCAAAAACCAAAACCCTCAGCATTTTGGAGCTCACGTTTTGCCCGTCTGACGATGATTGGAAAGCTTTTCCGGGGAAGCGACAGGTCGCCTGCAGAACAGGTTCATTCAAATGTGGGAACCGAGTAGTAGTAGTATTTTACCATATCTCCTCCATCTGTCCCCTCTTCTCCTCCTCCCCAGTGGTGAGGAATCCTCAGCTCACTGCTCCAGCGGTCTGTCTCCTCTTTATGACTAATGTTTCTGTGGCTGAGAGCACTCGTAAAGCTACAAGCAATTGATTTGGAAAACAAAGGAATTTTCTTTGGCTCGGCCGATGGCGCGTTGCGGTCTGGGTTTGTGCTTTGGAGTGTGGCTGTGTGGTGTGAAAGCCGTCGCCACATGGCCCACAGCGATGGCGTTTAAAATTCATCCAACGCAGGCTGATGAGGCGTCAGTGCTCGGGCCAAATTGTTCTCGATGCGGCACTCTCTTTGTGGAGGAATGAAAATTTGATGCATCTGGGCGCCTATTTGTTTATTCAGATTCTGGTCTGCTAGATATAGCAGAGTGTAAATACTTAGAGCCTTTGGAATGGGTGAGTGATAGGGCACCTTTCCAGCACAATGCTAAAAAACACAGTATGTCTGAAGACAACGGTGGTGAAAAATGCAGCGGATTCATGCTCACCTGTGTTATTGAACTTTTTTTGGTGGTGTCCCAAAGAATGAGATTGCGAATACAAGCATCTGAAATCCTTTGCTGAACGCCTGGGCTCACCCTCAGGGTCAGGATGAAGAGCTCAGACATACAGAATGAGCAGAGTCAGCTGAGGTAGTGGAATCCGGGAGGTTGTGGTTCACGCTGGATGCCACCATGTGGAGGTATTCCAGTTGAGGGAGGATACCTGGGGCTAACCAAGAAAACAATAGAGGGATTATATGTGCTACATGGTTTGGGAATACCCCCAAGATCCCCCAAGAAGAGCTGGGGGAAGTGAGGAGGTACAAAGCCATGTGGGCTACTTTGCTTATAAGCAGCAGAAAATATCTGGCTGGGAAAAAATGATAACAATCGATGCTTTCTTTTTGAAATCAATCAATCAATTGAGGGCGTTTTTCACTATTTTCCAGTGACAAGAAAGCTACTTGGATAGTTTTAGGCAAGAAAATGTCTTGGTCAGGTTTAGGCTAGAAATCTGCTTAGGTTAGGTTGAGGTTAAAAGACTACTTGGTTAGGTTTAGGTTAGAAATCTACTTGGTTAGGTTTAGTTTTAACACGTTTTGTTTAATTTTGGAGCTGACCAGTGCATTTTTGCAATTTTTGCATAAAAAGATTACTTACCCAATCAACCAGTTATCCATATAGTTGCTGATTCTTTTTATTCGATTGATTAATCAGCTAAACTTTCAGTTATGTTTCAAATACCCAAGTTAGTGTTGTGGCTAGTCAGCATTCTGGTGATTGTGGTAGGACATTAGACAGCTCAAAGTGTTTCATTGGATCAAATGATTAAGCCTGGAATCAAAAATCTCGGTCTGTCAGTCTAAACAATGAAAACAAAAGACATCTGTCTGATGACATCATGAAGTAGCATGGGATCATGTGAGTTGTTGTCTTCACGGTTAAACAACCACCATTGCTGATGAAAATCTATCTGATCTGACTGATCTGAGGTAGAAATGCTCTCTCTTCCTCTGTCTCTGATGTGTCATCTGATGCTTTAGTTTTTTGTTATTTTAATACAGAAATCTTACATATTATATCTTTTACTTTGAATGGTAGGTGAGGATTTAATGCTATTTGCGTTGTCCCTGTCCTTTGATTCGGTATCTGATAAAAACATCATGCCTTTTCTCCGTTTTGAACATATTTTCCTCTTTGGCCTTGAGACAGTGTCACATCTCTTTGATTTATCTGATTGTTTCTTATTTTCCCAGCCTGCCCTGTGCTTGAGGCCACACTGGAGTATGTGGGTGTGCTGGAGGCATACAAGCACGTCTGCAAAGTCTCTGTTGATACTCTACATTTCATGAGCAAGCAGTAAAAAGCTAGTAATCGCGTCTCGAGTGCGTACCGTGACTGTGCCAAGCTGTAAAATAAACTATAGTTTGCATTGGAAAATGTGTCTAAACAAAAGTCACGGATGGTAATCTACTTTGCGGAGGCTTTATATGGTAAGAAATTCATTCAGACAGCATTCTATTAACTGTAAATATAAGAAAACTTTCCTCAGGAAACCTTAAACCACGTCTTTATTGCAAAAAAGCAGCAGGTAAAGGCACAAGAGTTATGTCCTGACTGTGCATCATAATCAAACACTAGTGGACTTGCAGCCAGGCTTGCTCATTGCTGTCTCATAAATCCTCAACACTTAGTTGAGCTTGATGCAAGAATGCAGTTAAAATACGACAAAGAAGCGGTTCAAAAGCAAAATGCATTTGTGTTAATGGACGATTACGCCTCTTCAAGCCGTGGATGATAAACAAGCGCAGGCTTTTGTCATTCCTGCCAGGGCAGATAAATATTTCAGATTCTAGGTTACCAGGCTGGAGACACACAGGGATGGAGAAGATGGAGAGGGAGCCAGAACGCAAGTGGGATTGTTGCGTAACAGCACCTTGCGGTCGCCAGTGCGTAAACGTTTAATCCCCTCTCATTCCCAGCCTCGCGTTCGTTCCAGTTGCAGTGACGTGCGATGTGTTCTACTCATGGCGTCAAGGCTTTGTACTAATGGAATACCATCAGGGATAACATGTAACAGCATGGACTGATCGCTCAGCTCCTGTCTTTCAAGTCATCTGTTTTCCAGCATTGCAGTCTGCAGGTTCACGTGGTGTTACGAGGATTACGAGAATGACACACATGCAGGATGATAAAAATGTCAAGAAGAACAAATCATTCCCTGTAAAATAGTTTATCAGGAACAAAGAAAACAAAACACAAGGCAAATTCATGTTTTTTGGCTTTTGAACACAGACGGGCTCTTTTTCATCTGCAACATGTCCACCAATCACTGGTGCTGACTTGCAGTCCTGCCCGTGCAGTTGTCTGTAAAGGAACGAGCATCTGCGGACGCAGAAATGCCAAACTTGTGGCTCAACAGATGTCAAAGACTATACTGAGGGTTTCTGTGGATGATTGGAACAGGCTACAAGAGAATGCACATATATTTATTAACTGGCTTTATGACACTGAGAATATCTTTGTTATTCAATGAAACACTATAACTTTGACCTGATGATGGTGCAACCTCATGGTCATGCTTTGGGATCGCCAAAGTCATCATGATACATCATCTGGGAACCATGAATGTCTACTCTGATTTTGTGCCACACCAGATGTATTTTTTAACCACCAAAAAGCACAATAGACAACTCCAAGCTGGCAAAAGTCATCCGGATTCATCCTCTGGAGACCAGGACTTTCTGTAAAGAAATGGATGGCAACGTATTTTATAGTTGCTCGACCAGCAGCGCCACACAGAGCGATGTTGGCGCGTGATATGAGCTGTGAATCTCTGAACCGAAGTGAGCCTAACTATTTGAATCAACCACCTAATTCCCAATTGTTTGCTCAGCACGCTAGATTTATTTAGCTTTCGCTGACGAGCTTGTTACCTTGTTTGTTCAGCGGCTTAACAAATCATGAATCCTCCATCGATTCTGCCAGGAAACGTACGTCCGCCACACAGGGAGATTGTCATCTGATACAAAAAGACACTAATCACATTTGACACTTTGCACAAGGTGGATTATATAACCTGCTCCTGTAAGGATTTGCCCTGTACAACTGAATATTCAGTGTCTCAATGGTGTATGGCTTATGTGCTGTGCTCATTCTGGAGGGCCTACTCTTAAATTTGCACCGAAAACATCGTCACTCCTGACCTGCATTAGGAAGAACAACTGTCTCACCATTACATCATTGTTTTGTACCCGCTGATTAGTGTTCTCGCCCGGAGTTGAGTCGTGGGTCATGTGCACCGTGAAGTAATATGTCACGTAATGACAACAGAGACATGAATGAACAAGGACCTTTCAGAATACATGGGTTTGATGCGAGTGAGCTAATCCTGGTGGCGAGCCAGCCGGCACAGAGGCCAATATTCAAATAAGGACCGTCTTTGTCTTGAAATCTTGTTCAACGTGGTCAACGTGCACTTTTAAAATAGGTTATCAGTCAAATGCAGGGTTTATTTGAGAAGCCGGTGCTTCGTCCTTCTGCAGTTCAGTTTGGAGTATGACAAGGGCTTGATAATGATCTGCAATTGACTTTTTAATCAGCTCAGGCTACACTGGATTGATAGACGAGCCCGTGCTGTGGCTGACACTGGGGAGTAGTAATGCAGACAGAGAGCAACACAAAGGGAGTATTGATGAAATGATTGATTACCCTCCACTATCATTTGTTTCATCTTTGACTGTGTCTCTCTTTGTCTGTTTGAGTCCGACCAAACAGAAAACGCTCTGTCTTCCAGGGACCCCTGTCAGAGTGCAGCTACCTGTTAAGACAAGCACCAAATTCCCCCACTTTTGTCTCCTATTGTCCTCCTCTTTGCTCTTGACATTTGACTTCGCTGTTTATTCGCAACTTCGAATGACCTCGTTTTCCCTCCTCCTCTAACTCCGTAGCTCCGAGAGCAAACATTTTATAACACACTGTCGCCTCCTCACCTGCTGATGTGTGACCTTGTTCTATTGCGGTAAGTGTGTTTGCTCTGCTCCCGTGCCACTCCCAGTACAAACAGCTCTGGCAGAAAAAGCCATGAAGGCTCCAGTCATGAGACAAATTGAAAAATGTGTTTTGCAGGCTTTGCAGGATAATTGGATGGATATACGTAACACTCGATCCCATTTCGAATATTTACCCCTACCCCTCATTTTTGAGTTCCCCCTTGCCCCTCAGAGCAGAGTTGCCCCTTTCTCACGAATGCCACATTTCAAGCACAAATACAAATGTCCACTTAGACTGGAGGATGAACTGATTACAATTTGGTGGTCAGAGGTCAGAGGTTAAGGTAACTGTGACCTCACAAAAAAACAATTTTGGCCATAACTCAAGAATTCAAACAACAATTATGATTGTAATTTTACACAAATGTCAGTAAAATAAATAGAAAGTCAGCCATGTCCTGCCCATTATTCAATGCCACAGCTCAGGAAAAAGCAACTTGATTGGTGCACGGAGGCACACAACTGCAAGGCGGTGACTCCAGTTTTATGCTCGTTATAAAGACGAGGACCATAATACACTGAAACAACACAGAGTTTAAAGACTCCATTTGCAGGACCATGTAAAGCCCTAACACTTCACCCTACCCATCTATCCCAACAAGAATTGGGACCCCCCCCCCTAGGTGTGAACGCAAAAACAGAGGGGTAGGACTAAGTGTTAGGAGCAAGGGGTGTATTGGGATTGGGCCTAAATCTTCATTGATTTTAAGTGTAATCCAAAAGAGAATGCCCATTGTCGGTGCTTGAGTGACTGAAATGAACAGCTGTGCTCATGCCTGTGTGTGTGTGTGTCTCTCTCTCTCTCTCTCTCTGTGTGTGTGTGGGAGGGTGGATGGCATCAACCATCCATGCGGCCTCTTAGTCATCAGCGGTTTATTTACATTGATCACAAGTTTTCCTAAGCACACTCTGACCCAGAGGGGGAACTACGCAGGAGTGGACATTTTGTTCGCAGGAGTGCAGCTACTAGGAATGCGCACAGATACTGAATTATTTCAGACATTTCTGCTTTCATTACCCGAGCCTTACAGTCCAGTTTCGGGGGGAAAGTGCTCCTTTTTCCCTGCTGTCTTATGACCGCCCTGCTCGGGGCTTGATGACCTCTTCTCATGTATGTCATGTGTTATGACATTCCTCTGCATTCATTAACCTCGCACTTGAAAGGATCCCCGCTCTGGTGTTGCATGCGTTGCACGGCAGGAGAAGAGAAAACCGCATCTTGGCGTTCCACGGCCGTCACTTCTGGCTCGTCATGACAACGCCGTCCGTCCCTCGTTTTTCTTTCTAGACCCTGTCAGGGAAAGGCACTTGTTTTATTATCAACAGCGAAAGAGAAGTCCGCCCTCCCCAAGACTTGTCTTTTTATGGAGATGGTCGAAGGCTGAGGGGGGAAAACACAGCAGAGGAAGTGCAGAAGAGAAAGTTCTGGCGAGATCTGATCTACTGTTTGCCGGGGTAGATGCGCTACTAGGAGTCTTTCTGCAGGCCTGAACAAAAATATGCGCTGTAGATGTTTTAAAAGGAGTTTGATTTACGGCTTTGCCCTGGTTTCGTCATTACTTCATCCAGAGGTGTTTCTTTTCTTGAGGGAAAGTTAAGAGAGTTGGTAAGTCGGTTCATGAAAAGGTTAGACGTGTTTCTTGGCTGTTCGCGTAAAAGCCATGAGGGCATGATGTCAATCACCGTGTTGCCGTGTGAAGTGCAGAAGTATTACATCACGGTTCGGGAATCTTACAGAACCATTACAGCACGTTCGCCCTGATCTGCAAGCGCTGCAGAATGGTGTAATGCACTGGATGCTGGACAGGACTAATCAAGTTTACCATCCCGGGTAATCTTCACACGCTGATGTTTGCACTCAGCCACACATGAGCGCACACACACACACACATGAGTCATGCACACAAAGCAGAGCTGGATGCTTAATAACGAGAACGGGTCGTGCTGTCCGGCAGAGACGTCTCTGCTCATGTTTTCAACACCTCAGACAGCTGCTGCTCTCTCGTCGACCTTAAAAACACAGCCGTGCCAAAACCAGCCGAAGCGGTTGAATCTCGTATACACTTCACGGCCTCGAGCGTTTTTTGCATTTGCATCTCGCAGCGGCCTTAAGAGCGCTGCTCACGGATTTAAAGCTGCGGCGAAAACAATTACCCATACTCTTTACTGGAGGTCAGAAATTTCCAGGAAAGCTTTCGCAGAGGGTCAGCGAGTCAGGAACATCGGGTTTGCATCAGTGGTCTTGTCATCTGTTTCACTGCTTCGGTGTGTCTCCGAAGGTCAAAGAGCATTGGGGGAAAGTGTGTCTGCGAGCGCTTTTCCTCTAACAAGGTGCATGTGTTTTTGTGCGCTCACGTATAAGTCCGTGCCACAAGCTGGAAGACCTTGAGTGGACGTCTGCGCATGAAATCATGAAGAATTAATGAGACAGACGTGCAGTAGAATGACCGAATTGTTATTCTTATGATAGAGATCCAGTTCAGGAGCACATTTGCCGATAAGAGCAAAAGTCCTTGGATCACATCTGAGTTTGCTGCTGTTCTGCTAACTTCAGTAACTCAGTGCAGCTTTTTATTTAGGGATGCAGGAAGACATCGGCGCGTCTTCAACATCAGGCTTGTAAAATGAGCGCCAGAAGAAGATTTCTGCAGATATGACAGGCCGAGAGGATGACACTTTTCTTATGAGCATCAGCATGTGCAATTGACCAAAATTAGTTAGGAAAAAAGGGCATATCAGACATAAAATACAATATGGTGCATCTGGAGTGACTTTCAGTTGTTTTGCTTTCTTTGTATTGTAAAAGCAGCAGCCTCCATGAAGTTCTTCCAGTACAGCAGTGTGTGTAATCCATTTCTCGCCTATTTCAATCACGTCCACTACCCTCTGTTCCAACTCCACCTTTCCAACTTTTTAGCTTTAATCTCTGCTGTCTTCATTCGCCGTGTCCTGATTCCCTTTGTCAGCATCGGGTGCACCGACTGGCCAAAGATCTGCAAAGCTGGCGATGCTAAAAACAAAAGCGTTAAACAAGTACAGTGTTGCAAATTTGAGCCACACAATCTGTTGAACAAGCTAATGTAGATACTCAGATTGACAATGAGGTCATCCTACTCTTGGCATGGAAACTACAACTTGCTAATTTGCTGTATCATCATGCTGTCAGTCGCTGGAAGGTGCAATTATCTTCTGTCCAAGAAAAACAAAACATGCTTATCCTTTGGAAAGAGGCGCGGTCAACCTCAGAAGCATGAAAACACCTTTACCTGACGATACTGCATGACAGTAACTCTTAACGCACATCTTATCCTGCATTGCATTTTTGTCGATTCAGCCCTCGCTGCTGGAAGAACATTGCAGAACTCTTTGGACGAAACTGCCGAAACAACACGGATCGTGCCATCGTGACCGAAATGTGTGGCTTGGTGTGGGTAGCTTAGTTCTCATGAATAATGAAATGGCTCAGCAGTGGTGAATGTCAAGTATTTGTGTGATTCATGACTACCCCCTGATGATCATCATTTCTGGATGGAAGTACATCTCAATCATTATTAGCATGACACATAGCAATCACGAGAAACTTTTTTAGGAAAATAAGGGAAAAGTGTCTCCCTTTGTCTCGGTGAAGCCAGTGTTTACTTCCCGGTTGTGCTGTATTGCTTCAGCATCTGATCTGATGGCACCGCCCGCCATTCACCTCCCTCTGGAATGAATGACGTGCGCTCTCTCTCAATGTGACAATGCGCAAAGCTGTGCACGAGGCGTGACCGTCTACTACGAGTGAGTGTGAACAAGGAAGCCACAAGGTGAACAGCAGCGTGCGCGGCTTTAAATAAACCGCATCATTCTCAGTCAGCGTCACGATGGCCTGTCAGAGATTAGCTGATACGGTCGCCGGTTGGCTCGTGCGTACGTGACCCGCCCGAAGGTGCTCGCTCTGATCATCGTTAGCGAGCAGAAAGCAGCCGGACACGTGGAGACAGGTGGACTGATAGAATCAAGGCCAGAAAGATAAAGACAGATGAAGACAGGCATGAAGCTTGGAAGTCAAGTTTCCAGTCTGGTGACATCTCGAGAGGCTCGATGAAGGAAATATTCCGACTAAGAAGAGGAATAACACAGACGGTGCCAGGAATAACAGATTTCCGTGACACACTCTGCAGATACACAGTGTACGGTGCGTCGACGCGCCTGGTACGCACATGTTTGCACACAGGACGTTTTAGAAGTGTGCGCCCATGCGTTTAACCCGCAACTTGTGAGCCATGTGTGCAGAAGTGTGACCCCCAGAGTTCAAGGGGGCCTTCGAGTAAGACTGGATTAGCTGCTCTCAAGGCTGCCGCTGGAATGTGAGGATCAACGTGTCTGTTGTGGCGGTGCACGCGCGAACACACACACACGCCCATTTCAACGTGGCACACACATTGTTTACCTTCCAGTCTATTAGAGTCTATTAATATTCCTCCTCTCCCCTCCGTTCTGTCTACGTTCTCTGTCGGCGTGTAATTGAATTTCATGAAACCAGCGCTGTTGGCAGAGGAAATAAGTGGCTATTTTTATCATTTACATCAGTGTACGTGTGCTTGGTGTGGATATAAAGGCAGATTTATAGGTGTTTGGGTCATTTATTCATTCTGCGAAGCTGCGGAGGGCAGCTTTTTCATTGAAAGTGTGCTTTTTCTATCAATATTCGCCAAGAAAAAAAAGCATTTTGCTTCTTATAGCACCAAAATATGATGGAAAAAGAACAGAAATAAGCAAAAAAATGATAAAGGCTTAAATAATGGGAGATCCTCAGGGTGCATTATCACCATGTGACGCTTGTTTATATTCAAATAATGAGAATATGTAAACAGGAAGTGGCTCTGCATGCGTGTGCCGACTGATGGATGATTGGATGAATAATTC
The DNA here is from genome assembly GCF_965226575.1 of Pagrus pagrus. NCBI lineage: Eukaryota > Metazoa > Chordata > Actinopteri > Spariformes > Sparidae > Pagrus > Pagrus pagrus. The sequence goes on along the minus strand of NC_140206.1, from coordinate 13,885,263 downwards.
CATCCATCAAGCAGTGTTTGTGTTCACAGTTTCAGAATTATTATGATAATTTTAATTTTAATTTTACATATTTTATGCTAATTTTAGAGTAGAGATACTGGATACACAGGTGATGCAATTGTGTTTGAATATAAGCTATGAAAGACAGCCATTGTGTGTTCATCCCGTCTCTCCCTGAAGGTATTGTGGTGATATTCTAGACAAACCAAAATCTCATTCTTGTGGTCAAGAAAGAACCGAACAAACAGGCTCGTAAAGGTAAAGAAGGGTTTTCAATTTCTTCCTAATCTCCCGACGATCTCTTGTGAAGGTCAGAGTTACGCTGGGTGACGAAACTCGACGGCGTAAATTTCCGGGAAACCAGTGTCTTCTTTCATAAGTGTTCCACCCCCCGTGTCAAAATCTTCACAAAGCTTCCTTTTATTTTGAAAATGTGGTTTCAGTTTTACGATCACGCCAGGCCCTATCTGTTTATTTATTATGTGAAACAGGTGGAGGAGAGAGAGCGGGGAAATCGGCTGTGTCCTTTGTAAATAGTTCAGCGTTCCACGGTAACTCATAAACACTGCGTTGACTGATAGTTGGCATGTACGAGCAGCATTGTTCAAAGTAAGGCTCCTGAGTGAAAACACTGACAGTCCCTGGAAAGGTGGTTTGTGTAAATTTCACTTTCTCTGTGCCAGGTTTTTTTAAATTCATGTAAGTGCACAACTAAAGAGAAAACTTATACCAGCGACTTCCCTATACGGACTTTTTATACTTCCTCGCCACACGTCCTCCTTTGCAGCTGTAATAATTACTACAGCCACTAGAGGTCCCTGCCTTACATGAAACTGTAATATACTGTAGGTCATATTAAGCTGCTTAAATAGGGCTGTGCAGATCCTTAAAGTTAGGGAGTGTACTCAAATTATTAGGGGGAAAAGGTGAGGCAGGAAAATAGGGAGCGTGATGTATTTTTTATTTTTTGCTAATGGCATGGTAGTCTGGTTGTTTTTATTAGTAGCTACAGCCTGTGTGTGAACTACATTTAAATGTTTAACCTATTACATAATGCATGTTCAGCACAACCCAGTCTGTTGCACCAATGGGCGAAGCAACAGCCACAAACCTGCAAGCTAATGCATGCTAAGTCTAAATTAGCTCATTCAGTAACAATGCTAACAACTGTTTATTTATTCACTCTTGGTTCATCAGAGAGAGCAGCTGCAATACAGAATATGAAAGTTTTTTCTTTTAAATATTTTTTTGTAATTGCTCATTTTCACTCCTAATATGCTAATGTGGTTGTTCCGCTAACTTTATTAGCTTAAAATGGGGGCTGAGTTGAGATATCAGTGTTGAGGGTGTTGCAGGGTTTCTAAGAGGAGGGTTAATGGATGAATGTTAATAATACTGGGGTGAGTTTTGCTTCAAACCCTGCGTATGGTTTTCATACGGTCCCTAAAACATTCTCACATTCTCAGTTTTCGGCTGTAGCTGTCACTAAAGCGTCAGCAAAAGACTGTGAAAGACATTTTGGATGATTTTGTCGTCATCATGTTTCAACGCTGGACTGTTTTTAAAACACTTTGTTTGGTTTAGTTTCCAGCTCTCACCGGTAATCCAACCTACAGCTCACAGTGAGAAACAGACTTTGTTTGACTTCTGATTGCACTCGCGGAGCAGTGCCAGCGGAATGGTGATAAGTAGTTTACCATGCTAATTAAACACCCCATTAGCACCTATCAGCCTGTGTATAAAGTGTTCTACACCTAGTCGTTATTGTTAACGCTCCAGCATTCAGCAGTCAGCACTGGCACCCATTCATACGCGCACATGTTTCGGTCAGTTGAAGGTTGGTTGGTGTGCTTGGCAGGACGGCAGCACCGCCGTCGCGCTGTGTTCACTCTCTTTTCCGCTAGGAAATCAATAATAGAGCAGCTGACCCGACGCTGACCTGTGCTACACGTGCACAAATACATGCACACGAACACACATGCAGTGTCACATCCACTGTCCAGGGAGAACAAAGCATCGCTTGGGCAGTGACGGGTGTGGCGTCGGTCTCCAGGAAGTTACACTTGGCTAAAACTTCCTGGACTGAAACGAGGCTGATGGCTTGAAACAGTAATTGAATTACTTTTGGAGTGTTTTCTCTTGTGTGCAGCGGTTTTATTGTTTTTGACTGGTTTGCATCACATTGTTATAGATTAAGTTCAGCTGAAAATAGTCAATTTATGGTGGTACAGTTTTATTTAAAGCTGGTTGTTTCTTTAGTTTTCACCACTTTTCATTGAAAAATCCCTGGATTTCATAATGTCCTAGTGCTCTAAAACACTATGTTTCTTGTTGGAAGTTGAAAATAGCGAGCAAAATGTTATTTCTTACGATTGAAGATGCAAATTAAGCCAAGTCCCTTTAAATATGTGAAGAAAATAAATGAAAGGCTTGCTCTACAAAGTGTATTTCTTTTTGTATTCTTTAAATTTTGTATGATTTGTGTTTTTTAAATGTGATTGTTTTTTATATTTAAAAGACACAAATTTAAAAAAGGCAGATACAGAAATTACTGATCATTTAAAGGTGCACTATGTAGTTTTGGTGAGGACATTTTAATCACAAAAGAAATATCTTCATTGATTGATTTTGTATTCCTAAACAAACTAAATAAACAAAACTCAAACTGACCTTAAAGCACAGCACAATTTCATACTGTGCTACTTTGTTTATATGTGGCGGACCCTGCCACCTTTCTAGCTTCAAACTGTTTTCTGGGGACCTAATTATCCTCTGAGAACAGCTTGTTTATTCAGATATGGAAAAAAATAATATTTCTGAGTTTGTATTATTACCTCATTAATATTGCAAATATTAAAAGTGTAGCTTTCATTGAATTCTATTCAGTCCGATAGAAATGTTACGTTTCCTTTATCCAACAATGACTCGTTCTGTGTGTAACATATATTTACACACATTACACACTGTAATCAATATGCTACAGAGAAAACATTAACCAATGCTCAATTTTCTGCTTTAACAAGCAGCAACTCTGCAGCATAACAAGCATAATCTCTGACATTTTATTTGATTCTAACTTTACAGTGTAGATTGAGTAGAAACATGGAGGAACAGAAACACAGAGAGGTGTAAGATATATGACAAAAGTATTTGGCAATGGTCGTGATGTGTATTTATAAGTATCAAGCATGAAGAAAGAGCTCTCTAGCTGTCCAGCCATCAGTAAGAGCCCCGGGGGCTGAAATCTGCAGCGTCTCAGCCTCGGTCATACATTCCAGTCCAGTCATGGAAGACTCTCAATCTCCATCGGAAGCTGCCGAGTCAGTCCAGACTCCACCTCCTCCTGCAGGACGAGCCCTGGGGCATGAAAAGGGGCCCTTTATGTTGTTTGGAGTCAAACGTAAAGTGGAACACATTGATCACATTGTCATGTGAAAACACAGGGACGAGGATTGAAAAACAGCAACAAGGAAGAGACAGTGAAGGCATCGTTGTCAAAACTCATGAGACAGAACTATTTTTACGTCTTTCATGGTGGCTGTTCTGAGTAAAGTATCACATGTAAGGACTTTTAAAGTGTTCAAAACACAAATATTTTTTGTTTGCAATCTCCTCAACATATGTGCCACTGCATGTGTGGCTCATGCGCGCACGTTGCATTCAAAGTCGCCCCGTAAAACGCTGCCATGTGTCTCGCAAAGTGGCCACAGCTCTGCCTTAAACTCTGTCATCTTCACCATCAGCGTCGTCCGGATTCAGCAAAGTTATAATCCCTGCTCTTTAACTACCTCGCAGGATTAACTGGGAGGGGGGGATCCGGCACCCACGTGGAAAATAAAGAGTCTTATGGAGACTTTACTCTGATCCAGCTGTGTTAAATGGATACGGTGGAAGAAGCACAGAGAGGGGGGAAAAACAAGAGAATGTGCCGTACCTTTTCTTGGCTCGTGTTCTCACCATTTGTGCGGAAAATAAACTATCCCCTAATAGGATCAACGTATAATCTTGCACACGTTTGCATCAATGGAACATAAAGACAGAGGTGTTAAGTAAATACACTTTGCGCTCTGATCTGCCGTAATGGAAGGTGTTTGGGATAAATGCAGAAAATGTGAGAAGACGATGAAACTCCAATCCATCCAGTTTAAGAATGCGCTAATGAAATGGTTCAGGAGCCGCTCTTATCTTAAATGACAGTTGTAACCCCACTTCCTCAAACGATGCAAACACAACCCACATGTGAAGCCTATTCCCTTTGGCCGTTTTCTGTGAGGAAATCTTCTTGAGCAAGGAGGAGGAGGCCCAGTCCACGGTTACAAAACCGTCCTTTAACTGAAATGCTCGCAGCCAGACTGTAAAATCAGGTTTGGTGTGGGATTTGACAGGCGGGGAAAAAATGTCGAACACTTGAGGGTCTTAAAAAGTCTTTGGAAGACAGCAGCTGTTACACAAGTGACAGATTAATGGCACTTGTTGCTTAGAATTAGGAATTAATTGCCATAAATTGTGTTTATTACAAGCTTTGGGACGTCTCCTAAGAACACCAGGAACACTAATGATAGTTGTTTGGTTGTGAAGCCGCACTTCTTCAAGAAAAAAATCGCTTCCTGTCTTTTTTCAGCGTCACATCTGTCATGTGTCGGTCTGGACAACAGGAAGTAACTGTTGTGTGTGTGCCAATGTACTTTTTTACTTGTTGCATAAATGTTTAAAGGTGCAATATGTGATTGTTTAGTTTAAAATACTCAAAAATGAACTCAAAGTATCAACAGAATGTAAAGAAATAACAGTTGACATGTCAAAGACATCCATGTGCTGACTTGTAAAGATACTGTATCTACTGAAGATAGCATGCTAACCAGCTAGCCCCAGGCCTGAAAAACCGCTTCCTCACTCACCCGAAGTGAAGTCCAATTAGCTGCATGGCTAACTAAGCTAACAGTAGACAGTAGATACAGTCATGGATGTAGAAGCAGAATACAGTTAGCAGCAGTTAGCAGTTGAATTTTGTGAATTCAACAGGTGGCCAATTCTTACGTACTGCACCTTTAAACCTTTGATTATCAAAAAGATGGGGGGCCACTAGAAAGGTGTTGAGGAGCCATGATAGCAATTGCAAGCTTCTTGGCATGTTGGATTTTGTTTTACAGTAAGAGAAGGCGATCCTGGGCCGCATGAGTCGCATTCCCACTTTACATGTGAGGCCTGACGTGTTACAGCTTTTTGGCACAAATGCCAGTTTTAATCTCTGGATCTATCTATTAAACATTCCAGGACTGATGGAGTGGTACAATATTTCCCTGGGAGTCGTTCCTGTGAAGCATGTGCATGTGTGTGCGTAAGATCCCGTTCTCACGGTGCCGACATAGTCGAGTGCTCAGACAGCAAAAACGTCCGATGGGAAAGTAATGCCCGTGGGGCTACTTACACAACTGTTTTGACTGATTGACAGATAAAGCGCGCGCACACACACACACACAGATGTACTGTATATGTATTGAAGGTCTGCGTTAATGCAGGCATGCTGACTTCGACTGTTCGATTCCACATACTTATTTATATCCAGGTCAGTCTATTCTGCAGCTGCACATTTGTTGAGTCACTGTGAGCAGATGCAACCATTTTCACATCAGACATTTTTTGCTATTCTTTGGGGAAAACGGCAAATTGGATGAGAAAATACATGATTCAGCAAACTAACCGCCGAGTCACAATCAGAGATGTGCCCACAAACTGAGATAAAGTGATGTGATTTGAGCTATAAATGAGGAAGCTGGAACTGACCGGTTTTGTCCAGGGAAAGAAGATAGATACAAACTCATTAATTCTTAAAGGTCACATGATGTTATGTTTCTTATAACACGATTATTTTTTGATTTCATATATAAATACCGTGATACTCTCAAAACCACGCTGCCCCAGCACTGCCATTTCATCAAAAAAAAAAACACTGTCAGAGCAAATGCGGAAAAAACGGTGGTTGGCGCCTGCTCAGACCTGCGAGAGCTGACCAATCAGAGCAGACACAGGAGGAGGGCCTTAAAGAGACAGGCACTGAAATGGAGTAAATAGAGGTGCTGAAGCAGTTAATAGTATGATTTTTTTTTAACATCAAGGCATGTTTATTGATTATATTATTATTTATATATTTATTTTGATTCAGTAAACGATTCCTCTGAGCCCTTTTCAAAGGAAAAATTGGCCAAAATTCACTTTCCAGCTTCTCAAATGTCAATATTTCCTGTTTTTTTCCTGTGTTGTATTACAGTTAACTGAATTTACTCAGGTTTCCGAACTTTTAGTCTGACAAAAGAAGCGATTTCAATATGTTAAACCTGGCTCTGGAACAATAATGAAAATAAGGACAGTTGTGAGAGTCAATGGAGACTTTTATTGTTACAGATTTAAGTCATTTTCATCCGTCTCTTACTGTTCAGTCCTGGCACTGAAGATCTTTTGGTACTTCGGGCCAGCTTTGTAGAAAATCAATGGCTTCCATCGGAGCACTGGGAACTGTTATGATTGTTCTAATGTTTTTTTACGCTAAATGTTACTGATGTGCAGCAAACCACACCTAAGGAGAGTAATTACACACAGCTGGGAAGCCGCTGAGGGATCGTATTTTTGTCAGGGTGGGGTGGCATGAGTCTCTCCATCCAGACTCGGAAATTTGATATCGCATGAGTGAAATTGATGCATGAGCCACAGTCGTTACATCACTCTATAACGAGCTGCAGTTTCATTCTGGGGATGTTATTTCCTGATTGTCTGAAGCCGCTGCCAAGAAGCCTGAAATGCGGAATACCAGATACGTCTGCAATTTGTTAAAGTGAGATCAGCCTCTGAATTAAACACCCGCTGATGAAAAAGATGAATAAACCGATCTATAGCCATCATCACTCCGAGCGAGGCACTTTTTCCTGGCGAGTCATCCTTCCATTTCTTCAGCCGCAAAGTGTCTGTTGACTAAAATTGGTGCCCACCTCTGGTCGCTGAAAGACTGCGATTGTCATCTGCTCGGGTCTGCTTGGCAAGTGGTTGGGCTTACCGCTGAGTTGTGACCTTAATTTGAGCTTCAAATCACTCCGTAACACACATACTGTACTGTGCACGCCTGGAGGAACTCACACACACACACACACATGCATGCTGGTCAAGGACTGAGTGGCGATCGCCGAGGCCGTCTCCACTGCTGCCATCAGGTCACAATCAGTTTGTCTCAGCTAGAGTGGAGCGAGCAGCGCACTTTTTCCACTTATTTATGTTAAAACGCACATGATCCAACACACCAACTTGCACACACACACACAACAATCACTATGAGAGCTCTACTCTCCATACAGGATTAGTAATGATTAACCAGCTTCATTAGCTCAGTTGGCGAGCGTGGTCAGCGAGAGAGGAGGAGAATTTACAGAGCTTGGTTTGTGTTTGAAACGAGATGCGATGCCAGAGGGCCACATATTGGCCGACGAGATAATTGCAGATTTATTTATTTTTATTTGTGTACATTTTAATCGGCCTAGAGAATGACATTATGGTTTTCTTTAATAATAGTTGTCTGAGAGAAGAACATTGAAATTATCTTATAAGCATTGAGTTGGAGGCTCACCAGCCCAAAAAGTTGGTGACCTGTTTGACGACTCAGGCGCGAGACTCAACAGTAACCTTCCTCTCTCCAGAACTGCATGATGCACCTCTGAATGGCATTTTTACAAACAGCAACAAATCCTACATAGTATGCCTTTAATTATTCACTCACCGTATCTGAACCACCTGATACTTTATGGCAGATAAACATGAAAATACAACATGAATTGATGTTCAGTTATATTGTCTTCCTGTTAAGCTGCTTATGTCCTCTAACAACTTCAACAAGACAGCTAAGGCAGCTTGAAGGTTGCCCTGGGAGGCAAAACCCAGGGCAAAAAACCCCACAAAAACATTATTATTATACTGTATTGGTATAATATTGAAAGGGACATCAATATTTTTAGTAATGTAAAGCTCAGTGGCGGACACAGGATGTTTAAGGGGCAGGGGCGGAAAAATAAAAAGGCACCAGTTGTATCTGGGGGGGCACTTCACTACTTATTTTTTCCCACCCTAGAGGGCACTTCGTCATGTTTTATCTTCCATAGGGGCATCCAGGAGCACACTTTTGCTGTGTTTTTTCAAACATGGTGGCAGCCCCCCACCCCTCCTGAGTCCACCACTGTCAGAGCTTGCCTTAATTTGATTAAGGAGCCAATAAGAGAGCAGCAAACCAACACTTAACCTGGGAGGGTCAAAAATGTGAATTGTTTGAAAGCCCCTCACTCAAATTACAATCTTGGAGGAGATAATGCTGGATGCAGATGAGAGGAATAAAACAGTAAAGTTATCAGTTTTTTCATAGTCCGGCTCCTGGACCATCCCAAGCTATTTGAAGGTTTCCAAACACGCCTTGCAAGCAAATGAATGGTTTGCAAGGCAAAGTAGGGGCGAGGAGCAATTACTCGCATGTTCAACACAGCTGTGCTCTACTTTACTCCGGTTTCTCATGATGGACGAGTGACCGTGAAGTCAAGGAATCTGCATATCGGAAAGTTATGACGAAGAGGCAAACAATAGAGTTGTATCTGAAAATGTTAGTTGCATGTGCACAGACTTTAAGTTTGCTCTCCACCACAAACACAAACTCAAAATACTTGAGTCCACTGTTGCAAACAGGAGTTCAATATCTCTGACATAAACCAAGTCTGCCAACGACAGCTGACAGAGAAACACACTGACAGATTTTTGGATGTGATCTGTGGTCGGCCTGCCATCCACCATCCACACATTATCTCAACTTCTCCTACTATCAACTGTAGTGTTGATACAATACCTGATTTTCTTTGCTTTCGCAGCTTACGTAACCATTACGCAAGATCCTAAATCTTCAAGGTCGGGCCTCATTATTGCCGCGGGCCCCTTCGTATTAATCTGTCTTTAAAATGTTTGAAGTCCGCCCCGAGGCTTTAGATGTGCCTGCCAATGATTGGGGGTAATATTTGGGGCACACACACTCGTAAGTTGCTCGTTCTTGTGATGGAGCCAGGAAGGCCTCATTAAATGCAAAGGCAGACGAAAAACAACACGCAGTGAAAGCTGATACCCACACATGAATGCTTTGCGCTAATTTTCCAAGCGTGGATTTCCTCGCTGATTTACAGCGGCCCCCCCACAGACAGACAAAAAGTTAGAAAGAGAATAATTTGAGTTCCTCTTCAGCAGTTTCACCTGAAAAAAACAAAAAGCTAAAAACATGATAGAACACTTCCATAGAAGTGCATGCAAAGCTGTCAAATTCAGCGAGACCTCATGAGGAATGTGCATCGTGGAGCATGTTTTTGAACTGCTCAGTGAATCAAAATCAAGTGTGGAAGTCACCACAGAGGTTGTTTTGACAGTTCGGCTCGGCCAAGCTTTTGCATTTCGGTCCGTCTTAGAAAATAAGATAAACGATCGCCACAGTGCGCTGAAGTAAACACCGCTTTTGTTGTCAGAATGTGATTCTTAGAGGAAAATGTGGGACAGATTGTCCTCCTCTGCATGATTATGCTCGCTGGAAAGGACAAAAAACTGGCTCACAGTTGTGTAAGTAATTTGTGAGTGAGTGCTTGTGTTTTTTTTCTTCCTCTACTGATTTTATGGACTTGTATTTTATTACAGCACGTTCTGCTTTTGGCCGGACGAATGCAGCTTATGCAATCATAATGTATATGCTGTTTGAATTTCCAAACACTTTGTACCTGTGCATGTTCATTTCACTGAATATACTTTGACTACCTTGGCTCGAAGACCGCAACTGATCCGAAATCTGTGTTTTTCATCCATTAAATGGAACACAAATGTGATTTTTTGAACTGAAATCCAACTCTTTGCACATTCTGCATCAAGTTTGATTCACTGTTCACCTTAAAATTGGCTTCAAATGTCCAGAACAGTTTCCCAGAGCCTCACGTTACATCTTTAGATATTTTAATTGACATTGATATGAAACATTTGAGGAGCTGAGAGCAACAAATGTTAGCTGGTTTTAACTTTAAAGGTGTTAGTCACTATTGCATTCAAGTGCTGGCCAACCTTAATTTGCTAACGCTAGCTAGCTAAAGTGAGGCAGTACCATTTTAAATGTAACATATTGTTACATTTGTAGAAGTGTACTGTAATTAACAATTTTTTTACATTTTTTCCCCAAAAAAACTGGCAACTAACAACTCTAGCTAATGCTAGGTAGATAACGTTAATGTTGCTTATGCTCACTAACATTAAATTCACTAAAGCTAGCCAACTAACGTGAGCCAGTACCATTTTATATGCAACATCTTCTCAAAACACAGCAATTTTTACATTTTATTCGGAAAAACAGGCGACTACCAAGACTCTTGATCATGCTAACGTTGCTAACGCTAGCTAGCTAACGTGAAGCAGTGCCATTTTAAACGCAATGTCCTCTTACATTTGTAGAGCTGTACTGTGCTGTAAAACAGCCATTTTTACGTTTTTTAATAGGCAAATATCAAGACTCTTGATTGCTGACAAAACACAGATACCATGTGATACCAACGGCATTATATTATTGGCTGACAAACCTTGTTAGAAGCAGGAAACTACTGTCAGGAAAATAATTATTTTGACCCAACAAACATTGTAAAAAAAGGTTTGTCTACATAATCAATATGACCTTTACAACATGACCTAATCCACTTAATCTACAACTAACTGCCCTTTTCTCTGCATTGGAATGGGCGGTATGATAATTGCTTTTAAACCCATAACAGGTAATTTTCCTCACATAACACTGTGTTTGCATGACCTCCCATACTGGAGGTCTATAACCTCACATTTTACAGCCAATGATAAGCCTAATACCGGCAAATTACTTTCCTGCTGAGGTTATGTAACTTGTGTGTGGATAACAGCGATCTATAATTTGGTGGTTAGTTTCCCCCTCAGGTGGTGTCAGGGACAACCCAAAACAGGTGGAGAAGCCAATTAATCGTTAGTGTGTGACAGATACATGTACAAACATATACATACATACACACACACACACACACACACACACACACACACACAGACCCACAGCACTGGCTGACAAGCGAGGGTGGTCAGTAATTACAAGCAGATGTGAACCATGAGGAGGTTTCAGGTCAGTGAAAGCAATCTATTACATGCATGCATGGAGCCAACCTGTAAAAGACAAAAAAGGAGGGGGAAGAAAGACGTGTTGAAAAATACTTGTGCATTCCTGTGGATCAGTGTTGTGGCACAGAAACTTTGCTCAAGGGTCATTTAAAGGCAGCTGCAACACGAAAAGAAGGAAAACAAACCCAAAGTACAATGGGAAGAATTTTGGAAAGCTCCTTTAGTGTCTTTGTTCACCGTGAGCGACCTTTTCCTGGGCCTCTGATACCTTCCTGCAGTATGAGTACACGTTTAAAAGGTCCAGTTTGTAAAAATGTAATTTAAAAAAGACTCCTTGGGATGCACAATCTGAACTCAAGGGACAGAGCTTTGGCATCGGAGGCATTCTGGTATCCATTTGTAGTCGGCTTGCTGTCAGTGGTTTAAACAGTCACATTTCAGTGGGCTTTGGTGTCATGTGGGGAGCAAACTTGCAAAGGCATTAGCCACAGTGCTGACGACAAACATACCTTTTTATTAGCTTTTATTGCATTGCAATCGCACTAATTAGACTTGAAACGATGACCTGCACACGGGAGAGGAAGTCTTGGCCCGGATATCTATTATCTGAATAACAGCTGGCTATATCCACCAGAGGCTAAATGATGGTCAAGACAATTGTTGATGGGCTCCGACACTAAATACTGTATGATTTGACATGTATTCAAGTCCTCTGGGTAAACAAGACTGAGAGTCTTCCTAGTAGCCCACGTTAGCTGCCCTGTAAGGATCTCTACATGATGGTGCTAACATGCTCATGATAACAGTATCAACATGCTGAAGTTTAGCAAGTATAATGTTTACCAATGTGCACAATCATAGTTTAGGGTGTTTGCATGCTAACATTTGCAAATTAGCACTATACACCAAGTACAGCGGAGGCTGAAGCTTATTAGCTTTGCAGTTATATGGCCTCAACCATCATGTCAAGTCATTAGGATTCATCCTCTGGGAACCATGAAGGTCGCTACAAAATGTTATGCCAACCCATCAAGTAGATGCTGAAATATTTCACCGGATTAATGAACACTTTGACTCACTGGTGGCACTAGATGAAAAGTCAGCAGGTTACCAAAGGAATCAGGATTCATCATCTGGAAACCATGAATGTCTACACAAAATTTGAGATATTTCAATCTTCAGATTGGTGGATAGACCAACATTGCCATCTTTAGAGCCACGCTGCTCTTAAGGTCAAAACTCATTGGTGGATTTACACCCTGTTGATTGCTCAAGCCAGTGGATTAAAAGCTTTATAACCCATGAAAAGAGGATTTTCTTCATTGTCTCTATTTACTGTTGTACAGGGTTGTAATACGGATAAATCCAGCAGCACTTGAAGGCAGCGTGTGCATGCATACGATTTTATAAGGCACGAGGTTAGCTGTAACTATGTCACGTTGCTCCAGGTCAATAATAGTCACACAGTATATGGAATATTGAGCGGGAAAACAGCAGCTGTGTTGTTTATTGTCGGCAGCAACATGGAATGGTGCTGTCAATAAGTCATCAACCACAGTAATGATTCAGAGAGGACGATCAACAAGTGTGTCGCTGCCCGTGTGTGTGTGTGTTGCAGGTGCGTTTCCATAGTAATATTTCTTTCACTTCCCCCGAGCAATTTTGATTTTCTGTGTATGCGTTGCCAAGGAAACTGACATATTCTCTTTTTTTCCCCCGTTGCTTTTTATTTTGCGCCATTTGTCCCTTTTGTCAGAAATAGAACAGAAACCACATGCAGCAGTGCACCGGATGACTGCGTGGTGCCGGTCCAGTCAGCAAAGTCACTGATGAGTCCGGTGTAACATCTGTCACAGAGTGACTCATGATGAAGCACGTGCAGGAAGGCTTTATGTAACATTTTAAATACAGATTATAAGCAGATCATAACATTTAAACAGGCTGTAATGTAGTTGTAATTAGGCTTTTATTAATGTGTTTTAACAACTATAACTCAGGTAACACTTTAGCATCATTAATACATTGTAAATTAATAGTTAGCTAAACACTACAAACAAATACGAACACTCTTATAATGCATTATAATGCACCTATACCTCTGTATAATCACAGTTATGAGCACTTGTGAATATTCACAATGCTTTACAGCAATGTCAGCAAAAGTTGTCATTGTTTTCTTTTAATAGAGTAAAAAAATAAATAAGATTAAGTAAACAGCACACACAACACTGAAAACAGGTACCAATAAACAATGGATGGATTATACGAACGTTTATAAAGCATTATAGGCATTGGTGTGATAATGAGTTATGATAATTGTTATCAAGAAGCTTATATAATACAAGCTAAATGTGCACTACAACCGATTATAAGTAAGTTTGTAATGCGTTATAATGCATTACAGACATGGCCTTCATAGACATGCTACCAAATGCTTTATAAAACATTTATCAAGCAATTCATTATTGTAAAGTTGCAACTGATGTTTATAATACTGTGTAGTTCATGCATAAACATTATTTATATGGACATTATAAAGTTGCAGCTGACACTTAGAAGCCTTTCATTGCTTAATAAATGCTTTATTAAGCATTTTATTGTTTGTTAACAATAAGTTAAGTTTAATTAAATATAAATTTACCATTTATTAATGATGGTTGCATGAGCTCCTTCTGTGAGCTTCTGTAATTGGATGTAGAAACATTAATGAAAGACTAAGAATATAGTAAAACGTCCTTATATCTGCTTATAATGTGTATAATGTTGTAACTGCACACTTAGATCTCTCTTTGCATGCTCTTACCACATAATCTTTTTCTTTCCGTCCTCTTTGCGCCATACTGATTTATGCCTGCTGGTGCAAAATTGGATCAAGTGAAGCAAACTGGCAGAAAATATCATTTGTTAAACTGTGGATCATCTGATTAGATCTGTGCAGCCATTCCAGCAAACATCATCCGTGTCGGTGTAGGGGTTGGGGGGTTCGATAGTTCTAAGAAGAAAACAGATGATGGCGGTTGTGTGAAGGCTTAGCAACCAGGCATATTTTGGAGACAAACACTAGGAGTTAAAGGATTGTGACAGTAGCTGCATGGCAGATTTGTCTCTATACAGGCTGTGCAAACAGTGTTGCGTCTCACTAAGCGGCGACGTCACACCGAGAGCGGCGATAATGGATGTTTTGGTTGTGCGTTCCAGAGGCGTTCAGCTTCACGGCGCGCCGCGGCTTCACATTTGTGAGATGAGCGGTCCATCCGAGCGGCGGATGGATTCGGTCCGGTAGCATGTGATCTCATTAACCTGGACAGGCTTCACAATGACATCGGTTATGATAATGTCATCCGTGTGCTTCTCAGCTCATTAACTCCACCGACACAGCCAAAGAAATTAGCATTTGCTGTAGCTGACCGTCATTATCTTCAGAGTGAGAAAATGAGCTCTTGATTAGATGACAAAAACAAGCATCTCCAGACTGAAACATCTAATCATGAACTCACAGTTACTCCTCACCATGGCGATCGGCTTCTGTGTTTGTGTCTGCTGCTGTTCAGGCTCGTCTGATGTCCGATTAGGTAAACTTGGCTATCACCTCTAAACGCTTCAAGGCCAAAATGGATCCAAAGCAGTGCTTTTTTGCTCCATTAAGGAGAGTGCTAATGTGGAAAAGGGCTTTATTTATAGCTCAAATCTGTAACTTTCCACATATTCTGCATCGTGTATTACGTAACACAGTTAAGGAACTTGTGTGTCTCTCCCTCTCTGCAGAGGCTTCTTCTTCTTTTGTTTTTCTACTGTAGGGCAGGGCCGTAGCTAGCGGCGAGGACGCTGAGGTCATGTTCCTGGTATTTTGTCTTGGGATCTGGGGGTTTTAGTAGCGTATGGGAAAGTTCTCTTTATTCAACACCTAAAAGAAATATATGGTGGGTGTTTTAAGGCTGATTTCAGTCACTGAGACCAAAAAATAGGATTTGGATGTTTCAATTAGCTGTTTCAAAGTTAATATATGTTGCAGCGACCATAAGCTGTCAAGAAAAAACATGTGCAACAGCTTTGGTTTGCACAGACCTTAACTACATTATAAGCTAAAGAGGTAGCGAGCTATTAGCCGGGGCAGTGAGACTGAATGGCGCAGCATGCAGACAGATAATCCACCCATGATAAATGCACAATCTTATCATCTTACTGCACTCAGCCGTGCCCGTGACAAAAATAATCTAACCTGAAATTAACATTCAGTGAAGAAATGTGTATATCAGACAGATAACCCAGTGCTTACAGATGTGCTGTGTGTTTTTTTCCCGACCCTCTCGAACAAATAAGACATCACGATTTAACGAGAATCTGTTCTGTCGAAAGTCAAACCGAGCGGGTCGGCTCTGCAGCGTCTCGCTTTGTGAATCTGAATGGCGTCCCTGCGGGTCATGCGGGCTTTCGGCTCATTGTTGCCAGAGTCCAGCGGTGATACCGGGATTTAGTCTGCCCCCTTCGCTCTTCTCTCAGCATTCCACGGGTTTCATAGGCTGACACTTGAGAAGTGGAGCTCATCCATCCTCATCAGGAACCCTGCTGCGCAGAACCAGCCCGGCGGAGTTGAGGCCCTCTTATTTTAGTTTTCCAACTGTTTGTCTTTTCTTTTGCTGTGTGGATGTGTGTACGTTTGAGTGCGTATAGGCATGTGTGTGCGCCTCCTCAAGCTGTGTGTGAGGTCAAGCGGGAGGGAAAAGGGTTTCCTCAGCCAGCGATAAGGAATGGCATACACTGGCGCGCACGTACAACAGCTGCGCTGGCTAAAAATGCTCTATTATAGGGGGCAACTTCTTTTCCGGCTGGACCTGCGACTCGTGACACATGCACACACTCAGGTGGCTCTCCGGGTTGTCCTGTTTTCCCATCCACGGCTGAATGATGGCTCTGTTGCTTCACTGCACTAAGTGGGGTCAAATAACAAGAGAGTTGACAGCGGGAGGAAGGACTCCCGAGAAAATATTGTTCATAGAGGCCCGATCGTGAAAAGGCAAAGCGAAGCTGTTGACATAAAGGCTTCAGCGTTTCTCGAGAAGACTCGAGGAGGACGGAGGGAAAAGCAACGTGATGATTTTTTTTTTTTTTAAAGATATAAACCGTGATGTAAAACGGTTTCTCTGCGCTCGCAGCAGACTAAAAATCGAGACCAGAACATAAACACAGACACATTAGAGAGTACACTTGTAAGCTCTCTGTCTGGATAAGGCATTAGATAAATTGCAGCAGTGTCTCCTCTCCTTCTTTCTTAACCCTCTCCCTCTTCCTGACCTCTCCTCTCAGCAGACACAGGGAGAGGAATGCATGACCGGAGATTCGGATGACTCGAGCGTTCAAAGCCGGAGCGGTTCTCCGGGTCTCCGGCAAATTCATTACAATCCGGTTCCACCTTGATCACAGATTAACATCCAAAGCTGCAAATATGACCTGTCTGAGTCATGGCGCTCATTCTTCAGCCACAGACTGCCTCTTTCTGTACGCCGTAGTAACCACATCTCCTCCTCCACGTATGCTATGCATTCTTAAGAATGGTTTATGCGTGGAAAAGCATATTGCAGATCCATCAGTGCAGAGCTGCTCCATGTCCCCACTTGCACCTGAAAGAGAAAGACAGTTTTTTTTTCCCCATCTCGCTGTTTATCTGTCTGTGTGTATTTCATACATTTACTTTGGCTCACGTTCCGCTGTTGTAAAAGTCACATCCTTGCACACATGCTGTACTTTTCCGACATTTCATTATGTTCTCTATTTTTTAAGGATATTGGTCGGACTACATTTTATCTTATATAATCTGCTCCCAAGCTTATCGTCTATGAGAAAAAAGCATTTTCATCCTCATCTTTTATTACTCTTTTTTAGCCCAAGGCTTCACATGCATTAAAGGCCCATTCTGGTATTTTTAAACCCGGGCTCTATTATTTTTTTTACATATCTTTACATTAGTCTAAATGATTAATAGGTACAAAAGGTTGTGGAATTAGATCCATTAGAGCACTTCGGCCGTCAGTGATAAAATGGGCTGCCCTGGCTGCAGTGTAATCCTTGGGGGCAAGTGTCTGACAACATAATGGAAAGGGTCGCGACCAAAATAGGCCTTTCTGTGAAAGAGTAGGACTCTCAGACCCACCAGACTCCATTGAAAAAAATAGTAATTTTACCTCACAGGACACAGGAGTTGCTGCTCTACTCCTGCCTCGATTGGAGGATGAAAAACATACATGACTGTTTGTGTTTCCGCTTGTACAATCTGATGGTCTTACCATACTCTTTGTGTTGTCCACCCCAGGGTGATTTCACCTGGAGCAGCCTGTCGGGACGGAGCGTGCGTCTGATGCCGGTTGCCATCCAGAGCTTGTCGGAGCTGGAGAGGGCCAGGCTGCAGGAAGTGGCCTACACCCGTTTACACCAGGACTATGACCTGGGATGTCAGATCACCATGCCAAAAGGTGGGAGCAGCATGTGTGTGTGGTTGTATGCATATTGCAGACCTGAGTTAAACGCTGTTACATCATTTTTTGTTAGTTCCGGATGGGTGGGATTTACGGCTCCGGCATACTTTAAGACCCTGACATTTATGTGACTGTTAACTGTGGCGAAACACATCTGTGATCGGCTCCGGAACTGTTGCTTCCCATTTGATATTCTTAACCCAGGTTTGCTGTGTAAGCTTGTGCAGCTACTTTCAAGGGTCCCATAAAGAAAAAACCTCTGACCACATCCTCTTGTCATCCCTCAAGTGTCTTTAAGGGAAGTCATGTAGGGTCTATGTTTGGAGAAGTCGTGACAACACACGAGTTTAGATATAAACCGAACTTCACTCTGGGATCGGGCGCTTCCTGTTTGACTTGGTATTTGTTGACCCTCCTCCTCGTAATGACACGCGACTCCCTTTTCTCCGCAGCTGAGGCTGAGTGCAGTCACCCCACTCGTCACCATGCAGGCTCTATTAAAAGTGTTGCATAAGCAGGCTGTATCTGTATTTGTGGCCCTATTTGAAACCTAAACATCTGTATTTAGGTCTTGTAAACCAAAGCATAAATTTGACAAATTAATCCAGATGTTACAGAAATAGGCAGGGCACTGTGGCTGGTGGACTTTGCGGTTTTGTGTCCCACTGGGCCGGCCCATGCTAAAAATGTCTACCCCTGCATCATAGTTTATAGATGGAACATAAAAATATACAAAATTCCGCTACTAAAGGAAACAAGTCTATTTCAACTTTTCTTTTTGTATTGCATGATGCAAGAGATCAGACTATCAGAAACGTTTATAAGGAAACCTAATTCTGTCATTTTCAGGTTCATAATTTTATTTGGGGTTACTACTAGAATAAGTTTACATGCTTTAATCAGTTTTCTTGTACTTTATTCCCCCTCTGTCTGAGATGCTCTGTTTCAGCTCCCGTCTCTTTAAGGCCTCCCTCTGGAATACCCAGTCTGCTCTGATTGGTCAGCTCACACACGCCTGAGCCAGCACCACACACTGTCCGCTCTGTCAAGTTTTCAGCTTTGAGTTAGCTTCACATATACCGTGAATACAGGAATAATGTAGTGTAATGTCAAGAAGTCACGGAATTAAAGGCAGGACTTTTCAGGATCAGTTTCTTCTGTGGTAGAGAGGAGCTCTCAGGCTTTTTAACTTTCAAGACCTTTTACATGCCCAAGAACCTATATGACACAGAAAAAAACTGAAAAAGCATTATAGGTCTCATTTTTCTAACTTCTACTTCCAAAAAAGTGGATCCTTCATTTCCCATTATGCAACTCAACAGCATCTTTAAATGCACGTCTTGACGGTCCATGCTTCTGATTTTGTAATACAGCCACCTTGTTCAAAAATAGAAGTCTTAAGCCAAACAGACTTCAGAAAGCTCCCTCCAGAGCCACACAAGGCGTTACACAACTGTTTTCACAGGCTGATGAGTTCTTGTCATGAAGTAGAGTTTATGTAAAATTGTAAAACCCCCAGGTTAGAGAAAACACAGTAAAACTATCACCCAAACATCCTTTATAGATAAGTCTGTACATTTGATCTGCTGTTCTTGTGGTCGGTGTGCGTGCCCACAGTGTTCCTGTTCAAACGTTTTTGGGTGTGTTCGCCTAACGTTCAAATAACATGATTATCAGTAGCTTGGATAATGAACTAATATCTGTTTATGGCGTCTTGTCACAGGTTGATGTGAGCTGGAAGGAGTAAGCCAAAAATGAATTTGTTAAAAAGGTGCAATAAGTAAGAATAGGCCACTTGTCAAATTCATACTCCGCACAGCATATCACCAGAGAAACCACTAACTGCTTGTAACTGTAGCTCCCGTTAGCTAGTTAGCTTAGTTAGCAGTGCAGCTATCAGTCCTATTAGCTCACTTGATTCTGTCCAGACTGGGTTAGGGTTAGCACTAACACAGTAACTTGGGGTGGGGTGGGGGGGTGGGGACATTCAGAGGGCTAACTGGTTAGCATGCTAACTTCATGGTCTTCTTTGACATAACATCGAACGTAAAACTACATCGAAACTACAATTCCTGCATATTGCACCTTTAAAGGCCTGAGAATGTTAAATTATCCAGTAATTCAGATTTAGAAAAAGACCAAGGATAAAAAGAAAGTCGAGAAAAAAACACTATTTAGTGTAGTAGATATCAACATTATCTGCTTTCCTGTCCTGTTAATCATCTCATGACCCCTCACATCTTTCTTTTGACCCTTTGACCCCTAGGTTGGGAACCACTGAGCAGTTGGCTTGATTAAAAACCCATGTTATTGTCTCAACACAGACTCAGTTCTAGTGCTGTTGATTTGCAGATTTAATGCTGTGCTCTAGCCTTGCTCACACAGATGCACACTGTACAGCATATATTCGCTGCACTGTATAGGCCGCCATAGCAGCAGTATAGTGCAGCCAGTGGATTATCCGGGGCCTTGCATTCCAGCTGAAGGTTAAACCTCTCCCCACCATGATTTAATACGTACTTGTCTGTGTTGCTTATGAATTCCAGAGCCCCTAACGGCCGCCATGTGCTTGCTAGAGAAATATTTCAACTCGTGTGTAAAGACCGTGTGTGTGTGTGTGTGCTATTTCAGCGCTGCTAATGTGGACTTTAAAAGCCCTGCTGTTTCTCATATTTAGCCGAGTGGCGGGGGTCATGTTTCTAGTGTTTTTGCAAGAACGAAAAAAAAACAGATTAGAGAGAGATCGGGCAAAGAGAGATGGGATGAGGGTGCGAGGAGAAGACGAAGCCGAAAGGTTCTTCAGACAGTTTCACAACTGGTTGGGAGTTGTGGAAGTTCGGAGGTTCGGGGGATTTCCGCACAGCTTTGGGAGCCATCTCTCAAAAATCCAAACCATTTCCTATCTGAGCTTCTCCCCTCTCGCTCACTCTCTCCCTCTCCATCACAACATCTGCTTTCTCTCTCCCCTGTCACACCCCCTCCTCACTGTTTCCCACCTATTATTCCCTCATACACCCAAAGGTTTCACATCTTGTCCCTCTAAGTCCGCTGCTCGGAGTCTTGAAAGGACACGCAGGTTTCTCACATATCACCACAGTCGTAATAAATTGATCATCAAAGAACAGCAGCATTGTTGAACTTGTTCAGATCCGTCTGAAATGCCTGGACACATCGGGGAAACTGAACCGGCTCCCTGACGTAACAGTCTGCCATCGAGAGTGTTGTGGGAGCTGGATGAAATTTCCTGAACACCGCAAGTGACTCACTTGATACAGCGGAGGGGGAACATCTGGGAGTTCAAACTGAGGTTGCTAAACCAGCAGATCAAGGCGAAAAGACTCTCTGAAATCTCAAACGATCTGATGTGCAAGAGAGCAGAGTGACCGGGGCGATGGCGTTACAAGTTGCTGAGGTTTCCAGAGCTGACATCCTGGCCGAGACTTAAAGGCCACGATTTCCACATTTTCCTGATCATTAATCAGCACATTCGGGAGCCATTCATCATGTTGACAGCTGACAAAGTGGCTTTCCTCCTTTCAGAGCGATCCGGTCTAGAACCTGGATGTGAAGCCGTCACGCACACGCACATATAAACAGACCTTTCAGGGCAACCAGTGTGATTGCTTGCAGGTTTTTCTTGCATATTTGGCAATTGTTGTACATCAAATATGTTGACTTGTTATATGTACGTACACCAGTCTTACAGCAGATGTTTACATTTCTGAATTTGTATTATTACCTTATTAATATAGTAAATATTACCTTTCTGAGTTAGAATTTCTTTACCAAAACTACACACTGCACCTTTAATTTATAGATGAATAAACTTAGTTACCAGTTATTTCAGTGTAAACAAACAAAATGGGTTATAAAATGTTTATTAAAAAAGGTGTAATATGTAAGAATGAGCCACCTAGGGAAACAAATAGACGGCCAGCACACCATCAGAGTAACTGCTAACTGCTGCTAACTGTAGCTGCTGTTAGCTAGTTAGCTCAGTTAGCTGTGTAGCTAGCAGTCCGGACTGGGAGCTTACGGATCGGGGGAGTATAATTGTTAACACTGCTAGCACGGGTGCTTTGGACCTTTATGTGCTGGGGCTAGCTGGATAGCATGCTAACTCAGTAGATATTTCTGTAACATAATACAAAACTGCTATTTTTCCGACATTGTTTTGATAGTTTTAGTTAATTTTTGAACATCGAATTCATACATACTGCCCCTTTAAGCAAGTGTAATAGATTTTATAGATCAACTACACAGTATATATGAACCATGCATGAGGTTTTATAATCATCAGTTTACAATAAACACGTGCTTAATTGCAGGATATTTAAAAAAGGTCTTGAAAATTCATTGGCAACAATGTGTGGTATCCCTGGGCGACGCTAAAAGGTTGAAATCCAAAATGTATTATTCATGGGAAAATGTTATGAATACCCATGAGCAGTACAATATTTCCCACTATCCAAACTAAGAACATCCATGACACATAATAGCCAGTGTGGATAAACAATATAAGCGATTTAACATGTTTTGACAGGTTTTTCGGATGACTAATACCATCGCTGACCCTGTCTGGCGTTTCAGTTAAATGGATTTGAGTTCGTAGATGGCTTTCCCCCTGTGGTTAATTCACGTCTGCATTCCTGACATAAGCTTATTAGATATAATAAGCCAGATAAGATAGAGCAGATATGGAAGCCATTTGTTTCAGATGATTTATTGTCTTGTTTTTTTTTTCACCGCACAGATGGACAGAAGAGGAAAAAGTCGCTGAGGAGGAAGTTGGACTCTTTAGCAAAGGAGAAGAGTAAAGACAAAGGTACGCCAAGTTCTTTTGACACGCACTTCACAGAGTTTTCCTCTCTCTCTGTCTCTTCGTCCTTTCTTTCAGCCTCTCTTTGTCACGACTCGAACATCTTGCTCTCCAGCCTGTGAGACGCGGGGCCCGGTCTGCCGTCCCCGCCCCTCGGGCAGGTGAACAGCGAGGTTATAAAAACACAGTTTCTGTTTACTGGGCTTTGACAGTTTATATTTGGCCTAAGTGAAGGGACTCCTTGTAAGGGGACCGGCTCTGAGAAGCAGCCACTCACTCTGCTGCACTAAGCAAAGCATATTTGGCAGAAAGAGAAAGGGATCTTAGTGAAAGGAGCTCGGTTGCAGAGGAGTCGGGCTTTTCTTGTCAGATTTGAGAGAGTGCTAATCCAAAGGTCCCGCTTACGATAAATACGCAACGTCAAAAATATGCACACCAGTTCAGATTTTTGCTTCGCCTGCAGTTTTCTCAAGTAACTGACTAATATGGTACAAATGAGTCAGTAATGGTAATTGGCATTAATGTGATGCTTTGGGTTTAGGGGGATTTAGCAACTGCACTCCTGTAAAAAGAGCGCCAGGGCAGAAGTTAATAGTCCGACCAGTTTATGACAACTTCTTTATTCAAACTAACAGTGTTTTATGTATGCGAATAACAATGTATATACAGTATATGCATTGAAATTTGTATGTCTACTACCACTACTTTTTTAGGGTTCTTTTTTGGGAAGCGATTACTCCATCCTGTAGTCCAGATGAAACGGCATTTCAGGAGTAGCTTCCATATTGTGATGTATAAAAGTAGGCATGCCGGTATGCTACATGTAGGCTACAGTAGTTTCTGAAACAGTCCACTGTAAAAAATAATTCTCAAATAGAATAAATTCTAGTAGCATTTTGGGTTTTGAGTAGCCAAAGACAAGCCAAAGTACCATAATGTCACCAGCTAGCTTGCTAACGAATGAATCTTAGCTCTGTGTCGCTAAAAGTTAAAGATTGATTGATTGATTGATGGGTGGATGTCATGGGATTATTGGTTGAAATTGGTTCAAGCCTATGTTAGCACAGAACGTTAAACGTTAGATTTTGATGTAAGAAAACACAAAAGTGATATATTATAGTGTTAAATAGGCTAGGTGCAAAGTTTGAACAGGTATGTGATCTAAAAGGGTTAAAAGGCATTTTTAATTTCATCTCAAGTTTAACGTGTGACTAATAAATTACTCTTTCATAAAAAAAGGCGGGAAAAAAGTAGCCTACACCACATCTTAAAAATGAAATCCATAACACATGACTGCTTTTTTCAGTTGTGTTGCTTCATCCTTATGGTAGCTACTGTTAGCCACCGCTAGCAAACTTTAAATTGCTGTGCAACTTACTTTACTGAGTGACTCGGCTGACTTAATGACTCTTATTTACTTGTGCTACTGTTGCACTACATTTTAGCATTTGCTGGTAGCCTAGCTTTTAATTGCTACTGGTCACCACAGTTGCTGCAGTTCAGCAAAAGTTCCATAGAATCGGCTCTAGAAGCAAGTTTGTAATGCTGCAGCATGCTTAACTGAGCTAGGCTGGGTTAAATAGAGTAACTTAAAGGAAAGTGAGCTAAGCTAAGTGTGCAAAACTTCCAAAACTCTGTCAGGTAGGACACACAGCCAAAGACTTTTTTTAAGTAGCTCATATTTTGGAGCAGTTCATTATTGAAATTGGACGTAAAGTCACTGCTATCTTTGTCAGCCTTTGGAATAATCATTATTTACTGCTCCGATAAGCACAAGAAACAGCTGCCAAGCCCTGAGGTTTATATTGGAATGATGATGGAGCTGCTACAGTATGTCACAGCTGCGTTGTCTGAAAATAATACGCATGCTTTGGCCAATCAGAACCTGATATTGTCAGCGGCATCTGTGGCAACTGTGAGCATATTGTTAAGTTACATCAGACATCCGGATGACATTTAGACTACCATGAGGAAAACAAACTGTCTTATTCCCAGAGCTACATTCATTTTTGGAACAAATACTTCCACTTCTATAAATTACGTAACATTAACCTCAGGTGTAGGTTTGGTTTTCCCTCCACAGCGAGCCTGGCTTCACCCCTCCAGAGCAGATGGCTGAGATGTAACTGCGGTCTAACTTGCCAAATGGATTCTAAGTTTAATTTTCTCCCAGGGTCCCTGAATACCAGCCGCGCACTTCACTTTGAAGCAGGCTCAGCTTTTTTCTCTGCTACAGAGAAACACAAAGAAAAGTTGCCTTCTTTTGATGCAGCCACAGCACTCTGAGCTGTTGTGACCAGACCGCAGTCAAACTATATTCGCGAATAAGGTTTAATGGCCGGTATAATCTGCTCTGAGTGGCTTATGGGTGACGTTCTACCTCTGATAATATCAAGCAAATTGTCAGTCAAAGCAAAGATTTACTAATTGGTCTCTGGAATACTTTACGGCACTTTCGCTGTCCTCTCCTTGTCCTGCGTGGTGAACTTCACCCATCTGGGACTTTGTGCACGTTAAGACAAATGTTTCATGTTAGTTAGAACTTTCCCCGAGGCGGTGAGAGACTTTCTCCTTGGACTCAGATCACATCCAGCTTATATAAACACACTACGCGGTTATGAATAAGAAAAGGGCATGAGACGGTGCTGAAAACCGAGCGGCTGTTCCCGAGGCCTGGAAAATGGAGATTTATGAAAATCTGACATTGGCCTGATGAATGTGGTCTGACCGTGGACGCTGTAAGAAGCGCTGTGCATTATGTTGGCAAATCACTGCACAGATGTGCAGATCCAGATTGTGTATCTGTGCAACGTTACGTAATCGGCGCTAACTCGGCGATGCTGTAGAGCAAATTCGTTGTGTCACAGTGTTAGTGGTCATGTTGTTCGGGAACCACAGCCCTCCGCTTGTGGTTGTGGAATGCATTTCGCTTTCTCTCCCTCTGTTTTCCTTCGCCTCCTCTCCACACACACACACACACACACTCCCGAACAGCTGGACTGTTTTTTCTCAGCTGTTGGCTCGGCCTTTGGGATTCTGTATAATGGAATATATAGCCTGCGATGGCCCAGTATGACATCATTTCTCTCTGAAGCGAGCCCCGCGCATATCTCCAACAAGTCCACGCTTTGCTTCACTAATAGAATACGTGTCTTTGCAGCTTCTTGCCAAAGCAAACTCCGTTCGGCCTCTCCAACAAGACAGAAAATGGAACAAAGGGATAAGAGACAACATGCTAGCTGAACATATGCGTCAGTTGCAGAGCAGCTTCTAAAAGTGACCTACTTGACATTACTTGTGGGAAAGATTCATCAGAGTTGTGTGTTATTTCGGTCAAAGCCGCTGTAATTATTGGTGTTCGTTGCCAGGTTCCTGCCAGCTTTCCTCCTGTGATGTCTTATTTTGGAAAACAGATGTAGCACTGCAGAAGAGCTTTAACTGACATGGTAAACATGTGTTTTTGGGGCTTTTATCGCAAAACTCCAACAGAAGTAATAAAGAGTTTCATTGGACATGTGTTAGATGTTGGTGTTTAAAGGTCACAGATGCCGAGAGCTATTTTTGGGAGTTGCTAATAGAGCTTTCTTTTCTCTTCCTTCATCTAGAATAAAGCTTTATTCAACCTTCTCATTCCTCTGCCTTCATCTCCATTTTTACCCAGAATGCATACCCCAGGCCTTCAGTATACCGCTCTCGCAGGTCATCGGCAACGACCGAACGCACCGGCAGCGTCAGGACGGCTATCGTCAGGACCACATGCAGCGCGAGGAGCACAAGGACTCCTCCGACCTCGTCTCGTCCATTTTACAGGTCAGTCAGTTCATCTGTCGATTAAATGACAATATTCAATAGACCATATTCACATGGCGGCCATTTTCATGCTCAGCGTGGGAACTTCAAAAGTTGGGATTATGTTGTATGTTGTTCTATATTGCGAGTTGTATCCATAATCAGTAGATGAATCCATAACGAAAATAATCATTAGTTGCAGCCCTAAATTCTGTAGCATCAGACAAGTTGTCCGAACTTTTTTCATCTGTCCTGCAGTTCGCTACTAAGCGGCCGTCCAATAAGGAGTTATCCAGCAGCAACTCCTCTCTGAGCTCCACATCGGAGACAGCCAACGAGTCAACGTCGCCCAACACGCCCGAGGCGGCACCACGAGCACGCAGGAGGGTAAGACAAAATAACAGAACTGATTCCACTCTGAGCTACAGATCGACGTCAAGGTGTTTGAATCTGAATTAAACGATTACTGACCTCCAGGGAGGCATGTCAGTGGACTCCATCACCGACCTGGACGACAACCAGTCCCGCCTGCTGGAGGCGCTGCAGCTCTCTCTGCCGGCCGAGACGCCGAGCAAAAAGGAGAAGCACCGGGACAAGAGGCTGAGCCTCAATCCCATCTACCGTCAGGTGCCCCGGGTGGTCGACAGCTGCTGTCAGCACATCGAGAAATACGGTGAGCAGCTACTTCCCCGCTGCGGCCAGCGTATATGTTCATCCAGCAGTTCTTTTATCTGTTACAGTGACAGCTGGTAGACAGCTCCTTTAATACTCTGACTGTTTTTCCTTTTCCCAATCAGGTTTGCAGACTGTGGGGATCTTCAGAGTGGGGAGCTCTAAGAAGAGAGTCAGACAGGTGGGTGTCCCTGAATGCCTCCTTACTTGGAGTCTTGCAAGCACCTTATCATGTTTCCTACCAACACATCAGTGGCTTATTTTGTGCAGAAAGCTAAATGTTTTTGTGAAAAACGCTATTCACACGTTCTTTTCTCGACGGCACAAACAAAACCTCCTTTCTCAAAACAGATTGTGTGATCAGCAGCACAGTGCACCGGAATGTTGTCGTCCCCGGTGCCAAAGTTCCTCCTGTTTCATTTGCCGTTCGTCTGAAGAGCCTAGCACAGGTTCAGAAACATACGTCTTGAGTTTCTGAAGAGACACATA
The DNA here is from genome assembly GCF_965226575.1 of Pagrus pagrus. Lineage (NCBI taxonomy): Eukaryota > Metazoa > Chordata > Actinopteri > Spariformes > Sparidae > Pagrus > Pagrus pagrus. The sequence goes on along the minus strand of NC_140206.1, from coordinate 13,857,849 downwards.
CAAAGCGGTCCAACAGAGCTGCTCCTGATGCCGTATTTGTTATTCAAGCAAATATATTCACACCGGCTCAGTACTCAACATTTTGCAGTCTACTTACTCCTACACCTTTCATCATCTATTGACTGCAGAGAAAACACAGCGAAAGAATACGTAAATGAGGGTCAAGCTTCACGGGTCGGTCAGTGTGGGCAGCATCAGTATTCACATAATCTTTTCATTGCATGTTTTTATAACACTGACTTCAAACTGCAGCTGTGACACTGAACTAAAGACACTTACTGCTTATAGAACGGCTACATGTGATTGTATGATCACATCGCATGTACACTTTTTAGTAATAAATCAGAGCGGCACATTGCAGAAGATCCTGAGGGATGAGGCTCCGTCAGTCAAGATCTGTGTGCTGAATGAATTTATTTTCCCAAGACAGACCTTCAGGTACAATTTGTTTTAAACTGAATCATTATTTAACCATCCTGGAGTCCAGAGGGCCTCTTTAAAGGTCCCATATTGTGGAAAAGAGATGTCAATGTCTGTTTTTATCATAAAGCAGGTCCAGGTGCTATATAAATACTGTCAGAGTATCAAAATGCTCAATCCACAGACAAATGATGGGGTTATGATGTCACAAATATACAGTTACCGCCCTCAGTCACGCCCCCCAGCAAAGCTGGTGTTGCAGAAACACAGTTGTCTGCTCAGTCATGTGAGAACTGCCCAATCAGAGCAGACTGGACTTTTCAGAAAGTATGAGACAAAGTTTTTTTTTTTTTTTTTTTTTTTTTACATTTAAGCACTTTAAACACTTTCTAGTTAAAAACAAACAAAACGCCGGCCCTCGCAGATGACTAGCGTAGGAGTGTAAGAATAAAATTATGAACCTGAAAATGTGCATAACATCGGACATTTAACAGCTCCAAAAATAAATAAACTAAACGTTGTTTTATTTTTTATGACTTTTACAGATTCATTTTGTGATTTTGCTCATTTGAATAAACATGATTTTGAATACATTACATGTTTCAGAATTCTGCTGCAGAAAGCTACGCATTACTTCTTTTAGGCGTCTCAACACCCCAGACGGCGTTATGATAAAGTTTAGATCTTTTTTTTTATGCATATCTTAGTATAGAAGCAAACACAATAGAGGAAATCATGTTTATTTCATTTTTTGTTCTCATTTGAACTTCTAAACTCACCAACTCTGCAACGGCATTCATTAAAAGGTTCTTCCGGTTATGAAAAACCGTGTTCGTTTGCTCTTACATCATTGGAGGGAAACTGTCAGTAAAGTGTGCCTTATGGGACAACAGTCCTGACAAATGACTACTTCTTTTCAATCAAAATGGTCCAATCTTGATGAAAGTGGTTAAATATTTTCATTGTGATCTTTAAATCTAATCACTGTGTCTTTTAATAGACTATTCTTTAGCTTTCTGTCCGTAGCAGACCAACATTTAAAGAACAGGAGGCAAATAGAAGAGATTAAATCGAGCAAATTACTTGTTAAAAGTGGCTCCAATAAATAAAATTATTTATTAGTAAGGTGTTAATTGTAGTTAAATGGACCACTTTACGTCTGTGTGTGTTTACGCGTCTCCTCTTTATTATAAACTCACTAAATGAAATGGCCTGTGTTCACACATCTGTATATGATGTGCCGCAAATGTAAATATCCATTCTGCATTCTCTACTGGTCTGTGTTGATACAACCCAATGTCAACATTTACGCATTTGCCAACATTTGTAATCTGAAAACTGAAAAGTGAATACGCCGCGCAGATAGAGAGTGCATTGTGGATATACAGCAGTCTGATTCTCTGGAAGTCACCCAAAGGTCAGATCGTAAAGATTAAAATGCACACTGGTAAAACTAGTTTCTGCCAGGTCACTCACAGGACCAACAGGAAGTGAGTGTGTGTGGGTGTGTGCACTTCTAAGAAAATGTCCATTGTTGAATGCAGAGGATGTTTCTGATTCCCCCTCTTCCTCTCTTTCTCTTTTCTTTGCGTCCCTCCTTCAGCTCCGTGAGGAGTTTGACCGCGGCGTAGACGTCCAGCTGGACGAGGAGCACAGCATTCACGACGTGGCTGCTCTGCTGAAGGAGTTCCTCAGGGACATGCCCGACCCTCTCCTAACCAAGGAGCTCTACACGGCCTTCATCAACACCACATGTAGGCTTCATCGTCCCTTTCTTCCCCTGACTTCCATCTTCTGTATTGCTTTTCTTCCTTCTGTTTCTCTTCTCTCCATTTTTTTCTTTCTCACCATATCCATCCTGACCTGTGTTGCAGTGTTGGATTCAGATGAGCAGCAGAGTGTCACTCAACTACTGGTCTACCTGCTCCCAGCATGCAACAGTGATACTCTCCACCGCCTCTTGGAGTTTCTGTCCACCGTGACCGACCACGCCAACGACCGGCAGGACAAAGACGGGCACGAGGTGAGCGCTGGTTTTGATTTACAGGAAAAAAATCCTCCATTAAAAATCCTTGGCTTAAAAGGTCCAGTGTGTAGGATTTAGTGTCATCTAGTGGTGAAGTTGCAAATTTCTGTTTCCCTGTAGATAAAAAAGGCTCATTCTAAGGTAAACAAAACAATTATTTTCGACACACTGGACCTTTTTAGTCGCAAAAAACTAAAATCAGAGGAAAAACCTTGTCCAAAACACCCAGATGCAGTTGTTTTTCGGCTCGTGCAAACACACGCTTATATGGAGCACTTAGCAGCGTTTTCTTTGCCCTGTGTTTCCACCTCATTGGGAGGAAATTACCAAAGAAGTGATAGGAATCAGTTTGTGTTGCTGGTATGAACACACATTTCTCTGTGCCGGCAGGCTTGAAACTGCACAAGTGGTCCGTGCAGGTGCTGGGGAAGACTACTGCATATGTGAAAAGAGCTGTATAAAACCTTTTGTGACGCCAAAGGGAGCAAAATAAAAATTGGGGACCAGACCAGATTGGTTCTGCTTCATCTACTTTGACTTTTTGTCTTTTTTTTGATTGGCTACATCCTGCCCGTTCAGTAATGATACAATTAAAGCATGTAAACCTATTCTACTAGGACCCTCAAATAAAAGTATGAATCTGAAAATTAGCACAATATGACCTCTTTAAATTTCCCACAGTTACGTGCCAATCTTAGCCTGCTTTCTTTGATGTTCAGTAGAACTGAATTGTTGGTTAATGCTGCATTCCTCAACTCAAAAAAACAGCAACAAATTTCTGGGCTCCTGCAAGAAAAAGTACCATTGAACGCCACTCAAAAACCAAAATCACCACCTTTAAACTCAAATTCTTCTACCCCGACTTCACCAGGGACAAGTTTTATGTTAACTTTTGACGTCGTGTGCCCGGAACGTTTAAAGGTCAGAAGTTGGAAATTTCATGGACATTGACTGGAACACCGTATTAGAAACTGGGATGGTAGTCATAAGGGGAGTAGAGGTCGGAATAGAGGATCATGATCAGTGATTCCGAATGGTTTAATGACATTCCTTCTACTTTTCCAGTCCCACACCCCCTTTTGATTTAGTTACCATGGACTCATCCAGTGTGTGTGTGTGTGTGTGTCAGCAGTGAAAGTTTATTTTAGTGACTCTGCAAATGTGTAATCTCACCATTATGTGTGTGTATGTGTGAGGAAAAAAAAGTGCGTTTTGGCTGGTTCGAGCACAGATGGAAGTGTGTTTTTGTTGTCTCATGTGTGTAGACATGTGAATCGTCTCCAACACTGACGTGTGCGCGCGTTTTTTTTTCCCTTCACGACTCCAGTATCTCTATCTCAGATCGTGACAGGAAGTCGGAGCGTTTCACACATCAATACTTTCGGCCGTTTGTGGCTCCCGTCGTCCCCTTTGGGACTGGGAGTGGAAAGGGAGGAAACTGGGAAATAATCAGAAAAAAATGAATTTATCTCTAAAAAAAGCTGTCCGAGCTCTGAGGGGATGGCTGCTAATTGTGACACAGGATGCACATCATCACCCAACCCTGGCAGAAACAGATTCAGGCGTCATACACTCCAACACCTTCAGTGTTAACAAACCCTATGTGAGAAAATGACAAAAACAGGGAGGGGAGATGTGGCAAGAGAGACACGATGTTGGAGGGAGAGGCGAGAAAATCAACATGGAGGATGACGGAGGAGACGTTAATGGGAACTGGAGAGAAGACGAGTCAGGAGGGAGCAGAGGAAATGTCTGTGAGGAGCCTGTAAATGCGCCAAAGCATTATGATGTCATTTCTACAGTGCTTTCCAGGATTTTTTAAAAATATTGTCCCCATTAGGGAAGATCACAGTTGTGTGAATAAAACTTTAAAACATCAGCTCTTCTGCGAACATTCCTGCCTGAGCCACGTCTGATTTTAATCAGCAATGGTGGTTGTTTTGAAGACAACAACTCCCATGATCCCACGCTACTTATGTCTTTTGTGTTGTTTTGATAGAAAGACCCCTCATGGCAGAAATTACACACTGCATCTTTAATTCTCTCCATTCCTTTTCTGTGGTCGGCAATGTTAGTCCGTCAGTTGGTCCACCGCTTTGGCCAAGACTGAAAAATCACAACAGCTATTAGATTGCCATGAGATTTCGTACGGACATTCACGATCCACACGGGATGAATTCTACTGGCTTTCATGATCCCCTGACTTTTCATGTAGCACCACCAGCGGGACAAAGTTTTCACTAATTTGCGAAATATCTCTACGCATCTACTTGATGGATTGGCACAAAATGTTATAGAGACATGAGTCCCAATGACTTTGGATTCAGAAACACAAAAGTACAGCTCACAGAAATCCAAACTGTTCGTCTCTCCAAACACAGATCACAGGGAACAAGATGACGTCTCTGAACCTCGCCACCATCTTCGGCCCCAACCTGCTCCACAAGCAGAAGAGCTCAGACAAGGAGTTCAGCGTCCAGAGCTCGGCCAGGGCCGAGGAGAGCACCGCCGTCATCGCCGTGCTGCAGAGGATGATCGCCAGCTACCAGACCCTCTTCATGGTCAGTCATTCAGCATGTGTCTTTCCCTCTTTCATCCTTTCACTCTTCCACTAAACACACACACAGTCTCACATTCAATCATGCACCATTTCCCTCTCACATTCTTGTGTAGGCTTAAGGTAAGACAATCCCTCCTGGCTTAGCAGACAATGGTTGTGTCTTTGTTAATGCTCACAGAGGAAGGTGAGAGAAAACAAAGAGAGTGCAAGATGACAGATGGATGCGTGTTTGGTCGAAGTCGTATCGGAATTCTTGTCAGCAGCAAAATAAAGTCAGATTTCGCAAGTTAGCCGACAATAACATCAGGAACTTTTCACCGAGATACTTGAACTTGTTCTTTCCAAAATAAAAGCAGAAAATCGAAGCATGAAATCCTTCATGTGGTGTCAGAAGAGGTCATGATTTCACACGGATTAGTGCCTCATCAGTTTCTTTTGTTCCTCTGTTCCTCAAACAGTGCAGACAGGCAGTTCAGGTCATTTCGGGTCCGAAACCTTAAACCGTGATGTTTTGTAATCTGCCACTGCTGTTCCGCTGAGGCTTACATTCCTGCAGTAAGCCAATGAAGAGCTATTAATCACACGTAGTGAATTGGTACTGACTTGCTCAGTCTTGGTGAGTAAAAACAGATTCGTACGGAGCTCTATGAATGACATCTGAAAGTTGTTTCGTAACATGCTTAGATCGGAATCTGGCAACCTTTACTAACGGGGCATCTGGGTATGAGAATTATTGGTGGAGAGTGGCTGTTTGGGCTTTATAATCCACATAATGAGCATAAAATTCTGATAATTACCTGGGGATCAGATTAAGAAGTGTACTGGAAATGGCAGACATTCAACTGTCTTATTGTTTCTCAAACAAGCAGTAAACCGCTTATTTTTGAGTGAGGATGAATAAGAAGGTAGAGCTGAAAAGATGTTTGATGTATTGTCATTGTCAGCCAGTCCTCACCATGAAAATGGCCGTTTGGTTAGTTGTGTCAGCAGCCTATTGCAAACCATATTTACGTTTATTGTTGTGTTGTGACCTCTACTGGATGTACCGATTAAGACGGGGGCAAAGGAGGAAGTCAGGTGACCGAGTATAAAGAGTTTGGAAGTCTGCAAATGGCGGAGGTTGGGGTTGATGGACAATTCAAACCCAGGTTCTCTTAGGAGACCTGTGTTTGTTTGTGTTCCGCATGAAACCAAATGTCAGTGTAGCGATTGTAGATTCACGTAACACATTTAAACAAAATCAGGCATGTAACGTAACTTAGTGTGCTCATTTTAAGTCAAACCATAATCTTTTCCTAAACCTAACCAAGTAGTTTTAGTGTCTAAACAAACAACCCATCTAGTTTCAAAGGCATTTCTTTTTCGATACCTTAAATAGAAAAAAAATCCTCATTATTGACTCAAACCATACTTTGTTAATAGTTATCATGGTTTTTAGGTGCCCCCTGATCTGCAAAATGAGGTTCTGATGAGTCTGTTGGAGACAGATCCAGATGTGGTGGACTACCTCCTGAGGAGAAAAGCATCACAGTGAGTTACACGACTCGTTCACATGCATAAGGTCAGCTGTTTGTCGTTTTTTTATCCTCATTTTCATCTGTAATCACCCACAGGAGTCCAGACCTGCTACAGACAGAGGAGCCCTTCACTCTGAGCGAGCGCCGTTCCTCCAGCGACTCCAACAAGGCGTCCAGTGGCGAGGTGTCCCCGTATGACAACAACTCCCCGGTCCTGAGTGAGAGGAGAGGAGAACCAGGAAGCCCGGGCAGCGAGCAGCTCTTCCGTGTCCCAGAACAGTATAGTCTGGTGGGGCAGGTGGCCGGCTGGAGTAGAGAGTCTGGAGCTGACACTTGGGGGTCCAAAGGTGAACCTATGACATATGATTCTCTGGCCTCTTTTCCACCAAATTAGCTGCGGTTCTTGAAATGTTTGTCTAGATTTTTTGAACCTTGGTTTCCACCAGTTTTGAGTTAGGTTGTACCGCAAGTCAAGGAAAACCTGCTCCATTTGGTTGCAACTGGGAACCAATTTTGTTTCGGGTTCCATAGTTATATTGGATGAAATTGCTCCGAATGGTTCAAAATGAGGTGCATGAACTGGAATGGAGCCGGTTCCATGTTGGTGGAAAAGGGGTCTCATTGACAGATAGTTAGATTTTTACTTACTGTATCCATACAACATCAATTTCTCTCATTTTTGGCTTTTGATTTTCAACGTTGGTGGATTTAAAAGTGATACAGAAGAGGAAGGATTATGAAGAAGCACGTTTGTTCATACTCTTTTCCTTTCATGTGTATCTGAGTTTGGAGAGGAATCTGACTCCTGTTTTGCTCCCTTCAGACGCTGTATCAGAGGAGCATACTAACATTTGGGGGACGTGGCACAGCACTCTGAAACCAACACTCAACGACCAACCATACGCAGGTAAACAGTTTTCTATCACTCCAGGCAGTCTGCACCTTTGTTCCCAGTGGTTAATGAGCCGGAGCAGTCAGAGCTTAACACCTGCTGCTGGTTATTAACTATGAGGGCGGAACAGAAACCTGAGGGACACTCAAAATCAAGGACTAGCCTCAGTAACCACTTCAGTTTCTGCCTGGTTTTTTAAATTAATTTTGAGCCACCTAATTAGCAGCTGATTTACACGTGTGATGCCAGGTGAATGCATTCAATTAATTAACAAGCTGAGAGGACAGAAAATTATCAATACTTTATCACAGGATGCAACAGCTGCAACAGTTCAGTGATCATGCAACTTTAATCTTTTCATTGAAGATGCAACAAGACCTGCCAAAATATGTTTTGGAGCATTTCTTTGAACATTTTTCTGTCAATCCCTAACCTCTATAAACAAATCTATATAGAAAAGAAGAATCTGTCGGCAAAGGACAAGATTTTGTTGTCAGAAGTGTTCTGGTTTCCATTTGTAGTCCTTTTGTAGCAGTGTTGACCTATCACATTGGAGCAGAACTTGGCCAAAATGGAATCTCGGAACCCAAGGACGATCTCAACTCCTGGTCCATTCTCGCCTCTCAAGTTGCTACTTGATGTCACCCAGTGGCTAAGTTGCATTGTGGGTAATGAAGGCGCCATGTTTTGAAAAAGAAGAAGAATGAGCTGAATATGTGATCTCTGGTTCTGCTGTATCAATTTTGATCATTTGTGTGCAGTGCTAGACCAGTGGACTGCTTTTCAAAACATTGTGCCTACATTACCCACAATGCAACTTAGCCACTGAATGACATCACTGGGGTCAATTTATCAGATGACATGTAGAGCCAAAAAATGGTGGCATTGGTGGAGTTACCCTTTAAATTTGACTGATGTAGTTGATGTTCTGTTTTCCAGGTTCCCAAGGCAACATGTCAGAAGGAAGCTCCCGCAGCTCACAGGAAGGTCTTGATGGACTCCACGCCGATGGCAGGCAGCAGGCAGCGCTCCAACGGACCCAAACGGCGCCTGGCATCACCGAGTGCAGGTCCCACCCGCCGGTCACCAGGGTGTGTACCAGCCCTCATGTGGAGAGCGGACAGCCACGCCTCAACATCAAGCCCTCCTTGATGTCAAACCTCAACACCACGCAAGGTCTCCATCGGGCAAGTGGACTTAACCCGAACTCTAGGCCTCAAGGCGGGGCGAACACTGGTGACGCTGGCTCTGCTGCGCTCAACGACGGCCACAGCCCTCCACCGTATAGTGCTCACCATCGACTGGCTAGTTCCCAAAGTTCACCTCAGCTCGCGACGGCTCAGCGGCCCCCTCTGCAGCGCGGGAGGCTGAGTGCGGCACAGAGTAACTCGGCCTCGACGACGGACGGCGGGATGGTGCCGCATAGCCCGGAGTGGCAGGACTGGCAGAGGGACCGGTGGCAGATCTGGCAGCTGCTGTCCTCGGACAATGCCGACGCACTGCCTGAAACTCTGGTGTGATCTCAGACCATGGACTCCAGCAGAGATTCTGCGATGGCGTGATCAAACCCCCTCCAATGACAATCACTCCTTACCCCTACCTTCAAGTTTCTCATGCCTTTCATCCTTTCTCCTGCATCTTAGCGCCCTGGCGTTGTTGTTTACGTGCGCAGCTGCTGCCTTATGCAGACTTTTACATCCAAGAGCCACTAGTATTTCCTTGTTTAGTACGGATGTTAAAAAGTTGCTTCTGTTCCTTGCTCATTTTTTGCCCACAAGAAATACCTCAAAAAACCCTATCCTTTCAACACTCTTCAGAATGTTACCATGACTAATCTCAATGGAGAACAATAGGAAAGCATTTGTTCCTTTCGTTTGTTATATTTTCATTTCATCATTTTTAATTTTTTAAGACTTTTTCAGCATACAGACACTAAGATGTACGTATTAGTAACTGCTGCTAAGTGTAGAGTTTGTGTGTGTGCGTACTGGTAATGTAGTTCAGCCACATCTGTCGAAAAAAAGATCAAATGTTGAGTTACGTTTCAATATCAAAGTATGTATGGCTGTATATATACAAACTGTTGAGAAACATACATAACCAATATATATGTAAATTGACATGTAAAGTATATAATTAGCCAATCTACTCAAAGTAAGTCAGCCCTCTAACTGGCAGTCTAAATGGTGGTGTTTGTCGGACTGCTGTTCTCGTCTTCAATATTGAATGTAAAATTCTTCACTTACGGCAAAATGCTTCGACCTAATTATAAAAGCACTCGGCTGTAAGTTTGCTTACATGCGCTCTCGCCACCTGCTGCAGCGCAGGAACAGTGTGCCAAAGTCTCTTACTTTTACTTCAAGGTATTTATCTTACAGCCACTTCATCCAGTTTCAGTTTCTGAAAAAGACAGCTTGGATAGAGCGTGATATCTTGGAATTTCAGCATAGCAGTGCAAGAATAAGGAGGCTCATTCTGATTTTAACCCCAGGATGGTTTATATTTTGGATTATTTCATCATGACACTTACACAAACTAAGAGAAAGGAAGATTGAGACGTAGTTACAAGTACTGAAATGTCCAAAATGGTTTTAAATTGTTTTAAAACAATGCATAAAACAAGGAAGAGTTCACCCAAAAATCAAATTCAGTGATCGGTGCACAAGCTTTAGGGTGTAAGTAACATCTTTTCAAACCATCTTAGGTTGTCTCTGGGCTTTTAGAGACTTCTATCACGCTGGAGGAGCTGTGTGGAGTCATTTTGTGTTTATTTTCAGTGGTTTTTTAAAAGTTTTTAAACAAGTCCCCATCTATTTTAGTTGTTTAGCAGAACGCTACAATGCTGTTCTACTGTGAAGCTCCGTAAGTGTTTCGTGGACTACACCAGCATGGAAGTGAGCAGATTAAGACTGAATTTTCATTTTCGGGTGAACCTTTCCTTTAAGGTTGACAATATGCCAAATATCATTCAACTCCTACTCTTGTGTAATCATGTCTGGAGGCCAGAGGTGAAGAATTTTGAGAATCTGGAAAAACAGTGTCACATGTTTAAATGTATTGTAATTGGATGCATAAAATGTTTTCTCATATCACAAGTCCTGTCCATTACATCTCCTGAGATGTTGAAGAAGAATTATCTGATCGTATCATTTGATCTAAATCTGGTTGCAACAGAACAAAACATGAACTACAGTCTGGAACTTCATTTCCCATGTTTGAAGTAAATACTGGTGTGAATTAAAGTATGCACTTAGCTAAGATCATTACCTGATCCATGGTTCATGACAACACAATAAAATATAACACAGTCACATGTATGACCTCTCACACGAGACTGAATACTCCCAATGTCTGACTCATTCCCTGTCTAATAGGCTTGATGAATTTTCTAAAAAAAAATGATTATTCTACTGAGGTGCTGGAAAAAAAAGAAAGTTTGTTCGTATTTTTTCTCATTTCAACTCCAGTGTTGTAGCTGTTCAGGCGAAGGAAGAAAAACAACCCTTTTTGAACACAACCTGTCCAAATCCTCTCAAATGTCACAGTCAAGTGGGTATTTGCTGGCAAATATTTCACATTTTCTCAAGTTATGGTGTAATATTTGCTCGTTTGCAGCCTCTTCAATCTGTCCATGTGTAATTTCCTTTCATTTGTTTTGTCACTTGTGGGGGATTTTGAGAAGAGAGCCTCACAAGTGCAAGAAATTGAAGGATCCTGGTAAGGGGTTGTGGCGCCATCTATTGTCAGACCATGCGCATTGTGCATGTTGCTGCCTGCCACAGTTCACTGTTTGATCCATCTGCGCTCAGTTTAGAAACCAGTCAGCTTGTGATTATAAGCACCTTTTTGTGAAAAATGCGTGAGGAAAAATAAAACGTGCCATAGGTGTTGCTCTTAAAAGCTCTTTCTCCATGCATTGCTCAATGTTCATATTTTGTTACATTTTTTTTTTTTGTATTACCTTGTTTTCTGTTGAGTGTTGTAATATATAAATACAATATAACGATTTTTATTCAAAAGGGGGGAAAGAAGAAACACAGGAGAGAGAATAATCCTAACGGTCCTAGCTTTGTCTCCCCAAAAAACGAGATCCCGTTCGTCTTGTTGACGTCACTATGAAACTAAGAGAAACTTAGTGTTCTGGTGTTTGTTGTTGATATTTGTGGTGGGGTTTACTGGGTCCAAGTTGTAATGGAATGTCTGGTAATTGCTTTTGTACTGCGTGTCATCATCAATATGCTACAATGGAATTAAATATGATAAAGTTTACACCTGCTTCCTCAGTGCTTTGGACAAAATTCATTGAACCAGTTTGGATAAAGCAGTACAGTATGTCACAATATAATACATGATTGCACACTATTAGATACTTTATTGTAATAAGTTTCATGAATAATATAGTATAGTTTGACATGCACTACACATACTGCTAGACATTTTGACTCAGATGACCGGTGCAGGCAGTGGAGGCAGATTCTAGGGTTACCAGGGTGCTTCGTGCAGGGGACTACAAAGCTGCTAGTCAGTTAGCTTATGATGATGTCTCATTGTACTCTAAAAACTACCTTCGACATGGAAAAGTGCAATGGAAAGGCCATCCAAGTTAAAAAAAATCCAAGTCAGAAAGATCCACGCAGCCCGAGCTCCCCTGACATATTCACAGATGACATCACAGCACTATGGCGGAGCACATGGTGAACTAATACTTTTAACTTCTTCATCAGTTTTATGTCATACAGTGTTTGTTTGTGAAATGTGCAGTAAATACAATGTTGTTTTTCCGAGCAAATGCACTGGAGCGCTTTTAGATTGGAAATTGGAAATACCGACTCGGAAAATTCCAATTCCAATGTTTCCAGCAAGGGGAAACAGCTAGTTCTTAGATATAATGTTTGCTTAGATTGTAAAAGTCAACCTACTAGCACCTCTAAAGCTCACCAATGAACATGATATACTGAGTTTGGGAAGTAGCTCCAAACAACATAAGACATATTTACTTGGAATCTCAAATCTCACAAATGCCTTTTCAATAATAATGAAAGAAAAACAAAAAAGAGTCTTCAGTTATAATGAAACTTAAATTTCTTCCCTTTACCGCCCTCTAAAGTCTCACAAATAAAATGAAAGGGAAAATAAAATGTTAATAAAGGGGCTTGGGGAAGATAAACCAAAGAAACATGCAGACGCCAGGCTATGATTCCCATGAAGCATGGCCCCTGTGCAGGTCACCTAGTTCAACTGCAACTTTTTCTGATAGTCACTCAAACAGGGTGCAGAACACTCAAAATCCCCCTCAAGTACGGCCAAGAAAGTTCAACAACACCCAAACAGACCAGAGTTATTTGCTGACAATCTCCACCTCTTAAGCCTTCACAAAATGGTGCCAACACACTCTGAGGATTTAAATGCCCCAAGCTGTTCTCAGTCATTAATTAGGAGCCAGTCTCTACTCAACAGGTGCAACAGGTGATCGTGATATAGTCCAATCAATCCAGAGGGACTTTGATATTCAGCTAAAATGAAAAGATAGCAAACACCAGATAATAGGACTGCTGCACCACAATACTGTACCATATGTAGGCCCGGTCATGATTTGTTGCCATGTGGGGTGTGTGACAGTACAATATAATCAGATATCCTGACATCCTGCCACCAACCTGTCCATCAGCTGTCACACACTGTTCAAACTCACTCAGATCACATGCCTGTCGCACCCTGAAGCACACTCCCTGCATTATTTATACACTTATTACTCGCAGACATACGTGTTGATGTGGATGTGTGCTTAATAATGGCTGTTTACCATATAAAAAAAAAGATACCACAGCTGTTAGCTGGGTTAGTTACTGTAATGGCGCTTTTTATCTCATAAAGGAAGTGTCAGTGTCGATTATCTTCAGCCGGCAGAACAAGTGCCAATCATTTTCTACTGGAGGAGCTCACTTTCTGTTTTTTTAAATGAGCAGCCTGTTCAGTTCTTTCACACACTACATATCAAAGGTCCGAAGTTCGGTACTTTTTAAGATCCCGAGGAGACGTAAAGTCCTGGGTGTGTCTGCCTGCAGTAGTTCAGGGATAGCTGGGAGACTTTTTGACAGTGGGTGGCCCCGCAATTGCTGTTTATGTGGTGTGTGGTCATGGTGTCTCATCATTTCCTTAGTGGTCCACTGAAGGAATGAGGAGGTAAGGAGGCAATCCAAACTAAAGGGGTTACACAAACTCGTACATTTCAAAGAGCTGTTGGTAACACTTACAAAACAGAAGATATAGTCCACTGGTTCTGTTTGTGTGTCTTGCATCAATTATTTTGGCAGCCTTTAGCTTTAATAAGAGATCTAAGCGACATATAGAGACTGCTGATAATCTCCATGTTCCCAGTGCTTCGTCAGTTTGTACTTTATTTTATTTTTGTATGTTATTATTTCCTGGATCTGCCCCAGCCTGCTTTTTGTGTTTTTTACCGCCTGCCTTTTTGTTTCTTGCATTTTGTTTTCGGGACTTTTTGGATTACAGCTTTCTTTATTAAAGCTCACCGTTTGTTCTGCTACCTGCCTGCCTTTCTGTGTTTGCACTTGGGTCCTATTTTCATAACTGTGACACACGAAGGCTCTCCTATGAGCCAGCAGAACAGTGACAAAAGCGACATGAGGGACTCTAATATTCCACTAATAATCTGAATAATAGCCCAATCTGAATAAAAATGCCTCTTGTAACCACCAAAATTGGAAGAGACTCATCTGGTCCAGCCTGATCTGAATGAATTTTCAATCAGCTTCAGGAGAGGTTGTGAACATAAATGTTTAGTCTGATCATTTCTCTCTGGTTGGAATAAGTAAATTTTTTCTGCACATGGCTCGATGTGTTTAAAAAGATGAACGAAGCCGGGATCTACCGAAGCGGAAATGCAACTATTGCTCCCAGGACGTGTTTAAGGGTACATCATGAAGGTGGAGCGAATGAATGAATGAATAAATCAATCACATTTACTCAATAAAGTTGGACAAAAAACACGTCTTTTTCTTTTTATTCTGGTGGAACCACTTTGCACATGTCAAAAAAGTTCAATTCTGATGAAATGCTTTGGATGATGCAAACGGACATCTTACCTAATCACTTTATTTACCGTCAACATAATGTTTAAATCCCCAATCAGAATGGTTTCAGTCAGATTGAAGAGATTCTGCCCATGTTACCACCTATCAAGAGAGATATGTCACTCTCCTGCCTCTGGGCTGTGATGCGAGGACGACAGACAAAGAACAAAAAACTGCGAGTCACTCGGCTGTAAATGTCAAAGCGAGGCGCCAGACGGCAGTTTCAAAGTCTCACCCTCGAAAACTTGACTTGAAGGGGGAGTAGAGGTTGAGCTGGAGTCCGTGAACCCCTTTATTACACCTGAAAAATACATGACTGCGTGTGAAGTGGCGCGAAGAATGGAGTCGATAGTTCTGGTGAGCAGCGGGGAAGTGTCAGACGGTCAGATGAGTCATCTCTGAAGAGGCAGAAAAGTGTTTGCAGGGCTCGGGCCGGTCAACAAGTCTGAGAGATTGTGTTTACTTCAGAGAGGATGTTGTGTGCCTGTTCTGTTGCCTTTTCTACGGAAATCAAAACACCAAATATTCCAAAAGACCTCCAAAAACTGCAAACCACGGCCTCATGCAACTGTTACGGCGGTCTGTGGTCACTATTAACTCGATTACTGTTTGTGGTTTCTTCATTTTCTTGATTATTTTTCATTCCTCGACAAGCTTCCCATAATTAAACGTGTCAGTAATGCTGAGAAAAAAGCATTTTACAGCCCTGAAGTGTTTAGTGTAACGTCACATTTCCACCACTAGAGGTCGGCCAAGAGCCTTGCACAGCTTTTTGAAAGCAGACAGATTTTGAGATGCTTTATCTCTGAAATGAACTCCCCTTTTTCCTCTTTCTTCATTGCACACAGCTGATAACGAATGAATTACCCAAAACTAGTTACAGAAGGTGTCATGTCGGGGGCTATAACTGAGGAATAAGTGTTGTAATGTTAATGTTTTGTGATGGAGGGAAAAAGAGATGAAGATGTCATTGCTTTTGGTTTTTAATTCTCCTTAGAGCCGCCTGATGGCACATTAAATCACCTTACACACCTCCGGAGCAGTGAAATTAACTGCGAGCGCGCCATTATGGACACATTGGAAGAGGTAATGGATGGGCGTTCGGGCATCTAACTCCTGAGCGTGTGACTGACAGATGGGGGCGAGCTAATAATTGAAATAGAGATAATGTGCAGCACGGACACTTTGCTTTCTCTCATTCCTCGTAATGCACTCGGGGGGGAATAATGAGAAGAAAGTCGATTTAACCATTCTCTCACTCGCAGCTTATCAGAGCGCCGATCAACGCTGACCAAGTCTGGAAACTTTGGGAAAGTAATTAGAATCTTTTCACGCGTCTTTTCCACCCGCCAGAGCGACCCGAGGACCTTTTCATTAGTCAGATTTGTCTCCTCTTTTTGTCAGATCTTCCCTCTCCTGCCGCATTTTGGTAGGAAACTCTAGTTCGAGCGTCAGTCGAACACCAATTAAAAGCTGCATTTTGTGACGTCGTGAAATGAGCATGTCATGTTCTGCTCAAAGAGGTTCCGTGGCAGTTTGTTTCAGATACCGCACTCTTTTTTTTTCCTTTCGTGCCCCCTTTTGCGTCGGGTTTCTGGAAGGGAGCCGAATTTTAAATAGAATTTTGCGGACCATGACAACAAAACAAAGCTGCTTTATTTCAGCGGCTAATGACTTGGCCCGGATTAACGTTATCCAGTTGGCCAAGCAAGAAGACGATTTGCCAGAAAAATACACATGCATGAACTCATCTACACAGAGACACTTGTAACTGATAAGAACTCAGTCCCCACTCCTAGATGAGACTCAAGAACGCATGTCGGCAAACAACGTGCAGATATCCGATTGTTTTATCACATTTTGAAGGAGGCGTGTGAGGCAGCGCGCGTTTTAGTCCCCCGATGCTTTTTTTCCTTCTGCCCACACATGCCGAAGCACACAGTCAACACTCCTGAAAGGAATTTGTACCCACAAGGTCCTCATTAGCAGGCACAGTCGGTTCATTCTCGTCATGCGGTCCAAACACTGGCCCCGAGGATGAAAATGTGAGGAAGCGGGAAGGATCTCTGACCTGAATTAACCCATCTGTAAATCATTGTTGAATACAATCACATCACTGCCTGAGAAAATGTAAAAGATCATCACACAGCTACGGTACATTCTCTATCGTGCATGGAGAGACGACAACCAACAGAGGGCTCAACAGCCTCCGCTCAGGCTGCAGCCTCCTGCAAACTCAACACAAGATGAAAGATGCTCTCTGTTTCAGACGACTGTGGGAAGATTCCTTTTATTCCAGTATTTGTAGCTCATTAGAAAGATTCGAAGAACATCCTATCACAGTGTTAAAGGTCAGGACTGCAGTTCTTAAAGGGCAACTCCACCACTTTTACACTTTTAGGGTCTTGGAGGCACTACTGCATACGTGAAATAAGTAGTATAAAGCCTCTCGTGGCTTCAGAGGAAGCTGACTGTAATCTGTGTTGCATTGTGGGTAATGTAGGCACCATATTTTGAAAAGCAGTCCCCTGTCCTCCCCTCGTTATGGATAGTTTAAAAACAAATTATTAAAATTGATGCAGCAGACCAAGAGATATCGCTTTTTCCTCCAATGTGTTCGTCTTCATACATTACCCACAATGCAACTTGATTTATAATTAAATAGCATATTTTTTTTCACACATATAGTAGTACTCCCCAAGACCTGTAAACACACTTTAATGTGTAAAATCTGCGGTGCTACCCTTTAAAAGAAAACACACGAGCCGACAATGTGTTCGCCCGTCCCACAGTGCTTTCACTGGCAACTTATATTTATATATATATTCATATATTTTTAAATGGGGCATAAACACATTGTTTCATTGTAAAACGAGGGCTCATAATTTGTATTTACATAAGCAGGGAGGACAACAATAAAGCCTCAGAGCACAGATGAGTCACCCACATGGCCAGTACTTGTTATAGGTCAGATTCATTGTTGGTTATGTTGCTTGATCTGCTCATCATTTTCTACTTTTTATGCAGTAACAATACAAACACAGAAATGTACATTTTTTACATAAATACATACATAACATACATAATTACATGGAAGGAAAATAAGGTCCAAGAAAACTTCAAGCAAGAAAGGTGGCAGGGTCCACCACATATAAACAAAGTAATACAGTATGAAATTGTGTTGTACTTCATCGATCAGTTTGTTTATTCAGTTTATTCCGTCATGAAAACAAAGAGTTTGTTTATTTAGTTTGTTTAGGCGTAAAAAAGTCCTTCAATGATAATTAAAATTTCTTCCCCAAAACTACAGTACATAGTGCCTCAGTGGTGGAATGCAATGAATGCCACCTAAAGATTACAGGCTGTGTGGGCACAGAAACCCCTAAAAATGAAGAGAATTTTCCCCAAAATTGAATATTTCCTGCTTGTACTCCTTGTATCAAACAAAAAAGTGCTGCTGTAGATCAGAAGAAAGGCTTTAAAAACCACTAAACTATGATCTAATGACGGTAACATTTAAATGTTTTTCCAAAGAGCAGATGAGTCAAGATGACTGGGCTGACAAATGCCAAATAACTTGAAAAATAACCAACAACAACTGTTCCACATGGACTTTGGCTAATCCTCACACAAGGCCTGTGTACAGTGAGGTAACAGTAGAAAAGCTTTATTCTTACCAGTGTGTGTTCATTATCATCATGTGTGACTGCTGTAGCCACGTGACAAGAGGACACTGTCCAACCAACCATGACATATGCTGATCTGCCCTCAGGAGCGGAAATACGTGTTCACACACACACATCCGACACCCACACACACAGCCTTTTGTCAGCAGCTTAGTTTCGTAGAAAATAATGGGCCAATCCATTGACCACATGGCCCAGTTCCATTAGAGAACAACGACAGATAAACTGTCACAGTTAATCTGTTGTTTCCATCCATCTGGGTTCCCATCAAGGTCGTGCTTGGTCTTGTGTGTTCACACTAGAACATTCTGCATCCGAGCAGTAAGGGGGCTGGAAAAACAGATTTGACGCTGCTTCATCCACTGAAACGTTGACCCCCCCTCACACGCATTAAAAAGAAAACAGCCTCAAGACATTTTCATCGCTCAGAGATTCTGATCTCACTACAGAGATGCTGCCAACAGACCTCTCAGTGCTCACAGATCCACTGTTCCAGGTCATTTAAATATACCAGGCACAGGTGCAATCAATGAGCACTCAGCAGAAAGAGGAGGCACAACTGCTGTAAGTGGATCTAAGTGGACAAACAGAGGACAAAAAGACAAAGATAACAAGGTTATGTAAAACCATGATTAAGATGAGGAAAAAGAAATGATATTATTATATTTTATACAAATCAAAAGTTGATCGCTACAGCAAACCACTGATCAGTACCATATCACATTCAGATTACATGTTTATGACCTGACTTTTATATTAGGGAGGGCTGCCAAGCCAGTGACCACTGTTCAAGACTGCGTTTCAACATTTGTAAATGTGTTTTTTGGCGACAAAAACAGATATTTCAGATAAGATGTATGTATTTAAATGTATTAGATGTATGGCTTAGCATGTATTTTAGGCCACAACATTATCTTTTCTGACCCTAACCAAGGGGTTTTGTGTTACAACAATAAAACTGAACCTAAAGAAATATATATAATTAAAATGAAAGAAATGTTGAGTTTCATCCTATCCATGGTTTGCTGACATGTACATTGCCAACATTTATTTTGGCGATTAGGCTGTTTGATGCTACAGTCTAGTAGCTTAACATGGCTAATGTTAGCTAATGTTAAATACATCTCTGTAGCCTTTTGCTGATTTTATGACTTTTGACATTGGAAATGGTAGTTTGACCAAATTATCTTCACTCAAGGTTCGCTTACCATTTACTGTGCCTCAACTGTCTTATTAGTGGATTGGAAATAAATGAATTTTGCTCAGATGTCAGCTGCCGGTTGGTTAAAGTTATATAGTCTCAATTTAATGTATGCATAATGTTAGAAATAATTTTTCTTAGCAAAAAAAAAACTTGTGATTACAGTAAAAAAAAAAGTAATTAATTGCAACATTAATTAAAAAAACCATAATTAGGACAAGGCACATGTCCCTCAGTGCAATCCAAAGCAATGATTGGAAACTGTTGTTTGCTCCAGTGTAAAATGACATGATGTCGAGAGGCCTTCGGCACACAGCACATGTAACACCTCTATACACAACACAGGAGCATATGTAGGGACTACATTTGGCCATATGTGAAGGACATCACACTGACACTGCTGTCCTTGAAGACTGTAATTTCACTCCATATCCTGTACGTGTGTGCCTGGGGATTCATACTGTACGTATGTGTGCGCGTGGGAGCCAGAAAGTGAGACATCTTTGTTAGTCATTCATAAATGTGTGTGAATAAATCATAGTAGCTGAATAAAACATCTGATTCATAAATTGCAGATGAAGAGTTCACTTGTGGGGCTGTTTAATTAGACAGCAAAGTCAGCAGAGTTTAATATGTGTAGGGTTGCAGATGAGCATCATCATTTATTAGCCCTAAATATTACTCGCTTCAGCATCTGTGTGCATGTTTTATGGAGGTACATCTGGACTAACAGCTCATCAAAAGTGAGCTCAGATTTTCTTCTAGTTTACTGGCGCCACCGTTGCATGCTGTCACGTTGTTCCCACGGCACTTGAAGGCAACAAGATGCAACGTTATGCTGCTGCATGCTGATGTTAGCAAAAGTGACACTGATCGCAGTAGGCTTTCTATATATAGTAAATGAATTGATGTGCATGTGATTGCATCAACTTCTACATCCTTTTAAGCCCTTTTTTTGGTCATTTTCGGAAAAAAATATCGCCGGGCTGTTTGGATCACACAATCTCCAAAAGGACCTTTTTTTTTAAAAATGTCTGTGAACTGAGCATCTGAGTGCGCTTTCAACGGATCAGCTTTCCAAGTGTGGATGCCAGCTGGGTTTTTTCTGTCGAATCCTCTGCTGTGCTGTGTGCAGAGCTGTGATAGTGAGAAGATCCCGTCTGCAGCAAGTCTCTGGCACATCATCACAGCTGACCGTTTGGCTTTGATTTCGCATTGTGTCCCGCGATGCCGCTGTCCAAACAGATCTCAGCAGAGGTCACTTCACCTCTCCGTCACCTGATGGCTTTTTGTGCTAAGAGGGAGCAGGGACTGGTGTCATGTTGATGCAACAGTATCACTGCTTCCTCTTGGTTTTCCCTTTGGTCGCAGTGGTTGATTTCTCATGGGTGATACCTGTTCATAACCCCGGAAACTTTGCAAGACATTCGGCAGAAACTCATCGACTTACGCAGGTGTTGCTCTCGCTGTCGTGGGCTTGCAATGACATACTTTGCGAGGCCGAGCAGAGGGGAACAATCTTAAACTCTAAATTCCTCTTTGAGGTGAAACAGCGAGGAAGAAACAAAGGGCATGAAAGGGAAGGAGGAGGAACATTGATGCCTCAGCAGGCTCGCAGTGATAGGTTCCCTCATGTCGTTTCATCCTTCTCTGTTCTCCCCTTGTCCTTGTCAGCGCAGCACACTCCTCAGTATCTCACATCTTCAAAATCTGTGGTTTTGTCAGCATCTTTCGAAAGTGGTGACACTAAAGGACCCTTACAAGAATGAGTCATACTAGACTTTTCTATACTATACTTTTCTCATCTCGTACCTGTGTGATTGAGATTTGGTTAAGTTGAAACAACAAAAACTAGGACTTTGGAAAATCTGGTCTCTGTTACTCAACCACAGGTATCTTGTCTTCTTCCTCTTCAAAAAGAAAACAACTTTCAGAGGAATTGCTCTAATGCTTCATCTGCAAATTGTATTGCTTGTTACTGTTAAGTGCCTGCTCAGGCCTGTGAGAGCTGACCAATCAGAGCAGACTGGGCTTTCCAGGAGGGGCCTCAATGTTTATTATTGTATTAATAGCATCTTTGTAAACTATTAAATAATGTATAAATAAGTACCTTTGTTAACGTGAACACCATTAGCAAATGCTTACTAGATACATTAATAAACTGTAACTGTGAGTTATCTTATGTTATTTAATGTACCCATATATACCAATACTAGTTACAACCTTAATTAACCCCAAATAAAACATTTACTGTATTGACAAACATCAATAGCATCTTTATAAATATTAAATAACGTAAAAATACATACCTTAAATAACATCACCAGCATTAGTGTCTATAAAGAGTGAACTCACCCATGTCTCAAATGCAAATAGTCATAGATTTAATTGTACAACAAATATTCAGTGCTTATAGGTGGTCATTTCACTTTCATACTGTAAAAATGTACATATTTTGGATGCTATTTCACAAAAAGGTGATCAGTGGAAAGATTTCAGCACCCGTGAGGTGTGAGGGTGTATATGTGTGTCCGACTGAACCAATTTGAGAGGAAGACTTGAGCTTCTAACTCCTGCTGGGCCAGGTTAAATTAAGCAACAGACTTGAGGACTAAAAATCCATCCTGACACATCTTTGAATTTACAAAACCCTCCTCTGGTCTCTCTCTTTATGTCTTTTAAAGTCACTTTGGGTGTTGCGATTGACATCCCCTGCCCTCATTCACTTATAATCAATGCGCAATCAGCTACGCATCTAATTCAGAGGCTATTTAGTGGCCACGTTTAGTGATGGTCTGGAGCAGAGATAATACACTGATTGAGGCTGAGTTATCCTCATCTCCTCAGTTTGGAACCTTGGCACGCACACATTATTTAAAGTCCGTGCCTAATTATACGTTATGAAAAGACATTAGGGGAAACCTTCTTAAAGCCATGAAGCATTAAATGTCAAGTTCATTAAAAATCTGCTGCCGGTATTTGAGCCATTTTGTAATAACGGAGTTACGCTTATTGGATCCCCAAAGTTAGAGTTAATGATGATGAGAGTACTCCTAAATATAGATCTCTATTACTGATTTTGGATGGACATTAAATTTATGTTTTTCCACCATCTGCTAGTAAAATCACTGGAATCCCCAAAGATGGAAAAGGGTTTAGTTAAAAGTCCCAAGAAATTTTGTTTGCTGCACTTATTGATATTCGCTGAAACCGAGGGGTTTCTGGCAGGACTCGACTGTGAGATACGAGTCAGCAATGCATTATTCAACATGGTTAACATCATTAGGGATGGTAGGAGGCGACTCAAAGCACCACAGAGATTGGAGGACGGAGGGGCAGATGTTTTGAAAGGTTTTCTTATCTGAAGTTTAGTTTGGGAAAGTTGAATTCCCCTGTGTGTCTGAGTCAGAGAGGAGTGAATGAGTGAGGGATGAATAATGCAGGTCAGGAATCTATTGTTTGGTGAAGGCCCACTGCAGCCCAGGGCACAGCACAGGAGACTTTGTGAAATATTGATTCACCACTTAAAAGTTGTTGTGTGTTTGCAGCCTGGGCTTGTAGGAATGCGAACGGAGATTTTCATGTTCTTTTCTCAATCGACTAATAATCCTGGAGACATAGAGTAAACACTTTACGTTAGGTAAGCAAACCTCGAGTCTGATGTTGAACACAGGTTCCTCAACGCTTCAAAACAAGACACAGAGCCTATAAATCTGGATGGAGAAATTGGGAATATTAAACGTTAGAGATTGAACAAATTTGATACTTACAGTAAGGCCACTTAATAGCATATGTGCTCCATTTAAACTGGATCAGATTTAGTGGAAGTCAGATCAAAAATGATCTAAAATTATTAACACAATGTGAAGAAATAAGAGTTTTGAAGTCATTACAGTCACATTTACCGAAGTTAGCATGCTTACTAGCTAGCCTTGGCCCGTCTCGGTCCAACGCTCCTGTGCTCAGAGTCTGAACACCAACACTCCCTTGGTCCCAAAGCTCCCAGTTCGGACTGCTAGCTGCACGGCTAACTGGGCTAACTAGCTAACAGCAGCTACAATTAGCAGCAGATAGCGGTTATGTGGTGCTATGCTGCCCTCCATTTGTTTTGAGTCTGAATTTTGGCAGGTGGCCTTTTCTTACAGCACCTTTAACGGCACAAAAGCCAGGAGGTGAAGGAAACTGTTGAGCATCATGTAAATAAAACCCAATGTTGAAGTTAGCAATCATCAAAACTGACAATTGACAAACTCCATCTCCTTTTAAAGAGCACAAAAGGTCCTTTATTTCAAGACATGTTTTCATAACTTGACAGAATGGCTGCATATTATCGACTTAACATATGTGGAACTATGTATTTGGAAGTTTGTGCATAAATTGGTAGCAATGCATTCTCATGGCAGCTCCTCGTCCAAATATGCTCACTTTTGGCTCCAAAGACTAAAGATGGAGAAGGCTGTAATGTCAAGCTTCAGAATGGTTGCCACAAACCAACAGGTGACAACACATAGATGGTTCCTATCACTTCTATGTAAAACCAATGGGTGTGGCTACTGATTGTAGTATATGTACTATACAAAAGTATAAAAGTATGTTAGAAGGTTTGCTTGAGAACATAAATAGCTTAAAATATAATGTTCAATGTTTGGAAGATATTGTACATTAATTAGTTTGTATTGTTTTATTATCATGTTTATATACACTACATATTATATTATTTTCATGCATCGTTCTAATAATTATTTTTGACAATAAGTTAAGCATCAAAATGTGAAATATAGCATCTCTAACTACTACAAAAGGAAATGTCCAAGCAGAGAGGCTACAAGCCCTGAGTGAAGCACCTGTCGGCCTGAATTCACATGGATTTGTGCCTTGCTCGAGCAGTTGTGTGTGACAAAACAGTCCCCTCTCGCAGTTTGAAGATGGACTTCCCCCTGCTGGGTGAGCCAACAGCCGAGCTTTTCCCATGGGTGAGCGCGAACGTCAAGTGGCCCAGAACTCTCCGGGAGCAGCAGAGGAAGGCCAAGGGGACGAGTGGTATGGAAATGACAGATGACAGGGCAGGAGTGGAGAGAAAATGTGTGAAGGCAGGGAGAGGAGAGTGGAGAGGATGTGATAGGTGGGGGGGGGAGGTTAAAAAGGAGGACTGAAAGGACATGAGGTGAAGAGAGGAGAAGTGATAGCAGTGCTATAATTATAGGATATGAGAACCTGGCTGTCACTTCCACTCCTCTCTTAGAATGACACTACCTCGCTCCGCTACACCTCCCCCCTCCAGAGACTCTTCTCCTCTTTCAGGATGCTTTTCAGTATCCTCATTGTAGTGATTCTCTCAGGATATAGTTGCACATTACACTCCTTGGTTTGCTTCTCCTCTCCCTTCATCTTCTTAGTCTGCAATGATGGAAAACATAACATATTCTGCTTTGATTGCACTGCAAATTTTTTCGGAAACAGCAATTTCATAACGCTAACAAGCATAAAGAGACGCTGATAACAAATCCACATTTGCTGCACCAGTCAAAAAAAAAAAAGCGTATGGCTCATGCTTATCGCCGCTGCGCTCATCTATTTCTGCAACTCGATACTTTCCTCCTCCGTGTCATCTGCCAATTCCCCTATCAGAATAATCGTTCGCAATAACATCCACAATTAACATTTCAGCACATGCTGCTGAATTCACGGCTGGTTTGCAGGGGAAGTGTCTGCTTTGGCTTTTCTTCGGTGAGGGGAAACTTACTGACATTTTCATTGTCCCGAAGCCAGCAGGCCTCGTGTTTATGAAGCCTGAGGAAATTGCGCAAAAATGCACATGCCTGCTGTAAAAAATTTGACTGTGTGGGAATGTATTGAACTGATTCATACATACGGTGTATTATGAGCATGGTTCCATTTTTACAACAGGAAATGAGTCTGACAGAAAAGCACAGAGATGCCCACGCCATACACAGTGGGCATATTAATGTTTCATTGGCGGGCTGTGTGTCGTCTGTTCTCTACTTTTTCCGTCTTCTTTACTCCGTCTTCTCCAACCTCCGCTTTTTCTTTAATTTTCCCTTTTCTCCGCTCTCTCACTGAAGAAAAGAAAAGGATTCCTCATGAATTACTTAACTGTGAGGCATAGAAGCCACAGAAGCTTGTAATCTACAATGGAGCTTTTTTGGTTATGGCACGACTAACTTTACATGGGGTTTTCCCCTCTGGGATACGATCTCTTATATGATCCTTGCAGTTATTTTTAGCCGCTATAGTGCTGCGGCTATATAGGCGGCGAAGGCAGTCATCAAGTCCGTCGATCCAACACTTGGGTCCCTGGGGAAATATTTCAACAGCTATTGGATGTACTGTCTTTCACTAAGCTTAACCTTGTTTGAGTAACCTGACCTTAACCACATCTTAACAACAGTCTATTTGTCAGAACCACAACCAGAACCTGGTTTTGGCCATTGAAAAATGTCTTTCATCACAAGCTGGGGTTCGCAAAATGGTCCAATATCAATGTTTTTCTTGCCATATTGTCTGGTGGTCGCAATGATGGAGCCTAAGATCGTCTGAATCCAGACCTTTGAATCTGTCCACTCCATCTAGCTGACTGTATCATCTAGCACTGTTGCATGAAACAGCAGTTTCCCATCTGAAAAGGCAGACAATCCAATGAAATCCATGGAGGGGAGTAACTATTAGCCAATCAGCACTGCAGGACCGCTAATGCCATTATCGAAGCTGTGCGCCAGAACCAAGAAGTGGCGATAGCGACAACAGCTACAGACGAGATAGATGCTGCTTTTACATGGACACCACGTTTGCTTTCACTTTGCTCCACTTCATTCATAAAAGCAGTATGTTGACATGGCCACGCGTCAGTGTCAACCTAAATTAGGTTGTCTTCAGGCGCATACACCGGCCTCTAGTGGTGATTGGTTAGGGGATATCGATTCAGAGTGAGTGGTGGCAATGCAAGACTGAAGATGGAAACAGAAAGTAACGAGTTGATAATTCAGTGTGTTACCAGGCAACTGAGGTTTACAAAGATGAGCGGACTGACAATGCATAGTTGAACCTGACACTTAAGCAAATTATGTCCTAAACTGGCCACTACTGGCCGAACTTTAATTTTAATTCGTACCGCACCAGATGAACCATTTTTGGTCTTCTCCGACAAGCATTCTTGTGTGTTAGTGGAAACCAACTCCTCTGCAAAGACACAAACTAAGAAGACAAAAGGCTTTGGAATTGATGTTTCTCATAAATTTAGGACTGCATTTTCCCATAAATGCACTTATTGCGCACCTGTACCGCTTTTTTTTTTTTTTTAAAGAGCAGGACCGAGGACTTTAGAGCTTTTGGCAGAGGATTTGCAAGGACAAGGTCAGCTAATGTGAAGATGAAACTCTACAGCTACAGAAGCGCAGCTGCAGTCAAGTTGTTTATCACCTGCATTGTAAAACAGCAATCTTCTTTTTGGCAACTAATGACCCGGGGAGGATTTTTAGCGAGATGACTAATGGCTGCTGATCTTCTAGGCCAGGTCGTTATTTGTTTACAGCGATTTTACAAATGTCCCAGAATTAATGTCTTGACATTAAAATTGTATGCACAGCACCATAACAGTTACGATTTATGTGAACAGCTCTGTCTGTGCAAATGAGACACGACTAGCCGGAGTGAGCGTCTGCATTTTAACAGCGCCGGGGCTGAGGAGTAAATCGACTGTAAATTCAGCTGAAAAGGACTTTAAAGTCGTCCTTGAATGCAGCCTGTGGCTTGATCTAACCTTTCCTTTATTTTCCAGAAGCATCCAACCTCACACCTCTTCTTGTATTCTCTTTTACAGCTTTATAAAGAAGACCAGCTTGGCCTTGGATTGGAAGTCAAAGGACTCTGCAAGATACAGTTTTGCCTGCAATCACTCGTGAATTACACAGCTTAGTTTAAATCTAACGGAGGATGGAGTAGTTTTTATAGGCTTTTTAAATATTTCGTGCCAGATTCCAGAGGACTTTATCATTCGATGATGAATGACAGGAAAGCAGAGCCGATTTAAGGATGTTGTCCCGCCTTATCAAAACCTAGTTTGCTAAATACACATTCAGTCGAGGTACTTTTCTCTTTGCACGATGTTGTTTTCGGAAAAACCCAGCTTGTAATACCTTAAGAGCATTACAAGAACACTGCTGCATTATTTATCCCCTTATGCATCAAAGCAAAAGCCGTATGATCGATGTTAAATAAAATCATACTCCCTTACTTTCTCATTTCTGCCTGAAGTAGTCCAGTTAAAATTCCCCACGTCCTCAGTGAGTGGAAATATCCAGTGTGTGGTTACGGCGGGGCGTGTCGGCCCACATCTGTGGTCTTTCGCCGAGTCAGAAAATTACTGCATCAGCATCCAGTCCTTTCCAGCTCCCTGCCAAGAGTGCAACTGTCTTATTGTTTTCACTGTGACCGCGGTCATACGATGCTGTAGGTTTGAATATGTCAAACATTCGGTCTGTCAATCTCTGATGGAAATCCAAAGCGATCATTCGGTCGGCTCTCTAGCGGGTAATCCTACCATTGTAAGTCACATCTGTCAACAATTTGTGTCCAACGTGCTTTTTCCCAGGCCCTCAGTTTACAGTGTCATTCAGTATCTGTTTAACATTTTAACAATGAGTGAGAAACTGTCCTCGTGGAGTCCCACAGAGTGCAATCTCATGCAAATGTGTATGTTCAAGCTTTTACTTGGCTAAATTATACATGCTGAGAAAAACCATCTTGGATAGGATTACACTGAAAGTTTTCCTGTTGTTGATCGTGCTTAATGACTTTGAACTACTGAGGTAACATTACAGACTCAGACTGCATATTTTTGCTGCGCACTTTGAGTTCTGAAACAAAACATCAGACCATAATTAGGTGCCAGCCCTGAATGCATTAGAACTGTTTTCAAATAAACCCATTTTGACAGCCTTGGGGAAACAAGACAGCCATGCTAGCTGCTCTGCAAGGCTGTTAGCCTAATGGTAGCATTTTTTAGGTAAATGCTACCATTAGCATATTTACATGCTTAAAGCAGGCCCCCAGGCAGGGTTAGGATTAAATGGGTTTAAAAATGTTTATTTAACATTTAACATGCTAAAATCTACTATATAGCAGTAAACACAAAGGGCTAATGTGTGTAATGTTTTTTGGCCATTTGGTCTTAATAAAAGGATAAATAAAAGTGTTGATCCTGTGATGATGCTAAGACTGCAAGAATGTCCGTGCCAAATTTCATAGCCATCCTATCGGTACCTGTCTCTTTAAGGCCCTCCTCCCGAAATGCCCAGTCTGCTCTGATTGGTCAGCTCTCACAGGCCTGAGCAGGCACCACCCACCGTGTTTCCAGATTAATTCTGCTGGTGTTTTTGCAACCACGTCCGACATGTAGATACCTTTACAGGGTTTATACAGCACCCAAACCAAAAAAACATGGTAATTTACTTTCTAAAATACGGGACCTTTAACTTGTGTGCCACCTCTACCAAATATGCTGGTATCTGTTCTAGATTCACGACTAAGAGACAGAGTGCTGCCAAAAACTTACATGTCCGAGATGAAGCGATATTCTCCTCATGTTTAAGACTCTACATGTGTTGACAGAAGATGACTTCTGGAAAGTTGGAGCATGTGAAGATTGTTTGGCTTTAGACTTGCCAGAAAACTGCTTAAGATAGCCACAGGCTCCTGGAAATGCAGTGGAAAAAGTGACTAATATGGTGTGTGTGTGTGTGTGTGTGTGTGTGTGTGTGTGTGTGTGTGTGACAGAGAGTCCAAAGAACCAAAGATCTGAATCCCATATTAGGATCATTCCCAGGAAAGGATTATGTCCTCATGAGCATTGAAGTCCGGTCAGATTTTACCTTTCACTTGTTCCATAATTTGTTTCTTTCACGGATTGGTTTTCTAATGCAGGGTTGGAGAGATACTTTGCATGTTTCTCGCTGTGGGTCCATATGCCTCGGAGCAGTAGAACACCATGTTACTCTGCTGGTTAGTTCAAAAAGCAGATGTTTTGCCTCTTTACGGACGGATCCAAACATCATTTTCACATTTCCCTTCAGTTGCGCATTGACTTCAAACAGCCTGCAGCTGCCAGCCTGTGTCCTGTGGCATGTAGACATGCGAAGGTGCCCTTGTATGTGTGTGTGTCAGCTTCATCAGGGTTGGAAAAAGCATATTGTGCAGGTCCTGCATGCCCGGAGAGAGTGCCACATATTTGGGTGCGCCATCTGCCAAAGACATTTCCATATCAGTGGCAACAGCACGAAATATAAGCTCATTAAATCAACACTTGCGAGAGGATTTTCAGCAAAACTTTCTGGCGGAACTAATTTTAGGACAGGTTTGCATAAATTGCCCTTTGAATGACCCACCAGGGGTGTTTTACACATATTTTGAGGTATTTCAAAGGATTTAGAAATCAGCTGCTCAGAGCTGATGTGTGAATGTTGAGTTCGAGAAGGGTATGTTTAGAGCATTTTGACTACAGTTTGACTACATTCGGCAATTTGGAAATAAACAGCCATTTAAAGATGGAGAGTAACACTTTATAAGGATGCTCAAGTAATGCATGCAACTAATGCAATTTGATGCACATAAATGAATCTATAAAGTGACTTTAGATTAAAACTCCTTAACTGATGGTCTATTAAATGTGAACTAATCACACAGTCCTAGTAACGTGATCAAAGCAACAGGAGCTCATGATACATCCTGCACTTATTCACGCATTATGTCAGCATGAGTCATGCATTAGTTGAACATGCAGAGAAGCCGTTTCAAAGCATCACAAGTCAAATCTCAAGGTGGTTGAATGCTAACGTTAGCTAACTGGTTAGCAAATATGTTGTTTTACCTTAAAATATGGCTGTATGTCCCTTCTGATTTCCACTACCCGCCATCTTTTCAGTTGCTGATCAATTGGGAAGTGGTAAAATATCAATTTAATAACAAATTGTATAACAATTTGTCAGAATCTCTAATATGACTTGCAACCTGGATCACAGCAAGAGCGCATTTGAACTCCCCACCCTGAGTATGACGTCAGAGGAAGCAAAGAAAGCAGCAGGATGTTTCCTCCTGTTTTCTACAGTTTTGAGCATCAGAGATTGTAAATTGTTACTTACAGGAGCTACAAAAAGGTTTTCCTTGTCTACCAAATGAGCTATTTAGCTCATGTTCTGGCTCATTTAAAATTAGGCACCACAAACTTTAAAAGGCCAAACACCTAATTGTGATGCACAACGCTTGAATAATAGTAGGGTTAGGACAAAAGATAAATAATAAAAGTCCACTCAGTCGAAATGAAGAAGGCGAGACACCATTCTACCCAAATGTATTTTTTTAAGCAGAATGAAGACAGGTGGAAAATTTAGGTGGAGAATATTGTGACAGAAGTTTGCACATGAGCAAACTTGGCCCTGAAAGGCCTTTAAAAGGAAAAAGGGAAGACTCAATTACATTTCTCTGAGGCGTCAGTGTCACTGAGTGCACTATGACTTTCAATTTATTCACATTCAGTGGTTTTAACACTTTCTGAGTCACGGAAAACCAAACTCCTTTCATTCAACGCTCACTTTCAAAGCCGTGTGTTCACGCTTTTTTGAGCTCGGCCTCGTTGACATTCAGCATCTCTCACCCGATCTGGAAACAAGTCAAACGCGCTACAAAATGCAACACAGGCGTTTGCACACCCACTGAGTGAAACCTTGAGGTCTATACAGTCCAAGCTTGGCTCGCCAAATGAAAGAAAAAAGAAAAAAGAAGAGCGCTGAAAAAGTGTTTAAGATTTCATGTGGCTTTTGAGAGCTTTTCATTCCCTCTCCAAGCGTGATTTTTCCGATTCATCTGACAGACCTTAATGCCTCCTAAGAGCCAGAGGCTGCATTGTTCAGAGGACCTGCTTGGTAAAGGTAAAAATATAGACTTATACAGATGTAGAAATACAGTACAAGAATCAGAGAGCATGAAATATACATGGAGGGAAGTGGATGCTCTGGTTTGCTTCTTTATTTGAAAAGCTCTCAACATGATCTCAATTGGGAATTTAGAGGCCGATGAGAAAACAAATATAGAAATGCTATTTTATGGGACAACAGAGAACCTTCATGGTTTTTGACTTGCTACAGAAACAAAAGGTCGACTAAGTCAGAAGATGCAAGTGAATAATTTGTAACAGAAATCTTATTCTGCAGTGCAGATTTCAAATAAACCATCCAAAGCCTGGTTGATGAGCTTAGAGAAAAAAATAACTGCTGTGGATTTAAATAATGAATTGAAATTCAAATGAAGTCTAACACAAGTCACCTTTCCATGCACTGTGACATCACAGACACGCAGATGTACACACACGCACCGTATGTACTGTATGTTTGTAAAGCGGCGCGGCTGCCTGTGTGCTAAAAGCAGGTGAGGAGATACATTATTCAAGACGCGCGATGGAAAACACATGTTGGTATACTGCGAGGTCGGGTTAGAGACCGGTAATCCTCCCGACATGTCTCGCATGTGTCAGCGGTGCCACACATGTAAACTCATGCAGGCAGAAAAAGGCAAGATGCTGAATGTACAGCAACCAGAGCTGACTGCAAATGAAATATTGTGAACCACACAGCCACACACACATTTTGTCTGCGACCCCATGTGGGTGTTTATTCTGTGTTTGACCTCAGAACCCTGCTCTTTATCGCCGTGGGGAGCAGTCCTCGAGACGGTGACCTTCTACTGGTGACTGCATGACCAGTGTATCCTCAGGCCACCTTGTGTGTGTGTGTGTGTGTGTGTGTGTGTGTGTGTGTGTGTGTGTGTGTGTGTGGCATGTGGACAGGGATTTCTGACTGGATTATGTTGAATAAATGAGCAGTCCAGATTTTCTCCCTTGTTGATTGTCTTTATCTGACAGTCTGCATGATATCTTTACAGCTTTTTGGGCCAAAAAAAAAAAAAGATTTAGAATTTCCAGACTTGCACAGCTTGTACATCACACTTTTTCTGGTTTGTCATGGATTAATCCCAAATGTGCATTTGCGTTTTGCTCCAGTGTAAAGTGCTATAAATCATGTCTGATATGACGGACGACGTACTGATTAAACAATCCAATCGCCAGAATAAATGTTGGCAATACACATTTCTGCAAACCACAGATATGTTGGAAGTCTCCATTCCTTTATGTTTAGGTTAAATATTCTATGTTATGATGTGACAATCCTTTGCTTGTGCTCTGGTTCGGCTTAGGCACAAAAACCACTTTATTAGGGTTAGGAAAAGATCATGCTTTGGCTTTATTTGTTCTTATTCCTGGAAATGTATACAAGATTATTCTAAACACCTAACCCAGTCACCCAAAGTCAATTCAAAACTGTTTGGACTACATATTTTGGAGTACAGGCATGGTTGTGGGCCAGTTTTGAAAGATTATAAGATGATTTCTTTTACTTGTCTACCCTATCATTAATTGCCTGTTGTAGGCTCTAGGGCGGGCATATAAGCTCATATCTGCTCAAATGATCTGTCACTCAAACGGCTCCCATCTCAGGATCTTCTGTATAGAGGGATAATGTCCGTTGCTGTGAGTCTAAAAGAGTCTTTTTACAGATAAAAGCATAAAAAAGCATCTGCAATCACAGTTTTTTTGCCATTTTGTCACCATTTAATCATGTAATACTGTGTTTTGGACTAAAGTTGTTACTGAAATGGATCCAGTGGACATTTGGGGACAAGAGAAGTTTTTGTTGGGTTGGCAAAACTTTGTACATGCTAGTTTGTTAGCTTGTTTGTTGGTTTGTAGCTTTTACCTTAATGATGTATGGCATGACTATGCACTTAAACCAAGGCGTTTGCCTATTTGCTTAGCTGAGCTTGTGTTTGATATTTTTTAAGGAGACCTCAGGAGGCTGTTTGGCTAGTTTGTCAAACTTACAAATGTTGAAATGCAGTCGTGAACTGTGGCCACTGGCTTGTCAGCCTTCTCTCCTGTATCTCCACCATCATCCCCGCTACCTCCGGACATGTGACTACTATAAGCTTGGTAGAAATGTCAGCAAACCAATGTCAGTGGTTTGCTGAAACGTTAACTGCCAACATTTTATCCGGGTGACTCGGCTGGGTTAAATGCAAATATAAATCATCAGATGTGCACATTTGTCTGTGATAATTAATTCAGTTTGTCATTTTGATCAGATCTAGGCGTGACTTGAGAATTTCATACACTAAAATTGGAAGAAACGGTACAAAAATGTGACTTTCAATAAAATAAATTGCTGAAATATACTGCCACTGGCCTTGAAAAACCCATTTCAGCCAAACCCTACTTAACATTGCTAGAACCACATTGTTTGACTTACATAGTTCTTTGTCTAAAATCTAAAATTAAACAGTTATAAATTACCCACACATATTATCTCGTATTATTATGAGCAGTTTTCTTTCGTCTGGGTCGTGATTCTTGCTAATTAACCTCGTTACACTTTGAACTATCCTGTGGGACCCCTGAGCCATCTATGAGCCGCAGCCAGCCTGCTAATAACCCTCGGTTTTAGAGAGAAATCCCAAAGAGGGGCGACCATTTTGGTAGCGACATCATCAGTTAAACACTGACATTTGAGAAGGATAAGTAGACTCCCGGAGGAGCGTGGATGTGCCGGAGCCACAATCTGACAGCATTAACGCCATTGCTCGTCACTGAGCCAGACATTTTAGATCATGCCATAGAGCCGTGTGATCACACAAATTAGCATATAATAACACTTCTATCACATATTTTTAAAGACTTTAACCATAAAGCTCCCGTTTTGTGTCCTCCATGCGCTGCCTCCTGCATACAAATGAATCTCGCGCTTGTATAAATCCCGAAAAGACAAGTACTCTCAGAACTCCACTTGCTGAATTCTTCGTGTGCTATTTGCTTTGTACTTAAAGTTGAGGAATAATTACAGCAGAGAGGCCAGATTTGACTTTTCTAAATGCAAATCAAGACAGGGGGGTCCGCGAGGGGATTGTGCCGAGCCAGTCAAATGAGGAAAGGCGAACAAAGAGCAACAAAGAGCAGAGGAGTCACCCATTTTATTAATTGTGTTGGTTCTCGCGGTTGCCCTTTAGAAAAGTCAGCGGACTTAATTAAATTACCACGCACGCTCGGAGGAGGAAGCAGTAGGAGAGAGGCCTGTAAAGCGGAGCCTTGCGAGCATTCACTCCCTTATCTAATGAGTGAGACCCGCAGCGATGCTCAAAGGTCTTTAAGTGTCCTCTGAGTCCTTCACTTACTCCTATAATATCTGGATTTAGTGTTTAAGACAAGTCTTTGGCAAACAGCAAAAAATGCAGCACAGCCACTGCCTTATATGTGAAGGCTTGCATCCATGTTTCATGGTGAACAGACACAGCTGGGGCTGATGGGAGCGATATTGCCTATGCTTTCAGCCCTGCCAGCCACTCTCCTATATAGTGCCCTTTAAACCCTCCGGGTCCTTCGGAGCAAAGGAATTCTCTTTCCAGGTCAGCTCGCTTGCTTGCCTCTCACAGCTGAGTCTCGCTGCCTCCTGTTAGCACAGCACATATAGGATAATTAAAGGCGGCCCATGGGTCAAGGGAGTCGGACAGGAGAAGCTGGCACGGAGGAGTAAGCGGTCATGACACGACCGCCCTTCCCCCTACACATGTTCCAAAGCCCAGAGGCATCGCCCTGGGTTATGGAGGCTCAGGGAGGAGGCAGATGCACGCTGAACAACACGTCAAATGTGAAAAAGCCACAGACGACTGGGCATGGAGAGGCAGAGTGCAAATGCCGGTTTCTGTTGTGGTGTTGTATTACAGCGGCAGGGAAGGAAAAATGCAGTGGAACACGAGGAGAGAGCAACGGAGCCAAAGCATCCAGGACACGGAGAGGTCAGGACATAACAAGACCTGCTCTGTGACGGCAGTAATGAAGCCTCAAAAGATTCTAATCTGTATTAAACGGTATTCAAGAAACCAGCGAACTTTCCACAGAGACTGAATACGTCAGATTGGATTGGATACACAGCCCAATCAGCTGCAGCTGATCACAAATGTGATGAATCGGATCAAGCGTGGTCTATTGCTTGAGCGGCAACCAGAAGGCATCAAGCATGAATTTTGGCTGAATGTGAATAAAATGATGCATGCGTGAACATTCAATGTGCAAACTCCATATATCCAATAGTTGGAACAAGCTGATACAAAATACGATACTGTCAGGCAATGTGGATTAAAAATTATTTTTCTCAGAGACCATATATTTTATTTTATAAAAACTTAAGAAAGAGGGTCCAATATATGTTTCTCATAGGACAGCAGGAGACCTGTATGCATTTATTTCAGCAACAAGACAGAAGATTAATCAGCAACTACTTGAAATACTACAGGAATTATACATTTTAAAGGAAAAGTGTGAAAAGTTCATCTTATGTATGAAAATGTGCCCATCTTTGTGATATTATACTAAAATATGTTGGAATTTGAAATGTCTTGGGCTGAGCCACAACCATGCAAGGACCCCATGAGACCTTATTTCAGAATCGCTTGTATGGTAGTGAATGGAGAAAGGCTAATCATTTTTCTGATCCCCGTGTGAATTGTGATGTGAACCACACATACTTTTTATAGTTGTAACAAACACTTTGATTTTACAGTCTGCATGCAACAGTGTTTATTCCCAAAGTCACTGAGCAAAACCAATGCAGCTCATTCAAATGAAATACATGTTTGAATTATGAATGCAGTAACGGTGAGTAATGTGTGCACTTCTCCTCTACTTCAAACTTTCAAGGCAATTTCCTCTCTTCAACTCACACCTACATAATCTCATCTGTGCCGTGACTAACTAACCAACAATCATCAGATGATCATGCTTTTGTATTGTATTGTATTGTATTGTATTGTATTGTGTATTGTTATTTTGAATGGGTATTCATGTTCCCCAGATGATTCATCTTCCTGTATTTGCTGAAGTCCTGACTCTTCATCTAGAGCCAACAAGTGAAATATCTCAACATCTCCAAGATGGATTCATATTCATTATGGAAACATTATACGGACATTCATGGTTCCCAGAGGATGTACCCTACCGACTGAAGTGAGCCTCTAACCTCATTATTAGCCATAAAAGATGTTAGCCACGTTGGGAAATATGGCTATATCATATCCAGTGTCAACATAAGACTGTATGACTGGCTGTATGTATGTATGTTTCTGTCCTTCTGCCATTTGTGCCGATGCAGTTCATCGCTGCCGCTTACGGCCTGAACGTGCCGGCTGCAGAGCTCTGAGCAGCTCCCTCACCCAGATGTGAAGGAACTCAGACGCCCTGTACTCCGCCATCAACGAGAGCAAGTCTCAGAGCTCACAACAAGTCTCTGATGACTGAGATTGGCCAGCTGAAAAAGAGCCAGGTCAAAGTGAGCCAGCTCCAGAAAGAGCTGACTGACAAGGATGACGCCAGAACCACCGCCTGTATGCTGGCTAGGTCATCAGAGCAGTGGAGGAGCAGATGCAACTCCACCTCCACCCAGCTTCAGAGTACGCTGCTGCAGATCATCTCTTTACTTCACAATAATCACCTGTTGGAGTCTAACAGCTGGTGTTGGACTGCTTCAGAATCAACTCAGTAAAAAAAATGTTCTGTTCTTACCTTTTTTTAACGGTCCAGGAGGAGGCGGAAAATGAGGAGGAGGAGATGAAGGAGGAGGGTGAAGCAAAGGTGGAGTACAAACAACCTGAGCAGGAGCAGGAGATGAGGACGAGTGGCGAGAGGGAGGAGGGAATTACTGAAACGTTCAGTAGAGAGGAGGAACCTGCTGCTGGTTGGACTCAGGGGAGACATCAACATCCTTACCCCTGAAACCCCAACCTGCTTCCTACCCCCTACCTACCTCACCCTCTCCCATCTTCCCCTTCCCTACTCTGTACCCACCTGGCTCTAAACATGGTGATGCTGGTCTGTCAATCGCTCTTCCACTTGGCTGGACTATCTCAACAACTCTTGGATGCAGAGAAATTGGGTGCAGACACTCTCAGGATGAACTTTACTATATGTGGCGATTCTCTTCAAGCAAGCTAACACGCCAAACTGCGACAGTGAACGTGGATGCTAGCATGCCTGCTTTAGCATTTAACTCCAAGCACAAGTGTGTCCACACGCACAGCCTTGCTGACCTGAAGCAGGACTTGTGTTTGGCGAGGTAACTTCAGTTCAAGCTGTACCATTTTTATTAAGTTCAACCACTCAGTCACAGCCTTGTTCTTTCATCACCTCAACCACCTT
Source organism: Pagrus pagrus (assembly GCF_965226575.1). Taxonomy (NCBI): domain Eukaryota; kingdom Metazoa; phylum Chordata; class Actinopteri; order Spariformes; family Sparidae; genus Pagrus; species Pagrus pagrus. The sequence goes on along the minus strand of NC_140206.1, from coordinate 13,820,149 downwards.
CTTGAAAAGGTGGACACTGCGATATTTATATCCAAAATGTTCCAATATGTTCTGTTTGCTAGTTTATATGTGTACAATGCATCCATGAAAGTGCACAGATATGATTGTAAACAGGCAAGAAACCTAGTTGAGACACCAAATGCACCTCATGTCCAAAGAAAGTTCTATATCCAAAATAATATCGGCATATCCCATGTCATAATAAGAAAATGCTGCTGTCACGATAAGGCTTGTTTTAGAATATCCAAACAGAATATGCTGATGAAGATAGTGATAGTGGATAGTGGAATATTATTGTGCATGTAAATGTAGTAATTATTATAAAAGTCCCACATGGCATAAAACATAAACAGTCAGAAACAGTGGAAAAAACATTTGTTGGTAATAGATTGTTTGCTTTTCCAAGTAAGTTTGACTGACACAGGTCTGTTGAACCATGTATGATGACTGACTGCTCATGTATTTTGTCCCTTTTGACATTTTCACTTTCTTGTTGCCCTTTTGTTTCGATGAGCAAAGTGCAATGGGTATTTATAGTTCAAACGTGGCTTTGAGTTGAAGAATCGTCCGTGAATTCTCCCGGCTCTCGTATTTTTACAAAATATTGTGTCATTGGACTAATAGGGTTTTCAGTGTTCGTACAATAAACTTAGACATATTGCACTGCTACGAGCAAATAGGTCACCCATGTGCTGTTGCAGGGGCTACGGGCAACACAGTCATGTAGATGTCTGGGAGTTTGTCTCATTTGTCCTGTCCTGTACTTACTATGATTAGTCCCTGAGGACAGTGTGACTTCTGTGCTTTGAGTCATCCCTTAGCCATCTTACCTTTTGACTCCTGCTGATTTATTCAAGTTATATAAGGGAAAGAGTGAGGAGAAGGGGGGAGTATGTAAGTTATGTGAAACATCTCCGTCTCTGGTCGCACAATTCTTCAGAAAAATGTATAAACAAACATTCAGTTTCCCATTTGACTTCCTTGGTTGCGCCGAGCTGCCCCCCCCAGCCATGACGCTCCAATGCCTCTGCAGTCAGCCATGTGCTGGCTGTTTCAGACATTGTTCCTAATGGTACAGCTGATACAGTATGTGGAATGTTTATGAAACGACCCAGTGGCAGGGCATAATGTAAGCATATGTCATATTTAACTGTGAATGCATATAACAAAAAGAGGGAAAAGAGGAACATGTTTGCAGTGTAGCATGGATAGCTTGCGTTATGTTAATCCTTTTATTTTAACATTGTTATGATAAAATCTTGCCTTTAAAAATCCAGTTTCGTTAAAATTGTGCTGCAGTTACCAGAGTAAACGCTAACTGCTGCTAGCTGTAGCTTCCCTTAGCTAGTTAGCACAGTTAGCCATGCAGCTAGTGGTTCGGATTGGGAGCTAAGGGACCAGGGGAGTCTGGAGCTTTGAACCAAAATTGCTATTTATTCACATTCTGGTGATAATTTTAGTCAATTTTTAACTGTTTTCCAAAGAAAATTCCAAAATTCTTCAATATTGCCCCTTTAAAAGGTTGCCAGCCATCACCATCATGCTCTCTCTTTACCCTCTCCCTCACCTTTAACCCAGAATTGAACTCTACCGCTCAGAGTGATGGGATGTGAACATTTATTGATGTTTTTCCAAACAGACAATTTCATTAGGGAGATGTAGCAGCCAATGTTGATGAGCATGACCCGTAAGACCCAACCGTATTAACTCCAAATACCAGCAATGCACTTTATTTTTTTTGCTTTTTTCCTGCCGTACAGATGGGCTAAATGGGTCAACAGACGGTGGATGTGTGTCAGTGAGTCCCTCCTGGTAAAGAGCTGACCACCTGCCTGTGGAGACTCAGCAGAGGCAAAAAAGCTGCTGACGCTCACTTTAAAGCAGCCTTGACCCGTTTGTTCCACTTTCAAACTGTATACAGTACACAGCTGGAACCCGTGCAGGGCAGCGCACCAGCACCAAAATAAACTAACTTTGGAGCATATTGATCGCATTAATTAATCTCTTTGATGTGTAGTACTGTGGAGGTTATAAACTATGCTGTGTGAGGACAGGTTTGCACCTTGAGGCGGCAGGGTAGCGAACAGTGACACTTGAGTACCCTGAAGTCACTAAACAAGCTGTAATTAAACTGCAGTTTCCTGGCTTTTAAGTTTCTGCTGAGTGGCTTGTGGCAGTTCATGTGGCAGAGCTTCTGTTCCAACTTATGTTATCGGAATGAAGTTTGTGTTTTTGCTCTTGTACTTCCAGGAAATCTGAAAACACATACTTCTCTTCCGTCGACACAAACTTTTTTTGCACACACGTGGTGGAAAAGTTCATTTTGTGGTCGCTGGATTTTAATGTCAACATAGGGATCACACAAAAATGTTTGTTTAACCAGATGGCTTTCGCCAATATTCAACTCTCCATGCAAATGTTGCACAAATTTAACCAAGTAATCATAAAATCTCACAGTGGAACACTTCCATCCACAAAGAGCGGATTTTTTCATTTTCCCTTCAGTTGAAGTATGAGTGATGTTTACATTACATGCTTCATGTTAATCTTGATTTATTTCACTAAGTCTGTGTTTATTGCACTTTCTCACGTTTTCATTGGATTCTGCAGCCACCATTTGTTATTTAGGTGTAGAAATGTAAGTAGACATGTTATCATTTATAGTGCATCTTAAAGGGTAATTGGTGTTTTTCGACCAATATGTCCTTACTTGTTCCGTCAGGGAAGAGTGCTTATTTTTGCTACTGACAGGTCCAGGCTTGTTATTAAGTGTCTGACAACATCATGAAACGAACCCTATGGAGAAATAAATATATATATATATATATTTTTCTTATTACGTTTTACCTTTCGCTTGATGCTATTTACCTCTTGTTATTGTGCTTAATGAAGTTTTCATTATGGAGAAGTATTGCTCTGAAGTCTTGCTAAAGTTGCAGGAAGACATCGGGGGAAAGTTGAGCGAGTTTGTTATGTCGTCATACAGAAAGCATAGTTTAGTGTCATCTGAGATATACAAATTATAGTTTATGTTTGCTTATTCCAAATTGGGCCGACAGAATGTCAAACGACACTTTGTGCAGCTTTCATAAACTCTATTGTTGGATAGGGAAACGCTCAAGTTCTGACTGGTGGACAAACTACAAATGGATGCTAACCCTTCTGTCCATATACTGCGCTGTGCAGACCACTGAATCTGCAGTCTCACTGAGATTACTTCTGGCATCCAGTGAGGGGAAGAAATTAAGCAAAGCTCCTTTCCACAATATTGCCAGACACTTAAGTATGACTGTAACAATCAGAGCCAGTCAGCGGCAAAAACAGGCACCTTTAGCAGGCGTACGTTGACGTTGCGCAGTTGCCACAAAGGATCGCATTGCAGCTTTCTTCCCGGATCTTGGCTCCAGAACTTCTGGTCATGACTATACCCATTTCCGAAATTGATTTGTTTTTCAGTCAGCGCACTCACAAAGAACACACCAATATATAGCATAAAAGTATTTTTTAGTATTTTCTAGAAGATTCGAGATAGACAGGATGAGGGTCATGCTCAATGGATGATTGAGGTCGAGGAGAGGGATGAAAAGGGTGTCGCCTTTACAGGTCTGCACAGGATATTGAATTAGCGAGAGTGGCAGAGTGGCATGGTCTCATTCCTGAACCTTAGTTATAATAACTTCAATGCGACACACACACAGTTTCCCTTCAGGGACCCAGTACCCTTTCAGGTACCTGGGTTACCATCTGTATTTTTTCCCACCATTTCAATCTTCACCCAGAACTGGACAAGTGACAAAAGTTTTTTTTAAAAACTTTGTAACTCCAACAGCCTGACACAGCTGGTACACCGGTTATAAAATGAAACCAATTCGCCCGCTCACCTCGAGGTTGAAGTAATGTAAGACACAACAGGCCTTTCACAGTACAGTATGTTCCATTGCAGAAAAGAAGGATGAAAGCATTAAAAAGTGCCAGAGGTTGGCATGGAACATATAGACTGATCTATGAGCTCTGGGGAGATATAGACAGCTGCTACCCTGCAGAAAGCAGTAATGAAATGTCTGAATGTTTCACAGGAGCTAGGTCTGTACTTCGTCTACTCCCTCAGTGACCGCTCATGATATTGTAGCATTGTTTATTGAACACCAGGACAGCCCTTATCAAAGCAATGTGCAACAGAAGGGCCATTCACTGTAGGTGAGTTACCCTTTCAGCAAATATAAAAATGGATGCATGTGCATAATCTGACTTCACTGATACACATGAAAGACCAAAGGCCTTCTCCTGGGTGGCCTGTAAGATTATCCTACCACTTCCCTGGCAAGGCAGCACATCTCAAGATTATCTCCCTACATGTCCACAGGCACGAGGGAGGGAGGCACAGACTCAGAAATCAGCTCTACATCCTCTGTAATCTTTATATAGTATGAACTAGTCGTCACTCACAAGCATGGCACATTCAGTCATTCAGTATTCACTTTAATCGTCTTTTTTTTTTTTTCACCAGCACTGAAGCAGATGATTAGGCATGCCTGCCCTCATCAGCAGGTCTTAGGCTCCCTGGTGGAGCTTGACTTAGCTGCTGATCATGTTGTTAGGTTAGGATTTGAATGACCTAAGCTGTTCCAACAGCCCCTCTGTCAGCAGGGGGGGGTCCAAATTGCTTTCCTAAAGCAGACTATGGGCAAATGGGTTAATCTGTATGACCTAGCCATCTAAATTCCTCTACAGACACGTTTGTTCTGGCTGCATAATGGCAGTAGAGCGATGCCAACTAGAAGAAAAGGTCTCATTCATGTATTTGTGCTGAGTTTCATTTCATTGGCCGGCTTTGTTTGGATAAATCTGTACACTGACCTGCAGCCTGGTTTTCAGCCTTAGGTCTCTTCAAGTCTCGTCAGAGACATAGGGAGGGCAGTCTGTGCCAGTAAAAGGTTTCTGCCACGGACTGCAGAGAACTGTTTGGAAGTTTTGACATATTTGAGGTTTAAGTGTTTTGAAGCCTGGATCTGGGTACATCCGTTCTCACCATCTTTGCTGTAGTTACCAAAATAATCCAAGCACTGGTTGGAGCTCCGCTGGGGTAAACAGCACATTTGAGCGTGATAGTCTGAGACACCTGTCAATCAAGGGAACATGCCCACACACTGCCTTTGAACCCTTACGTTTCTATTAATAACGAAAAAAAAGTTTAAATAACCATCAGCACAGCCATGTCACAAGAAGTAACAACTGTTTGTTTATCTGTCTATACTTCAGCATGTCAGATTTTCAATTGTGTTTATTCACCTCATTATGGTAACAATAATAGTTCCTCAATAGTGCCTCGGGGTCCTTCAAGAACACACACTGTTTTGCAAATGTTTGGAGAAAGATCAAGGTAGCCATGCCCTAAGGCATACCCTGCACTAGGGTCCATTTTACTCTAAATGAGACCATAGCTAACAAAATTAACATTGTGCTGTATTAAAAAAGACTTGAAACTAGTGATTGAGGCCATAAACTCATTAGGAAGCTGTGTGCTACATGTAGGAAACCAAGCTAGAAGTGGGGTCATTTTCTCATAAGCTTACATATAATCAGACTTTGTATTGACACCAGTGGGGAAACCAGACAGAATACAGGTTTAAGGCACTACCACATTGGCTACACTTTTCCGGCCCAGAAGCTCTGTCCACATTTTGTACAGTCAGTGGATCTGCAAATGGTTAGCATGATGAAACCTAAACCAGCTCCATTCGTGAAAGAACACAGAGATGTGGTTAGAAGCTTAGAAAAAGCTGGGAGTAGGACTTTTTGATGAAGACTTTTTTTGTTATGCATACAGTACCCAAAGGTCAGGAATGAACTCTCATGCCAATATCAAGGGTGTATAATCTGCAAGACAGGCTTTGAGTTAAGAGATAGTGAGAATCTTCTTGGAAAAGGTACTCATCCTCTTCCCATCTTTGTCACTTTTTCATTAAAGCATTTATGTGCCAATCCCTAAATTCTAACATTAGGGACTTGCTCTTCACAGGTTACACAGGGGCTAAGACCCATGATTAATTCATCCTCTTTAATATATAACTATGAGACATTTAGGGGAATAAACTGTTTTTAGCCAACGTGTGACTCAATGGTGACTCAATGGTGCGTGACTCAAGGGATAGCAACTTAAGTTGGTTGGACCACGACTTTGTTTCAGACTGAAATATCTTAAAATAATGATGCTGAACAGACATTCAAGAATTTTACTGCCTCTGGCAATCCCTTGACTTTCCTTTGGTGCCATGACAACTTGCCTATTAGATGATCCAGCATCCATCAGCCTCAGCTTCATTTTTTTGCTAAACTGGAAAAGGTTAGCATGTTAACACTTGACACTTAGACAGTGATCATGGTTAACAATGACCTGCTTAAACGTCAGCATGCTAGCCTTGTCATTGTGACTATGTTAGCATGCTGACGTTAGCGTTGGCTCAAAGTACCACTGTGTCTAAGCCTGTACAGCCTCACAGAGATGTTAGCAAATAATGCTAGTAGATGGTAGTAAATATTAGCGTTAGGAACGTGCTCTATCGAGGTGATCTTGATTTAGAAAATAACATACTTTTCTTTTTGGTGTGTGGCTTTGAGACGTTCAAATCTTAACATGTTTTCATTACTGTTTCCATGAGTTGATTATGTGTAAACAATGGTATCATCAGGCAAATATGGAGAAAATGGCTCAGTTTTAAACAAGTCGCCTATCATATATTCAAATATGACAAGAGTAATGGTCCCAAGAAACTGCATTCTTAAGTTGAAAAAGAGTCACATTCAGTCAAGGGCAGAACAATTAAACCCTTAGAGATGAAGTTTCATTAAAACTGAACCGTGACATGTTGACCTGTAGTGTTCCATGATGGTCGACATGTTGATTACAAGACTTTTCCTTCCCACCTAAGACCAAAGTGCTTGGCTCTACAATTTTTTTCCTGTCTCGATATGAGAATGCCCAACTTTAAACACAGCAATTGGCAAATCAAATACTTTGTATTACTCTTTAACAACCTAGTTTAAGCCCTAAAGTGCTTCAAGTTTAAACTGTGGACTTGAGTTTGAATATGAAAACATTTGCTGATCCAGCTTCT